>NC_092807.1:120675671-121364421 GCF_040954645.1 Diabrotica undecimpunctata | reverse complement strand
ACTCCAGCATTGTGTGAGTAACAGTGTCGGAATATTCGCAGTATAGTTATTTATCTGTATCTGTCTTTCTGAATCTATGAAGTTAAGCCCTAAAACAGTCAATCTAGCCAGTTCCTTATGTTTCGGATTAGCATCTTGGTCCACAGGGCAACATCTTCCGTGTTGATCCACTCTTTTTGCCACCTTTTCTCTTTCTACTTTTTTATGGCTGTTGTGAAATCCTCCCTTTTCTTATAGAGATGTCTCCTTTCTACTGCTAACACATGCAGAGGAACACAACCCGTGATAGTCCACAAAGCCGCGCAGGTAGAGTCCTGTAGGCGCATGCTACTCGCAACAGACTCGTTCTGTCTACTCTTATCATGAGCCTAATATTAGGTATCTATACCTAAATATAAATTACGCCTAACCTAAACGGCGTTGCTTTAGAGCTTCTTCTTCTTCTTCTTCATTTTATATAGACATGACTCTGTCTGTTTTTTAATGTGCCTCCAGTACGTTGTCGTTCCGCCGTTGTCATGGTCTTCCTACTGATAGTTTTCCTATTGGGAAACCGTCTCTTGCCGTCTTTACAACTCTATTTGTTGTCATTCGGCTTATATAATCATTCCATTCTACTCTTCTATTTCTTACCCAGTTTGTGATGTTCTCCACCTTGCATCTACGTCGTATATCTGTACTTCTAGCTCTGTCCCATAGTGTCTTACCATCAATTTTTCTAAGTATTTTCATCTCTGCTGTTTCTAATAACCTTTTTGTCCTCTCTGTGTCAGGTCTTGTTTCTGCCGCTTATGCTATTATTGGTCTGATGACTGTTTTGTAAATTCTGCCTTTCGTTTCTTTCCCGATATTTTTTTTCTCCATATTGTTTCATTTAGGCAGCCTGCGGCTCTGTTTGCTCTATTCACTTGATCTTCCACTTCAGTTTCGAGCTTTCCGTAGCTAGATAATGTGATGCCTAGATATTTAAACTCCATCACTTGTTCTATTATCTGACCTTCCAGCTCCAATTTACATCTTAGTAAATTTGCTGTTGTAACCATGCATTTTGACTTTTTTGGAAAATTAACATGTTAAATTTTCTGGCGGTTATATTAAATTGGTGCAGCATACGTTGTAAATCATCTTCACTTTGAGAGTGTAGTATTGCGTCGTCTGCATAGCAGATTATTTTAAGTTGTTTTTCTCACATTTGGTATCCTTTTTTAGTTCTTACTTTTTTTATTATTTCATCCATAATCAGGTTGAACAATAGAGGACTCAGGGAATCTCCCTGTCGTATCCCATTGCCAGCTTCAATAGAGTCGGTTAGTTCTTGTTCTACTTTTACTTTTATTGTGTTATTTTGGTAGATATTTTCGATCGTTTTGATTATTCCTAGAGGTATCTCTCTTGCTTACAATAAGTGGATAACGTCTTTTAATTTGACCCGGTCAAAAGCCTTCTTGAGGTCCAAGAAACATAAATATGCCGGTTTTTGTATTCTAATGATTTCTCTTGCACTTGCCTCATTATAAATATAGCGTCGGTGCATGATCTTCCTAACCTAAAACCTTGTTGTTCATTATCGTCACCTGCTAAATACTAAACACGTCTTACTGCTAAACAAACTTTACAGAAATGGAATTACAGGAATTGAAACAAAAATTTTATAATATTGCACGATTTCCATATGTACTAGACACAATAGACTGCATCCACATCCGGATCCAATCACCAGGTGGACATTAAGCTGAACGTTATAGAAACCGAAAAGGATATTTTTCATGGAATGTTTAGACTGTATGCGATGCAGAATTGAGAATAATCGACATAGTGGTGCGGTGCTCAGAATCAACACATGACCAAACAATAATATTTTAATAACTGTAGATTGAAAGCTCGCTTAGTGGAAAGAGAATTTGGTGCAAATTCTGTTCTGCTGGGCGACAGTGGATATGGTATTAAAAATTATTTGATAAAACCTCTAGCACCTCCAAATGAACCTGCAGAAATTTTATTTAACGAGTCACAAATTAGAAACTGTGTAGAAAGATCCTATGAGTGTGGAAACTTCCCAGGTTATTATCATAGCAACTTCAATTTTGCATAATTTAGCAATCAATGAAAAAGATGGTGAACCGCCAAATGAGGTGAATATTAATGAAGAATTGAATGAAAATAATGTTTTAGATGTGTTTGAGATGTGGCTATATCGGAGAATGCTTAAGATCCCGTGGACTGACCGAGTCACAAATGAGGAGGTCCTCAGAAGAATGAATAAGAACCGAGAGGTACTGACCACCATCAAATCTCGAAAGTTACAGTTCTTCGGACATATTATGCGAAATGAATCCAGATATGCTCTCCTTCAAGACATCTTGCAAGGAAAAATATTTGGAAAACGAGGTCCAGGAAGAAGAAGAACATCTTGGTTAAAGAACCTCAGAATCTGGTTCTATACAACATATGTGCAGCTTTTCCGCGCTGCTGCAGATAAGATAAAGAATGCCATGATGATCACCAACATTCGTAACGGATAGGCACATCAAGAAGAAGAATGTGTTAGAAAATAATGAAGTCTATGTAAATGAAAATAACAGAATGCGAGCATCAATTATAAATAATCATTTTGTGAATTTGTTATAACAAAATATGAATCTTGTAAAATAAAATTGTTTTGGAAAAAAAATTTAATTTCGATACATTATACGTTATTTTTGTTAATAACTTTTTTATTTTCCATTTTACTATAAAAAGTAATGAGAATAAATTTGTAGACAATTTAATTTTCTACAAATAATGTCTAATAAAATTTTTTGTAGGGTTTCTACAAGATACAGCGCGAAAACCCTTTGCACTCCTAATTTCAAGATGAAGAATATTCAAGAACTCATTGATTGTTCCTGTTCAAGAGAACAAGGACAATCTCGGAGCGCTGTGAAATCCAGGGAAATTAAAGAAATTAAATAAAATTTTTAGTGAAAATTATTCTATGGAAAGCTTTTTTATCTATTTCTTCCTGGTATTTCCTTGTGTTAGTAATCGCAGTGAACGTAACATTTTTAGTCCTTGTTACCATATTTCTTCGTTCCTTCTTTACGTTCTAGACTATCTTCACTCTAACCATTCTATGGTCACTTTCGATTGAAAATTGATTTAATACAGTTACGTCTTGAACAGCGACTGTTTTGTTAGTAAAGATAAAGTCAATTTCGTTCTTGTTCAAGCCATTTGGTGATTGCCAGATCAGCTTACTTTGGGGGCTTTTTTTTAAAATGGGTGTTCATGCTCTATGATATTCATCCGCTATGATATTGCTCTTATGTCATTTTATTGCAAAATTACCAGAAAATAAGTTATGTGTTATTTATTAGTTATTTTTGTTTATAACTTTTTTATTTAATTTCGAATCGGTATATAGATTATTTTTTTTTTTACAACGCCGTACATTTTGGCTGGGACAGGGGGTGAGAAATCTAACGCGCAATCCATAATTTGAATACCATGCTTTGTGTACCGATAAGAATTTGCGGCATAGTTTCTAAAGTTGTTATTACATGTAGTATTGATTTATATGTGATTCATGCTAGGTAAAAAAATGACCCATTAAAAATATCCCATGGGCTTGTAGTCCATAAGATAAGAAGAAGTTCAAATATGGATATTTATGGGTGATTTTCACATTATTTATGTTAATTATGATAGGTGAAGGTCACAGATTATAAATTCTTAGTGTAATTAGAGACCAAAAGCAAGAAGACGAGTTTTATACCAAGCGAAAACTAAAAAGTTAACAGAAACTGGACTGAATTTCGAGGCTAATTTATTTTAATCACATTTTAAATATCTGGAATACACTTAAATACTAAGAAATCCAACTTCGAAACTAAGAATTAGATATTTGTAAAGAAATAATATATAAATCGAATGTTCATTCTTTTTGGATATTGTAGTAAATATATAAACAATATTTTTTTTATTTACAGTAATTTGTTTCAAAAATTATTTAAAAAATACGAGTACATCATTTTATACCAGAAACACGTCGACAATTTGAAAACTTAGTTTTTTATATATCTTACTTTGAATTCTGGGAGAAAAGTTGTGTTGACCTGAAGAAATATCTCCTGGTATCCCTCTATCAATTGAGCATCTTCTGCTAGGCGACTCACTTTTGGGTAACTTTTTACATTCTTTTTCTTCGATGAGATATGGAAACATCTTTCCTCCTGTCAAAATGTGTCACATTAGAAACTGTCATTGAATACTAACGGGTTAATTAACAAATAACATATTAAAAATGCGCTTAGATATGCCAAAATGTGTCAAAAAATAATATTACCTTTTTTAGAAGCAGTCAATTGGAAATAGGTCGGAATCCGGAAAAACATGGTTGAGAAAAGTGTGTATATTCTCAGTAAAAACGCAAGTAGCATTGTACCAGCAATTTAATATTGATATAACAGTGAATTATTTCATACTGTGTGACCTTTGGAAATATTTAAAAGCATACAAACAAAATGAATAGTTCTACTAAAAAGGAAATTCTTTGTGGGTGGGGATGTCGTGATTTCAATATTTTGCGTCTTCCTTGTTTCTAGATCTTGAATCATTATTTAATTCATACATATTCGTAGGTAGCTAATAGTTTAATAATTATAATTATAATATTATAATAAATTAATTTTTAATCAAAAAACAACAGTTTAACTGTTTTATCTGGGACGAGCAAACAGATGAATTATCTTATCGAGGAAAAGTCACAACTTTTTGAGACACAGCATACAATTTTTTATATCTACTTTAAAGACTTTAGCACCAAAAACTTGAAAATGAAGATATACTATTTACATATTATTTATATGCATTTGTTAAATTACAAGCTGTCAGAATGCTCAAAATTCAAAATAAGACAAGAACTTATTAAACAGTTATCATTTTTGTTTTTAATCCATTGAAAAGTTACCTTAAGATTACATTTTTGAGAGGACTCAATTTTATTTTTTTAATGTGTGGGGGTAGTTATAGTGTATTTTTATGTATGAGAGGGTAATAAAACAATAAATTATGTATGCAAATCCCTAAACTGTTGATACGGGTGACTCAATGAAAAACAGATATTTGTCAACAAGTTTACAGAAGTATATAGGAAAACAATTTTAAATTAAAAGTGAAACTGGAACAAACCATGAAGTGGAGATATCCAGGAGTGGCTAGTATACCTGTTGAATACAAAGCACGTGGTGTTCGTGTGTATTAAGGTATAAAAAAATTGCTTATTACAAGCTTAAATTTTTATTTTAAGAAGATCTTTTCGGAATTAAATCATTCCATCATCAGTTAACTAAAAGAGAGAGTAAAAATACCAATATTAAAAAACACAAGTTAAAATTTAAATATATAGAAATAACACGTTGGTTTTTTAGTACTTACATAAAACGTTGTTAAAAAACATTGTATGGCCACTTAAAAAAACTTTCGAAGGACATCCGTATTAAAATATATTAAAATATATAAACCATGAGGATTATATTTTAATACGGATGTCCTTCGAAAGTTTTTTTAAGTGGCCATACAATGTTTTTTAACAACTTTTTATGTAAGTAGTAAAAAACCAACGTGTTATTTCTATATATTTAAATTTTAACTTGTGTTTTTTTATATTGGTATTTTTACTCTCTCTTTTAGTTAACTGATGATGGAATGATTTAATTCTGAGGAGATCTTCTTAAAATAAAAATTTAAGCTTGTAATAAGCAATTTTTTTATACCTTAATACACACGAACACCACGTGCTTTGAAAACAATTTTAAATTGAGTATGACCACCAGGTATAAAGGTTGGAGCAGAATAGAATACAATTATAGTTGTGAGGTTTACTAATCCCTAAATAAGGTTGCCAGTGTCGGAGTGATGGAGGTTAACAGGTACTAATGAATTTGCAAGAAATGTAAGATGTTTATTTTATTGGTTATATATAACCAATAAAAGTTTAATAAGTACCTACCTATTTGCAAAATAAAGTTTAATTCTTTAGATAAAATAAAACGTTTTATTTTTATCTATTTGCAAAATAAAGTTTAATTCTTTGCCTATTTGCAAAATAAAGTTTAATTCTTTAGATAAAATAAAACGTTTTATTTTATCTGAAATGAGTGCATTCCACGAAGTAAGGGTTTCAACAATCAAACATTTAATTCTTTAATTCCAGGAATCTACGACAGTAATTGACTAGATAATTACCTTCTAAACTTATTCCACAGAAAATGTGATAGTGGGTTTTTCCATTTTGTATATAGGAAGGTCCAAGTGGCGTATTCAAAATTCTTAACAGTTCACTAAAAGTAGGTACTTCAGTTGCAAGGTGCAGTTTATTGTGTATACTAGTGTTATGGAAAATTTGGAAGTGCCGTGTAAACGCCGAAAAATTGGTCCTCTAACAGTTAATGAAAAAACATTAATATTTAATTGTTTTAAATCATTTACAGACAAACGTTTATGTGAAAGTGTTGATGAGACCGTTGAGTTAGTTAGCAGTACACTTGGTGTTGGGAAATCTACGATTTACAGAGTTATTATATATATATATATATATATATATATATATATATATATATATATATATATATATATCGGTTTCAAAACGTCTTGCGTCGTTGTCCGATGCCTAATTTCCACGAATTTCTATCATTCCATTGTTCTTCGGTCAAGTCTCGGGAGCTCATTGCCTTTGTTATTCCCTCCTTCCATGTTCTTTTTGGTCTTCCTCGTTTCTTACGATTTGGTGGTATCCATTTCATGGCGATTTTTGGTAGTCTTGTTTCTGGCATTCTTTGAACATGGCCATACCATATAAGTTGTTTCCTTTCTATGTCTGTTGCCAGTGATCCATCTACCCCCATCCGATTCCTTATTTCATCGTTTCTAATTCTGTCTGCTCTAGATATTCGAAGTGATCGTCTAAATACATCCATTTCTGTTGCTTCGAGTTTTCTTTTATTGCTTTCTGTTAGTCTCCATGTCTCTGTACCATGGGTTAAGCTGGTTTTTATGAGAGATTCATATATATTGTATTTTCGTCTTTTACCAATTTCTGAGCTCCAAAGAACTCCGTTAAGGCATCCAATTGTTCTACGGGCCTGGGTTATTCGTTTTCTAATTTCCCTATTGTCTGTGCCTGTGGTGTCGAAATCAATTCCTAGGTAGGTATATTCAGTGCAGAATGCAATTTCGGTTGTGTCCATCTGAATGTTGGATAGTTCTGCGCCTATTGGGAGATATTTTGTTTTTTGTGTATTGAGTTCTAAACCCCACTTCTTGTATTTTTCCTGTAGTTTTCTGGCCATATATGTCAGGTCTTCTTTATCGTTGGCTATAAGGACTTGATCGTCTGCAAACTGTAGGGTATATAGGCAAGTTTCTCCCAGGTCAATGCCCATTCCTCTGCACTTTCTTTTCCACTGATACAGTGCTTTCGCCACGTAGATTTTAAACAATGTGGGGGATATGCAACACCCCTGCCGGAGTCCCTTGTTTACAGGAAATTTTTTTGAAAGTCTATTTCCAATTTTTATTCCCGACGTTGATCCTTCATAAAGCTGTTTAAGGGCGTTAATTACTGTGTGGTTAATGTTTGTTTCCTGCAAAACTTTCCATAGCTTTTTAGCGGGTACAGTATCATAGGCCTTCTGAAGGTCTATAAACATAAGGTGGGTTTCTTGATTGGTACTTGATCTTTTTTCTATTATTTGTTTCAAAACAAACACATTATCGGTGCAGCTCCTTTCTGCTCTAAAGCCAGATTGTTCCTCTTCTTCTTGTTCCTTATATTCTTGTTCGATAATGTCTCGAAGTATCCTTCCATATAGGCGACTTAAGGTACTGGTTACTGATATACCTCGATAGTTTGAGCAGTCCAGTTTACTTCCCTTCTTATGTATAGATGATATGAAGGATACTTTCCATCCATGCGGGACTGGTGCACCGTTTAGATATTGGTTTATACACCAGGTTAATCGTTCAAACAGTTTGTTAGTACCGCATTTGATTAGTTCTGCTGAAATTCTCTCCGGACCTGCAGCTCGACCATTTTTTAGTAGTTGTATCGTTTTTATGACAGTCCTCTCATCGATGTTTATCGTTTCTCCCTGTATGTGTATTTCAGTTGGAGACATTTCTCTATATTCCTCTCTGTTTTCTGTTAATAGATTTTCGTAATGTCGGATCCAGTTCTCTGTTGTTATTAATTGTATGTTTGTTTCTCTTTTTTCATTTGATTTAACTTTTGTCAGGAATTTCTACGTCTCTGAGCATTTTCTACCTCCCATATATGTGTCTATCTCTTTGCATTTTTTGTCCCACATTTCTCGTTTAGCTGTGTTTACTAGTTGTCGTGTTCTTTTTACAGAGTTATTAAAGAGTTATTAAAGAAGAGAAATACTAAATAATAAATTTTACAGAGTTATTAAAGAAGAGAAATGTGGTAGTTTTCGTTAGTTTTCGTTGGTTAGGACTTCGACGGAAAGTGCATGAATTCTTCTTTAGACAAGAATTTCCAACATTGGATAAAGTTCTTGTCTCAGTTCGAGATGATAAGGATTACCCAGAAATGAGTCGAAGTACGTTATGGAAACTTTTAAAAGAAATAGGCTTCCGCTGGAAAAAGAATCCCAGAAAGTCTATTTTATTAGAAAGAAGCGATATTGTCATGAAGACATTTTCTAAGAACCATAAAGGAAATGAGAAACCAAAAAAGAAAAATATTTTATCTTGATGAAACATGGATCAACGAGGGTCATACACCAAATAAATTTTGGCAGGATGAAACTGTTACAAGTCAAAGGCACGCTTTTGTAAATAACTTATCTACTGATTTAAACCCACCATCAGGAAAGGGACGCAGGCTGATAATAGTACACATTGGCAGTTCAGACGGTTTTGTTGAAGGTGGTTTATTAACTTTTGAATCAACTCGTACCGGTGACTACCATGAAGACATGAACGCTGATGTCTTTCAAGAATGGTTCGAACAAATGATAGATATTCTTCCTAAGAACTGTGTAATAGTAATGGATAATGCAAGTTATCACTCCAGACTTATAGAAGGACTGCCCACAACCAAGTGGTTAAAAAAAGACTTGCAGAATTGGCTGAGTTTAAAAAATATTACGTACCATCCCGGATCTATAAGAAAGGAACTTTATTCGTTGTGTGCCCTTCATAAAGAAAAATTTAAAAAATACGAAATTGATGAAATTGCCAAAAATCGTGGAATGACAGTACTTAGATCCCCACCATATCATTGTGAATTAAACCCGATTGAACTGGTATGGGCACAGATAAAGAGTGAAGTTTCAAGAAAAAATACCACTTTTAAAATTCATGATGTTAAACAGTTGTTTTTGGAGGCCGTAAATAATGTAAAACCTGAAAACTGGGAAAAGGCAGTAAATCACACTATTAAAGAAGAGGAAAAAATGTGGAAGCTGGACAATATTACTGATAAAATGATCGAGCCAGTTATTATAAATCTTGGTTCTGAAAGTTCATCTTCTGAATCTGATTTGGATTTGTAACAAGTAGCTGTAAGTTTTATATTAATATTTTTATTCATCTATTTAACATACCTTAGACGGTTTTAAAAACTCTTTTTCTCTTTTGTAATTTTTAAAAATTAAAAAAAATGTGAATTTTTTAAAACCCTTTTTAATGTAGGCCAGTCAGTTCTAATATAGTGTGTGATAAAAGAGGTCACTTTTGTTTACATACACATAACACTTTATAACACTGAAATAATTCATTTATTTTTTACAATTATTCAAAGTAATTTTTCAATTAATCTTGAGCACGCCCATGGAGTGGTCGGAGCTACCAGTTAAAATTATGCTAATTACTCTCTCGTTCATAAAAATAAACTATAAAAGACAATCCTACTGCTTGTGTCCAAAAACACAAAAATATAGATAAATAGATATATTGTAATTACAATTATTAAAGTTAATAAAACATTATTTATGTACTATATATTTAAAAAAGTTCTTATGCTTTTATATCTTATATTTTTTTCTAAAAAAGATTTAGAAAAATGTGTAAAATTTTGTATATTAAATATATATTTACATAATTACTTACCTCTACTGTCATGAAGCAGCAAATATTTCTTAAGAAACGACATTTTACATACAGATTTCACTACCTACTAACTACACGTAAACTTCTTTGAAATGTTTGTAAATTTACATTGAACTTCTCTATGGGATTTATTGACCAAACAGGGGGTGTTATTTAGTTGAGTGCCGCCCATATTTAATAATGGGGAAACCATTGATGCTATCAAAAGAGAACAATTGAATCAATATTTCAACACGTATGTATTTCTGCGAATATACCTATTATATAGCAAAGGGTATTGTACCTTAACAAAATTTAATCAAAATGAATACCTGTCAATGTGGTAATCAATTGACTTCAAGAACGAAATTTTAATTAAATCTAGATATTCAAGGATTTTAAAAATACAATATTAAACGAGCATAACAATTAAAAGAAAAAAAATTAAAAGAACATTGTAAAAATAAAAAAAAAACCAAAGAAGCACGAAATGTTACAATACCAGAAAAAAGAGATAATCCGTAATATATTCTTCTTTTCAGGATCTGCAGCTCTAATCGAGTACAGAGCAAAGATTTACTCTCTGTTCAGTCATGATTTTTAAATAAGCTTCTAACTTTGGACAGCAGAATTCTACATAAAGTAACCTACAAACGATATAACTGCTTCCGGCGAAAAAAAAAATCGAATCTTTCAACCATACATGAGAGACTATCCTTCCTGGGTAGGAGTCATACCGTGAAAACTTCTTCTAGGTGTCTCTGCAATTCTTTATATTCCGTACAAGACTGCCTGTTATGGGGTACAAGGGTAATAGTTCCGCTTGGAAGGAGGAAAACAATACTGAATTTGCTACACTCAGCAAACCCCGGAATCGTAAAAATGAAGTCACTGGCACGCTCATATGTTTGGTGGCTAAATCTCGACAAACAAATCGAACACCTAGTACATACATGCAGCGAGTGCCAGGAGTCTAGAAACATGCCAAAAAAGGCTCCAATCCATCCGTTGGAGTGGGCCAGAGCTCCATGGACAAGAATACACCTCGATTTTGCCGGTCCATTTAAAGGCAAAATGTTTCTGATTATCATAGACTCGTACTCAAAGTGGTTGGAGGTTAAAATCGTTCCAAATACCTCTAGTGTTGTGACTATAGAGGTATTACGTGGTTTATTTGCCACTCATGGCATCCCAGATATCGTCGAATCTGATTACGAAACTTGTTTTACGTCAGCTGAGTTCCAAGATTTTTTAAAGAAAAACCTTATTAAACAAGCATTGGTTGCACCGTACCATCCAAGTAGTAATGGGCAAGCGGAACGCATGGTACAAAATGTAAAAAATGCACTAAAAAAATGAGAGATAGTAATGAAGAAACTAAAATACAGTTAGCATTACACAGATATATCCTTACTCAGCACATTACACCCCATTGTACGACAGGGAGATGCCCATCAGAAATATTAATGGGGCAAAAATTGGGCTCATTATTTGATCGTTTACAGCCCGACTTTAGAAAAGAAATGTTATCTAAGCAAGAGATGAAAGATTCTTACAAAACAGTACCCAGATGTTTTCAAGAAAACGAGACTGTATTCAAAAGTGGCTTCCTTCCAAAATAATTGAAACCACTGGACCGTTAAGCTACAAAGTTCAAACCCATGATGGTAAAACTTTACGTCGTCATTCTGACCAAATCAGAACCCGTGTGTGTGACCAAGAAACAACAGACGAATTTCCGTCAACCTCGATGGAAACAAAATTACTGGTAACTCCGCAACCGTTGTTTCTGCATCCAAACGAATTTGTGGACCCAGAACCAGAAATTGTAGAGCAGGCCGTTGAAGTTAAAAAGCCACCTGCCCGAATAAGAAAACCTCCAAGGTATTTCGAGGACTATGATGAGTAGATTCATCCAGGAGGGAGGTGTGTGATGTATTGGCAACCATGCAGTGCGGTTACGTCACAATCAGCTGGGAGAAAACTCAGGACGACAGACGCGACGATGGTCTATTTAATGTATATTGTTATTTGCATTACGTTTTGGAGTGATAATTAAAGTCGGTATTATTTCTTATACTGTTGTTATTATTTACAACCCGGTCCGATACATATTAATAGATACCTTAACTAGCCAAATATGTAAGAGAAATGTATATTTCAGGTCTCCTAGTATAATGGGACAAATACTTTTGAATAGATTACCAATGCAAATAAAATTGTGTTAGAGCATGATAAGCTTTAAAATAAATTTAAAGGAATTTTTGACTGCACACATTTTTTTATTCAATTGAAAAATTTCTTCAATTTTAAATGTACTCCTTTTTTGATATTAGTTTAGTGTGTTCGTCTACTTGTTTGTTTTATTTAATTAACTGACCAATTCTACACAAACTATGTTTATTTAAAAGGAAATAAAGTATTTATTTATTTATTTAATATCAAGGAAGACAAAAATAATTTTAACGTATTGTGGATTATTATACAGCACCGCATTTAATTAATAAAGTGACAAGGAGTATGAGTTGACATTGACAGCAGACAGATTAAACGTTTCAAATCCACTAAAAATTTGCTTGTAATCTTGCACACAAGTATTCTAAGAATAATATTTTTCACATATATAATTTTAATTTAAGACAATTAAGATGCCGGACCATTTAGGAGATGATATGCGAAAAATAAAAGACCAAAAAGAGGAGCCCGAAAAGGAAATTAAAGGTAACCCAAAAAAGTAATTTTTAGAAAATTTGCAAATTACAATGAAAATATTATTTTAGCACTTGATGAAGGAGATATAGCACTTCTCAAAACCTATGTAAGTTTTCTTTTTCATTTAATCAATATCCGTATTATTTATGGGATCGGTTTTCACATGATCAAATATATCTTAGATCTAATATCTATTTATTATTTAGGGACAAGGGCAATACACAAAGACGATTAAAACATGTGAAGAAGATATTCAAACGATAATCAAAAGGGTAAATGAATTAACTGGTATAAAAGAGTCTGATACTGGTTTGGCTGCACCAGCTTTATGGGATCTAGCAGCTGACAAACAAACCTTACAAAATGAACAACCCTTACAAGTGGCCCGTTGTACGAAAATTATCAATGCTGATACAGATGATCCCAAATACATTATAAATGTTAAACAGTTTGCCAAATTTGTAGTAGATTTGGCAGACTCTGTGGCCCCTACAGACATAGAAGAAGGCATGAGAGTTGGGTAAGAATTGTTGAGTTAAAAAATTGTCAAACCAAGAGATAAAATGTTTTGTTTTTAGAGTTGATCGGAATAAGTATCAAATTCATATTCCTCTACCTCCAAAAATTGATCCAACTGTGACTATGATGCAAGTTGAGGAGAAACCTGATGTTACATACAGTGATGTTGGTGGTTGCAAAGAACAAATTGAAAAGTTGAGGGAAGTTGTTGAAACTCCTTTACTCCATGTAAGTTATTTTACTAAAATTCAATATTGTAATATTTTTGTCATTTTCTATTACTGTTGAATGACTTTCTTTAAGCTTTTATTCATGAGTTCTGATTCTATACTGTTCTATAGATCATTGTGTCTAGCAGGCTCACCACTGTTTGCATTATACCCATAAGATATTCCAGTGTGTAGTGGTCAACAATGATAAAATTATTTTATATGTTCCACAATGGTTATTTACTTAGATGAGCCCTAACAATTATATATTGGAACAAGCAGTTATTTCACTAATAAAATGCCAATTTACCAAAATTTTTTTTATTTAAATTTTTTTAAATTATAAATATGAAATTAACAACATTTTTTAATGAATTTCAACTATTTAATTAATTGTTTGATAATCGAAAAATGCTGAAAACTAAATATTGCAACAAGAGGTTTTTAAAAAATTAAAATTATGAATAACAGCCTGAAATTTATTAGGCATTGTATCAACTAGGCCTTCACAGAATTCAGGGATGAAACTATCCTATATTTGTTGCAATTTAGGACATAGCTGTGGCAAAGTATCATCGTCAGTGGCATTACAGCTCATTATGAGCCAAATCCTTCTTCAGAACAATCTTCCATTCGCCCCTGTCTCTGGCAACTCTTCTCCATGCTTTTACTCCAATGGATTTTATCTTGATACCTAAGTTTTGGTCTTCCTCTGGCTCGTCTTCCCACTGGTCCTCTTCGGTCGAAAATTTTTCTGATCGTTGCATCTTCATCTCGCCTAATAACATGGCCTATCCATCGAAGGCGTGCTAATTTAATACATTTTACAACGTCAGGTTTCCCAAAACTTCTGTATAACTCAAAGTTGTAGCGCCTACGCCACAAACCCTGTTCTTGGATTCCTCCATATATTTTCTTTAAAATTTTTCTCTCGAAACATTTAAGCAATTCTTGGTCATTCTGTGTAAGTGACCATGTTTCAGACCTGTATGTTAACACTAGCCTTATTAATGTCTTATATATGGTAACTTTAATTTTTCTGGGTAGTTTTGGGGTCATATGTTTCCTCAAGCCGTAATAGCACTTATTGGCTAGCACTATTCTTCTTTTAATTTCTTCGCTGACATTGTTGTCTTTGGTCAGCAGCGAGCCCAGGTAGACGAAGGTGTCCACACCCTCCAGTTCCAGATCTTCAATTAATAGTCTAGGTATCTGGTTGCCTGATCTAGTACAATACATATACTTGGTTTTCTGTGTGTTTATTTTTAAACCCATTTTAAGTGCAGACGCCCTTAGTGATCGAAATGCTTCGATCAGAGATTCTGAGGACCTAGCAATAATGCCTATGTCATCTGCATATCCGACCACTTGTACAGATTTATTAAAGATGGTGCCATTCGTATTAATATGGCAGTCTCGAATTACTTTTTCTAGTGCAAGGTTAAATAAGAGACACGACAGTCCGTCTGCCTGTCTCAGTCCATTTTTACAATGGAAGGGTCTGGGAAAGTTGTTTTGGATTCTGACTATACTCTCTACGCCTGTAAGTGTAACTTCCGTTAGTTAAACAAGATGAAGCGGCATTTGAAATTCCACCATAGCCGGTAGAAGTTTTTGTCTGTTGACTGAGTCATATGCGGCTTTGAAATCCACGAATATGTGGTGGGTGTCGACTTCGAACTCAAGCGTTTTCTCAAGAATCTGTCTGACTGTGAAGATTTGATCCGTTGTTGATTTATTGGGTCGGAAACTGCACTGGTAGTTCCCAACTATTTGTTCAGCATAGGGGATCAATCGTCTGTATAATACGTTGGACAATACATTGTATGCCACGTTAAGTAGGGTGATGCCCTATAATTATCACATACCATCATGTCTCCCTTTTTGTGAAGAGGGTGCATTACACCTAATTTCCAGTCCGCTGGCGTTTCCTTCCGTTGCCAGATTTTGGTTACTAATTTATGCATGTGTTTAAAAAGGGTGTCACCTCCATTCTTAAATAGTTCGGCAGGAAGATTGACCAAACCGGGAGCTTTGTTATTTTTCAGTTTTGAAATGGCTTCTCTAATTTCTTCTTCGGTGAGGGGCAGCTCTTGAGCATTTTCATCCATTTCAGGCAAAGTAATTTCTATTTGGTCTTCTTCACGACTATCGCTAAGCAGTTCTTCAAAATGATTCGCCCACCTTTTTAGTATCTGCTCTTTGTCACTAATTATGGAACCATCTCTGTTTTTACAAGCTGTTATTCTGGGTTTGAATTCTTTTCTGCAGCTGTTTATCTTCTGGTAGAATTTTCGCGAGTCTTCGCAAAGTATGCTGAGGGTTATTTCTTAGGCATTGTTTCATTCTGTTTAAAGTGTCTATTGGATTAGGATCCAAGCTGCTAGGATATGACAAAACTTTAATATCTTGTTCTCCCATTCATTTTTTTGCAGATTTAGCCATATGACATGAAGCTATGTCCTGTTGAAAGATAAAATCATCTGGATGGATATAACTTTGCTGCACTTGGGTAACAAAGAATGTTCCAGAATATCTTGATATTTGACTGCATTTACTGTGCCTTCAATAAAATGTAAAGTTCCCAACCCTTTGGTCTCCATAAAACTCCACACTATGATGCCATGTGGAAACTTTACAGTCCTTTTGAGACAAGCCGTATGGAATGCTTTTGTTTTTTTTTTCCAGAATTACGTGCTTTCAGTAATCTCCCACACAGACATCAAATGTGCTTTCATCACTAGAAATAACTTTGTCCCAGTTTTGTTTGGTCCACGAAAGTTTTGATTTAGCCCAAATATAATGATTCCTTTTTTTGAGTTTCTGTCAACCTTGGTTTTCTATGACCTAAAGAAAAACCCATAAAGATACTTTATAAAAACTAAGACAGCTTTTGTTGATATATTTGTGACAACATTGTTTGGAAACATTCATCCCAGTTTCTCTATTCCACCTAGCAGTTACTTCTCTTAGTGTATTTTTTCTTCCCAACTTTATATATATATATATATATATATATATTATATTCTAATTAAATGACACACTCCTTTGAGAAACAGCTTTTGTACAGCCCTGGCTTTTGCAATGAACATGAATACTGTAAGTTTCACAGTAGTTGTTGCTACACTCAATTCACTGGAAATTTCATGCTTTGTTTTCCCTTTATGGTAGTGATGAATAATACTTTCTCACATTGTTGAATCAGTAGGTTTTCCATGAGCCATTATTGTATTCTACTCATAATAAAACTGACAGTTATTAATTATTTATACTCAAATGACGCATGACAATTATTATTGACAACACTGTTGACATTGAAAAAATAAAAGATATAATTAAGCACTAAAAATAATTCCATACATCATAAAAAATATTGTTAATTTCATATTTATGATTTAAAAGAATTTTGTAAATTAGCATTTTATTCCTAAAATAACTGATTGTTCCAACATATAGTTGTTAGGACTCGTAGTTACTTTATTACCCCAAATTTGTCTCCAAGAGAAAAATCTCCTCTTTAGTTACCTGTGAGATTTTCTATCTGTTGGTTAAGCATAGCCACTGCACTACAGCCACCACCGGCGACCTACTGATGTATGTTGATAATATCTTTATAATTTTTGGAATATGAATAATACATAGTAGCAAATGACAATGGCTAGAAACTGTCATTTAGGTTTGCCATGTGAGACATACCTGGCCATCTATAAGCCATAGATGTCAACAACTAGAGCTGGTGTTATGTGAGGCATGGCAAAAATGACAAGGGTTGATAGATCCATGTCACTTATTTACAAGGTTATATTTGATGTAGTTATTTATACTTTTAAGTCACGTTATAAACACTTCTTATTCAAATTTATAGCCCGAAAAATTTGTAAAACTTGGTATTGAACCACCAAAAGGAGTTCTTCTTTTTGGTCCCCCTGGAACTGGTAAAACTCTTTGTGCTAGAGCAGTAGCCAATAGAACAGATGCCTGCTTTATCCGTGTAATTGGTTCTGAATTGGTTCAGAAGTATGTAGGAGAGGGAGCAAGAATGGTTAGAGAACTTTTTGAAATGGCTAGGTCAAAGAAGGCCTGCTTGATATTCTTTGATGAAATTGATGCTATTGGTGGAGCCAGATTTGATGATGGTGCTGGAGGTGATAACGAGGTAAGAAATTCTTTTTATGGTCAAAAGTTTGATAGTCAAAACACAGTTGAAAATATAGATTAATTAGAAAGTATGATGATTAACTGTTTGCTTTACATTATATTAATTTGAACAATTTTTAAATATGAAAATTTACAAAAACAGAAAAAATGAACTCTTAAAAAACAAAATTATTATTCAGAGTTAGCTCGTAACATATAAATTAAACGCAAACAGTGTTGGTTACCAATAAAAACATACTAGGTATAATTATTATTGTATAGATTTAGTGTCATCATTTTCAAAATGTATTTCTGTTGATGAAGATCACATTGAACAACTTTTTATTTTATGTCAGATGTTTCAAGACCTATGTATGGCACTGCCGTCGTGTTGAAAATTTTTTTTACAGTTTCTTCATATAATATACAACCTGGGTAATAATCTATCGTCAGTATGGACCTTACGTGAGATGGAGTGAGAAACACCTATTTAAAAAGAGAGAGGTATATTAGGTCCGCCCTTTATATCGTCGAAAATGCATTAGTGAAAATGATAAATTCAACAGAAGAGGAGAAGTTCAACGTTGCCAAACTTATTGGTTTTATTTGTCCTGTTGTCTTTTTAGCATTTGAGCAATGTTCTAAGATAATGAAATTTGGGCGAATTGATTTAAATGACAGCTTACTGTTTTTTATTAAGAATATGCCACAATTTTACTTTATTTCAGTCAAAATTCGCCCATTCCTACGCCAGGAAATGTCTTTTTCACAAGACTCGAGCGAAGTGTCCTAGGAAGCGCTGCTATTAACCCACACACACACGTCTGTGTTGGTTCGAAGATAAAACTCGACTATATTTGTAGATGGAATTCGTCCCTTATCTCACACACGTCTGGTGTTATTTCGCAGATGGCTCGTCTTGTAAATGAAATACGAGGAGAATCAAAACTACCACAAAGTCTGTTAATATTTTATAAATGTTTATCTATCATTGCGAAACTGCAACACTAATGTTAAAACTGTTTTTAGGTACAACGTACTATGTTAGAACTTATCAATCAATTGGATGGTTTTGATCCTAGAGGTAACATTAAAGTACTTATGGCTACAAATCGACCAGATACTCTAGACCCTGCCCTTATGAGACCTGGTCGTTTGGATCGTAAAGTTGAATTTGGACTTCCAGACCTTGAAGGAAGAAGTCATATTTTCAAAATTCATGCTAGGTCAATGTCTGTTGAGAGAGATATTCGTTTTGAACTTTTGGCCAGGTAAGATAACAGTATTAATTTATGAATTCAGTAAAAGTTTTATTATTTATAACTACAGTTAATTGAATTTATGCTGTATAATTTTGTCTCCCTCTTTTTCTTTTGTCATCTTCTCCACATATCAATATTTTCGTTGTGTCTCGAGTCCATGCAGTAGACATGTCTCAAACCAAAATAGTTCAAACCCAAAAATTTTTTGACTGTGATCAGTTAGTTACTCTTGTAATGAATGAAAATATTGACTAAGTATAGTATTTTTCATATAAAAATGCGTGCACGTCATTCAAGATTTACGACGTCAGAACCCCACAGCGTTGCCAAAACATCAGAATAGTAAGTAAGTGAGGAATTTTTAAAATGTCAACTATTTGTCAAACTATTATATTAACAGTAAATACACTTAGTTTTAAGATTACTGCAACACACTAAAATACATAAGAAAACATTTTAATACAAAATTATATATTCTAAATTTGTTATATGTTATATGAAAGCTTATTAGCTTTCTACAGACTATTTAGTTGTTTTGGCATAGCACAATCACAATACACAACAATAATTAGTTTTTAAAGCATTTAATCTAAATTTAATATGTATTTATAAATACAATTTATTAATATATAATATATTATGATCAAATTGTGTAAGAAATCAAAACATAAACAAAATTCTTACTCTAAAAACGCGGCAACACTTTAAACAATTTTACCACACGCTGAGCTGTCAATAAATATTGAAGTATTCCCGTATCAGTTGCGTACAATTGTCTAATATGTTTAATTAAAATTATTATTTTTGTGGAATATTAGACTTATAGAGTTATTTCATAAAATTTATATTATTAATAATAACAAATGTTTTTGGTTATTTAATCAATATAATTCTAAAATTTCCAATATAATGAAGATTACATTTTTCTGATTATTATACCATGTCGACGTCTATGAAAGATCGTGCAGTTCCGTATGGGTTTCGCATTATTAGCTGTGCTAGGAAAATTTGAACTCTAAGGTTGACGTTCTGGAAATTTTAAATATAAGTGACGTCACTTTATATAACTTGTGACGTGCACGCATTTTTATATGAAAAATACTATCTATAAACAAATACTAAATTATAAACAGGAAGGAAGAAGTGTAGAATGCCCCTGGCAAATATGGAGCAAAAGTGTACCCCCCCCCCCCCCTTAAGATAGGCAAAATGGCCTCACTGCAATTTTTTACGTTCTATGTCTATCTTCTTCTTGGTGCACCATGTCCTTTCAGAACGTGGTTTACTATCATAGCTATCTTAATTTGATTCACTGCCACCCTAAATAGAATGCTTGGATCAATACCATACCAATCTCGCAAGTTCTTCAACCATAAAGTCTTTCTTCGTGCGGGACTGCGTTTGCCTGCTATTTTCCTTTGCATAATATAAGAACCTATATTTGGGACCTCTCATTAAATGTCCGAAGTACTCCAGCTTTCTCTTCTTGATCTTTTTATAATCTCAGTAGTCTTGCTGATATGTTCTAGTATTAAGGAGTATCGCATCTTCTCCGCCCAAGAAACTTTTAAAATTTCGAAAGAAACTTCTAAAGCTTCAAGATGTGGTGCTGTGGTGCAAAAGACGATTTAGATCACTTTTACTCACAGTCCAGGACTCGGCTCCATAAAGTAAGACCGAGAACACGTTGCATCGCAGTAGGCAGATCTGTAATGCCAATTTTAGGTCTCTGTTATATAATACCTTGGACATACTTCTAAAAGCGGCTCTGGCCTGCCATGTCTATCCCAGCTCTAATTATTATATATACATATATATGTAAAAACTTGTTTTTTCGCAACAGATAAGTTTGTTTATATTGATCTGAGGCTGGAAAATATATTTTCATGCATTATTTTAGAACATTCTCTACTACCAGGCTATTATTTTTCCCCATATAATTGACTATATTATGGTTCATATCAGTACATTTCTTAATCTCTGCAATATTTATTGTGTATCACCTTCTGACTTACAACTTTAACTTGTCTTTGTATTTATTTATTTCCCGATTTTCAGCCCGTAGACCAATATGCTTCTTTCGATTGTGGTTCTTCTCAGAGCCTTCTTTCAGTGCGTCATTAATTATGACGTCATATAATGTATTGGATGTTTCGAGAATTATTTCATGTAATTATTGACGAATCTAACGTCATTTTTTGTAAACACAAAAAAAACTCTTTAAAAATGTTAGATAACTAATGGTGGAAAGGGTAAACTTTGTTGCCAAACTATCCACATTTAAGAGAGGCGTATTTGAACACCTAATTGCTTCAAAATATTTATAAAGGACCACTGAAGCAATAAAACAATTAAGAGGTATTTTCCTTCGATTTATTTACAAAATAGACTTAAGGGCTGGTTCAAACATCGACAATTATCGCAATTCTGATAGTTACATAAAGAGTTATACAAATATTAGCTTTACAGTGAGTGCGGGGAGGCAGTAACAGATATACATGAAATGATAAAATTGAGAGAGACCAACTATATACGTTTTAACACAAAACACCGGGTTTACAAGCGCATTTATCTCTTACGCACCACGCACTTTTCGGGATCACACACAACCGGCCTTTACTTGCCGAGAGGCAAATTGGCACTGTCTGTCTTAAGTTACATAACGAGGGGAGGACGGGTCCCTGATCTAGGAAATCAGTCGCACACACGTTAACACGATAGCTGCCGACCTGAGCGCACAATTTGATAAAATAACTATACTACGATTACAATATACAGGTTGTTTTTACAACAACTAATATAATTATTTCACGGCATATCAACTAATGATATATCTTAAACCAAAAAAGTATAAAGGCGACAGGAACTGTAAGAGAAAATCGTATGCAAAAATGTCTAGTCTTCTTCTTCTTGTGCCACTTCTATCGGAGATTGGAGATCAGCAAGGTTATCCTGACCTTGTTTACAGCTGACCTAAAGAGTTCATTAGTGGTACAGCCAAACCACTCTCTCAAATTACGCAGCTGACATTCTTCTACGGCCTGGATTCCGTTTTCCTTCTATTTTTCCTTGCATTATATTTTAAGTAATGCGTATTTATGTCCTCTGATCACGTGACCCAAATATTCGAGTTTTCTTCGTTTGATCGTTGACAAAATTTCTGGGTCTTTTCCTATCCTTCGCATTACTTCAAAATTTGTAACTCTTTCAACCCAACTTATCTTCAGCATTCGACGGTAGCACCACATCTCGAAACTTTCAATATTTTTTATATTGTTCTGCTTGAGAGTCCAGGCCTCTACACCGTATAATAGCGTGTTAAATACGTAGCCCCTTAGCATTCTTAATCGGAGAGGGATGCTTATATCCCTGTTGCAGAAGAATTTCCTCATCTTTATGAAGGTAGCCCTGGCAATTTCGATACGTCTTTTTATTTCATTGTTTTGGTCTCCAGTTTCGTTTATTGAAGTACCCAAGTATTTGTAACTTGATGAAATGTCTAGTAATGGAGTCTAAGCTAATGAAGAAAATGGCAAGAGGTATATATGATTATAGATTCGAAAAAACTAATGAAATTTTGTTTGTGAAATGGTATGAAAATAGTGTTTGTTCTATGTTATCCAATTATGATACCATGAATCACTAGGTCACGTAAAACGGTGGTCCAGAGCATCAAAATCAAAAGAAAATGTAGTATAGCTCAAATTTTCTGCTTCCTACAATCCTGGAATGGGTGGAGTAGATGCGCATGATCAGTGTATATATAATCGAATACAACAACGAATCGAATGTGGCTTCATTTGTAACGCAAACATAAGTTATATTAGCATCATAATACATTTTACAGTTAGACCAAACACTCTATATTGGATTGAATTGACAATGATATAGACGCGGTCTCAAGACCCGATGGCCATATTGAAGGGCCAGTCTATTCAATAGTAAAACAAAGTATATAAAAATGCCATTTACTAAATAAATTCTAATACATACGTAAACACTTTATTTGGTAGATGCTTCTTTATAGTATCTATCAACTCAAACTTCATCATAGTCATTATAGTGTGAATACTTGTTCCTCTTCCATATATTTTGGCATTTTTAAAATATTTTAATGAAAAAATAAATAATCCAAAATACAAAATAATGCACAGAGCTGTGAAGTATTATCAAATACTGACCTGCACGACAACGATCACTTCACTCTTTGACACTTCGACAGGATGGCCAACATGGATGAAGTTTTATGTAAAATGTTTGTAATTCGCGGAATTGATTGGCTATAGAAAGCGCGCATTTTAAATATCAACGAATCAAACGTAGGTTAGGAATAGACCGTTTATGTATGTAACGCTACAATATTTTTGTGTTTAATAGCGGAATTACCGCTTTTTCCATCACATCCAACTTAATGCGTTAGAAAGAAATAGAAAAGCTGTGACACACTGAAGGAAGGCTTTGAGAAGAACTATATATTCTCATTTTTCTAAGGCTGGGTTAAATAGTGTTATAGACAGAAAATCTCCTTGCCTCATCGCTCTATGTACTGCTGATGTCCTTGATAGTTATCCTTGTACATTTACTTTGTTTAATATTTCATTTTTAAGCTCTTCTTGTCTAATTTTAATAGTTTTGCTGGTCTTCTTGATGATATCATAGCCTCGAAGATTCCTGCTTAATAACTACTGTGTAATAATCGTGACAATGTAATCTATTGTTGATCTCCTTTTCCTGAGACCTCCTTGATAATCCCGGATTATTCATTTTTGCAGTTGTTGAATAATTGTTATAAGCCAAATATATGTTACGTTGATTTTTTAGGTTGTGTCCAAATTCCACTGGAGCTGAAATCAGAAGTGTTTGTACTGAAGCTGGTATGTTCGCTATAAGAGCAAGGAGGAAAGTAGCTACCGAAAAAGACTTCTTAGAAGCTGTAAATAAAGTGATTAAGTCATATGCCAAGTTCTCTGCTACACCAAGATATATGACTTACAATTAATTTTAAAGATTTTCTAATTATCGTATTATTTAAATTGCGTTTCTAAATAAATAATCTTTTTTTAGGGTATTCGTTGTTTATTTATGGTTTTAAGGTTTTATGTATTTTTTCTTGAATAGACTTTACCCTAACATCGCTAATAGATCATGGCGGATCTGTGACAAAGTGACTACATTTGGATGTGAGAGGTGGCATTCGGATTTGTGCAGAAAAAATTGTAATAATATTGTAATTATTATTACTAAAACTTTAGTAATAATAATTAACACATCCTCCTTCTTCAATAGGTCGGAAATATTAATAAAAAAATTTAAATATTCAAAAGTTACTAAAAACGTTGATTTTTTTTTTCTTTTTTCCTTGCTTATAACTTTAAAACAATTCATTTTCGAGGAAAGTTGTACAGAAATAAAATAGCAACAATTAAATTTTTTATAAGATGCGCCTAGTTAAAAGGGTTTTAGTTTATTACACTTACTGCAAAATAGCAATAAATACAAAAAAGAGGGGTAAACAAGCCTTCTTCTACGGCACTACAGCCCAAATTGAGCCTTGGCCTCCTTTATTTTTTGCCTCCACCCTTGCTTGTCTGTAGCTGATCTTCTCCATACACGGACTTCTAAAAGTGCTTCTGCGTCGCTGTTTACTGTGTCTTTCCAGCGCTTTCTTGGCTTTTCAACCGGTCACTTTCCCTGCATTCTAGCATTCAGTGTTCTTTTTGGTAGCCTATCCTCTCCCATTCTTATCACATATCCGGCTTATTGCAATCTTTGTATTCTAAGGAAGTCTGACAGTTGTGCTTCCTCATAAAGTTGTTAAAGCTCGTTGTTGTATCGACTTCTGAAGATTCCGTTTTCCTTCACAGATCCTAGTATTCTCCTCAGTACTTTCCTTTCGAATTGCCGAGTTTGCTTTTGGATGTTTCTTTCATGACCCATACTTCACTGCATAGCATTCTATTGGTCGAATTAAGTTTTTATAGATTCTCATCTTTGTATTTCGGTGGACATTTTTAGACCGAAATATATGGGAGAGGGCAAAATAAGCTCTGTTTGCCTGCGTTATTCTCTTCCGTATTTCTCCATCTTCTGATCCGTCGGCATATATTTCTGCTCCCAGGTATGTAAACTTTTCAACCGTTTCAATGTCATCTTCATGCATAATGTTTTGTGGGACTATATTTCTTCTCGTCTGTATCATTATTTTTGTTTTTTCTGTGTTAATTTCCAGACCTAGCATTTTTGTTTGCGTTTTTGCATATGTATGTATTTTTGCAACTCTGCGTATGTTTCCTGTGTTCCTGTTGATGTTCTACTCATAATATTAATATCATCGGCATAAGAGGCCAGTTGAATCGTTCGGTTGGTGAGTATGTTTTCTCGTGCAGTTTGTATTTGCCTAACCGCATACTCTAGTGCCAGGTTAAACAAAGTTGGGGCCAGCCCACCTCCCTGCTTTAATCCCTGGGAAATTTTGAAAAAGTCTGTTCGGTGGTTTTGTATTTATTTGTACACATGCCTGAGTTTCATCCATTGTGGCTTTAATGAGTCTAATTAGCTTGTGCGGTATTGCCAATTCAGAAAATATATTGTAGAGTTTGTTCCTTTTGACTGAGTCGTATGCCTGTTTGAAATCTACAAACACGTTGTGAACATCAATGTCATGTTCCCATGATTGACTCAATATCTGTTCGACTGTAAATATTTGATCCAGTGTCGATCTTCCCCGTCGGAAGCCCGTCTGATACTCTCCAATAATATTTTCTGTCTACTTATTATACCAAATAGGGTGTGAAAATAATGCTTCCAGGTTTTTGTGACTTTCTGTTAGTCAGTGATTATTTGCCTACTTTCATCTTTACATAGACTTGTTTGAGGTTTATATCCACTTTTTAAGTTTTTTATGTATTCGTAAGCCCCTCCAATTTCGTTGTTTTTTAAATTTTCTTCCACTTTTTCTATTTGTCCATTTTCATGGGCTCTTTTTTTATTTCTACATATCTTATCTGCTTTCCGTCTTGCGACTTCAAATTATGTTCGTCTTTCCCGTGTTCTTGTTATATATATTTTGTGTGCTTCATTTCTTTCTTCAGGTAAACAAGCCTGTTCTTATGTTTTTCAACCACTTAAATTGCACTTACGAAATTCGTCTAAAAAAACTACAAATTTTGTATTTATATTTCAACAACAATGATATGAAACGAAAATAGAAAACATAATTGAACAATGTAATAAAGTAAATAAAAATCAGGTCAGAACCATCAAAGATAGGTGGAGGGTTTTAAGAGAAGTAGTTATAACAGCTGCAAAAGAAGTAGAGGGCGAAAAGCAAAGTACCTAGCCAAAAAAGATGGTATGACAAAAATCAAGCTAGGCTGAAAATGCTGACAGTACTAAAGAAACCAAAGAGGAATATATTGCTGGACTATGAATGCGAGAATAGGAAAAACAAGCAAAGGAAAGAAAAACATAGTCAACTATGGTTGAGCAAGCCACATATACATGACACTGAAATTATCTCAAAGAAGAGAAACTATTAAGTAAATTAGGAGATATGCCTATGCAGTTGGTCTCCACACCATGTAAACCTTTAGAGCCTAGAATCCCCAACAGGCGATCATGGCTCTCCATGGGCTGTCAGTGGTCACAGATAATTTAACTACAAACTGAAAAATTCAAAACTTTATATTATTGTTTTTTTTTGTACTGTTTGTTTTAGAAAACTCATCAAGTCAACCTTCAAAGTCCATTTTTAGGATTACATCACTTTTTATGCACATTATTATTGAATTTTTCAGCTTACTTTGTAATTGACTTGATCTTTTTAGTAGCTGAAAACCCTTGTTCACGAGAACAGTTCGTCATAGGCAGACTTAGGTACATTATCTAGCTTTTAATCTCTAAAGTAATTAACGAGTGTCGTCACAATTGTATACATGTTTCGCATATTATGAAATCGAGGTACAGATTCAATCGACCACCTATACTTTTTTATCATTTTCGTCGCAATTTATCTAATCTATTGTTTGGAAATGTATTTTTGAAATTAACGGGAAATATTATAGTATTTTTACTAATGCGTTTTCTAAACTTAATAGGGGAAAACGATTTCCAAAAATTTAATAACGAAATGAGAATCCAGATTTTTCTAACAATTGTAAAGAAAATCTATTAATAATATAATTTTTTTATTGTCTGTAAATTGGTTATTACAAGAATAAAACATTTTTTTGAATTAAGTCCATTTTTTTATTTTAATTTTTCCTTTTCTAGAAAGAACTTCACTTTGTTAATTCTTCCTAGCTACTTATCTAGGTATCTAATTTCGGAATTAAGAAACCACATATTAGCAAAAGGTATTAATCAAAGTACAAAAGTATAATAGCTTCTTATATAAATAATAAATCATAATTAACAATTTTTAATCAGGATGATCAGGATTAAGGTCAAATTTATACGCTAATTCTTTATTTTTTATTAGTATTTATCCCTTAGACAATGTCTAAGATTTATCTGTACTCAACTTTATCAGAGAAACGATCACATCGTCATCGTAGTATCCTAGTATCGTAGTTTTTTGCCTTTATTTTAATACAGATTACATAGTTACAGAGAGCTACGATAGTTCTCTGCTGCTGAATATGTGATTTCTGACATTCCACACTTTGCTTTTCGTTTTAATTTTAAATTAATTAGGAGGGGGCGTCTCTGAGACTTTGCCAAGAAACAGCCCCACGGGAACAAAAATTACGTGCTGGGTATGTCTTGATTACCATACCCCACAAGCCCGTAAGAACTCGTGTGCTATCCAGTAACAAGCACCCTTTTTGAACAGTAAGAAATGTTTCAGTTGTGCTGCAAAATAATGTGAAGTTAATGTCGAAGTAACTTAACTGCTGCCATCTGTCTGTAAAAATCCAAAGATTTCAGATAAATCCGTATTTAAATATATTATAGTTTGAAATATTATTATATAAAAAATATTGTAGTGCTAGTACAGAGATATGTAACATATCTCTGTGCTAGTATAATAAATTTTTTATCACAAATAAATACTAAACAATGACACAGACGTGATTTTGTTATGCGGATTTCTTATGCAACCAATTATACACTAGTGTTTAAGAAGTTATCAGATACCTAGTTCTTAATGTTTGAATATTAAAATCTCAGGAACACTTATATGTTATCAAATACATGGATAAAAATTCAAAGCGGTCCTGTGAAGTACATTTTCCATGTAGCATTAAATAAACTCAAAAGTTAAATTTACATTTGAAGATGTATTATTATCTGTAATCAGGGTTTAGACTTTTAAATGTTGATAATAGAAATATGTGCATTATAATAATTAATATTTTTTTATTTAGTATGAATAATTTTTATTTTAAATTAATTTAATAAGTAGATATACTTAAGTTAAACTATTATTTTAAGAAATAACTTTCTTCGGTGGTGTTTTACCTTTTCTATATAGATAGGCCTCTCTCATTGCTTTTTAGTTCTCTCTATTCTGGACCTCTCTATTCTCTCTATTCTAAATGGATCTGCATTTTCGTATCTACATGTAATAATTTTCCAAGGTATTTTATCATTATATTTAAGTTATTGAACAACTTTGAATTTTATTTATTTCCTTTTACTTCTGTTGTTATTGAACACTAGACAAAGACAGATGTAGTTCTGAACTCAAATAAGAACCCTGATATATAATAAAAATCTAATTAGTAGCGTCTGTAATATTTAAAAAATTAGCCAGATATCTTAATTATTAAATTGCATATTTTTTGTTTGTTTTAATTTTATTGAAATTTATTAAAGTAGAAATTTTCAGTTCGACATTTCGTTGACTTTATTTTTTCAACTTCGTCAGGAACATACTACAAAATTAACTAACAATTAGATACAATCATAATATTCACAATTTTTTAACTTACGAAATGTTGTTTTATTATAAAGGGTGATTGATTTAGAGGTACTTTTTTCAGCAAGGGAAAACAATGAAAAAAATAATTTTTATTTAAAAATATTTATTATCCTTAAGAAGAACCATTCTTTACAATTACTTCTTGAAGATAATTTCTTTTAAATGTTGGCCATGACTACGATTAAGTTGGTTCATTCTAAAGTTCCAATTCTCGATGACTCGTTCCAGCATTTCGATTGGTATTTCACCAATGACTCTAGTAATAGCCTCCAATGCTTCAATCGTATCTGATTTATTCATGTAGACTTTGGAATTTAGGTAGCCCCAAAAGAAAGAGTCTAGAAGTGAGATGTCACTAGGATCTAGGCGGTCAATTCATTGGTCCAGAGCGTGAAATAATTTGTTCACCGAATCGTTACCGCGGTGAAGCCATGCTTTTATGGGCTGTATGGCAAGGGGCGCCATCTTGTTGAAACCAAATGTCGTCGAGACCACTAGCTTCAATTTGAGGTACCAAATAGTCCGTTATCATGGCACGATAACGGTCTCCATTCACAGTAACATTCTGGCCGGCCTGTTTTAAAGAAATATGGACCAACGATTCCAACAGCCCATAAACACCAAACAGTTATTTTTTCAGAGTGTAGTGGCAACTCTTGAACTTGTGTGGATTGTTCATCGCCCCACATATGGGCATTTTGTTTATTAACGTACCCATTACCCAAAAAATGAGCCTCATCTGAAAACAAAATTTTTCTCGAAAACAGTGAATCTTCTGAAAGCTTATCAAGAGCCCATCGACTGAAACGGTGACGACTCAGAAGGTCGGTCGGCTTCAGCTCTTGCACTAATTAAATTTTCTATGCTTTTAAATCAAGATCATTACATAAAATACACCAAGTTGTTGCATATGACAAGCCAAGCCAAGAACGGCAACGAATCGATTCTTCATAATTTTCGAGTACACTATCTGTTACCGCCGCTACATTTTCTTCAGTACGTGCTGACTGTGGTCTATTGGGTTGCGTGTTATCCAATAATGAAAACTGGGTTTCAAACTTACTAATCGTAAAGCAAATTGTACGTTTGGTAGTCTTTCCATCAACAAAAGTGTAATTCCCAACAAAAAAGTACCTCTAAATGAATCACCCTTTATAAAGCAAATTATGTCAGAGCCACAAATATTCTACGACGAACAAGGCGGCACTGATTTTCATCTTTTTTCGTATACATATGTGTCATTAGGCCCAACTAGTTTTGTTGTCGATTAATATAATCTAACCAGATGTTAGCTATTTTCAGTTGCTCAGAATTTTAAAATATTGAAAAAAAATTTATTTAAAAATTCCTTTATAAAGGTATATATTAAAACATCCTATCGGGCTACATCACAGAACGTTTTCGGAATTAATATTCCATCATCAGTGCTATCTGGATGTACATGTTTAGAGCCACTAAATGCATGGGTAAAAACCCCTTAAATGTTGTTAAGATAAATTTCTTCTTCTTCTTCTTTTTGTATAGACATGACCCTGTCTGATTTTCAATGTACCTCCAGTAAGTTGTCGTTCCATCGTTTTCGTGGTCTTCCTACTGATCGTCTTCCTATTGGAGAACCGCCTCTTGCCGTCTTTACTACTCTATTTGTTGTCATTCGACATTATATGATCGTTCCATTCTACTCTTTTATTTCTTACCCAGTTCTTGATGTTCTCAATCTTGTATCTACATCGTATATCTGTACTTCTAGCTCTGTCCCATAGTGTCTTACCATTAATTTTTCTAAATGTTTTCACCTCTGCTGTTTCTAACATCCTTTTTGTCCTCTCTGTGTCAGGTCGTGTTTCTGCCGCGTATGTCATTATTCGTCTAATGACTTAAATTCTGCCTTTCATTTCTTTCCCGATATTTTTATTTCTCCATATAGTTTCATTTAGGCAGCCTGTGGCTCTGTTTGCTCTATTCACTTGATCTTCCACTTCAGTTTCGAGCTTTCCGTAGCTAGATAATGTGATGCCTAGATATTTAAACCCCATCACTTGTTCTATTATCTGACTTGTTATCTATCATCTTAGTAAATTTGCTGTTGTAACCGTGCATTTCGTCTTTTTTGGGGAAATTAACATCTTAAATTATCTGTCGGTTATATTAAATTGTTGCAGCATACGTTGTAAATCAAAATACTTTGAGAGAGTAGTATTACGTCGTCTGCATAGCAGATTATTTTAAGTTGTTTTTCTCCCGTTTGGTATCCTTTTTTAGTTCTTACTTTTTTTATTATTTTATCCATGGACGTATAAACATAGGTAAATAGACATAATAGAAGACGTTGGTACAGAAATAAATTTATTGATTGCGAAATAAAACAGTCTTAGTAAGAACGCTTCTTATGCGCACGGTGTTAGCATCTAAAGTAGTCTTCGTTTCATGATGAATTCCAATTTTAAAATATTTCTCAAGAACCAATTTTAAAAGTTGCATAGAGTGACCATCGATTGCATCTTCATCATACATATGGTCACCAAAATGCTCATAAATTGATTTTGGAACATTTTGTATGGTTTTATTAATCAAAATATTCATAAGATTTTTAACTGGTCTGTTGTAGATATTTATAGCTTTATTAAAAAATCGAGACTGGACAAACATGACTGTACACGAATTATTCCACGTTGCAAAAGACAGAGAAGCTTTTAAAAATGTGGTCGCCAACCTCCGTTAATGGGGACGGCATAGGAAGAAGAAGATTAAAAAATCTGAAATATTTTTCAGCTTCCTTACAAGTTTTAATAACCAAAAAGGATGCTTTTGAAATGTTTTTATACTGTTTTCTCTGTTGAAGTTTAGAGTAAGTTTCATCATTAATCAATATTTTTTGGAAACCTACATAGAAAAATAAATGAGTTTTATTCATTTCACTAATTTATTTGAATTCATGAGAAATATTAAATTAAAAAGCTACTAAACGGATCTTTTTAATCAGTCTACTTACAATTTAAAAATGTCTATACTAATTTCATGAACCATCTTATTCAATACATTAATGTATATGAACAAACCCAATGGTACGCCTATGAAAGACATATTTTAAAATGTAAACAAACAGGCTTCCTCAGTTCCTCATCTTAAATAATGTAAATAAACAGTACTTACAAATTAAATCAGGCATTGGATGTAAATATTTCGTTTTTTGCAAATGCAATACTGTAGCACCATTATTATAATATATGTTTATTTCACTATTTACAAATATCACTCAAAATACAGCCAAAATATCGAAAAACAACAACTTTTCCTCATCTTGGTAAAAAGTAAACAAACATGGAACAGCATTTGAAGTTTGACGTAGAGCCAGAAGACAGAGAAATGTAAACACCGTTGCCATTAATAAATAGTTTTCAGTGCTTCTATATAGGTATAAAATAATTGGTTGATATCTGTTATACGCTATTATTAAATGATATGCACACTATGTGCACACTTGATGTTTTAATTACAATTAAATCTATTAATTTAACTAATAAATTATTATTTTGGTTTGATAGCACCTGTAGAGTATAAAATAAATATAGTAATATTTTCAGCGATACGTGAATAAGATATTTTAATAAAAAAAACGTGACATTTGAAGGTGCTGAGAATGTGACCTATTCAAATAATTTTGGCTTCACATTTTTATGTAAATAACCGAGTCCATCTGTGTTGATACGTCCATGATTTTATCCATAATCAGGTTGAACAATAGAGGACTCAAGGAATCTTCCTCCATTGCTAGCTTCAATAGGGTCGGTTAATTCTTCTTCTACTTTTACTTTAATTGTGTTGTTTTGATAAATATTTTCGATCGTTTTGATTTTTCCTAGAGGTACTTCTCTTGCGTACAGTACATATAGTAAATATGCCGGTTTTTTGTATTATAATGATTTCTCTTGCACTTGCCTCATTATAAATATAGCGTCGGTGCATGATCTTCCCGACCTAAAACCTTGTTCTTCTGGTAGTATTATAATTTCATTCTAATTATTTGTTATCACTTTGGTTGTTAATTTTAGTGTTGTAATTACTATTTATTAAATGGGAATAACCCACAATTAAAGGTTAAAGTACGTTTATTGACGTTTTAATTTCCACTTCGGAAATCGTTCTTTGAGTTACACAACGAGCCATGGAACGTGCAATGCTGAACGTGAGCCTTCAAGACCACAACAAACCAACAAATCAGGCAAAGATCGGGAGTTCAAGACGCCATCGAAAGAACCACGACGCTTAAGTGGAACTGGGCAGGGCACTTAGACAGAACACAAGATGGACGGTGAACAAGACGTATTATGGAATGGAGGCCCAGAAACTATAAAAGAAGCCGAGGACGACCACCGACTAGATGGACCGATGATATAAAACGTGTAGCGGGAAACTGGCTACAAGCGGCCCAGTGTAAAGAACAGTGGAAAGAACTGAAAGATGCTTATATCCAGCCGTGGACACGATTGGCTGATTGATGATGATGATACCACTGTTTCCACTGCTACTCCAGAAAGGACTTTTTCGAACCTAAAAAGACTTAAAACTACTTGTGCAACACAACAAGTGAAAGCAGGCTGCACGGCTTGGTTCTCATGAACATTCACTATGGGAAATAAATTGCTAATGAGTAGTGGATATAGTTAAAAAAGAAAAACAGAACATTAATTCAGTGATGCGTATCTATAATATTTATTATAATAGGACGATATTTTTTATTTAGCCTATACTGTCTCACTGCTCGGAAAAGGACTTCCCAATTCCTTCCAGGAGCTTTTTTCTGTACCAATACTGGAACCTACATAAATGTAATGTGTCTACATAAATATAAGGTATGTCGGGAAATTTTCTTGAAATAAAAAACATGTAATAAAAATAATGTTTTCTTATTAAATATTCAAATAAATATCGTTGTAAAAACTTATGTACAATTATAAGTACAAATGTAATTTGGCAGCTTACATGAATAACAATCTGGAATAGATTCAAAAATTTAGGAACTCAAAAAAATATAAAAAATTATAACTCAGTCATTATCATCTTTCTTTTTCCTAAGTTTACCTTCTCTTTGAATGGTTCTAGTAACCATATCAACACATTCAGAGGTGGAAGGTTCACTTTCATCGCTTTCATCGTTTACAATGGAAGACAAAGTCATTATATAAGAGCAAGCTATCCTTAAAACAGATAGCTTTGATAGTTTTTGATTATGAGAAAAAGAAGGAATCGACCTCCTCAACGTATCAAACGCGGCACTAATTGTATGCACTCTAGTCCTTTCTCTAGCATTAGCTTCGATCCTCCTCTCTCTTGTCATGTTTTTGTAGTTTCGTTGCTCCCTGCGAGGCATCTCCGAAGATTTTTTACTGGTACCAGGAATGGAACTTTGCAAGGTAGGAAATAATTCGGATGATTGTAAGATTAACCTCTCTGTTTCTGCGGTAGAAAGATTCTGGATCTGAGGATGGATAGGAACACGTATTTCTTCGTTGTTAGGAACATCCTCTCTTTTTTTTATTAATGGCACCGGTTCAGACTGTTGATAGAAGTTAACTGGCGAAGGTGGTCTAAAGTAAGGCGCAAACTTGGGTTCCACCTTTTCCTCTAATCCGCGCTGGCACTCAATTTTCGGTAACTGGAAGCTAATTGGTTCTTGTTTCTTAATATTAACCGCAGTCTCATTTTTAACAGTAACTGGTTCCTCTGACTTCTTAGGAGAGGGACTCCAAGGTCTGAAGGGATGGCTATCATTTATCTCAGCTTTAACTTTGAGGCACATTCTCTTTTTTAAAGGCCCGGTAAACGTTTCGGGTGTCTTTCTTGGATCTATCCTTTTTCTCTTATTAGACAAAGATATTGCTGATACTTTGACTTCAACACTATCTTCTGAGCTGTCTGTAGGGGAGTGGATTTCATGCTCCAAATAGTCTTCACTCGAACAGAAGCCCATGTCTTCAGAAGGGACAGCCATTTTGAGATCTGTAACAAAGAAAAATTTGATTTAGTTCAAGTAGTAAAAAGTAGTAAAAAAAATTATTTGAAGTTTGAAAAGGTTCTAAAAAGAATATTAACTATATGTCCAAAAACATGAATACAGATAATGTTAAGAAAAGCTTATTGACAAGAGATGATAGTTTCAATTATTTAGAAATTTCTCCTTCCCGCTAATTTAACAATAGTTGCGTTATTTCTTTACTCCTTAGTAAAAAGTTAATTATTCTCGTAAATTCAAAATTCACCTGTACAATCAAGAAAGAAGAATGTACCTTTATAATACATTTGTATATGAGAAAATTATTTGTACATATATGCAAATGGTCGCCCGAACTTTCAAGATGGAGACCAATTATAAGGAATGAATCTTTTTTTGTAATCAAAACAAGTTCCCGAAACATATTTGTCCACGTATGAATGTACATACCGATTATTGATAGATATTCTTTGATAAACTGCCAACCCACATGTGCTTCTCTACGTGAGTTTGCAAAGCCTTTCATCGTAACAACATTTGCTACATCAAAACATCCGCTAATAAACCATAATGCTATGCTTATTTATGTATTAGCATCTTGAATGAAATCTATTTTTGAAGTCTAGGTAAGTAAATACACGTCGCAAAGAGATGGTGTGTTCAAAAATAAATTTTAACTGTTTAATTTCATAAGAATCGTTTAAGATATACCGAATTGCCGCTAAAAATACCATTCCTTATCAAATTTGAAAATAAAATGCTAATGGCATTGTTACCTTGATTATTAAAATAAGTATGAAGAAATTTAAAGCATTTAAACTATCTGTGTGGTGGCAAACAGATTAAAATTTATGCAATGTGAAAATTAACACTAATAATATTCCCTAACTCTACCATAAATTCCGATGATAATAGCCAGTGAAAACTAATAATCAGAAGGGGGGTTTCGAAGAAAAATTTGTAACGGTGGTTGCCTTGCCTTCATAGATTTTGAAGCAGCTTACAATATACTGCCCTACAAAATCTATATGACGCTTAATAATCACATCTAATTATTTCTAAATTACACAGCAGGCGTTTGTTCGTTTCGTTTTGAGAATAAAAGTAGGAGGAAAGAACAGTCTTCCACACGGAAGCGTTTTAGTGAATACTTCTCAAATACAAATGACTTATAATCGACGGCAGCTCATACCGAGAGCTCTCTTTACGCTGAATATCTTGCAATGTGTGCTCAAAAACAATATTTAAGAAGTATAAAAGAAAAATGAAAGTAACTTAAATTCATTGATAGCATACTAGTCACAGAATTTCCTAGAATCTAACCTTCCAAAACGCACGTTTGTTCAACTTTCCGTTCAAAACGAAAGCTTGAAATGACCTGAAATGAGAGTATAATAGAAACACAGAAACCAACTATTTTGGAGTAACTCTGAACCGACCTAGAAAAATACATAAAAGCAAGGAAGAAAGTAACAACTAGAAACATGTGTTAAGAAAAGAGACACAGGTACTATATTTCTAATCTACTGAATGAGCTCTTGGACCAGATCTACCCACAATAAATAAGTCGCAGTTTTAAAGACTACCAAGCGACTCCAAAAACATTTGCTCTCAATTTACTAGACCTGTAAAAGCTGATATAGGCTTCCAGAATTCTGGAATGGGTGTTATGAGTAAATGACAGATGCATAATAAGCCATTTGGCTGAAGTACAACCGTTTGAACCCCCATCCACATTTTAAATAACCTCCTTAAAACTAATCTTTTTTAAATAAACTAATCTTTTTTGAGAACGATTTTCGTGGTGGAATTTGAAACACATTGTTACATATTGGAAATGGTATAGTTGCTATTAACACCTCAACCGGATTCATTTCATTACCCCGAGATTTCTGTTACTTAACATACTCGAAAGAGTAGCTTATTGAACTTATTCTGATACATTATTTAATTTGAAGGCGATACAAAGTTCGGCGGGTTAGCTATAACATAGTATCATATAAATACTATATTTAAAAGTTCAAATTTTATTTGATAATGAAGTATTTAAAGATCTAAATAATATAGAAGTTGGGGATCATTATGAGAAAATTTAGTAAGTGTTAATGTCCAGCTGATAAACAATAATGTTTGCCTACCATGACTCATTGAAAGACGACGACTAGAGATCTGATAAATTGTAAATTTAAAAAATCACAATTCATGCTTGCTAGCTGCCATCGCCAACCTATGGATAAGTATAAATTTATAAAACTTATAAAATGAATTTGTTGTTCACAAGATGAACAAAGCAGTTTCTGATAAAAATGAAAACAAAATGCATTATTCAATAACAGATGGTTGGCAGTAAACTTTATCTGATATAAATTATCGTATCAATCGACCACTTGTATTGGCCATATGGAAACAGGATATTAGTTCGAATACGATTGGGACTGTTAATTTTACTGTTTGTATAATTGACAAACTACTACTTAGTACAGTTGGCCAAAAAATCATTTGAAAAAAATTGCAATTATGGTTGAACTGATAGATGAATAATTGGAATGAAGATTTTGAAGATTACTGAAAAGAATTTTAAACCGGCTTTCAATCGAAACATTTAATCAATCATAGAGTGGGAAATATTTTGATGCAGTATAGCTTGTCTCAAAATATATCGTCTTGCTTTTCCCCTCGTTAAAGGATTGGTGTTATTATTGCCATTGTCATCAATGGATTTACCAAAGTTATTGATTCTTAGTGAAAAAACATCGGAGGTGGACTCCAAGTAAAAATAATAATACAGAGATTTTATTTCAAGACCTCCATTCTATTGTAAAAAAAGGTTTAATTGCTTACATTGATCGCTATAGAAATCATATAATAATAATACAAACATTAATAATACATATGATTCCATGTTTAATTCTGTTTCACTGTCAGAGTCCACATTTGGATTAATTACAATGGGTTGTATATTATAGATAGGACTGTTCAACGTTTACAATATGTTGTTCCGAATTTTTCCAGCTCTCTACCCACACATTTATAATAGGTTTAATTAACTGTATAACAGTGACAGTAACTCACTTTTACTTTGACTTGGTTATATACACAAGGTTGGAGGAAGACATAACACTGTATGTCCCATTTGCTTTGCGAAGTTATCACATACATATTGCTTTTTAATATTGAATTTAACACTTCTAGTAGTTGTTCTTTGTCATAACTATGTAGTTTCAAAATAAATATCATTTTTTAAGAAATACTCACGAATTTCAGTTTTAGAGCTTGATCTGTTCGGCTCTTTTTGTAGCTGACGACTGTGGTAGCTTGCGTAATCCATGATGATTACACTATTTTCAGGAGTATTTTTCAAATGAAATTTTTAACCCAATTTTTAAAAATTTCTGCACTGGTATCGTCATGATAGTCTAAGCTAGAGTCTTTGATATTCTTCGCAGATAAGAGCAAACTGTTTGAAACCCACCAGTCTTTCGTACTGGCGTGAATTATTGTTATACTTTTTTCCTTACTTGAAGATTCCTTCGTCTGGAAGTTTTACTAGAATCGACCCATCCTTTGCATACTGTATACTCATTTCTTACAGAGAATACTCATTTCTTTAAGTGTGCAGTCTGTGTGATTCCATTCCTACTGCTTTTTTGTCACCTTACGATACTTAAAATTCATTATGAAATGACTCCATGGAGGGTGGCACGACATGTCTAAATTTGTTTCTTCTTCCTATAACTTTAATTTAACTTTATCTAACGTAGGAAATATCTGATTTTCAAAGGGAATATATTGTTCTTATAATATCTTGTTGAGTAGTGTCCAAAGGTGACTGAAAATCACTATGTTTTTTCGTCCTGTCAAGGGTTCTTTGCTTACAGTATTCTTTATCGACGATATCGACTTTTTGTAAGTAAACAAGTTTCTTTCACAACATCTTGTTTGATTAGGCCTCTATCTATTAAATGTATCAAATACATTTTTAACTATTTCTTTTGTGTCTAATGAAAAATGCTTTCGATTATGTTTAGTAGATGTCGAGCGATTATTTTCCCACGAAGAAACATTTTTTACGAAAAAACTTCACTAATATACTATACACACAGTAGCAAGTACAGATTCTTAATGACTCTGTACTACCTATTAATTTTAATTCCCTCAATATTAGCCGTACCTGATTCAACCTTGAGCGGTCAGGTAGAAATTTAAAGCCTATTTATTTATTAATAATGGCAATAAAACCACTAATCCTTTAAAGACGGGAAAGCCAAGACCATATAGTTTGGAACAAGCTATAGGTACACTATTTGTATTCTGTTTTGTTTTCTTCTACTGTCTTCTTCTTCAATCCGGGACTTTTATTGCCCATTCCGGCATACATATTTTCACAGTGCGCCCAAAATACAAAAATTGTTTTTTTTTTGGTGTATTTTGCAAACGATTTCCGAAATGAAAATCGAAAAGTTAAATTCACTTATTTTAAAGTAAGCTTCTGGCTTATTCCCAATAAAATTAGTATATTGCATTAAGATGCCTCAATAAAATAGCTTTAGAACAATAATAATTCTCTTACCATACAAAATAAAGTGTAATTTGAAAATTATTAACTCAGAGCTTTTGAACTTTTAACTTATTGAGAAGAAATGACATTTTTATTGAGAAACATTAACTTTTTTGAGTTGTTACCGCGTATAATAAAAAAAAAAACAAATGTAATTTATATCCTACCAAAGTTATACCTATTTAAATTAATTGTTGTATTCAATCTAAATTTCTTTTTTTTTAACAATTGTAAACATCAATTAATTACTGCGAACAAAATAAAGACATAGTTATAACAATCAAAAATATGCTTTATGAACGAACGAACATATCTGTTAATGAAAGATAAACAGAAACAGGGTAGTTTTGCAATTAACCATAAATACGACTCTTACTAACCAAATTGAACGGAATAGATCAATACAAAAATAAAAATAAAACGCAGTAAAAAATTCTTACGGAAGGAAACAATATTTTTCGTAAAATCAACCACTATGAATCATTTCGAATGTTTACAAGTTGCTAACAGCATTTTTTCGAATTCCTAAACAAATCTAACAACCTACACTAGCATAAACCAAAAATAATTAGAAGTCGTAACTATTTTTAGTTGGTGGAATTTTAAAAAATCACGTGAATTTCTCAACACTCCAGTTTCTTTTCAATAAGTAGGCTTTTAATAGAATCAGTTGGCGGAATATTTTTCAGGAAAATAAACAGTGTAGTTAAAAATGGATGTTATGATTAAAATACGGCGTCGTAAAAAGTTGAATCATTTGCCAGGAATTTATGTTTTTCGAACAGCTGTGGATCTCTAAACATGTAATAATAATGTCGCAGGTAATAAAGGCATCAAAAATATTACTTATAGCCTCCCAATATCTGGCAAAATACATATTGTTACGAACACTTGGATTTTATTGACTGGAATACCATATTTTGTATTTTAAACATGAATATTTTCATTCATTTGTATACCAATCATGGTTATCTATAAATAACTCATAATATCCTACAATTTTTTGTGACATTAATGAATAATTTTAGATTTTTTTAATATTGTATACGTTTCTTGTCGAACTAAAAATGTAGTATAACAAGTGCAGGTGTTTCACGTACAGTACGCACATTAGACTTATCTCTAAATATAATCGGATTTAAAATTTGCATTTCCACATAAATAACACCTGTAAAATATTTAAAAAAAAATTGGCTATCAATTCCGATAAAATTTTAAATATTATATTCTCATTCCATATTTTTGCACAATCTTACTTGAAATGGTCCCATTATAACAAAAGCGCATGTTGACCAGAGAAAATTGTTGAAACAACGAAACAATTTTTTTTTTAACAAATTGTCAAATTTAATTTTTTTGCTCGGAACAAGTTTTTTAGGTTAACTAGCTCATTCCGAACAAAAAAGTGGAACCGATTTCGAGTTAACAATTTAAGGTCTGAAAAAACGCTAAAATGGAATTTTCATTTTCATGAAAAATTAATATTTTTGTTAGGCAATCGCCAAATTAAACCTAAACTCCATTTTACAAGATCCCGAGGAGTTTTTATACATAACTTTATTACACCCCATTGTTTTTTAATTGTTAAGCTTCGCCACGCCGAGTTGCGCGACCGCTATATATACATGCATGAACATAATAATAGGCGGGTGGCTTTTGTCGAAAAAGGTCGATTTCATACCTACAAGAGAACTGTTTTAATCAATACATTATGTTAAAAATATGCAATGTTTATTTCAACATTTTACGCGGGAACCTATTTATAATAATTTTAAATAAATTATTTTACAATTAATTATATGTTAAACAATTTTTTTTGCTTCAAAACTACTTTTTTGATAATTTGCGTCATTCTAAGACAAAAGTCTTCTTGTATTTTTTTCGCAAAATGCTTACTTAAACATAAAATGCAAATGAACAATTAAAAATGTCGGAAAAAGCCAATTTTAGCGTTTGTGGAGACCATTCATTTTCAATAGGTTGGAGACTGAATTAAAAAAAAAAACAAAAAATGGAAATTTCAAAATGCTTAATTATATTTTGATTTTATATTGCAAAGCTTTCATCTCATATTTTGTTTGTTTTTTTTTAATTCGATATTCAACCTATTGAAAAATGGCGCCAAGAGACGCTAAAACTAACGTGTCTTCATTTTTAATTGTTAATTTTCATTTTACGCTTTCATCTAAAAATACCCCGGATTATCGAAAAAGTGGTTTTGAGGCGAAAAAAAGCAATTTTTATAATTTGTTTGTTTATAAATAAATAGGTTATCGTAGAAAACTTTCGGTAACCTCTTAAACATAGCATATTAGCATCATGATCTATCGTTAAAATAAGTTTCAGCTTGTGGGTATGAAATCGACTTTTTCCGACAAAAGCCACTTTCCTAGTACGAGTATATGCACATGCATGTATGTATATTTATATAGCATGTACCTATATATATACATATATATATATATATATATATATATATATATATATATATATATATATATATATATATATATATATATATATATATATATCTCGGACGCGGAACTCGGCGTGGCCCGAAATTAACAATTAAAAGACAATTGGTTGCAATAAAGTTACGAATAAAAACTCTTTCGGGAGTTTTAGGTTCAATTTGATGATTTCTAATCGTAAAAATATTAATTTTCCCATGACTTTTTGAGCTTTGAAAATGGTCATTTTCATGCTTCGTATCTTAATTTGTTTATAACTAGAAAACGATGCATTTTATAGAAAAGTAACCAGAGACTTTTTACGCACAATCAGCCAATTAACTTAAAAAAAACTTAAACCAGACAAAAAAAAAACTAAATTCGTCAGACAATTTAAGTTGGGGTTGTGGGCAAAAAGGGCGAACGTACCAATACGATCGGACATGAAGAAGCTAACAGAATCGGGCCATTCAGATCGTACATAAAGTATTTTTATTAAAATCAATTAGCTAAGTTTAACACATCCTTAGAAATCGCTCATAGGCAACAGAAAACATTAAAACACAATCAAAGTCTGTTCATTAATGTATTTAAGCATTTGTTTCTGAATTCATACTGCATATTGATTAATGAAACAGGCGGAAGCGGTGCCACTCAATTAGGCATACAATATAAATATGGCGCTTGCAGTCAGTAACCAGTGATATGTAAATACCCAGACTAGATAAGAGCACATTTTTCAAAGGTCAACTTAAAAATATTTAATGTGTTAACAAAAAGTTTTGTTCGATTTTAAGCATAATTTTTAAATATTTCTAGAACGTTAACAGCAGTTATTATTAAAACAGACAATAAGCTTTATCGGGTCCTAACATATTCTTCTTCGTTCTTAACTTTAAGCAAGCTGCCTATTTTTTATATTCATACAGCTACCCCTTTTATGTTTAAGCCATAGTTCCACCTCTTTCAGGGACGAGCGACGAGACGTTCCAATGCCTTACTGGTTATTTATCTCGAGCGATTCTCACCAATGGTTTCTTTTCCACTTTATGTTCAGTTCACTCTTTAAATAATCAGCCTAAACAGGACATGAATATTATCTTGGGAGATTTCAATGCAAATATTATGAAGGAAGCAGCATACGGACCAACCATAGGTAACCATAGGCTTCATGATGTCAGTAACGATAATGGAACAAGGTTAATAGACTTTGAAGCATCCCACAACCAACTAATAAAATCAACAATGTTTGAATACAAGAAAATACTCAAAGAAACGTGGGGGTCTCCAACGACGGCGTCACAAGAAATCAGATCGATCATGCTCTGTAGTCTGTAGATGCCAGGAGAGGTAGTAACTGCTTAGACATAAGAAGCCTAAGACGAGCGGATGGTGACACGGTCACATCTTCTGGTAAAACGAAAATAAGAACAAGAATAGCTACTATTAACCGGGTATTTACTATTACTATGTAAATTTCGTTTTCCCCGAATTTATATCCTTAATTTTAGACAATTTCGACTTATTGTTTCGTCCCTGGTGATAGAATAGAAGCGGAATCAATACGCCTCCCTGGCTGATCCTATGCCAAACCCGTACACTATTAAATATAATATACCTATTCGGAGTAAATGGAAAAAAATAATACAATTTGGTACATATAATATAGAGAACAAATCAGATGGAAATTGGAAGTTAACAACAGAATTCGTAAAAACTACAGGTAACTTCGAATACAGACCACGGTCTAATACAAAGTCGATTAAAAGTGCTTGATAAAATATGCTCAAGCCCAAGAGAAACTGAATAGGCCATGTCGTAATCGTTTATTATAGCGTAAGCGTAACAAGTACTTATAAACACTGATAACGATTTTTTGAATATTTATAATAAAAAGTAGATATATTATTAAATGTGTCCTAATGCTTTTGCATAGTTAAGACAAACTTGGCTTTGCATATCACTTATAAACATCACTTAAAAAATATATCTTAACGTTTATATAAAACGTTGAAGATTGAGCAAAAGCATGTAAAAGTAATCTTCAACGTTTGATAATGAATTGAATTTGATTCATTTTTGCTATGCATAAAATGAAATTAAAAAAAAATGAAATCTAATGAGCATTTTTTTGTTGTTGTCTTAAATTTACTAAATGGTTTGTTAACTAATTCTGGTTACTAATAGCTCTTCATAGAATGCAGCAATAGTTTTAAATTCCGAATTGCAAGAATATAATAGTTCAAAGAAGACAAGCATTATAACAAAGCTCCTTTCATATACCGTATTATGAATTAGAAATAGCTAACATCTTCATTAAACAATGTTTATTTGTTATAATGCAACTCATTATTTGTCACAACATGCACACAACCAAACTTGTGGAATCACCAGGTATTTCAAACAAATATTTATTTCTTTTGAAAAAACTTAGAAAGAATAAAGATTTTTATTGAAAATAAACAAACCAATAACACAATCAGATAATACAGCCCGTTACGGTATAGATTATTTGTTTTAGTTGTAAATGACGAAAATAAATAAACTAACTTTTACGTCTTGTGGTGCAAGGAATGTCTTAGAGGGACATAGCTGCAGTGGTAGGCGTCACACAGGTCTTTGTGTTGAAAACCTATGCTAGGTATCAGGAGTTAGGAACGCTAAGTAAAGACAAAGATAAAGTCGCCAAAAAGTAACAACGGCTTGCCACAATCGTTTTATTGTCCTTCTTCTTCTTAACATGCCATACACCAAAGTGCGTAGGCGACTATCTCATTACTAGAATTATGCTCTTGGCGGCGTGACACAGCTCGCCTGTATTGTGTATTCCTGTCCATTCTTTAATATTCCTTAACCAGGATAATTGTTTGAGGCTGGCTCCTCTTCTACCTTCGATCTTCCCTTGTAGGATTAACTGTGGTATTTCATATTTTGCTCCTCTCAATATGTGCCCAAGGTAACCAATCTTGCGTTTTTTAATTAATTCAAAGAGTTCTCTTTCCACGCCGGCTCTCTTAAGGACGTCATCGTTTCGAACTCTATCCACCCAAGGTATGCGCATCATTCTTCTCAATGACCACATTTCATTTCATCTCATTTTTATTGTCCAAGTAGCTAGAAGAGACCCAACACTTTCTCACCCTCAACTTCAAAAGCAGCTTTTGGAAGGTAAAGGTGAAAGTGTTTCAGTTGAAACGATAAGAAGAAGACTTCGTGCCTAAAGACTATACATAGTAGACTGTTACGGGTTTCCGAGTTAACCAGGCAGCACAAGATTGATCGCCTAAATTGGCGTCTTCAATACCAAAACTTGAACATTGGAAATTGGCAAAATATGCTATTTTCAGACGAAACCAAGATTTTTGTAAAATCATATAACCGATGGATTCGTGTACTTAGAGGGCGCGGAAGACAAGCAAGAACGGAAACAGCCAGATCTGTTCACAGACATAAAGGAGGAAGTGTTATTAGCCAACTTTAATAGCTGGCTGGTACGTTGATTTGGCTCTAGAACCTGTAGTTAAACTCTGAAAAAGTGCACTAGAAAAAACTTTAATTTTCATGCACGAAAATCCACCTCCATATACCGGCAGAGTCACTACAGACTTCCTTGAAGCAGAAAATATCACTATTCTGTAGTGGCCTGCTCACTCACCCGACCTTAACCCTATAGAGCATTTGTGGGATATGCTTATGAGAATAGACCTCGCCGACATAATTCACAAAACACCCTACAGCTAGTACAAGCTGCTCTTGAAGAAAGGAATCAACCTACCATAATAAAATGTTGACAATTTGGTTGGGAGCATACCCACGCGAATTGGAACTTCTATGAGGCCTAGGTTTAGTAACCCTGACTAGTAAAAAACATAAATAAATAAAAACAATTTAAACATCATTGTTTAATTTAACACCTTGTACATTGAAATTGTGTATGCTATTGACTGTTGGTTTTTTTTTTAATTCCATTAAAATAATAAGAAATATCAGATAATTCCATATAAGTTTGATTGTGTTTGTTTTTGCACTGGCGTCTAAAATTCGTGGATCTTAGCCCACTGTCTCGGGATACTTTTTCATGATTAAAAAATCTTGCACTTCAAAATCTTTACTATAACTACAAAACTTTATGAAACTGTAACTAAGAACGAACACTTTTAAATTTCGGTGCTTGTTTAGTTTCTCCCCTGATATTTTGTTTCTTTTTGGACACAAACGCAATTTTTACACAAAATAAACAACGTGCATGTAGATTCAATACTAATCATCTTTTTTCCCACAGTAGCCAATGTATTCTACAGAGCATTATAAATGAGAGCAGATGCGTAAATAATCATCAAAAGGTTTGAAGTATCAGTGATAAAGAAGAGAGGTGCCGTAAAGCTCCCAAAAATTGTTCTCTAATTGTTCCACTATTGGCCGTTTCCCCAAATCAGGAAAGAAACTAAACAAGCACCTAAATATCTCTTTGACATCAGTTAGATCAATTTTTCAAATGTGGTACTTACTACGAATTTTTTCAATTTCTAATTTAACACTAAAACCTGAGACTGAAGGTTACACGAATGGAAGACGTAAGTACAATAATCCAATTGTATGCAGTTCAACTGATTATAACAAACGGTTTCCGAAAAAAGAAACAAGCCAAGAATTCCAATTTAAGAAAGGAAAAAGGTTTAAAAAAAAACGCGTAACAGAACGTAGAGCTAATTTTGTCCACGGTAAAACCAAAAAGACTTTGAATTCAACCATAACTTTTGAAATTTTGCTTAGACAATTTTTTTTGAAGTTTCTGCTGTATCATCGATCTGCATTGGTGCCAATCACGCATTGTTTAATAAAAACACCTGTCTAAGAATACCAGATTAGAAAAAGAAAACATGAAATAGGAAAGTAATAAAAAAATCTGTATTTTTCCAGGTAGATAGGTACTTAATAGACTGTCTCATTATCGAAAAGCATAATAATAAAACGACTTTATCATCTTAAACTGTTGTTTTCTTTGCCGAGGTTTAAACTTTTCACAATCATTTTATCATCCCAAGTACCTCCATCTCTCGAATGTTCATTTACAAAATGTAAAATTGTTGAATTTTGGTCCATTCTCGAATATTTTCAGAAGTTTATTTTCTTACTGCACCACGACGATCTATTGATTCCTTTAAAAATTAGTGCAGTATTTGATATCGAGTTTCTCTCAATATATATGTCCCAAATAAGATGTTTTTTTAAATCCAATAAATATATTCTTGTTAACGTTCATCAGTACTTCTTCGTTTGGTATGACATTCAAGGTGATCTACGTATCCACGTTCCCAATGTTTTAGTTTCACGCTCATACTCTCTAACAGTATATACTCACTGGAAGATATTCTTTTATAGATTATTATAATAAAAAACTGTGAAAGTAACTACTGAATTGTAGTTGGACTCTTAACAAGATCAGGTGCTCAAAACCAGATATACCTATATTGAACTCATTCATATCCTCTCATAAGTGTCATTCATATTAATGTATCATTATGATACAAGATTTTTAATATAAACTGTTAATTAGGTATATATGTATTAAAATTGTGATCTTACGGTTCTAATGGTTATCTTAGATTATACATTTCAGTCATATTAAAGAAGAAACTTAAATACTGTGATGAATGATGATCTAGAAAAGAACTTCAAAATCAAAGAAGTTACATCGGCAAAACTGATTTGAAGTATTGTTTAATTTAATATTTATGTATATTTGTCAAAACTTTAAGCACGTGTGATATGCAACAAAATATTTAATGAATTATAACAGGTCATAAAAACTTAGTCAGATTTCAAATAAAAATTATGCTATTTCTCACAAGACTGTTCATAAACCGTAGCATAAAACTCAACATAAGCAACTAAACTGAAGTTTGTAAGTTTACTACATACATTCAAAACTTTATAGAAATAAAAAATATACTAACCGTTGACACACAAATCAAAACAAGCACCATTCGTCATAATCCCATAAAACTAAATTATGATATATCACAGCACATACGTCGGGTTCCTATGTCACAAAAAACTGAAAATTAAATATTGAATCAAAAAGCGCGTGTATTTTGAACTTCTGCGTAAAGTCGTACAACCAACTCGTAGTAGATTTAATGAACGACTGACGGCAAACAAGAGGACGTGCTTTCTGTTCTGGTCGCTGCAGTGAATGTTTTCAGTTGTGCGGCCCCAAAAAGGAGGAAGGGGGGTGTGGGCGCACTCTTTGGCGCCAGCTGTCTGGCCAAGCTGACTTGTTAAGTGTGAGAAGTAACAGGGCAGAGGGCCCGCTGCTTTGGAATTTACAGATACGGACTAAGTATCACTTCTGATAAATAGCGAAACAGGTGTTCCGGTCATGAGATTAAATAAATTCTTAATTTATCATAAATATCTCTACAGCTTCCGTTATCGATGCGGAAGTTCCGCCTACCGCTGTGCCAAGCTATAGATGAATATTTTGTCACCTTATCTTATCATCGTTTTATGTAGATAACCGTTTAGTAGAAAAACATCCGATTATTATTTAACTGTTATTATTAGACAAATATTATTTATCTTTGCACATGGGCTCCTCTAATTTTTTCTATTCTTGCCTATCTTAAACAATTTATACCGATATCAGTCAACTTGTTTTTTGACAGTGTGTAAACAATTAAGTTGTAGTCTCCAATTCAACGCAGGAGCAAAAGAATTTAATATCATGATCTTAACTCCAACTAGATGTAAATTAGAAATCGATAGAGTCAGCAAGGAATAAGTAATGGAAATGAAGTACCTTGAGAAATCAAGTACAAAAAGCAGATAAATTGACAGGAAAACCTACATGTTCAAACACGTATGCATCAAAAACAAGACCCGACTAAACCGCAAAACAACGGCTGTTGTAAGAATACTGAAAAGAATTATTGAAACCAAGCTACAAAGGAAAGCATGAAAGAGATCAGAGTGATCAAAAACCACGCAAAATAGTTAGTACCAGTCTTCCTTAGAGTTATCAGTCCCTCAATTAACAAGCAGAATTGCTTATAGACAGGAAAAACAGGACGATGACCATATCTTATGTATAATTAATTACGTATACGTAATACGTATTTAATATAATTAAGTATAATCTTATGTAAAATTATAAACGTATCAGATCTAAAGTTCTGACCTAACAATCTCCAAATCAAAAGGAGTATTTTCTATTTGTAACCATTCATGCATATTTTTCATTTTTGATCCATTACAATGACGTTTTTTGGCAATTTTCAAAAACAAAAAAAAATTAATTTCAATTTTTATTCTCACCCTCTTAAGGATGAGTGGCGGTGTGTGGTGAGTTGTCTATGAAGTACATTAAAACGAAAAGAACGCAACAACAGTGTACAAATCATAGACAAGCCGGCACCAGAAAGGTTGCCAGGTCATATTTTATTTCTTTAGTAGATTGAGAATAATGGATATATATATATATATATATATATATATATATATATATACATATATATCAATAAATACATTTTTTTCAAAATTTATAATTGAACACTGACATAACGATCATTTTTTGAACATGATATTATCATTACATATTTTTTACTAGATCGATATACTGTTTCAGTAAATCAGTAAATTGAAGTTGAAATCAGTAGATCTACTGAGAAATCAGTAGACCTGGTAACCCTGCGAGAGGTAGTAATGGTCACAAAACATGGCGGTAGCATCGAAACTGGCTTCACTTTTCGAAAGTTTATTAAATGAGCGTTACCTGTACTCTATATTTCCTTGTCTAAGGTGTCAATAGTGTCAAAATTTCATAATTTAGTGGAGTAAACCATAGGTAAATAATATAGGAGTAAACTTTCCTGCGGTTGTACCAATTACAAACAAACATTACTGCACGGTAAATTTGAATAACACCTAGTTTAAAAACGAGGTATAAACAATTTTGATTATCGAGCTCTCGATGCCTCTGCAACCTGATTTAAAACGGAATTGTGCTGAAGGACCCAGAACCTCACGAGCATCCTAAAGTAATCTAATCCCGATTGCTTTACTTCCTAGCATGTCGAAATCTTTCTTTTTGTGTGAATGATTTACATTCAGAGTAAAATTAGTGTCTTGTCAAATTACCAAATATTGTGCAACAATCATTCAAAATGTGTGAAAATCTCAAACTTTTCGGACATCTAGCAGTCAAACTGAGATGTATCGACTTTAAAAATATAATGTCGGTTTACATATATTACAGTAAAAAAAATACTAAATATTCTGCACTGAACCCAGCCACAACTATCAGGTAAATTTAGGAATTCATTATTTTTTGCTGCATTGGTCAAATTTTGACTTCGACTGAAAATGGCTTAAGGTCACAACGTAAACAACCATTGACAAGTGCATATACTTAAAAATAAACAATTATTCGCATTAACACAATAAAACTGCGACAATTAAAATAATAAAATAAAGTGTTAAACCATTATTTTTAGACTAATTAAATTTTAGATTAAAGAAGTTTGCAACAGTAAGTTTATTTTAGGTAGGATTTTTTGTGTTCTATATTTCCGACAATGACACTGTCAAAATGTTCCCAAGCTGAGTGAATCGACTATACTTTCTTGTATTTTTAAGAAACTACCAATTAAAATTTATTTGTCTTATTTATTTGATTTATAAAAGTAGAAACAAAAATAACAAATAAATAAGACGATCATAAAGGCAATAAGAAAAGACATAAGAAACTACAATGTAGAAAAAACAAAACAGGCAATAGAGAAAAATAAGAACATGAAAGTTTTGAAGAGGAGCGTACAAAAGGGGAAAATAGAAATTAACAAACTGAGAAACAGCACTGGAGAAGAAACAACGAACAGAGATGAAATATTAAGAATAGTCTACACAGAAGAGTTCTACACAGAGTTATATAGATCAAGAAAAAAAGATAACAATACGGAACCTCCAATTACACTAAAAACTGGGGTATTAAACCAAGGGTCAGATTTAATGCCCGATATAACAAAATCAGAAATCAAAGAAGCCCTGAAGAAAATGAAAAATAATCGAACCCCGGGTGAAGATGGAATAGTATCAGAAGCACTAAAAATTGGAGGGGATGTATTACTTGAAAAAATTAAACAACTTTTCAATATCTGCCTTCACAGCGCCAATATTCCAACCGACTGGAACAATGCTACTATGATTCTATTACACAAAGCAGGAGACAAAGCAAATTTAGAGAATTACAGACCGATTAGCCTCCTCAGCCATATATATATATATATATAAGTTGTTTACGCGAATACTAGTTAAGAGAATGGAAAGAAAATTAGAGACTTATCAACCAAGGGAACAGGCAGGATTCCGAAAAAGTTACGGAACAAATGACCATCTACAAAGTATAAAAACCCTAATAGAGAAAGCAGTGGAATACAATAAACCTCTAGTTCTAATATTTATTGATTTTCACAAAGCCTTTGACACAGTTGAGCTAAGCAAAATATTACAGGCGCTTAAAGAATGCAGGCTAGATTATAGATATACTAAATTATTATACAAAATATACCTGCAGGCAACAACCACTGTCAGATTACATACTAACAGTAATCGCATAAAAATAGAACGGGGGGTTAGACAAGGAGACCCAATGTCACCTAAACTTTTTAATACGGTGCTAGAACATGCTTTTAAGAATTTGGATTGGATGACAAAGGGAATAAAAATAGATGGAGAATATCTAAACAACTTACGTTTCGCCGATGATATACTTATAATAGCTGAAGATCTAGGTATGGCAAGAGAGATGGTACAGGAACTCGTTGTGGCTACAGAAAGTGTAGGTTTAAATATAAATATCTCGAAAACAAAAATCATGACCAATTTGGTACCCAACCAGAACATCAGTATTGGTGGAAAAGAAATAGAACTCGTAGATAGATATAAATACCTGGGACATGAAATTATGATTGGCAGGGATAACCAGACTCATGAACTGAAGAGAAGAATCGGCCTTGGGTGGGCAGCATTTGGAAAACTGAGAGAAACTTTTAAAAGTGAGCTGCCCACATGCCTAAAGAGAAAGGTATTTGATCAGTGCGTCCTCCCAGTCTTAACGTACGGAGCAGAAACACTTACCTTAACAAAAGCAGCAGCTACCAAACTGAGAGTCACGCAGAGAAGAATGTAGCGGTCCATGTTAGGAATAACTCTGCGAGACAGAATAACCAACGAAGACATCAGGAGAAGAACCGGAGTGACTGACATCATCGAGAAGATAGCCAGACTAAAATGGAGATGGGCAGGACACATAGCCAGAATGACAGATGGGCGATGGACAAAGAGGTTATTGGAATGGAGGCCAAGGGAAGACAAGAGAAGCGTCGGTCGACCACCTACAAGATGGACTGACGATTTAAGAAGACTCGATAAAAACTGGATGAGAGCGGCGCAAGATAGACGGGGTTGGAAACATGAGGAAGAGGCCTATGTTCAGCAGTGGACTCTTGAGGCTGGATGATGATGATGACCAATTAAAACGTGGAAATCGTGACTGGAAAATGTTTACTCGCACATGCAAATTTATTTTATTTAGTTTATATTCATACGCATAATATGTTGTTCTATTATAATTTTTAAGTCCACGGTTGAATGACCGGTGATAAATAATATTAACCACCTTATCTTGCTCACTAAATTTGTTACATTCTATTGATGTATTATTTTAATAGATATAGATATATTTTTATTTATTAGGGAATATACATAAATATAATGTATCTTCAATTCTTCCGCATTGTAAAGACTTTGGAATGCCCAGTGTTGTTAGCTATTTAAGGCTTTCTCAAGTAGGTAGGTATTAGTCGAAATAACATTTTCACACTAAACAGGCAAATACAGCTTATATTCTACTGTTGTCTGTTAAATTTTTAAATTATTTGCAAGTTATATAAGTACAATATGTGAGTTTCAATCCGGTCCTGTCTGGAATTCGTTGGGCGACGTTAGTTAGCGATGCAGGTGGACCGCTTTTTCATCAAAAGTTTTCGGTGGAAGGTTACACAGGTACCTGGTAGGGGGTATTTGGCTTTTTAACGCCACTTGTAATATCACGCTTCGACAGGTACCCATTGGCAGACAGGCTAATTGTTGTTATCGGCTCGGGGAAGCTGCAATAAAACCTAAAAGGCGTGTTATTATTTTAAACTGTAATAATCATGAGGCGGATGAGAATGCTAGTGTTCTTTTGTAAATGGATTGCCGCTCGTTTGATATAACACGTTATAGGAATTCGGTAGGGTTCGAAGTTCGGATATTATAACTGAAAGTAATATTTACTTGATTAGTTAAAACCAAACTGCATCTTAATTCTATTAGATAAAGTATATTGAAATTGCCACATTTGTAGTTGTTTTTATAACATATTTATTTATATTTATAAATATTATTTTTCTACAAAACTGAGACTGCGACTTTTTATTTCTCATAAATTATGCCGGGTAGTGAGTTATGGTATCCTTTAATATTTTATTTTTAGTGTAAATTCGACACACCTTTCTTAGCACTTTGTTATTTTCATTGCGAACTTCAATTTTTATGGGCAATTGTTCAAAGTCACAAATCTGGTTTTGCCTCTTGCAGTTCTTCTAGTAAGAATTTCTCTATAAGTTGTAGACGAAACTGATATAATGAAGGTTTGCTACCGATATACTTATTAAATAATAGGTATAATATACATATAACCATTTTGCACGTATATTTGAAAAATATGGATGATATTTATATCAATTTTCTTATAAGTAATAACTTAACCCAACACCTGATCTTAGTCCAGTCGTCAGAGAGTTGACCCACAAAAATCATACGAACAAGATAAATTTTGACGAGATGACAAGAATATTAAGTAATTTTGGGACCCCAAAAAAGATGCAAAAAAGTTTACCAGTTTTACCCCCGGCTTACCCCTAAAACCCGCTCGTAGGGTGGTAAAAACGCAAAAAATTGATTTACCAAGAATCTGTACACCGTAGAAAAAAGTTTTTCAAATAAAAAATGTAGCTGATATAATTTTAAACAAAAATGTTTATTAGCTATTTTTGTGTAGGCTGAATAGTTCTGTCAGAAACAAAGCTTGAAGCGACCGTCTATTTTGAATGTCAGTTACACGCACGAAATCAAGGTTCAATTAAATTTTATTCAGCACGACGGTAAAAATTCGATATCTTTTGATCCAACTGTCCTATCGACAAAAATCAAGATGCGTTTTAAAGGTAAAGAGTGCAGCTTTCGTATGCAGTTTTCGTATTTTGCCGAAAATAAACTCAGTTTTTATAAAGGTGTTAAATAAATAAACGTGACGCGACTTCTACCATTTTTTACGATTCTCATGAGATCAATAAAATTGGTCAGTTTCATGGACCAGACGTAGTAAAATTTTCATTTTTAGAGATCAATCTTTAAAACCTATGACATAAAATTTCAATTTTGACTTGTGGCAACAAATACGAGACATTTGTAATATGAATAAAAAACGAAGAATTTAATATTTTACATTACAAACGATCACACGTCACGGGAAATGCCTCCAAGAAGACGGTTTTGGGTGTAGTTTATAGCAGAAGTTTTGTTCTTTTGAAAAACGTACTAGTGTAATTGAAAAAAAAATTTTTAAACGTTTTAGATCGCTTGTTACGTGAAAGTTTAAATCCAGCGTTTTTTAAGCATATTTTAATGCCTTACATTTGTTGCCAAAGCTCAAAACTAACGAGAATCATAAAAAGTGGCAAAAATCGCGCCACGTTTATTTATTTAACACCTTTATAAAATCTGAGTTTATTTACAGAATACAAAAATTGCATACGGAAGCTGTTTACTTTAAAACACATCTTGATTTGTCGATAGGTCACTAGAATTAAAAGATATCGAATTTTTACAAATTTTATTGAACATTAATTTCGCCCGAGTAACTGACATTCAAAATCGACGGTCGCTTCAAGTTTTGTTTGTGAGACAACGGTTCATTCTACACAAAAAGTGTTTATAAACATTTTTGTTTAAAATTATCTCAGCTACATTTTTTATTTAAAACATTTTTTTCTACGGCATACAGATTATTGGTAAATCGCGTTTTTTTGCGTTTTTACACCCCTACGGGGGAGGTTTTAGAAAAAAGCCCGGAGGTAAAAGTGGTAAACTTTTTTGCATCTTTTTTGAGGTGCCAAAATTAACATTCTCGGCAAAATTCAGCTTGTTCGTATGATTTTTACAGGTTCAGTGGCATTTTCGTTTCTGCCGACTGGATTATCTAGGTGATCTCTCCATATACAGGGTGTTTCAAAAAGGTATGTCATAAATTAAATCACGAATTCCAGGGACAAAAATAAATTGATTGAATCCAACTTACCTTAGTACAAAAGTGTACACAAAAAAAGTTACAGCCCTTTGAAGTAACAAAATAAAACTTGTTTTTTTGCAGTATCGCCTAAACTACTCGACATTTTGTAATAAAAATGGACATGCTACTTTCTTGTTCTGAAAGCATTTTTCATAAAAAAGAAACAACAAAATTAAGCACACAGAAAAGTTTTAAGGGGGGTGTGCAGCCCTAAATCCCCCCAAACTTTTAAGTACGTTCAAATCAAATGAATTTTGTGGCATCATTAGTTTAACACATTATTTTTAAATTTTTTTTTGCCTCTTATCACTTTTTTTTAAAAACAGTTTTTATTGAGTTGCGGCCCTTTAAAAAAATACGTGCAACTAAATAAATGGCTCAAATTAATTAACAAGTACAAAAAATGTCTATCACCTCTATAAATATGATATTACAATAAATGTTCAAAATTACTCCCATTTTCTTCAATACACATTCGGTATCGTTTTAATAAGGAAAACCGAATGTGTTGAAAAATCATATTTTTCTGACGAAATTTGCAGCTTAAATTATTCTAACCCTCAATTGTTGTTCGTCCTCTATTGTTACAGAATTCACTTTCTCTTTCATAAACCCCCAAAAGCAAAAGTCCATGGGGTTAAGACCTGGACTTCTGGGTGGCCAAGAAATAGGTGCGCCACGACCCCTTCCAATCCACCGACCAAGATACTGCCTGCAAAGTATTCCCGGACTTCATTACTGTAATGCGGTGGAGCGTAATCTTACAGAAACCACATATTATGCCTTATTGCAATATTCACTTCTTCCAATTACTCTTGTAAATCGTTTGCCAAGAACTGCAAATAATTATCACCATTTAAATTGTTGGGAAGACATACTGGGCCTATTAGATTGTTATCCACAATTCCTGCCCAAACATTAACTTTGAAAGTTCTTTGGCGATGAGTCGTTTTTTTGGCGTGAGGATTTTCGTCGGTCCAAATGTGCTCGTTATGATGGTTTGTTATTCTATTTATAATGAAGGTAGCCTCGTCGGTAAACAAAATATTTCTAATAAAATTAACATTTCGAGTGTTTTCCATTAACAACCAATCGCAAAATCCAATCATTTTAGGATAATCTTCAACCAATAACTCTTTGACTGTTGTTAAGTGATAGTGTTTAAGCAGCTGATCCTTCAAACGCCTCCAAACCCTTACGTGAGGAACATTTAGTTGAGCAGCTATTACCCTTGTACTTGTTCTAGGGACCTTCTGCAATGATTTCTAAAATGTCTTTATCAGTTGCATCCATTATTAGACGACCACTATTGCCAGCAACTTGCGGTTGGAATGTACCCGTTTCCCGTAAACGACGATCAATGGTCAGAAATAATCGTCTATCGGGTGTATTTAGATTGGGCTATTTTACTGCATAACGCCTTGCGGCTGCTACACCATTTCCTTGACATTCACCTACGATATCCCCGATAGTTTATTGAAATCATAATTTAATCTGATCCAACTTACCCAAAGTTAAATGCATATCTGTCATTTCCTAAAATGTGTAGGCCATTGTAATATCAAAAATTTTTAATATTAATCTTATTCACACAATAAACGATAGTTTCAAACTATTGACTTTTATTGATGGAACTGTTTGTAATTATTGTATCCGTAGAAACTAATTGTAATTTTATGGCCAACTAGGAAAAAACTAGTTTTTCGAAAAAGTTTTAACAATAATGTGTTAAACTAATGATGCCACAAAATTCATTTGATTTGAACGTACTCAAAAGTTTGGGGGGATTTAGGGCTGCACACCCCCTTAAAATTTTTCTATGCGCTTAGATTTTGTTGATTTTTTTGTATGAAAAATGCTTTCACAACAAGAAAGTAACGTGTCCATTTTTATTACGAAATTTCAAGTAGTTTTATGTACACTTTTGTACTGAGGTAAGTTGAATTCAATCAATTTATTTTTGTCCCCGGCATGCGTGATTTAATTTATGACGTACCTTTTTGAAACACACTGTATATATAATACAAATAAACAGCGCTGCCATACATTCCCGTTCCCCCAGTGCGACAGAGAAAACTGAGACAAAGCAGACCCGCATCTTTCTAATGGTCCGGGTTTATCAACCACGTGACCTTCCTATTGGTCATTTAGGTCTGTCTTCATCTTGAAAAGTTCTTTTATCTTGAAAAAACAGAATTGTCAGTCCCATCCTGTTCTGACGAAGAGTTACTCCAAATCTTATCCATATCTGTTTTTTTTTTCGGAATAAATTGCAATCATCTAAAGACTTCATTCACTTTCTGGCAAAACGGTTGATTATAGTTCTTTTCTTATACAGAGGATCTTTTGGGGATAAGTGAGTAAACTGTACATTTTCTTAAAAATATAAACATATTATTATAAGAAAATGCCGGTCTCTGCTCATGAAAGCATGAAACTCTCCTCACGAAGTAATTTTATGATTTCTGTATGCAAAGTTCTTCATCTTTCTTTTTTGTGTGTCATGCAGGTTTTCAAGCGTTGACTATCGTCATTTTAACAAGCTGCTGGAATGATTCTCGGTCGGTAGTTACATGAAACAATTCCTTGACCGTTCGACCTGTCCATGTCCAATGTTACGCAACCAGGAGAGTTGTTATCTTCCGAACCAGCGTTTTCCTTATATTTTGCTCTAAATGATCAAGCGGAGTAAGAGATATTTAGGTCCCCTTATTATATGACGGAAGTGTTGGACCTTTCTCATTTTGATCTTCTTCTTTTTTTGGTGCATATTCGTTTCGACTATTTTCGATCATTCTGGTTATAATTATTTTATTAACTAATGCTTTAAATAGATTAATTGTTGTTGTCGAGAACCATTTCCTCAGGTTTTTTAACCATGATATTCTTCTTCTCCCAATTCCTCGCTTTCCGAATACTTTGCCTTGAAGGATTATTTTCAGTAATCTGTATTTAGTGCCGTTTCTCATTATGTGTCCGAGATATTCTAACTTTCTTCTTTTTAAACTTTTCTCCTCATTTTGATGGTGTTAATCAATTCTCGCTCTTTGTGCACAGGTTCTAGCACACATTGATGGGATTTGTGCGCTGTTCACCGGATTTTGAACGTGCAACGGTAACACTACAACTCGAACGCTTCTAATCTATTTAGATTTTGACTTTGATTGTCCAAATTTCACATCCATAAAGCAAAGCAGAACAGACGTAGCAGTTTAGCACTCTTAGACGCATGTTCAACGAGAGACTTATATTGCATAATACAGAACGCCAGCCAATGAATAGGGTTTACTCGGGACAGGCTCTTGTTTCGTCCCGCACTTTTCCATCTGTCAGTCACGCAGCTATTTTCGCTGCCCCGTCCCGCTGTCCCTCAAAGCTATCTCGTATTATATTTTTTAAATAAATAAACATATTTTTATAATATTGGTACCTATATAGACAAATTTAATTTTATATTTTTTTAGTGACAAAATTTTGAGATCGTACTCGTTACTAGAGGACCCAGAAGAAGATCCAACTTCCTTGTTGCTTCTAGGTTAAGGCTCTTTTTTTCATATTTTTTATATAATTCTCTTAGTTGTGTCTGTTTTTTGTTTCAAGGAACGGCCTTATTGAGAAATGGAAAGATTTCAATAATTTTTGGCGGGAATCGATTACTAGAGAAATACAGTACACCTAATTTGTTTTATTGTAGTATTTGATAATCTTGCTTCTTGCTCCTATAAAAGAGTTTTTCAAATGGAATTCCTCGTCATTGTTTTGGTCAGTATTAATTTCTAATATGTTTTTTTGTCGAGGTAGTCCAGTAATAAATTTATGTAAATGGCGACACTGGGAAGCGTGACATACTTTTCCCCTCCTAGTAAATATGTAACTTTTGTGAAATTTCATAAGAAACCTTCTATTGGTTTTAGTAAATTCCATTCTGCTTCTTGGATTCTGATTGGAGTTTTAATTTTGAATTACTGATACATAAGGAAATAAGGGAAAAAAAGTTCTTTATATTTATCATTTTCGCGGTTTCAAAGATATTATCATCTGGTGTTGTCGCCGTAATGTCGGGTGACGGTTTATTAGGAGGAACTAAACCAAAACAAATTTTTGCATATCAGGCGTGCATCGCAATAAATAAAACAACGGTTCAGTAGGCGGTACTATTAACTACAAATGCTGTGTTTGCTATTCTCTTTACAATTTCATAATATTTTCAATCAAATTTTTATTCAGCAGCAGTTTTTGTAGGTATGTCTTTTTTAACCTTTTTTCATGCTTTATCGCATTCGCTAGTAAGATCTTTTTTACGTTTCTTCTACAAAAAATTATGAAACATTTTAAAAATCAAAATAACAAATTATGGTCAGTTTTGACATTTTGTATACCTAAAGGCCACCCACTCGTTAGGTCCACAAAAGGACTCTTCCATTGTGAGTGTATAAAATACGATAATGTTTTACCAATACCAATTTTTATCGCACTTTAATACAATAGTCGAACTGATAATTGGCAAAATCCAACATTGTATTTATATTTATATGAAATTATGAAAATATAAATAAATATCATTTGATAGTAGATATTAATAGATATAAATAATATAATAATATAAATATAAGTAGATATATTATTTAGTTTATGTAATAATTATAAAATTTATATCTACTTATATTATTTAGTTTATGTAATAATTATAAAATTTATGTTTAAAAATATTATAAAAATTTAAACAGATGATTCAAGATTGTTATTAATCGAATGACATTTATTACTTGTAATAAATTTTGACAATCGTTACGAATTGAATCTTTTAGTGACAGATTGATATATTTGTCAAAAACATTTTAAAATGTTCTATTATTCTAAATGTATTAGTTGTGTTTCATCAATATAAATTACTAAAACAGAAAACGTTTTAATTTCTATAAATATTTTTACGGTTCAAACATAATGCAGATACATGTATAAGTTTAATAACCAAATCATTGCGATAATACCTATTAAAAGTGTAGTTTTTGCTAGATATGCTGGACGTCCGCGAGATATGCGGTAAGGTCAGTCCCGCTGCCTGTCCGGTCCCGCAAAAAATAGCTGTGCCGTCACTACTAGCATTAGAGCTTAGGTAGACTGGACTCAGAATAGTCACAACTCACAGGATATCATCTAACTCAGACATCAAGACGTGTACGAACTCATCACTTTATAGCACTCCATAAAATTATTAGACCCTCCGAGATATAGTAAACTGATTACCGACATCCTTTGGAGATCCGTAAACTCATCAACGCAGATAGGTAAACTTATCACCAGCATTTTTGCCACAAGGCGCTGGTTTCTAACGCGGAAGATGTTACCTATTACAGTTCTTGTTTACGCGGTAATCTATTAAATTCAGAAATTATTTTTAGCAAATTGCTTTAAAATTTTACTGAAATATTTATATCGGGTGTCTCCCGGTGAGTGGCCTATTATTAGACGTATCTGCCAATCTAATCTGATTTCTTCTTCTTCTTCATGTGCCTTGTCCGTTCCGAACGTTGGCAATCAACATGGCTATTCTGACTTTGTTTACGGCAGATCTGAATAGTTCAGCAGATGACAATCCGAACCATTGCCGCAAGTTTGGAGCCACGAGTGTCTTCTCCTCCCTGGACCCCTTCTGCTTTCTATTTTCCCTTAAACGATCAGCTGTAGTACTCTATATTTATTATGTCTCATAACGTGACCCAAGTATTCCAACTTTCTTTTCTTTATACTTATTCCTACCTCTCTCTCTTTACCTATCCGGCGTAGTACCTCTTCGTTGGTCACGTGCTCAGTCCAGGATATACGTAATATACGTCGGTAAGCCCACATTTCGAAGGCCTCTACTTTTTTCATCAATGTTGCGGTCATTGTCCACGCCTCCATTCCATATAACAAAACATGGGAATACATAACATTTCAGAAGTCGAATTTTGAGAGGTAGGGTGAGGCTTTTAGAGGTGAAAATTTGCTTCATGCTAGTGAACGATGCTCTTGCCTTTTCTACTCTTATACGTATTTCCTTCGCTTGATCCCAATTTGAGTTAACTGTTGTTCCCAAGTAGATGTACGAATCCACGTGTTCAATTCTTTCATTGTCTAATATCAGTTGCTGTGGTGGTTGTTGGGTTTTGCTTACTAACATCAATTTGGTTTTTGTGATATTTAGTCTGAGTCCGTATTGTGCACTTGTTTTTTGTATCTTACTCATTAGGCAACTCAGTTCCTCCATGCTACTTGCTAGAATCACAGTGTCATCAGCATACCTTATGTTATTAATTATTTCTCCATTTATCTTTATGCCTTCTGTGCTTTCCTTCAGCGCTGTCTTACATACTTCTTCTGAGTATATATTAAAGAGAATAGGAGACAATCTGATTTGAGGTCTGAAAATTTAGCTGCATGGGTTTTTGATAATAAATTTTTTAATGACAATATTTTTGAGCATATGTTCTTTTCCTTGTCAGAAATAGTTCCCCAACTTCGTCATTTTATGTGAGTTTGGACTTCAATTATTCTTTCAAATTATCAAACCTTAGAGGTTTGCAAGTATTTTACGGTCTGTCATGGGGTGCAGGTAGGACAGTGATCAGTTTGCAAATCTGTTCGGGCCTATTTTAAAATCGCTGGTTTTATCGCGGTAGTTAGTTTGTATTTCTACGAGTGCATTTAAGCTATAATTCGTGATGAGTTTAAATGTACCCGAGAAATCTACAAGATCCGGAGTTTCTCAATCCTTATATACAGAGTGGTCCTTAAGTAATTGTACAAAAAGAAACAGTAGATTCTACACTTTAAAATATTACGATTTAAGCCAAATTGCTTTAATACAATTTTGATATTAAGAAAGATACAGGGTGTTAAAGTGCAAATTTAAAATTTTATTTTTCGCTATAATTTTCATGTTTGTAAACATTTATGTATAAAAATTTACAACTGGGTATTTTTTAATATTAGAAATTATAATTTGATCCACAATTTGATTTAACTGATAGAGGGCGCCACATATGCCACATATATGGTATAAATTTGCAATTAACTTTTTTGCTCTTTAAGTTACCTGTATTTGGGGTAAAAAATAATAAAGACACATTAATTTAACAAAAAAAAAGGTATACTTATTAATAACTTTAAAACTCAACAGTTTTCGAGATGATCGCATTTTACAATCGGTTGCATAATTCTGATTTAAGGCAATTACTCCAGGCAACGAAGAAAAAAATAGACAAAAACATTATTACTTCTGAATTTTGGTATAGAGTACCTTTAAATAAAGTTGTAGTTAACGAAATATTAAATAAAATAAATATATCAGCAGGATAATTAATAAAAGGATTTGATAAAATAACAGAATAATAGGATTTTGCATCAAACATTTTACGTTTTATGTTAAGGTCATAATCAAAACATTTTGTTTACAAACCAAATAAAGAAATAGTTAAACTAAATAACATAACTTTTTGTCAAAGTAAGTGTTCGATATGTCCACCATTTTCTTTAATTCATTTGTCAATATATTCCATAAAAGATTGTCTCATATTAAATAGCATGATTGGTTCTAAAGAAACTGCTGTAGTATTTATTTCTTCCCATAGTTGGTTGCGAATGATTATGGGATTCTTATAGACACGTTGTTTTAATGGGACCCATACACCAAAATCAAGAGGATTAAATTCTGGTCTACGTGGTGGCTATAATGTATAATGGATGAATATATTCTTTTGGATACATATCCAAATCGTATGGTATATTATGGAACTACATCCTATTTGTCGCAGAGGTTAAATAATGTATTAAACTCTGATGTATCTCGTTCATTGGTTACTTATATACACACACGGAATAACCTATCGATGACATTACTTATTCATATGATTACGTTACAGCTTACGAATAACTATAATTACATCTCGAACAAATGGACTATTATGATTTACTAACGAACTAATATTATGCTGAACTAAATTTCCTCTGTGTTTACTATATTTATAACAGTATCGGTTATTAGGCCAACGATGATGTTTTTGTAAAAATGCTGAGTCTTTAAGGTTAGATTTGTAGCAAAAGTATTATGAAACAAGACACATATATGTGTTATTCAATACCTGTGCTCTAGTTTCTATTAATTGTCCTAATAAAAATGGGTAAATAATTTACGTAATAAATAAGTATTCTTTTAGGAGTTTTTATAAATTTAATAATTATATCAATATCTCACCACATTGTCAAGAAATATGACTACCATGACCAATCCAACGATTAGAAAAGTTGTATTTAAGTATGTTCCAACTGCCTTCTCTCTAGAATGTGGTCGTGTACCATCTTGCATAAACCACATATTTTGGGTTTTCAGCATTTTACAATAGAGAAAAAGTAATACAACGTCATTATAGAAACTTAAGAAGCGATAGAAAAGGGAAATTGTAAACATGATGACGGCCAACATCTGAATACGGACACGGCACCTAAAGAAGAAGATGAAAAATCTTTTCTCCAATAAGACATTTAGCAGCCATAACCAAGCATTTTGTGATGTTACGTTATCATCTTTGAGTTTTTTTAATAAGAATAAACTATGAATTATGCTTATCTACAGGTATACAGTGCTTTACCGCACAAATATCAAACTAAGAATTATTATGCAGCTGACTTATAAAATGCGATTATCTCGAAAACGGTTGAATTTTCAGGTTATTAACAAGTATACGTTTTCTTTGTAAAAATAATGCGGCTTTAATATTTTTTAACAGAAATAGAACTAACTTAAAGAGCAAAAAAGTTAAGCCCAAATTTATGCCAAACATGTGACATATGTGGCGCCCTCTATTAGTTACATTAAATTGTGTATCAAATTATAATTTATCCTGTAAACATCTAACTGTAAATTTTTGTCCAAAAATATTTACAAACGTAAAAGTTATAGCGAAAAATAAAATTTTAAATTTTTACTTTAACACCCTGTATCTTTCTTAATATCAACATTTTATTAAAGCAAGTTGGCTTAAATCGTAATATTTTAAAGTGCAGAATCTACGGTTTCTGTTTGTACAATTACTTAAGGACCACCCTGTATATAATTCTCTGTTTACATAAAATTACATTTCGTAGGTAAAGTTTTTTCTGAAACAAGAAGAAAATATGATATTTAATCAGATTCATATTGCGAATAGATTATCATCAAATTAGTTAATCGTCGTGTAGCTATATATTGTGAAGGTCGCGTTCTTGAAAGTTTATACCATAATAGATGTTTTTGACATTATTATTTATCCGAGAAAGTGACGTGTACAAGGAAGAATTTAGACGCCAGATATAAAAGTGGTATGCACGTCCAGTTATAGTCCGGTGTCTATTTACTTAATAATTATATTCTTAGTAGACAATATTATATAGGTAGTACGACAACTGTTGTTTTATTTTAGATAGTTTTGTGATTATTTTTTCTTTTCAACAATGTTATTGTGTCTTGTAATATTAAAAAAATCCGGGTCGGTCTAAGGCCGCTTTTATGCACGCGTTTTTCGTCGCCTGTCGCATGGCGACAAAAAACGAGGCGTTATCTAAAGGAATTGTCTTAAGGCAAGTTTACACATCCAGAAACTGGCTCCAGTCGCACTGGCACGACAGCGCTGGCATAGTAGTGGCATCATGTAAACACTTTTTTGCGACAGTCCTGTGCTGTCGGTCAGCGCTGTCTCGAATACTTGAATAGAGTCTATTTGTTATGCCAGTAGCCCTCGTCCGCATCCCCTCTAACCCCGCGCCGATAGATAAATGTCAACACATCGTTCAAAATTCTATGTAACTAAGCATTGACCAAAGATCCAACTGACATTACTCTAGGAAATCAACTGATGAAATATGACATATAGAATATTTTAACTAGATTGCATAATCCAGATCTCACACTTAAACCTCTCTATAATAATTATGGTGTTAGTTTGAGAGCAATTGAAGTGGACGTAAAGTATGAATGCAAGAAATATACTAAACAATCTATTAGACAGTGGGTTGACTACAATAAACGGGTCTACCAGGCACTATCAATTTTGAATAAATATCTAAACTTTTTTCTTCTACAATTGAAAACATCAAAATTTCCTTCAAGTCACACAACACTTTAGGTTCCTTTCCAAAGATAGGATGAACACACTTGACAAAAGTGGTATTTATAAATTAAAGTGTGATGATTGTGATGCCTCTTATGTAGGTAGAACCATTAGAAAGTTATCTACTAGAGTTTCAGAACATTTGAAAAGACCAAACTCTTCAAGTTTTGGTCAACACTTATTATCTAGTAAAAACAATTTTAACATCAATACTGGTTCGTCTATTTTACATGACATTAGTAGAAAGAAAAACTATTTGGAGTTGGATTTATTGGAAGATTTAGAGATCACAAAGGAAACAAATGGAAACTCTCACTGTCTTAATACCCAAATTAATAAATTGTACTAAATTTAAACCTATTTTTAAAAATTTTATTGCAGCTTCACCTCGTAGTGGAGCCAGCTCGGCATCCATTGACTGGGAGTTTAACTGAACTACTTGAATTATACCCCATTTATACATTGCTTCCAATTTTGGTTTTTTAATTTTTAGTATTTTAATTTGATAGTCGGATTTCTTCTTTTCTACAGTATTGATAGTGCCTGATAGACCCTTTTATTGTAGTTAACCACCCTGTCTAATAGATTGTTTAGTCTATTTCTTGCATTCATACTTTTCGTCCGCTTCAATTGCTCTCAAACTAACACCCTAATTATTATAGACAGGTTTAAGTGTGAGATCTGGATTATGCAATCTAGTTAAAATATTCCCTAGAGTAGTATCAGTTGGATCTTTGGTCAATTCTTAGTTACATAGAATTTTGAAATGTGCAGATCACATCTACATGAGTGTGACTGCCCATCCAAGCTGTCATATGTCACATGTCACCTAAACATTTCCGTTAATACCGGGAGCCATTATCTCTCCTGTTGCCGACCAAAATGTAGCTTCGACTTTTTAAATAATTTTAAACTGCTTGTCCTTGTATAGTGTAGTGTTATGTTCAACTTTACGTTTAGTTTAATGTGTATGACATTCTGCAATTGTTGCATAGAACAAAATTGATTAAGTAAGTCTAAAACGTTAATTACAAAAAACTTTTTATCATCCATTAATTTCGAGTTTTTATCGAGGTTAATCAATTTCTTCATTTAAAAAACGTTTTTTGGCTTATTTCAGATTTCCCTGAAGATGCTTTAGTGAGCGAAAGTACTTGGGCAAGATTTAATTAATAAAAAAACTGTGCTCGATATCTGCCTTTAATTTTCAAAGTTTGTTTCTAATATGTCTACTACACTTTGTCTTAATGTTATTTCCTTCTTTTAGTATTCAAGTATCGGTTACGTGTATGAAAATATCGGGAGGACGCTTTGATTACAAACCCAAGATCACTGATACATCGTTATTTCTTTTTAATATATGAGCTAATCTTGTAACCATCCAAAAAACCTATAATTTTTTTAATTCCATATAATTCAGAACGCAATAATGTTTACGCGCTCCCTGTACAACGTATTTTCGTTTCAAATAACGTAACTATTGAGGGATGACGCAAACTTGACCTGAATCTTTTTTTCAATTGGTCGGATTTGATCATACGATTGAGACTTTGGCGTGATTTCGACGGGGAGATGCAAAGTTTTCAACAAAACCGCGTCTCTACCGGTTTTAATGTAGATAGTATTGGAAAAAAATTGTTCCAATCTTCGGGATGTCCTCTTCTTGTAGGTCCCAGACATATATTATTTTTAAACCTTCAGGTATGGCATTATTCACACCTGCTGCTTTGGTATTTTTCGTCTGAGTCAGAGCCTAACTTATTTTTCATCTATAATTATTTCTGCAGTCTCTTCTGATCTTACGTTCAAGATTTTTCTTTGATGTTTAGCTATATTTGGTTTCCATATCTTTGCCCTATGGAGTTCTCTATAAAAACTTTGTAATTTTTGTTGATATTGTCTTGGTCGTTTTCTGTCTCTCCTTTTTGATTTATCAAGCTAAGAATTTGGCGTTGCCTGTTTAAATATCGCATTATCTGGTTCATGGTGTTGTTGTTACCTGCTTATTAATGTTCACAGTGTCTTCTTTACGAGTTTTATCATTTTGGAGATAACACTCCATAAAATCATAATCTAGTAGTTATTGTCATCAACAAAGAAACCGAAAGATCAGTTAAAAGGTTTATACCGATAACGAACAGAATTGCTCTTATGAAATTACAGCATACGCACCGACAGCTGATAGGTAGAAATAGACAGCTTTTGCAATGAATTAGACAAAACACTGAAAGAAACCAGAAGAAGAAAAAGTTATTATTAATATTATTTTAGGCGACTTCAATGCGAAGTTAGGAAAAGGAAGATATGGAGAAGTAGAAGGCAAATATGGACTATTCTCTGTTCACAAATTGTTGAGAGCACGAAATATGAATACGAAATAGCAGTAAATCATAGGCGTTCCTAAGGTGTTTATTCATTAAATAATAATATAATGTTTTAATACTGTTATATATAATATTGATAATATTTTAATACTCATATATTTGCAAAAAAACAATTAAAACTTTCACGTCTAATGTTGGTTATTATATTATATTAATAAAAATAAGAATTTAACCTTTAACAATTTTGTAAATAAGAATACCTTATCTCTTTGGATATTTCAATACTAATCTTCGCGTTTAATCACTTTACTAGAAAACCTGGAATTCATATCCGAATGTACTATTCGTTGCAAGATAATTAAGATGGAATTCCCCAGATTTTTAATAATATAATTATATTCGAAACTTAACTTGAAAGGGTGAAGTTATTACGAACGAAAACAATTTTTTTGTTTAGTACGTTTTTGATCGCATGTAATTTACGGCTCGTCGGTGTTACCGCGACTACGGCAGTAATTAGCGTCTCGAATATTTCTTTTGCGAATTATATGCAGTGCGTGAGTGATTTTTTATTCCATATACCTACGAACATATACGTACCTTTCGCTCGTGCTCGTTTTGTTGGATTGTTTGTGATGGCTTCATCATCAAGTTTTACACCGGTACTGTTGCGTACAGTCAGTAAGTCTGTCTATTCACCAAGAGAGAAGACTATTGTCCTGAATGTTCACGATGCTCTGGTTTCTCAGAATCCCACAAACACTGTTCGCAACATAGTCGAAAGTTGTGCCAACATGACTGGCGTAGGAGAGTCAACTTTATATAGGTTCCTGTCAGAAAGAAAAAAACACGGTATAGCTAACCCAAACACAAACGAAAACTTAAAGAGAGGGAAAAAGCCTATTGAAATTGATGAATTTGCCAAAAATGGTATTCGAAGGAAAATTCATGGATTTTTTTTCAAAAAAGAAATACCAAACCTAAACAAAATTTTACAAGAAGTTAGAGACGACCCGGATTTGCCTCATATCGGACGAACTAAATTGTGGCAAGTTTTAAAAGAATTAAATTTCCGGTGGGAGAAATCAGACCGAAAATCACTTTTGATTGACCGGGAGGAGAAGATGATGTTGGAGAAGAAATTATCTAAGATTCATACGAAAATTCCGGGCTGTAGAAAGGCCATCTTCTACCAGGATGAAACCTGGGTAAACTCAGGTCATACTCTAAAAAAAATTTGGTCAGATAAAAATATATTAAGCTCCAGGGAAGCCTTTATGAAAGGTTGGTCTACTGGTATCTCCCCACCTTCTGGTAAAGGCAGTAGATTAATAATTTCTCACATTGGCAGTGAAAAAGGATTTGTTAAGCATGGTTTGCTGGAATTTCATTCCAAAAGCACAAAAGACTATCACGAGGAGATGACAGCTGATGTTTTCGAAGAGTATTTTGAGCAAATGATTGAAGACATACCACCAAATTCAATTATAGTATTAGATAATGCACCTTATCATTCACGACTAGTAGAAAGACTTCTAACGAATGCGTGGAAGAAACAGGATATTCTTGACTGGCTGCGGAATAAGTATCTCCCTTACGAAGATGGAATGGTAAAAGCAGAACTTTTAAAAATTGCCCGGCAACACAAATCTAAGTTCAAGAAATACGTAGTTGACAAAATGGCGGAAAGGCGAAACATCACAGTCTTTAGACTTCCACCCTACCACTGAGAAATAAATCCAATTGAACTCATTTGGGCACAAATAAAAAGTTATGTGGCTAGAAAAAATACCTCATATAAAATACAAGCTGTACGTGAATTGTTATACGAGTCTTTATAACATATTGCAAAACAAAACTGGAAAGATGCAGTAAGACATGTAATAAAAGAAGAACAAAAAATGTGGGATCTTGATAACATAATTGATGCGACCGTAGATTATTATTAACCTAATTATTAACCCTCAAGACGACTCGGATTCCGAAGTTGATCCCTTATTTTGAATTTGAATAGTTTTCTAATCGTAATTATATAAGGTAAGTAATAGTAGTTGTAATCGTAAGGTATTAAAGGGGAAAGGCGCAAAATGTCGCCTGGTAAAAATTTTCAATGTGTTTTAAATGTATCCATTTTTTTTTCAAATCCTGAGAAAACTAAAAAGCATTTTTGAAAAATTTAAAGGCAGAATGAAATATTTTTTAGAATAAATAAAAAGTTTCTTTTGCATGCAATATTTTCAATTAAAAATTATACTATATTTTCTCTTTTATTTTCACCCCTGTTACATAACATATTAAAATAAACATTGTAGAAGTTTTCAGGGACTTTCTGCCCTGAGTAATAAAGTAATCTTTCATTCTGCGTTTAAATTTTTCAAAAATATTTATTAGTTTTCTCCGGATTCGAAAATAATGGATACATTTAAAACACATTGGAAATTTTGCCTGGCGACATTTGGCGCCTTTTTCCTTAATTAAATAAATGTATCTTCTACAAATGGCAAGAAACTTTTTATTTTTGAATAAAATAAATAAGTTTTATTAAAAAATACAATTTACATAAGTACAATTTAAAAAATATATTTATTTAGTTCAAATAAATGTTTCAATCATATACTCTACGACACTGGTCGTTCATTTCTAACCATTCAAAATACCCCCGTAATAGGATTATAAGGTATTGTATTCCTTCAGATATAAGGTGGGTTAGTCGAAAACGTCTTAAACCGTCAGTTTTAGGTTGGTTTTTACTATTATATCGTATTACCTATCCTCTCTGTATTTCAGTTTTCTAATTAGGGTTAAACTTGTAGCTATCAACAAATTGTGAACCGTGTATAGGAACTCGAAATAAGAGACGACAGAGGCTAGTTCAGTTTTACGAGGACAGCGAACTCATTATCGAGAACATATGGTGCAAACTACCAGTCCGAAGAAGATACACCTGGAAAGCCCCTAATATAACGGTAAGAACACAGTAAGAAACCAGATTGACTACATCATTACAAACCAAAGATTCCGTAACACCATAGTTTCGACTAAAGCTTACCCAGGGGCAGATATAGCAAGTGACCACAACCTTGTTTTAGCAGACATGAAACTCGAAAATTAAGCCACCAAAACACCTAGAATTAATCTAGAAGACTAAAAGAAGCTGATCTCTTCCAACAGATCAAAGAATAAATACACAAGGAAACCAGAAAGTGGAAAGAGAAGGACAACTTAACGCTACAGGGAAATGGAGAGAGTTAGAGAAGATCCTAAGGAACATTATACAACAACAACTGGAGGGCGATATACCATTGATATCGGAGAGGAAGAAATACAAGAATAAAAACGAACAACAATACAAAAACGTAAATAAAACAATCAAACAAAAATCAGAGAAGCGAAGGAATTGTGGCTATCAGAAAAATATGCAGAAATAAAAAGATTAGAAAAACAACATGACAGTTTTAACATATACCGGAAATTTAAAGAAACAGGGAAGTGCAGAGAAAATAAATAGATGGGAAGATGGGAAGAATATATAAAAGTGCTATTTGAAGACAACGAAAGAATGGAGGTCATAGAACCAAGAGGTAGGCTACAATTACCTAAGGGGAAATTGAAAAAGAACTAAAACGTATGAAAAATGAAATATCTAAAGATTACTAACAGAGGATCACATTGATATACTAGTAGAATTATTCAATGAAATTTACTATACCGGGGAAATTCCTAAAGAATGGCTAATATTTGAGTTCATCCCAATACCTAAAAAACCTAACGTAATAAAATCTGAAGAATATAGAACGACCAGCTTGATGAAGAAAAGATAAGTGTTCAGAAGAGATGTTTAAAGAGGCACTAGAAGACATCAATGAAGGCATGTCAATTACCGGAACACTAGTGAATAATCTCAGATATCCAGACGATACAATACTTCTTGCAGACATCAGAGAAAAACTGTAAATTTTGATTGATCGCACTACGCAGTACTGCGAGAGCTATGGAATGGCTCTGAACACAAAAATAAACAAAAATCATGATTGTAAGTAAGAAAAAGATTAAACACGAATTTCGAGAAAGTACTTAGACATAATTACTTGAGATGTGAGCTAAATGAACAATGACAACACAACCTTGAAATAAAATGATGCATTGAGATGGTCAGTATGTAATGGATAACTGGAAATAGAAATAAGAACTAGAGTATTGAGATGTTATGTATTCTCTACCCTCTTATGTGGAGTTGAAGCCTGAACAATTACGGACGCAATCAGCAAAAATCTTGGCAGCTTTGAGATGTGGCGTTAGAGAAGAATGTGGAAAATATTACATATTGACACAACATGCAGTAGTATGAAAGTATGAAAGTTCCCCTAAGTATGAAAGTATCATACTTAGGGGAATTGAGGGCAAAGAGGAAAGGTATTCTTTAATTATAGTATTTGTTATTAGAATACAGTTTGGGATATACAAAAATCTCGTTGTCGAATTCACACTTCGTTATGTTTAATGATAAGACAAAAGAATAGTTAGACAAAAGAAAAATGAGCTACTTTGGTCATATTCTAAGAAATGAAAAATATCAAAAAAGAAAAAGGAAGGAAAAAAGGACCGGGGTGGCGACGCACGCCCTGGTTGAAAAATTTAAAGCAGTTGAGTGGAAAAATCACAATAGAACTCTTTAGAAGTGCTGCAGACAAAGTAAAATGAGCCGTGACAATCGCTAATGTTCTTAAATGATGAGGCACATGAAAAAGAAGAAGTATTTCAACATTGCTCTTCTCTTTCTAACCTTTGTCTTTATCTTTAGATGTTGTATTTTGGCTGTTATTACTATTTTTATTAATTTTTGTCAACCCACACTGTGACCAACTGTGGCAAGTTAATTAAGGCCTTGATTATTTTCTGTGGGATTTTTAAGTTTTCTGTCAATGTTTTCTGACATTATCCTTTTTTGTTTTTAAAGTTCGTGTATCGTGTACTTTGCGTTTTTTGATGCATTCATTCTCGAGGGCAGCAAAACGATAGTCGTTTAGCAGTGATGTGTTGTTTTTATAATATCTCAATTAAACCGGAAGCCGTTTTCATTTTCAATTTAGACAGTTTTGTGCCTTCTTCAGACTCCGTGAGACTGACGATTTTACAGTACGTGATTCCGAGCTTACTGCTCTACCCGCCTGGAGTATTTTTGTTTTCATAATAAATTGGCAGATTAATGAAAGAAAGGTTTGGTGCAAAGTTCACACGATCAAGTATCGGACAAGTAATGTCTCGCCTGATTACAAAATAAACGTATTTCGAAAGGCTGAATCTATCCGTGCCGTTTTGGGGGTTTGCCGAAATTTGAATTGACTCCAAATTTGACAACGAATTAGATATTTGTATGATGTATTATTTTGAGTGTAAACTTTTGGGTTTGAGTTCTTTAAGGGGGGCCCAGTTTTGGGCAACATATTAAATTCGACTGGGAAATAGTCTTTTCATTAAATTTTTCAGAAGATTATATAATTTGTACAAAAATTAATATTTTGTTCATTTTACTGCTATTATTCTCATTTTGTTTTTCAAAATAGAGATTGGCATAATATATTGTATTGCAGTGTCATTGAAGATATTTACTAATATGTGCAACTCATGATAATTTCTATGTATCATATATGATGCAGTTAAAAAATGCCAATATTAACAGAATTTTTAAAATGTTATCAATATTATCGACATCTAATCACCAGTCTATTTATCTGGTTGTTACATGAACCAAAATAAGCGTCAAGCTGTTAAATATATGCAAAAATGTAGTTTCTTACAAACACATGCCTCCTCCGTCATAAAATTTGAGAACTTGGAATTTCCCCCAAAATTATGGTAATGGTTTTAATAAATGATAAAGTTCCGGTTATTTGTGGAAAGATATATTTAAAAATTCTTTACATTGGATATATTATGTAATATATATATATATATATATATATATATATATATATATATATATATATATATATATATACCTATTACATTATATTAAACGGTCTGTTTAAGACTTCCTGGTCACCATATACAGCAAAGGTCGAAGACCATCTTCTATTCTCAGTACTCTTCCAACTTTAGGCTGCTGATTTTTTAACTCGTCGAAATGATCGAACTTCTTATAAAATATGGACGAGATTCCGTTAGTCATCTCAAGATCTTGGGCAACACAGTGGGCTAGACAGACGTTATGCGGAAAGCGGAATACTAAAAAGATCCTGCTGAACTTCTGTGGTCACGTCGAATCTAGCACTATTTCTCTCCGTGTAATTTGACATAAATCCATTAAAGCTTGGTCGCCGGTCACCTTTGATCTCATGTTGAAGGGTTCGTGTTTCTTCTGTTTCATTTGAGCCCGCATAAGGTGCAAGACGATTTATGTGAATTACTTTTGGTTTACCTTTCGGCAGCTTCTTAATTTGGAATAGTACGTCATTTATTCTCTTTTTAATTCCATACGGACCAATTCCCATTGTCTTCGCAGTTTAGGAGACAAGCATCGACGACGTTGTGTATTATAAAGCCAAACAAGATCACCTACTTCAAAGCTATCATTCTTGTATTGATAATCATATTGATCTTTCATTCTATCACTGGCTAATTGGATGTTTTGTCGGGCAAGTTCATGAATGTTGTTCATTCTTAACTTTAGGCGGTCGACATAATCTTCGCTTGCAACATGTTCTTTGGAAGGTCTGCAGCCAAACTCTAGGTTGCAGGGCAAACGAACTTCACGACCTAACATCAGGCAGGTTGGAGTCTGGCCTGTAGTTTCATTCATGGCCGAGTGGTAGGCCATTAGGAATAAATGAATATGCTGGTCCTAATCTCTTTGATGTTCTGATGCAACTTTGGACAGGTGTTTACCCATCGTTCGGTTCATCCTCTCGACCATTCCATCTGATTGAGGATTCAGGGGTATCGTTCTGGTCTTATTGACACCAATCAATTTACAAACGTTTTGGAAAAGGGTTGACTTGAAGTTTCGCCCGTGGTCGGAGTGGATCTCCAAGGGAACACAAAATCGGCTGAAGAATTCTTAAACAAGTACCTCTGCAACGGTAGCAGCTTCTTGATTTGGTATCGCATAGGCCTCAGCCCATTTCGTAAAATAATCCGTGGCTACCAGGATATATTTATTTTCATCATTCGTCTCTGGAAGTGGACCTGCAATGTCGATTGCTACTCTTTCCATAGGACTACCAACATTGTACTGTTTCATGGGTGCCCTCTTTTTACCAACTGGACCATTACTGGTTGCACACAGTTCACATTTCCGGCACCATCTTCTTACATAATCTTTACAGTTCACCAAATAGAACCGTTCTCGAACCTTTTGCAGAGTCTTCGTAATACCACCAATCATCATGCAAATTACTTAATACTTCTGACACTTTACTTTTAGGTACAATTAACTGAAGCTTAGATCATCAGTACCATTATCGTTCTCAAAGGTTCTATACAGAAGATCATTTTTTAGCACTAGGCAATTCCATTGGCTCCAGTAAGACTTGACTTCTGGACTACATGCACTTATGTCTTTCCAAGTAGGTCTCTCATTTCGAAGCATCCAATCCAATACTCTTTTTATACATGTATCATCTGCTTGGTCGTCTTGTAGCTGTTGAGGCTGCCATTGATCATAAATGACGGTGGTTCGTCTCACGGGGCAAATAATTTGTTGTTCCATAGGTGTTGTTTATATCATTATTGTTGTCTGTTTCTTTTAAGCTTTTAAGTCGTTTTAAGCTTTTCGTTAACTTTTTTCTCAAATATTTTTGCGATTTCTAAATTCTTATTTAAAATTTATAAAAGTTGCTGAATCTTTTATATTTTATGGGAATAAACCAAAATAATTATCTATTTTATTGACGTTTCGAATTCCAGTGCGGAAATTAATTAATATACTTAATAACTTAATAATATAAAATTATATAGCTGGAAAATATTATGTTTCTGTCAATTTGAATTATCATTATTCTGGTTTATTTACATAAAACATAAAATATTTAGTGTAAAACATACGAGAAACAAATATCAGAAGCGAAAATAAATATTTTATAGAGCAGTAAAAATTATGAAATGGGCTCTAGAAATCTAAAAAACCGGTAGTCCTGCTCTGATGGTGATCCAGTAGAACATCTTTAGGTTAAATCTTAGATCTTGGTATTTTATTTCTAAAGTTTTATGTCAAAATATCTAGACCACTGCAGTGCACCTGTAGTAAAAATATCAGGCGTGAAATCTGCCTTTGCAAATAAATGTGTAGGTATATCAACGCTTTACGCCTACACTTCCGATACTCAACTTCCATTAATCTTTACATATTTATGTCTGTAGCGCAATAACAAAAGTTAATATGTAGTCATTTAGTTCTATATTTAAACAGTCATCTCTTTTATTTTGATTTTTTTTCTTCGCCTTTTTCATTTTTTCGTTTTTGTTATCTTTTTTTAAATATTCACAAAAACTAATCTGGCAAATGCTTCCTACATTATTCTTGCGAGATTTAAATTATGCATTATAAATTAAAAAGAGGGTTATAAATTAAAAAAATAGCTTACTGTCAATCCCAGAAATTTTACGTGACTGTACATTCATTGTAACTACCCGTAATTGTATTTGAACCACCCTAATTTTTTGATCATCCACTCTTAACATAATCCAAAACGTCCATTCTCTGCAGACATACCACATTTATCGAATCTGTTTATGACATTATTGGATCCGCTGATGAAATCTGTAAAAATACAATAAGGGGAGTTCGGCAGTGACGCCTCTGGCCTCGAATATCTTTGCCAGATGTATTTGACATTTTTAATTCATCAGTAAAAATCTATGGCCAAGCTCCGTCTGGTTCATGAATTGCATTCTAATTCTATCTCTATTTAAATGAGTCGAATTATCTAACAATACGCAACTGTTGTTTTCAATTAAACACTAGTGGGTCTAGTTTAGATACGAGGTAAATCGTATTAAACTACCTAAATAGAGAATTTATTAACATCCATTTTTAATACAGAAGAATATATTAAAAAACACGTTCAAAACAAAAAGAAGACAACCTCTGAATTTTGTTTATATGCGTCGATTTGCTTGAAATTTTGACAGTAGTAAAAAATTAATTAAATATCAAAATCTACCCTATGGCAATATGTGCTGTTCCTCTGGCGATAATTACCACCCAAACTCGGGGGTTTGGGTGTTTATAAGTTTATAACAAAAAACCATGGTAGTCGCTGGAATAATGGATTTTAAGACAAAAATGTTCGTAGGTAACAGTTTTTTCGAAAAGTCAATATTTTTGGAGTTATTCTTGACTGAAAGTTCACCACAAATTACACGTCAAAAAAGCTTGTTTTAAAATTGTCAAAATAACTGTCGAACTTAATGTAAATTTTGGAATTCTCCCCGAAAAATATTAATTTTTGGCGGTTTTCTGAAGATAATTGTACTTAATTGTGTTAACTAATTATTAATCTTTTTGAAATTTGATATATTTAAATTGAGTATTGGTAAATAAATAAATTTTTATTCATCCAGTCAATGTGAAATAAAAGTGAGAAGTGACGGGAAAAATGTTTCCAACAGGGAACGGACCAGGATCAAATGATTTTCAGTACCCTACAGTGCAGTTTCCAACTGTAATGCAGAACGAGCCTACAAACCTAATACATCCGTATTACCAAGTGAGTCAAATAAATACTCAAGATCCACCATTGTGCTCAAATCAACCAACAGTCAACCAAATGATACCTTTTGATAATTATCAATAACAATATCAGGTACAGCCAGTAGTTGCCCAGCACACCAACTTTTCCCATTCTACATCAAACTCTCAAGCTAACCTAAACTTAAAAAACAATCCAGAAACACAGAATGAACATGATTCGATGTCAGATGAAGAACATGAAGACTCTCAAAATATTAAACACCCATGGCAAACAATAAGATCAAAAAGAAAAAGGCTTAAACGCCAAGATTCAAGAGAAGAAGAAGCTCCAATTACACTCTCAAATAGGTTTCAGCCACTTCCAGAGGAAAACTCCGTAAATGATACGAATAAAAATCCACCAATCTCAAAACCCCCTCCAATTTTTATATATGGCGTGAATGACTATAGTAAAACGATAGATAATTTAGCTCGAGCAGTCGAAGTGGAAGCTTACTTCACTAAAGCCTTAACAAACAACACAATAAAATGTTTACCAAAGACACCTGAATCCTACAGAAAACTAATACATCACGTACGAGAGGTAAATATTGTCTACCATACATACCAACCTAAGGAAGACAGAGCATACAGAGCAGTTATTCAAGATCTACATCACTCTTTTCAAATCCAGAAAAAGGGTCATAAGGTAAGGAACGTTACAAATGTCAGACTCAGATTGGGGCGTTAACCACTACCATTATTTTTTGTGAACCTCGAGCCTTAAACGAACAACAAAGAAATAGTTGAACTACAGTATATACAACATTGTAAAATAAGGGTTGAACCGCCGAGAATTAAAAGAAATATACTACAATGTACACAATGTCAAGAATATGGTCACACTAAAACGTACTGTGCAAAACCATATAATTGCGTAAAATGCGCTGGATCACACAACACAAAGGACTGCAAGAAACCAAAAAACACGCCAGCAACTTGCACTAACTGCAACGGAGACCATCCTTCTAATTACAGAGGATGTTCTGTTTATCGTGAACTACTAAATGTTAGATACTATGACAAATCAAAACAAATCACCACTCAAAATCCTGTCAACAATCCCAATGTAAATATACCTACCCAACATCATGCTCATAATTTCAACAGAATCAGTTATAGAGATGCTACCATTGGACACATAAATGCAGATAACAAAAATAACAACAATGAATTAGCAGATAAACTATCAAATTTCTTAACTACAGTCATTAACAAAATAACCAAATAACTTTCAAGTCACTAAGAATTGAGTCGTGGAATGCTAATGACATTTCAAACCATATATTAGAGATATCACTGTTTTTAAAAATGTATAATATACGATCGGATTAGCCAAGCGGGCTGGGCGGCTGGCTTCTCCTTCGCTTCAATGCGAGAGATGTCAGTTCGATCCCCAGCTCGGTGTGCAGAAAACAAAAAGGCTAACGCAGCAGTTTAAAATTCTAAAATGAATCTGCGGCTTAGTCTAGAATATGCTGGTATCTGATCGGCCTATGGTGGAGCAGTACTGCAAGAGATAAGGGCTTGCGGCTAGGTGATACTCCTCCATAGATCCCTACCGGAAGGGCGTCGAACGCCTAAATACCGGGTATATATATATATATATATATATATATATATATATATATATATATATATATATATATATATATAATATACATATTCTATTAATATCTGAAAGCCATGCCACACAAAGGAACGGTTATTAAGATACCTTAGTATACTGTGTATTAACCATGATTGACGGAAGAACTGACCTCATTTTCCCACGTGGCTTTCTCAAAAGTCGGCAACATTTGGACACTATTCTTGAATCTGTTGTGCGCCCGTTCGCTGCTGCTGTTGGAGAAAATTTTTACTTTATGAATGATAACGCTCGACCACATGTTGCGCATATTGTAACAAACTGGTTGGATAACGAGGGTATTGATGTACTGCCGTGGCCAGCACAATCACCGGACTTGAATCCCATTGAGCATGTATGGGACATGCTCCAACGAAGAATTACTCCACATATGGGCAATATCTACAATGAGTTTCAATTAAATGAGCTTTTGAGAGAAGAATGGACACAATTACCTCAAGCAGACATTAACAATGTGATTCGGAGCATGAACAGTAGATGTAGAGCTGTGATAAAACCAACGTGGTGGCCATACTTTATTTTAAGTTTATATTTCTTATTTTTGACATTTTATGGTGGTATGTGAAACATGGGTGATTTGCAATATATTTTTTTTTGCTCCAATTTTCTGTATTTTTGGCAATGTATGGTTTTTGACATATTAAACAACAATTTAAACTACAAATTTTGTATTACTTTTTTTAAGTTGATTACAGATAAACAAAATACGTCTATTTATAAAAATATCCCTAGACTTTTGCGTTGTTAGTAACTTGTTCACCCATCCACTTGCCGAAAGAAGATTGAAGAGGGTATGGCCAGAAGACCTACCGCAATAATACTTAGAGAACCGTCACTGGACGGTACCTAACTCACGTTAGTTTACTTACAGACTATTTACTTATTACTTGGTGTATAGAGTAGATTGTAAACATGCAATGTAACAATAAAAAAAAGTTTGTTTTAAACGGTTTTACGCAAATGACTCCAAAAATATATATGTATCGGAAAAACTGTTTGGATATAAAATAAAGCTTATAAAATAAATAGATTTGTTTTTTATTGTTAAAGTAAACTTAATATGTAGTCTAACTCTTGAAAGTAGACTTTGATTCATCGAATACAAAAATCCAAACATATGATGTTGAATAACCGGAAAACGGTGAGTTTTTCATGGAAATGTATCAAAAGTTTTTTTAAGATCTTAACAAAACCTTCACAATAACCACTGGTAAAAGTGATTGGAATGAAAATTTAAGTAAGTTATAACTAAAATATTTTTTGAGACGCAAAAAGTAACAAACTTACCCTCTCTAAACCACTCTGGTTAAAACTATTCGTTGTGCATTTTAAATTTACTTCATTTATATACGAACATTACATTCTGGATGTTTAACTAGTGTAGAAGATTTAGTTTTGAAAAAATTTAAAAACATAATTTTTTTTTCAAAATAACTCAACAACTAAAAAATGTACAGAAAAAATGTTGAATACAAAAATCAGCTTTGTTTACTGAATGATTTGATTTTTTTTTTGTTTCTATACACTACAAATTAAATGATATATGATTGTTAAAAGGTTGTATTCGTCACAAATTTTCTGCGTCATAAAAATTACAAGTGAACTTTATTTTAGTTATAACTTACCTTAATTTTTATGCAAATCACGTTTATAAGTAGTCATTTTAAAGGTTTTTTTAAGATCATTAAAAAAGTTTCTCAAATTTTTCCATGAAAAACTTAGCGTTTTTCGGTTATTCAACGTCATGTGTTTAGATTTTTGTATTCGATGAGTTTATGGATGTAATATTTATGCTAAAATTAAATATTCTAAGAATTAACAATAGGAGAGACCGGATGAATTCTGCGCACCTAAGGGAAATAGTTACAAAAAGTTTCCTATTTACACACAAACTTACTGAAACTCTTTCTGGGAACGTTATTCTCATAAAAAACGACTTAAAGTTTTACGGATTTTGAAGAAAAAAAAATAACTTTAAAAAACTGTCATTGCGCGGTATTCCCCCAAGTACAGAGTAATTCTGCGCAGAAACTAAATAAAGCTGTATTCAAAATAAAAAATTGTAATTAAGCAAATATTGTAAACAAAACAAATGTCCTTAAGACAAAATTAAAAAAACACATAAAAGATATAATTTTATTTTCTGACTGTCGACCTTGGCACACATATCAGACGTATTTATAATTAACTGCTGAATTCCAACCACTACATTCTGAATGATCTAAATTCGAACACACTATACAACGGTACCAAATTTCTTTGTCCCGTCCGAATTTACCGCATACCCTCCTCATTTTCTAATTTTAGATCTACATGATCATAATCACAAAGTTTACTCTTATCATAACTTTCAGACTCAGAATCATCAAAATGTAAGGTTCTAACCCCAGCTTTCTTGCTTACAGGTCGTTTATTTGCTTTAGTAACCAGTTTTCCTACGGTTCCTGTCGTTCTTTTACTGTAAGTTTACACAAACATTTGCCTAAAATTTCCAAAAGTACTCTCTACCGACTATTCCGAGAGATGGACTTTGTTTATGAAAAAAGAGTGAAGAAAGCAGTAATGATGGAGCGTCCTGACATAATAAATTGGAGGCATAAATTTTTCAGAAAAATATAGAATTATGGATCGCAAGGATACAATATATTCTATTTGAATGAAAGTGGGGTAAATATCAGATATACAGTACAATAAGGTATAGACGGATTCAACCATAACCCGTTATAAGGATGCATTTTTTAGAAAGCTTGACTACTAGTCTAAAAGATCCTAAACAAAGAGGTCCGAGATTTGTCTTATTACATGTTGAATCTGATAGAGGTTTTGTACCAAATTCGGAACGTGTACTTTTACCAAAAAAATTATTGAGGCCGCTAACATGACGAAATGAACGGCGAGTCTTTCGAAGATTGGTTTGAAAATAAATTAATCGCAAACCTTCGAAGGGAGAGTTAAATATGGTAGTATTTTTTTATAATGGATGATGCTCCATATCATTCATGGAAACAAAATTTCCCAAGAAGCTCCTGGAACAAACATCAAATTCAAGAATGGTTACGAGAGAAGGATATATTGTTTGAAGAAAATTATTTAAAGTCAGAACTATTGGATGTAGCAAACAGGCATGCAGATATATCCGACAATTATAACATCGAAACTTTGGCCGAGAAATACGATAGAATCCAATAGAAATCCAATAGAGATGGTTTGGAGTCAAGTTAAACATTACGTTGCTGCCCGAAAGACAGAAACAGCAATGCATCAACTCGTACATGAAGCGTTTGCCAATGTCTCTGCAGAACAGTGGCAAAATTATATACAGCATATCATCAGAGTTGAACAAGAAATGTGGGTAGGTGACAACTTACAAGAAAATATCCTACCGGTGATTATCGAAGCCAATATCGGCAGTTTCAGTGAGGACGATTTTTCCGAAATGGAGTAGGGATGCTAATTTCGACCTGGCACTGTTATTGTTTTAAATTTTAAGTCTTATCTTTATTCATTAGGTAGCGTTTAGGTTATATAAATTTTTATTCTTTTATTAGCGTAGTTTTATTCTTTGGTGTGTACTAATATCACTGACAGTTTCCCTAGTAGGTTCCATCTCGTTGTCATACCCTGTATAATTTACTAAAAAAATTTCAAGGAAAATGTTTTTATTCCATTTTTAATGATGGGCAAAAGTCTTGAAGTGACAAATTGCAAATGGATTTTTTCAACACAGAGACATATACATATACACATGGACGCAAAATACGAGAGGGTTAAAATCAATCATAGACTACACAATCATACGACAAAAGACAAATATAATTGTACAAGATGTAAGAATATTGAGAGGAGCTACCTATGGAAGCGATCATTACTTATTAAAAGGTAAGATCACATTTGGAGTAAATAAACCTAACGAAGAAAAAGAAGGAAATGAAAGGGAGAAAGAAAGACAGAAGAAGTATAACCTAATAAGCTTAGAACAAGAAAGCGTGAGAGAATTATACAGAAATATATTAAATCAAAAGTTAATCAAAAAGGAAAATAAACAATTTAATAATAATGAAAAACATTACACTTACATAAAAAGGTGTCTCCAGGAGGCAGCAACAGAAGCCATTTGGAAGCCCAAATCCAGAATCAAAGAAAACTTCCATATTGGTTTGACGAAGAAATAGAACAATAGAAATAAAGAAGAAAAGAGACCAATATCAAAAATTCTTAAATACAAAGAATATAACGGACAAAATAATCTACAAGGAGTCTCAAGCTAAAGTACGAAAAATGATATGTCGGAAGAAAAATGAAACATGGCAACAAAAGTGTAACATGATAAATTAACATCTAGGAGGACGAAGAAGCACATAAAGTTGGAGAGTCTTAAAATCTCTACGACAAGATAAGAAGAGAGAGACAGTGTCAACAATAACAATGGATGACTGGGACCAATATTTTGAGAAACTCCAAAGGGAAGATAGGCCACAGAAAGAAAGTGGAAGATGTATGTAGATCTTTAAAAAATAACAAATCACCGGGTCCAGGTAACATCCCTGTAGAGTTAATTAAACACGGTACAACCAAACTATATACAAGTTTAGCCAAACTGTTCCAAAACTGCATTAATGGAATGACCACCCCAGAGGAGTGGAAGACATCATTCATATCCACTATACACAAAAAAGGCAGAAGGGATGAATGTGACAATTGATCTATTGTTGACCATCTGTTTTGCATTACACAGATTATTGAAAAGAAAATAGCCGTTAATCAAGAAGTACATTTATTATATGTAGACCTACGAAATGCTTATGATAGCGTACCACATTATAAATTATGGTAAGCGTTAGAGAAAACATACGTAAGCATGAATTTAATAAATGCGACGAAGGAACTGTACGCTAATGCTAACTCAAAGGTAAAGGTTGGAAATAATCTGTCAAGTGGATTCCAAATAAATAAAAGTCTTAAGCAGGGCTGCTGTCTAGATAAATTGTTGTTCTAGATAAATTTTAAATAATGCCCGACATTATTTAAAATTTATCTAGAACAAGCTCTAAAACTGTGGAAGCGCAAATGTAGAAATATGGGAATGCCGATTAACAACAATAGCATTATACCTTTTGTCATTTGCAAATGATCACTAGTGATAGCACAAGATTATGAAGATATTGCACAATATCCAAAAAACCGAGTATATGTGTATCGCCGAGAAACGACAGGACCTCATATTGGAAGATCGAGAAGTTATCAAACATGGCAACACATATAAATATTTAAGTATGATCATCACAAAAGAAGGCAACGTAGACGACACAATTGAGGAGAAAAACATCCAGGCAAGAAAAGCAATTTCCTTTCTCAATAGTATTCTTTGGGATCAATCTCTTCGTCAACCATCTTCCATCCACTCCTGAATGTAGATCTCTCCCAATTGCTTCCATCTTTCTCTATCTTGCGCCAATCTGATCCACTGTTTGCCTGCCACTGCTCTTATGTCATCTACCCATCTTTTTTGAGGTCTTCCCATGCTTCTTATTGTCGTCCTTGGTCTCCATTCTAGAATACTCAGTGTCCACTTATTGTCATTATATCGGGCTACGTGACCTGCCCAGCGCCATTTCATTTCAACTTCTTCCACAATATCTCTAATCTTCGTTCTACATCTTATCTCGGTGTTTCTAATCTTGTCTCTCAGTGATATTCCAAGCATGATTCGTTCCATTGCTCTTTCTGCAAAAAATTTTAGAAACAATGCAAAGAGGAATGGGATCAATCAATCTCTAATAATAACAAGCATAAGATATATAGCACAATCATTAAAAGTATAATTACCTACAGTAGTGAAGTATGGCAAATAAAGGAAAGATACAAGAGAAAACTTGAGGCCAAGGAAATGGATTTCTGGAGATGTTCAGCTGGAAAATCTAGACTAGAAAGAGTATGGAAGAACAGATTAAGAGAAATTATGAAAGTAAAACATACAATAATAGACGATATTGTAACCCAACAACTCAGATGGTACGGTAATGTACAGAGAATGTCTGAAAAACGTATCTCAAAACAAGTCTTAATGTGGACCCCTCACGGTAGAAAAAAAAAGAGGATGGCCCCACCTTAGTTGGAGAGAAGGCATCAATAGAGAAATGAAAGAGAGAGACATAGAAGAAGACATGGATGAATAGAGAGGAGTGGCAACTGGGTATCGAAGACGTAGGAGAACGTTTTAAACCGATCTATATATATATATATATATATATATATATATATATATATATATATATATATATATATATATATATATATATAAAGTCTTGAAGTTGTAAATGATACATTTACTTCTAATATGATTTCATGGTTTAATGTTATCGTACATGAGGGCCAGCGCAGTCCTGTTTTGTATGTGACTATCACTAACGTGCGTCTCTTTTAAACGGCAACCTCTCTTGCCGTCAGGCACTGAATTCTTCTCGTGAATCTGACTATAGATAAAAAAAATGGTAATTTTGATTTTTATCAAACATCTCATTGGACATAAACAAATTATAAAATACCTTATACAATTTGTGATTTAATCATAACGAGATACTACATAGATACAATCTGAGATGCGACATTTAAACCGGTATAGAAAATTTTTTTCCAAAATCTTTATTTGTTGAGATCTATACATATAGAACAACCAAATGGTAGTGTGTTACGCTCAATTTCCTGAGACATTTTTAATTTAAAGACTTCGAACAATATTTGTACTACCAAGAAAGTGTTATTTTAATATGTCTCATAAATTTAACTCATCTAGGCCAGTAAATCGGGAATTGCTAGTTATTTCTAGAGCGCCGTATATATCTAACTCAATGTGGGCCATGCACACGTGTTTGATCAGTATTCTCCTTGATTAAAAATCGTTGATGAAATAAACACCACGTTCCAAAACTAATTACGACGTTAAATAACAGGATGATCTCTAGAGAAAGTTTATCAGTAATATTGGTGCTAGCGCTTTGAGACCTGTATTCTTTTATTTAACCCTTTACCGCATGAATTTTTGTTTTTTGTCAAAAATAAAATCTCAGAAAAGAATTTTAATTCTATTTTTACGTAAAAATATTGAAAAAAATCTAGCTACGAGGAAAACTTTATTGACAAAAAAAAATGGAACCATGGAACCAAATGTGCCAAAATATGGAACATCGTGCAACAATGTAATATTAAAGTCAAACTATTTTAAAGCTACAGTATACACTATACAGTATGAAACTGCAAATAACAGTTTCTTTCTTTATTAATATCTAACGGTATTGTGCATTTTGTGCACACTATATATATTTTCCCTGTACAGTCTGGAAATTTGTATCTTGACCTAGTGCTCTCATCCCAATAGGGAAAATGATCAAGCTTATCTTTACGGATGTCTTCTTGGGGTGTTTCTTTAGTGGGTCCCTTTTTTCGTTTCTTCTCGTACATCTGCTGAATGCTACTAGTTGACGGTCTTCCTACTCTGTTCTGTTTAATTGGTTTTCCGGCTTTGCATAGGGCATCCATCGGCTATTGCTAGTTTGGTATCCAAAAGGGGTAAACCAAATTTCTTCGCTCTTTTGGCTAATAACCAACAGTTCACGGATGTCATGTAATGAAATGAAACAATATTCGTAAATAATATTTCTTCGACATGATTTTTATATTGAACTGAGTTTATTAATCTCATTTATTAACTTTATTTATTACAAAAATGTTGTTCTAACACTTAGTTTATTAAAGTTTTTATTTAATTTATATATTATACAATATTCTTACACTTATCACAACTACTTTAATTTATATTATTTATTTACAATATTTATTTTTACTAATTTATTTCCGCGTTACAATTCGACGACTAGATACCATTATTCAGACTAACTCACCCAATTCGATTCATTGTAGCGTTGGTTTTGTGAGTGTGTGTTTATCTTCTGTGCTGGGTGTGTCTGATGTCCTGCTTTAGGCTTGTGCCTCTTCAGGACGTGTTTTCTTTTTTGGTGGGTGTGGCACTGGGATTTTGAAGTGTCCACTGGTGTTGCAGTGTTGTTGGTGGTTGTGCTGCTTTGCTAGTCCTGGACAATCGGGGGCGAAAGGGTTAGAAGTGAACGGTTCCTTTCAGAATATTTTTTTGGTCTAAAACAGAATTAGTAAATATATGAAATTTATATGTTTATTAATTTAAAAAATCAATTTAATTTTTGAGTGAATATCGCGGCGCGTGAGGGCAGCTGTGGACTGGTAACCTCGCAAACGACGGGGTATCGTTGTGCAATGGGATCGGAAAACCACAGAAAACCGATCACCCCCCCCCCCCGTCGGTGTCAGTTCGAAATGAACTTTCGGTATTATAATATACGGCGGTAATAGAGTGGAGTTGCCTCCTGTATGTCAATGTATTCGTCAGGGAGCTCGTTGCTGGCGAGTTCCAGCAGAATAGTGGGTAGGAATGGGAGTTTGGGTTTAGGTCGTCTTCGGAATACATTGCCGAGGGACGAGCAGGTAGTTTTAAGAATGCTTTGGGCTCTGAGGTTTTGGCCCCGGATGGTGCGAATTGTATAACTCCTGCTCAGAGAGGAAAGCCTCTCATTGATGGGCTGGATGTTCGACAGGCGATGAATGAGTGCAGAGGGATAGTCGCGTCGTTTTCTGTTGAGTTTGCGTAAGATTCTCCTTTCCAGTGAGATTAGTCTATTGTTGAGGTGCTTTGGCATCACAGCACAGATGCAAGATCTGTACTCGATGACCGGTCTGATGAATGTTTTGTAAGTATGGATAAGTGTACGTGGTTGAGTGCGGCCGAATCTGCCAGTAAGAGCGTTGAGAAGTCCGAGTCGGCTCCTAACCTTACTACAGGTTTTTTCAGTGTCGTCCCTCCAGCTAAGTGTTTGAGTAAACACAACGCCGAGGTAATCGACCTGGTTTCGGAGACGGAGTCGTTCTCCCCATAGACTCAAATTGTGCCTTTCGGTTATGATTGGTGTAATGTATTGGCTGCGATATGGGTGTCTGAAAAGGATCATCTGTGTTTTGTTTGGGTTAGGTTAGGTTAGGTTAGGTTAGGTTAGGTTAGGTTACTCTCCATCTCTGGCACCATTGTTCAACAAGGAGCAGATGATCTCGAGCGAACCTAAGTACGGAGTCGACGTGTGGTGTGGTAGTAAGAAGTGCCGTATCGTCTGCGTATAATAAAGTAGTTGTATGTGTATATCTGGGATTGGGAAAGTCGCTGTTGTATATTGTATAGAGTATTGGTGCCAACACGGAACCCTGAGGGACTCCCGCTGTGGGAGTGAAGGATGTAGAGTATCGATCACGCTCCTTGACTGTAATCTGCCGTTGAGAGACGTAGGAGTGGATGAGTCTGACGAATGGAGTAGGTAGCCCGATGCTCACAAGTTTCTTGACCAGTCCCACATGCCAGACTTGGTCGAAGGCTTTTTGAACATCGAGGAAGATACCTAGTGACAAATTGCCGTCGTTCAGACTTTGTGTGAGGTGTGTGACGATTTCAGTCAATGCCGTTTTGGTAGAGTACCCTTCTCTAAAGCCGAATTGGTAAGGTGGGATGATGTTGTGTTCTGTGGCGAAGTCTACGAGTCTTTCTTTGAGGATCCTCTCGAAGACTTTCGCCAAAGAGTTCAGGAGAGATATCGGCCTGTAAGAGTGTGGGTTGGTACGCGGCTTGCCCTTTTTCAAGAGCATAATTGTATGTGCTACTTTCCAAGGTTTTGGGAAGTAGCAGAGTTTAAGAGTGGCATTGACTATGTTCGTCAAGTATAGAGTGACGCTCAGCGGGAGGTGACGCACACAGTTCCTGGCAATCTTGTCAGGCCCCGGTGCGTTTGATTTGCCGATTTGGCAGAATTGTATGAATGTTTGGTGATCCACAGGCGCCATGATTGGATGATCATGGGGTGCCTGAGGGTCGAAAGGGGTTCTGAGCAGTCGTGTTATGTCTCTCACTGCGCGATCACAGAAGGCATGATCGAATCTCGGATCGTCTGGAGATACTAAGGTGTTCTGAAGGTGGGTTTTGAAAGCTTCTGCTTTCTGTTCGTTTGAATTAATAATTTAATTGTTCACCACAAGGTGAGAAGGATTATTGGTTTTTTGTTTGGTTAGGCATTTGAATTTTTGCCAGAATTTGCCGCTGTCGCGGTAATCAAGACTGGAGGTCGCTGCAGCCCATTGTCTGGACTGCAGATTGTTGACCTGCAGTTTGATCGCCGCAGACAGACGGTTATATTCTGTTTTGACGAGGGGATTGCGTGTGCGTTGGAATTGACGGAGGAGACGTCTTTTTTGTTTGATTTTATCGATGATGAACTGAGGTAGAGGTGGTTTGTTAGGATTGATTACCCTATTAGGGATCGACAAATCAATTGCTTGATTTATCAGGTTAGTAATTACCGTGATACCTCGGTCGATATCATCAGGGTACATAAAAAGATTGCCTAACTCTGGAGTGTTATTTGACAAGTATGTTTGGAAGAGTTCCCAGTTGGCGCGTTTGTAGTCTCTTATTACTTTAGGAGGGTTAGGAGGTGGAGGATTTAGTATCTGTTCCTTAACCAGCAGAGGAAGGTGATCCGACGTTATAGAATCGCCCAGGAAGCATTCGTCAGCCAGTCGATCAATTAGGTCGTACGTGCATACGATATGATCGATGACTGACAGGCCCTGCGCACCCACAAACGTCGGCTCACGGTTACGAATGCGGTGTAGGGGGAGGTTAAGGAGCAAATCCGAGAGAACATTGCCTGCACGGTTCACCGCCGTGTCGCCATATCTGGTGTGTCTGGCGTTAAAGTCTCCTAGGATGATAGCCTTGTTCAGGCTGGAGACGTAGTCAAACAATGTCTCGGATAGCGGTTGTAGAGGATGCTTGTAATAAGAGATTATGGTAACGGTCTCGTTATTGTCGAGGTGGATGTCAACTGCCAGGAAGTCTTCATCATTGAGAAGGATGTGAGGAGGAATGGTATGTAGGGAAAAAGGGATGCCATATTTAATCAGGAAGCCTATGCCGTGAGACGTTTGGCTTTTTGGACGGTGTAGTGTGCAGTATCCTGGGAAGATGGGATCGTGTTTGGCGAGGGTGTCGGAGAGGGCAAGGATCTGAATATTGTGGTGTTGGAGGATATGTTTGATGAAGGGGCGTTTTCTCGCAACACCCTGGCAGTTCACAGCACCAATCGTACTGTCCATTAGAGGGGCAGGAAGGTGATGGATGCTTTGTTGCTATGGGCGACAAGAGTGCTCTTGTGCCCAAACATCAAAGTGGTAAAATGATTTGTAATGTCTAGGATAAGTTGGACGCGATCAGGAAGGAGGTTGATTAGGATGAGCGAGGTGAACTCCATGACCGTCTTCATGTCTGAAGTTAGTTCATATGGAGGATCTCGCTTTTCGGTTGAGATTGGTTGTGTCTCTTGCGGGGTCTTGGGTGTTTCCCTTCTGTGGGGGCATTTGGCCGAATAGGCCGCATGGTCTCCGCCACAGTTGGGACATTTTGGTGATTGAGGTGTGGGACAGGCCGTGGATTTATGGTCTTGGCCACAGGTAGGACAGCGGTACTGCTTTTGCGGGCACTCCGTAATGGTATGCCCGTTCTGGCTGCACCTGCCGCAGTATTTTGGGATGGGAGGGACTGGGTTAGCGTTAAGTGGTAACTCAACGTGTAATCGGAGGCCGTCCATAAAGATACCTCTGGTCAACATCTCTGTGTACTTAAGTTCACTCGACGTGACCAGCTTTACGAACGTAGTGGGTAGGTTAGACTTAGATATGATCCTCCATAGACGAACTACAGGGATATCCATGTCGGTGAAGGCACGTGTGAGGTCGGCGTCAGAGTAGACTCTTTCGACTCCCTTGACGACGACCATGTATGTAGGTTTGGAAGAGCGGGTGGGATTTCTGGGTGCTGGAATGTGTTTGAGTGAGACGAGGACTTTTGGATCACCCAGCGCATCACGGAGCTTGCGTTGTAACTCGACATGATTTACCGGATGGAAGGTAGTTAAGTGTGCAATTTGGGTAGGAAGGACCTTGACGGTCGAGATTTGGTTTAGAAGGATCTCTCGGGTGTTTATGATGCGGAAGAAATCTCTTTGGGTCGATTTCTCTATGGGAATGTTGGTGATAGTATAGTTGAAGGATTTGGGTTGGGTGGAGGTAGTGGCCTGGGATGCAGGGACGGTAGTTCTGGGAGTGGTGGTGGCGTTAGCGTATGAAGCGGTTGTGTTTTGTGTGGAAGGTGGATAGGAGCGTGTGTTGGTTGTGGATTTCGTGTGTTTGTTGGTTGTGTGTTGACTGTATTAATAAGTTGTGGAGATTGGATGTTTGTCGCCGAAGCGGCATGGGTGGATGTAGGTTGGGTGGTATTGGTATGTATGGTGAAGTTTTGTTGTGGTTGTGAGGCTAAAGTGGTGATAGGAGGAGTGGGTGTATTAAGGATTGCAGATGATCGGGTTAGCTGCAGTTGCGCTATCAACCGATCGATCTGTTCTACGGGTTGGGTGGTATCTGGGATGTGTAGTGTGGGTGGGAAAGAAGTGATCGGTGGCATGGTGGTGTTGGTAGGTGTGATTAAGGTCTGAGTTGCGGGTGTCCTTTGTGAGGGTAGTGGAGGGAAGTCGTAATTATCGATGGAGGGCATGTCTTTGGAGTGTTGCCCAGGGTCGGGTGGTTCAGCAGGAACGACTCGTTGGAGCGGGTCGACCTAGGCATGTTCGAAGTGGAAGGCTAGGTAAATTAACCCAGATGACACCTATTTTCAAGCACCTTGTGCAATGTGCAGGATGGCTGGTAAGCCGGACTATACTGAACTATTTTGAGCTAGCGGTCCCCCGTAGATATTATAATGTAATTGGTAAAGTGCAGATTTGTGCCGGCACGACTGTTTACAGACTCCGACGGAAGCTGTAAGCCCCGGCAACGGCCTGCGTGGATGGCTTCTTACGGACCGCCCACTAAGCCTACACCGTGACCAGCAGAATCTCCGTCAGAGAGTACAAAACGCCGGTAGACCAGCAAAAAACACAGCACTTACCTTGTAACTCCAAGTATGGCCACGTGGCGACCACGTGGTTGGTTTCACCAGGTTATCTCTTCGTATTCGCGGCTTTGTACTTCTTGGCCGGCTTCCAGCGGTCAGAGCTTGGCTTTGTCTATGACAGCCGTCTGACCCTCTGCTATGAAGACCTAAAAACCTAAAAAGCACTAACACTGTACACTACGTACTCACTACGGCGAACGGACGAAAAAAAAAAGAACTCACCCAATGAAAATCCCTCTATATATATATATAAAACAGTCAGTCTGGAGTCCCCTCGACTGGATGTTGACCTTTCTCGAATGGAATAGAACGCCAGACCGATTTTTTAGCGGGTCGGAGAGCCTACGAGAAAATACTTGAATAATAAAATGTTTATAGGTTAAATATGATCGTGATATGATATATTTATCGTAACAATACGATAAAATCCTAACATGGAATCAAGGAGATCTACACCTCCCATGCAGTTGTTGTAGATTAGGACACTGTTAGGATAAGGTATCATTTTATGTATACTTTCTTGTTTGAAAAACCTTCTTTTTTCTCCCTTTGGTTCACTTCCAGCATATGTTGACATTGTAATAACCATTTTATTATCAAACCAGGACACTACACTGACATCAACATTGTCTATATTGGCTATTTTCTCTACCATATGACCGCTGTCGCGCTTCTTCATTTCTTTCTCAGCTGGCATCACAACTCCAGGAACACGATTAAGTCTTACTGTTCCCAATAGTAAAATGCCCTCTTTGGTCAGATATATCATAAGAGGTATGCTAGTGAACCAATTGTCAAAAAACAACTTGTAATGTTGATGTTTTGGTATCGAATCTGCTAATTTGACAATCACGTTGCTGCTCATTTTAAGATTTGGTGCTCCTAGAGGTATAATATTACTCTGGGAACCAGCAAACAAATTAAAGTTATAGCTGAATCACGAAATACCTCTCAGCACAAAGTTTTTGAAGCCTCACTTATGTGGTTTTTTGGGTTATACTGCTTTAGCTGGCTTCGCGCTTTTGTTGGTATAATCTTATACTTAAACTTAAAAAATTGGACCGGAGTTTCTAATTGTAAAATCGAAGAAGGTCAATTTTCAGAACCAGTAAAATTTGTATCATTTTCTGATCTCCTCAGATTTTCTTTCGCCCAATTATGAGATTTCTTCCTTTTGTATTGTAGTCTTTCAGACAAAAGGGTATAATCATCTGAGGAATCTGAGGATGTGGCAGAAATGACAGTTTCCTTGACATTGCTTGGTAAATTTTCACGCTCCTCATTGTCACTATCTTGACACAATATCATCTCATTTGTGCCGTTTTCATCGGAGAGATCTGATTCTTCACTATTAGTACTATTTGGAATTCTAACTGCATTCATTGTACCATAAAAGAGTTTCGGATCCATATCTACAAAAACAATCAATGAGTCCATAACTTCATAGTGTGCCATATATAGCACAAACCCTTTTTGGGGTTTTCGAGAGACTTTCAACATTCTTAATTTTTAGTACTTACCTAAGCAGATATCTAATATCACAATACAATAAATTTCAATTTTTTCTCGCCGTAAAAAACGTTTTTACTATGAAAACTAACCTCGAATAACTTCGAGCACAGTTTCACGTGGTTCAGAATTTCAACAAGAATGAACTTGAAACTGCGCACGGCTGCCTATCTCGCCATCAGAACTATGCCGCATATCTCGCGTACACTATTAGTACGTGTCAGATATGTGCTGCCATGCAGCTACGACAAAAATTGAGTCAAATAAATTAACATTTTTTTTTTGATTTGTGCCATTTATGGCACATGATGCGGTAAAGGGTTAAGAAAAAAAAAATATTTCGTTTTTTTAGTACCTGTAAAGGTAACTAAATTTAAAAAAATGTAAAATATATTTATTTTCAACTTTTCTTCTTACATTACTTAATAACAAATATAAACCGATACAATGAAATAAGGAAGAACCATACAAAATTCGAAATTAGAAAAAAAATAACCCAACGTGTAAAAGTTCTAAAGAACAGTTTCAAGATACTACTCAACGCTCTACGTAATCTCCATCCAGAGTTATCTGTAACTTTAATGGTTTTTGCCCTATCTATTCCTCAAGTAATAGATAGATCTAAGTTGCTCTAAGTTCTTCCTTAAAGCGGCTTCCCACGATCGGGATATTGCGGACGGACGCGAACCAGCTTGCACCGATGCACCGTGGGAAATGTCTCGTCCGTGGTAGCACATGCACGTCTGAGCTGGTGCGTCGTATCCATCGAGAGTCGGAAGTTTATGGAATTCTACGGCGCCAGAGCGTAAGAACCGGAACGATATATACGATGCATGGAACCGAATAAAAATCAATTGAAGAATAGTACTATTTCGATTAAAGACTTAAAAAAGGAGGGAGACAATTTAATGTCGACATATAGAAGGCAGAAAACAAAAGTAGAGACCTACACAGACTGTCACGGACCGTAGGAAGAGCTCTGTCTGCGGTACGTTGCCGTCCGTGCTCATCGGCTGTGCGCGAAAATCTGTAGAATCGCCGATCGTGGTAAGCCGCTTTTAGACTAAAAGAAACATAATTATGTATTAAAGGTCGACTCAAACACATCAGTCACGTCTCGTCACAGTCCCGGCGCCAAACCGAACAATCCGTCATACAAAATATTCTTATTAGAAAATGTTAGAAATATGCCGCCGGCATTCACATTCATCAGTTGGCGAACAGTTTCCCAGCAGTCAGGTTTCGACACGTCTATCGCCCGGCCGATTTTATAATCTCAGCGACGAATTTTTTGGTTTTGCCGGGAACATGACGGGCGGTACAAGTGAACAAAATAAAATTATTAACGAACAATTAATAGAATGTGTGAGAAAATATAATGTTGTATATGATTTGTCGCATGTACAATACATGGACATTAATTTTAAACAATAATATTTGGCAGGAAATAATAATATTTGCTAATTCTTCATCCGAGAAACTTTCCATCTTTTCAACAGATGGGTCGCCGAAGACTGATGCATTTCGGGTGTGTGCGAATAGACGAACGAATAGTTCTGTGACCAGTCGGGACCGGTTCGGCGCCGGGACTGTGCCGGGACTGTGCCGGGACTGATGTGTTTGAATCGACCTTAAGAGTATAGGACTTATATGACCTAGCAAGGCGTAGATTCGTAGTTTTAGTGAGTGGATCCAAAATGAGATTGTCGTTGATTCCAATTTTCATAAGCGAATTCAACAAACAAAACTGCCCTATTTGGAGTTAAGATAATTCTCAAATGTATGTTGCGGAACCATGACATCCAGAAAAACTGACTGTTTGGTGTGCTTTATGGTCTGGTGGAATTATTGGACCGTATTTCTTCAAAAACGATGCTGGCCAGAACGTTACAGTTAATGGTTACCGCTATAGAGCCATGATTATTGCCTTCTTCATTCCACAATTGAACAACTATGATGTACAGGAGCTCTCATTTCAATAAGACGGCGCAACATGTCACATAGCTTGTGACACAATTGATTTATTAAAAAAACGTTTGGTAACCGCATAGTTTCACGTTTCGGACCGTGAATTGGCCTCCAAGATCGTGCGATTTAACACTGCTAGACTATTTTATGTGGGCATATGTGAAGGTGCTAGTCTACTCCGATAACCATGAAACGATTAACCACTTGGAGGACAACATTCACTGCGTTATTGCCGATATACGGCGACAAATGGAAAAAGTGATCGAAAATTGGACCTCCAGATTAGACTACGTCAGAGCCAGCCAAATCATATTTAAATTATACTTAATACCAAAAGATTGTCTTTCGAATAAAGTAAATTTCATGTCAATTTATAAAAATCGTTGTTTTATTAGATTTCAAAGTTCTACACCTCTAAAAAACACCCTTTACTACCTTTAATATCTCAGAGGCTATCTTAGTCGAAAATGCCATAGTTTTCCTGTTAACATAGTCATTGTTTCCTAGAGGTATATCTGATTGTCTCATTTCTTGTAAGTGTTCCAATATTTGGATCTTGTGCAATATATGTACTTATCTTCCTCTTCACTCTATGTGAAGCTATCATCTATAATAGCTTGCGTAGGTCTATGACATTGTCAATTTTTTAAAGGATATTAAGCCATCTACAGTGATAAAAATTATTACAAAGTTATTAATTTATTTTTAGTCACATTAAAACACAACATCCTTTATTTTATCAACGTCACTAACTCACTAATTAAGATAAACTCCAAATTACTTTCAACATCTGTGGAAATACAAAACATTGGAAAATAACTGGTTTTTGACAGATTTAAAATTAATTATTTTATTAATACAAATTACACCATAAATATTCATATCAGCGGAGATGTTTTTGTTACTTAATATGTTTAGAAAATCTGGCGCCTTATTTTTATTTAATTTACTTTATATTTGTGTTGTTTGTTTTAAGTATAACAACAAGAAAATTGTTTGTTTATAATAAATTATTACTTAATGATAATGTTAGCTATATTGATAAAAAATTTAACACATTCTAAACAAATTAAATTTCTATATGACAGGAAAATATTATTAATTTTGTACTCGTTCATTATTTTTCTAATAAAAAACAACCAATGCACTTAAAGATATAAATTTAAAAAAACGGCGTGTGGCCGAGTGCCGACAGAATTGAATACTTTTTATAGCGCGTTATTAATATATGTGGGTTAATAAAGTTTTATGTTTGCTTATTACTGAATTGTGAATATTTTTTATAATAACACCACACATTGAAGTTCTTTAAAATTTTAAAAAAACTTAATTTTTTCTTTAAAAATTCATTTAGAATTTCACGATTTTAGTGATTTTAGTAATTTTCAAAATTTCTTTCTCAAAATATGATATAAAATTTATTCATATTTTACATTTTTATTACTATCTTGTATTTATTTTTGATTATTTCATTTTAATTATCACTATATTTCATTATAATGGATTTAGAAAACAAAAAAAATCTCGTAGGAGGGGAATCGAACTCCAGTCATTCGCGTAAAAATTAAAAAAAGTAAATAGAAGTGAAGATAGGCACGATTTTAGATAGAAATTAAGATTTATTGCAATCCATCGAGTTAGAATCTGTGGAGAGGGCATCACGTGACTAAAAACGACCTCACTTTGGCCATATTGTTATGATCGTTTTGACAGATCGTGCATGATTGTTTAGGTTTGTTGATTTTCGAATATTTTTAGTTTAATAATACTTTTATAAAAACTGTAATATTATATTGTGCATAATAATGGCTTCTTGTTCTCACCGTAGTTGCAGTAGCAGAAGCAATGTTAATAAAAAATCTTCAGGAATATCACGAAGTATCCTCAGAATCCACAGGTTAGTATACAAATATGTAAACAAAGTAATGGCCCGTACCTCAGAAAATAAATTAATAGTATTCATAAAAAATTTTATAAGGTAGATCGTGCTATTCTTGAGAATACTCAAATATCTTCATCCTAAATATCTTAAAATTTCTTATTAACTACTGCAACATAATTATTTTTATTTCTACACAGTATTTCCATTGTGATATTCGGCAGATATTCAATTTTGTTTTTTTAATAATAACTTTTCTGACTTTATTAATTGAACTAAATTTTTAAGTGTCAGTTAATTTGTTGTTATCAAATATATAAATTGTAAAACGAACGTATTTCTTTTATTTCATACCGTATATTCATTTTACCCTTTAAAATATTCGTATTATTATTACCTCTTTCAGATACAACTTGTTATTTGACTGTATTAATTTATCTTTATGTATAATATGTCGTGTTTTTCGTGTTTACTGCGGGATAAATAAATCATAGTTTATTAAAAATGTATTGTACTTTTTTAGATTACGATTAAATCTTCTGAATAACTAGTCATATTTGTATAGTAGTTTTAATATTATTGAGTCAGGTCCTGATCCCACCGCCATATTGGTGCGATCGTTAGCCACACCTACTGACGTCATTTTTAATACACACGTTAATATGCTCATAGCTTCTCCATAGATTCTAACTCGATGTTGCAATCCCGTCTCTAGAGTGTGTTAATTATAATACTCTAAAATTAATTTTTTGGTTATTTTTTGGCCTTAATAGCAATACAAATAAATAAGTAAGTAAATAAGTAATATGCGTTATTGTCACTGAAAATTGTACAAATTTTATGGACAAAGCTTATAACAATAAGACAAGAAAGAAAGAAAAAATCAGAATAAGAATCGTTTGTACTTTTAAATAAAAAAAAAACAATAAAATTCTTCCAAACTTAAACAGAAAAAAATATTACCTAATTAAGAACCTACAAACTTTCGTAAAATGTACCTAACAAAAAATAAAAATTAGGAAAGCAGATTAATGAATTAAGGGCTCAAATATTCCATCTCCATGTGCTAAACAGTAACCAAATCTGTCATACAGATTTTCCCTCCTATTTGGAGTAGGGCTGGTGTAATGCTTTCAGAGAAATGAAGTATTTTTGCCTCTTTCAAACTGATGCCTATAAATGTTTTCATTGATAAAACCCCAAAAAAAGAAATCGTTAGACGCTAAGTCACAGGATCTAGCTGGTCATTTAATTGTACCACGTGTTCTTATCAGTCGATCAGGAAACGTTTGATTGAGTAAGTCAATAGTTGCTCTAGAATTGTGAGCCGAACACCCATCCTGTTGGAAATAAACCTCCTGAAAATTAACGGGAAGGCGTCGAACTGCTGCCGGAATGATCTCATTCTGTAAAAGTTTTAAATATTTAGGCCCGTTTAGGTTTCCATCGATAAAAAATAGACCGACAATATGGTCGCTTAACATCCCAGTCCAAACATTTAACTTTTGCGGATGCTGCGTTTGCACTGCAACACTGAGGTGCTTATTTTTCCGAGAATAATACTTTGCAACGGATGGATTGTGTTTTTTATGTAATGAAAATGAAGATTCGTCAGAAAATAAAATATTTTTTAAAAAGTGTACATTTTCATTCTGTTTATCTAACCTAATTTCACAAAACACCTTCCGCCTAAAATTATCTTCCGGGAACAGTTCTTGTGTTGGTTGTATCTTAAAACAGTGATACCCATTCCTTTTGAGAACTCGCTGGGCAGTTCGAGAATTCACGTTAACTTCCTTAGCAACTTGTACACCATTACAGGGTTCACTAGCTTCTACAAAAGCACAAATATCAATATCCCTGTTTTGACGCTCCTCATCGACAGGTCTAAACACGTGGTTCATTACCTTCATGACACTTTTTACAAGTGTTTACACATCCCGAAGTTTGAAATCTAGATAGAAACCCAAGAAATAATTGCAACGTAGAGCAGCAGTGGCAATTTTTTAAAACCTCTATATTGAAGCCAAGTAAGAAAGTACTTACAACAACCAAATGTAAGAAAAAAGAGTAGATGACCGAGGAAATTCTAGAATTAATGAATTAAAGGAGAAAAAACAAAACCATCAACACGATCCGCTATAAACAGCTTCAAAATCAAATACGAATCAAAATTAGGGAGGCTAAAGAAACCTACTTCTCTGAAAAATGTATAGAAATAGAAGAACTGCAAAACAGATATGAAACTTTAATCTACATAAAAAAATTCAAAAAACTAGCCGGAGTAAGAAGTAGAAGAACCTCGAATATATTGCTTGACAAAAATGGAAATATTATATTGGAGACAGAACAAAAACTACGACGATGGAAAGAGTACATCGAGGAAGTATTTCATGACCAGAGAGAAGCTAGTACATTTGTAGATAGCCAAACGGGAGATGTAGGCCCAGAGATAACCAAATCAGAAGTTAATCATGCATTAAACTCAATGAAAACCAATAAATCTGCTGGTCCAGATGAATTACCAAGCGAGCTATTAAAGTTGGTCAACGAGAAAAACCTGGACATAATAGAACTGTTCAACGCTATCTATACTACGGGAATCATCCCTAGAGAAATGTTGACATCAGCATTTGTGTGTTTGCCAAAGAAAGTGAATGCAAAAGAGTGCAGTGACTATCGAACCGTAAGCTTAATGTCACATACCTTGAAAATTCTGTTGAAAATTATCAACGCCAGAATTTACTCTAAACTGGAGCTGGATATTAGTGACACACAATATGGGTTCCGCAATGGTATGGGTACCAGAGAGGCACTATTCTCCTTCAACGTGCTGACGCAGAGATGTTTGGATGTTAACCGAAGATGAAACAGTCAGCATAAGAGTAAATGGAGTCTTAGTTAACAACATTAGATATGCAGATGATACAGTAATAATAGCCGATAGTTTACAAAACCTGAAAAGACTCGTAAGTAAAATAGTAATGTGTAGTAGAAAGTACGGACTCTCGCTCAATATCAAAAAGACGAAGTTTATGAAAATATGTAAAAACAACCATAATACTAACGAAATCTTGATAGTAGAGGGCCAGCAGATCGAAAGAGTAAAAAAGTACACTTACCTAAGAACACTTATAACAGAAAATAATGACTACACTGCAGAAATCGAAGTCAGAATCGAAAAAGCACGTTCTAATTTTATGAAAATATAAAAAGGTCCTATGTAGCAAAGACTTAACATTAGCTCTTAAAGTAAGCCTAACAAAATGTTACGTATACAGTGTACTATACTATGGAGTGGAATCATGGACGTTAAATCTAGACACAATGAGACGACTTAACGCCTTTAAAATGTGGACCTATAGAAGATTTATGAGGGTTTCCTGGGTAGATAGAGTTACGAACAATGAAGTACTGAAAAGAATAGGTAAAGAGAAGGAAGTTGAACCTACAATTAAAGAAAGAAAGCTACAGTATCTCGCACATGTGATGCAGAGCGGGAAGTATGGCATCCTGCGACTCATAATGCAAGGAAGGATAGATGGCAGAAGAAGGAGCGGAAGAAGACGAATTTCATGGCTTAAGAACCTGACAGAATGGTTTGGATGCAGCTCAAAACAACTATTTAGAGCTACTGCCTTAAAAATTAACATAGTTATTATGATTGCCAACCTCCGTAGCGGAGATGGTACCTGAAGAAGAAGTTTGAAAATGTTTAATGGTATTTTTAACTGTTGTAACACTTGGTGGGGGTCTATTTTCGAAGCAACAATAAATAAATCAATTACTTCGCTTATCGAATGACCCTGAAAGTACCATACCATGTTACAAGTTGCACTTTTTCTTGGACGGTCTACAACGTAATAGGCATTTTATTAATTATTTGTTTATTCTTTCAGAACTTCGTTTGAAATTTTTAATGTCAATGTGACAATTACAACAATTCCTACCTACTCTGAAATGAATATAGAGGTGAAAACGTGTAACATGTCACAGCGCCAGCGATTGCCATTGTGTTGTATGGTCAATAAAACAATGTCGTGATCTGTATAAATGTTTGTATGTGAAAATAAAACTGTTGGTTTTACTACTCCCCATATAATTTTATCATATTTTCTCACCTTTTAAGCCTTCCTTGAACTACAAGTATTTCAAAATCAAAATTAGAGTAAGTTAAGTTAAGTAAGTTAAAAAAAAATTTAAATGACGTTTGTTAAACGTCATTTTGTTTTTATACTAAGTGCATATGTATGTATATTATGTATTTGTATTACGGTATACCGCAAGGTTGCGGCATGCGTCTCGATATTTCGCGTCACGCTAAATATTATTTCGAACCCGTGCAAAAACATCACACCGAGCAATAAGAAGTATTCATTTCATAAACAAGATGTATGAAAAGAATAATATATTCAAAATTTTATGTGTTCCCACTTCCAGCTTTATGTTGGCTTCTTTGATGGTCACTGCCGCAATATATTATATTTAATGGAAATAAACGTCAATTTTAATTTAAAATATATTATATTTGGTGTTTCTGGATTAACTTAGGTTTTTTAGGCGAATAATGAAGGTCGTAAATGCAATTTAAATAGTTGAAAAACATTGAATAGAAAAAGGCTAGTTCCCCCCTTTTTTGTATTTATTGCTATTTTGCAGCAAGGCTTATGAATGAATTAGAGAATGAGAAAGAGAGAGAGAGAGAGAGAGAGAGAGAGAGAGAGAGAGAGAGAGAGAGAATAAATCAATGATTATTACTGAAGTTATCGTTTTTTCACAAATTCGGCCTGGTCTAATAGTAATAATTTATTAGTATAAGCTATTTTATTATTTACACCAGCAAAAAATGATAACGGGATATTGATCTTGATTTTAAATGTTAAGTAGACCAATACAATGTTCCAGTTTCTAGTTTGTATAAATTAATCTCAATTCTTTGATTATATGTACATATATTACACATATCATATATAACTAATTTTAGAAAAACTTTTTAAAGCGAAACAACACATTTTAATTATTATTTACTTTAATGAAAAAAAAATCATTACAAAATATGTATTTTGGTAATAAAGAAAAATTCTTCTGATAATTTCATTTTACCTGCCTCATTAACAATTCATATTTCAAACACATAGGAAAAGCAATAAACACATACGCAATACCACTTTTCACATTCTCATTTGGCGTTATAAAATGGTCGAATACGGAAACTGAAGAACTGAAGAGACCAAATATAACTGTGCTAACTAAATACGCATCAACCATCCCAAATCATACATCCAACGAATAACACAACCACGCACACAAGGCGCACACTGCTTAAAGATAAAAGAAAACAGCAAAAAACAAAGACAAAAATATATAGAGCAGCAATTAGACCGGTGATAGCATATGGAGTGAAAGTAATGTATCTTACGAAAAAAGATAAAGAAAAAGTAAGAATTATTGAAAGAAAAACTATAAGAATAAACAGCCCAATAAAGCCAGAATAAGGAGGATATAGAAGACTAATGAAGCATGAAATAAGAAATAGAAATGTACCCGAAGGGGAAGACATAGTAAAATTTATTAATCCACAAAGACAGATAGTTTAGACACATACAAAGAAGAGAAGAAGACGCACTAATTAGGAAGATAACAAACCTGAAACCAGGAATAAACATACCAAAAGGAAGACATGTTCGCATGTTTCAAATAACACTTTTGACGATTGACCATTTATAATATAATCCCCACTAAAATATTAAATAATACCAGATCATTTAATTTTTAACTATTAACAAACATGTAATATATGAAGACATGTATGAATTTATAATACGATATTCATAGATATCGCCACTAAGTACCTACATAATTTCTTTGTCGATAAAAGTGTTTAGATAATATGAATCATTTTTCATTGATATGTGTGGATGGAACCTTATTTTTCTAATAACAAATGTTCCTGCAAATGCGTAACATTTACTTATTTGGCGTATTATATTTCGATTGACACAACAGAACATACATAAAGATGTTGTTAAAGATATCTTTGCTTATACTGCTACTAATAATAAAGTTATAGCGTATTTGATAAAATTACTGTCTACACAACTTGGCAACTCAGCCAATGGATATAATGATAGCAAACTGTAATTTATGTTAGGGTTTGAAAACCTTACAGAGTCATCATGTAGAAATCTACAATTAAGTTAAAAAATTACCACAGCAGCATGCCGCAGTAGAGCCATCTCTAGCATCAGAAACAAATTAATTGAGGGTGAAGATCAACCTTAATATTTACAATCCATACATTATACACTTTAAAGTAGATGACTTTATGTAGATGTCAATATTTTTTAGGTGCGTTTCTGGGACAACTTTATTGGGAAATGATTCATTAGATTACATGCAATTAACTTTAACTTAAGAATACTTAAGAATAAGAATATCGTACATAAAAGGATTATCAGAAAAACTTAAAAGCATAGTAAATAAAGTCAACATTTTAACAGTCTTTAAAACAAACACATTGAGATCTATTTTATTTAAAGCCAAACCTAAACGAACAAGAAAGAGCAACGGATTGTATCTATAAAATACCTTATGAATGCAAAAACTTTTATTGATTGTACATGAAACATGAAGACCATTAAATGTTAAAATAAAAGAAATATATATTATATGCAAAAACCCTTATATCCCAAAGTGGTGTAGGACGACAATATCTATACAATTTAATATTAATATCAAACAATCTTATTTTTAAACTTAACTATATTCTATTGTATATTTACATTATGTACAAATTTAAACCATTCATTCTTAGTTTCGCCAGCGTCCTTGCTTCTCTCCATGTTGTTCCTCTTTTTTCGATACTGTTTCCTAGGGTTCTGTTCCATGTTTGTCTACCTTTCTTCTTTCTTCTTTGAACTAAGTTGCCTTCTTTCTATGTATTCTAATGTTGACTCTATTTGCAAATCTTCTCCTATGTGGGTGTTTCGTAGTCTATCTCTTTTGGTAACTCTTTTATCTTTTGTCGTTCTGTTAGAACCCATGACTCACATCTAAAGGTTAATACAGGCCTATTTATGAAATCGTAGACTAATTTTCGAAACCAAATTCAGAATTTCGCTTTAATCTGTGCCTTCTAAGAATTGCAAGGCAAAACAGACGTTGATAAAGAAGTTAAGAAAGACATGGGGAATCTAAAAATTGCATTCCACAACATATCTCCTCAACTAAGCAAAATTCTTAGCGAATTGGTTTTTAGTACTCGTACAGAGTAAACCGAAATAAAAAGGAGAAGACAGTTAAGATTTGATTTCACGTACAGGGCACTTGCGCATCCGATTATACGTTTTTCGGTCCAATAGGCCTCATCAGAACGGCTTTCGCAATCGCTCGAAAATCGCTGATTAAAGCGAAATTATTCTGAATTTGGTTTCGAAAATTAGTCTACGATTTTATTATCAGATGTCGCTACATTGCGTCTATACGAAGCCATGTTAGAGTTGCTTCCTAAGACAGAAAAGATTTATTTCACGTTCAGAGCGATTGTGAAAGCCGTTCTGATGGGGCCTATTGGGCCGAAATACGTATAAGCGGATGCGCAAGCGCCCTGTACGTGAAATCAAATCTTAACTGTCTTTTCCTTTTTTTTTCTGCCTATTTATGAGTTTATTGTTCATTGCATAGTATAGGTTCATCGTTTTTTGAATTCTATTATTAATATCTCTTTCCTCATATCTTTCGTTTTCTAATTCTACTCCTAAGTATTGAAAGGTTCGTGCTTGTTCTATATTTACTTCTATTTTTATCCGTAAAATAATTTCGAAAATTCGCCATTTTATCGTTGCTTCCCAAAGACAGAAAAGATTAATTTTCACGTTGAGAACGCCTATGAATAACTGTTCTGATGAGCTTTATTAAAGCGAAATACGTATCAACAGATACATAGACGATTTGTACGTAAAATGAAATCTTGACTGTCTTTTTAATTTTATTTCTATTTTTATATTTATCCTTTCTTCTTCTTTATTTTCTCCTATCACCATAAATTTTGTTACTAATACCTCTTTTTTCTAATATTTCCCATACTTTTCGCCTTTCCATACTTTACCGTGTCAGAAGCATTTTCAAAGTCTATATACGCCATATACATCTTTTTTTCTGTTAGGCACTTAAGGAAAGAAGTTGTAGATTTAAGTTGCAAAGGGAGATGGTTGTATAATTTTTTTGCTGAATATAATATAGATCTCTTTACTAACTCAGTGGACGGGTTCAGTAAATACAAATCAAAGGTTGAATTTCTGATGGAGCAGTCATGATTAGGTCTTGCTGGAAAAACATGTACGTGTTTACGAATTAAGCAAACACTTTCTAAAATATATCAAAAGGGAAGATTAAAATCCCCTAATTGTCCCGTGATAATCCCATGTCTTCAAAACCTTCTATACACCTACTATGCTCATTGTAATTGAAGACTTGGCATAATCGCCATTTCATCAAATATTATAGCTATATGCTTATCCATTCCTTCCATTTTTAATATTGTTGCTTTTAGTGACTCAAATGTTAATTTATTAATTCCTGGGCCCCAATAGTTTGAGCCAGAAGTATGTTTAATGATGAGTTACTGGGTAAGATAAATAGATTGGAAATAATACTATATGAACGAGCACTTTGTTTTTATAAACACACAGCTAAACATTTCTCATTAAGAGTAAATCGTCTTTACTCTCTCTGTACTGAATTTGAAGACTTGTTACTATTTTTTTCTAAAGAATATTTATGGTGTAGTTGTTTTAATCCTTCATATAATTTTTTCTTTTTAGGGGTAATTGTACTTCTTGTTAATATCTTATACTGCTGCAATATTTTCAGCGTTGTTATATTCTTAAGGGAAACACCTAAAAGTAAATGTGATGTTAATTTCTTTATTCAATCCTTACAAGGCAAAATCTATTCATTATATTAACCTTCGTGTAGTGGCATTACTGCGTCAGAGACTTAATAGACTGTTTTTTGATATGTGAATTTTAAACAATTTATTGTATAGAATGTTTCAGTACCTTCATATATCTTTGTTAGATTTTAGCAATGGGAGATTATGAACACAGACAAACTCCTATTTCTAGTTTTTAGTCCAGCTGGTCTATGACACGGAGGCAACTAAACTTATAAAAAACTCTAGTATCATTATCCGAAGGTTAAGCAAACTGTTAATTTTATAATTAATCATATTAGAGAATGTTTACAAATCTGCTGATGACAATAAAAAATATAAAATTTTAACTACAATTACCTGTTAAATCCTTACTGTCATAGTTTGTACAATTAAAATCTCTTCGTTTGGTAACTGTGCATAATTTGTGTGCTGCAACTAAAAAGTTTCATAGAATAGTAAATAATTGGAAAATTGTTGAAGAACTTTCAACTAAAACAAAAAGTTAATATAATATTTTATACCATGATTTACTTCGAGTAAAATAATCTTTATTAATTACATATCAGGGTTACTTACTTTCTCTTACATTTGCTTTCGCACACAACATTAAAATACTTCCAGGATGTACATTAGAAGAAGAATCTAAAATCAATGTTATTTGTTCTCGGGAATTGCATTTGAATACAATCTATGACTTCATGAAGAAGGAAACTTATCTTCAAAGTGCCTGTGGCATATTCGTTGAGTTTTAAAAACTGTAGTGGAATTCATAATATCAAAATTAGGATTTTTTATACCACTAAGTCGCTTAGTATACCACTAACAATAACCTAGAGATATTAAACCCCGATTAGTTTGATTTCTTTGCAATTTGCAATGATAACCATCAAATCAAACAATAATTATAGACGCATAATAACCATGCTAATCTATTACTGACACTGACAATTATTATAATTTTGAGTTTTGTTCTAAACCTAAACTGCAGAGTATAGCGACATCAAAAGATTTGTATCGGTACTACAAATAACATATAGTTTAGTTTGACCTTGAGCTACCTGCGTGAAACGTCTAGAACTGTGCGCACTGTGGTGTAGACTGTTGTCAACTCGAACTTTTTTAATCAGTGCTGTCTGTGTCTCTGAAAAACTGTACATAAATCGTCGTTTTGTCAGTATCTTCAAAAAACTATACATATTTTTTGTTGACGTTCTATATGTAATTTATTTACTATTTACTAATGAAGGTTTTGTATTTGTGAAATAGGGTTTCTTTATTTGTGGCTTCGAATTGTCTAACGCTCCTAGGATGTTTGTAATCTTACTGTATAGTATAAAAAGCTAATTCACACTATTTTTCACGAAAATCATGTATTCTGGAATTTAATAATGCCACTACTTTATAATGACGTTACAAATAGCTGAACTTATAAGTTTGCACCATTTTATTCCAGAAGTTATAAATAAATATACTATGTCCATATAATATGTTATTCGGATGTTGATGCTTGAATAATATAAAAATAAATTATATGAATGATGGTTTATTAAAAGACTTTTCTTACCACATCTTATTTAAATTGTTTCCGCAAAAAAATCTATATGTTAAAGAGTTAATACTCGTAGGCAAGTAACTTTAACCATATAGATCAAACTATTTTAAAAAATACTTGTGTTTTTTATCGAGTATAACGAGTATAACGAGTTAGCGGCACTGTGTAACAAACTTAATTACGAGTCTTGAATCTTGGCAAGAGACTGCAGGAGACAATTTCAATCGGGTTAAGTTTGACAGAAGCCAATAGTTAAAGTGGACTTGATTTATTTATTATTACAACGAAACTCTCAAAACTTAAAACTTAAAACATAAAGTTTTTTTTGGTAGATTACGAAAATGGATAGCAACTCTTATCCTCGCCACTAATGTTCTCACTCTTAATAATTAGACCAATCAAATATTTAGCGCAAAGCTTCTGTGGTCAATATCAGAATTAATATTTATATTTTAAATTTGAATTTATAGCATTACTGAGTGATTGAAGTGTACAGTCCATCCGCTAGATGTTTACACAAGTATGACATTATTCACGAATTATTTTTTATGTCTCTGTCCTACTCACAGAAACTAAAATGATAAACTTAAGCTAAAACCTGTTTTTTTACCTGTCTATATACAACAGTATACATGGAACAAAGCCAGCCATGGGACGATGGTAGGTGATTGATTCACCTACTGTCAAGTTTTGTTTTGGTAGCGTTTGTAGTGTGTTTATAAATTATTTTCGTGTCGATTTATTAGGGTAAGAATTTATTTATTAGCTAATGACCAATAATATATTTATTCTAACCTCTAAACTGATATTTAGTTATTTAAATATGGCTAAAGCCACGTCAACGGAGAGATATGAAATATTTTTAAGGGTTTTTATTTTTAGAGTATGCCTGGTAAACCATTAAATTCTCAAGCACAACATCTTATGTTAAATATGTTGCAGTATTTTGAATTATAAAAAATGAATGGAGGGGCTTTGGAGCGATTTTAATCTGGTTAACAGGTATTAAGTCAATTTTCTTGTGAGTTATTTAATTTGAAATAATTTATAGTTTTATAAAAACCAAGCATTTATTTTATTTACATTGAACTAGTTAGAAGAGTGCGATTTATTCTGTACTTATCTGTTTTTTTAGAGAAACATATTACTCTGAAAAGTATAAGTAATTAATTAAGGGATAAAAAAGTTGTATTTATTGGCAAAAAATCTGTTAGAATTTTGTTAAAACAATTGGTATTTAAATACGAAAAGAACAATAATCGAAGAGCATTAATTGAGCGTAACCGAATTGCTGCTTGCGACGTCAGAACCCTACAGCATTGCCAAAACATTAGAATAATTAATAAGTGAGGAATTTATAAAATGTCAACTATTTAAGAATGCAATACCCTAGTCAATTGGATTTTTAAAATAAAGGAAATAATCACACTTTCAAAATGAATTTAAAAGTTCACTATTTTTACCAGCTTAAGAAATATTAACTACTGCAACACACTAAAATATAGTAGAAAACATTTTAATACAAAATTATATATTCGAATCTTTAAACTTACCTCTTTTAGAGCATTAATAGTAAAAACGTCTCGCCATTATTTCTTGTTCAAAATAATCTATTAAAGCTTATCTATCAGCTTTCTACAGACTATTTAGTTGTTTTGGAATAGTACAATCACAATACACAACAATAATTAGTTTTTAAAGTTATTAAGCTAAATTTAATATATGTTTATAAATAAAATTTATTATTATATAATATATTGTGATCAAATTGTGTAATAAATCAAAACATAAACAAAAATGTTACTCTAAAAAGCGGCAACACTTTAAAAAATTTTGCCAAACGCTAAACTGTCAGTGAAATTTTAATTATTCCCGTATCAGTGGCGTACGATTGTCTAATATATTTAATTAAAATTATTATTTTGTGAAATAAACTTAAACAGTTTTTTCACAAAATTTATATTATTCATAATAACAAACGTTTTGGTTATTTAATTAATATAATAGTAAAATTCCCAATATAACCATGATTACATGTTTTTGATTATTATACCATGTTGACGCCTATGAAAGATCGAGCAGTTCTGTATGGGTGTCGTATTATTAGCTGTGTTAGGAAAAGTTGAATTCTAAGGTTGATGTTTTGGAAATTTTAAATACAAGTGACGTCACTTTGTATAAATTGTGAAATGCAACGTTTTTACTTTGAAAAATGGTATAAAAGGGTATGGTAAAATTTTATAATTGTTCAACTCGGTTCTTCGAAAGGATTTGATACTGAAGCACGTTTATTATTTTTCTCAAAATCTTAAGTAGTTGATTATCATAAGTAAATGAACAATGAAATTTTCACTAAATGGACAGTGTTCTTGTAAAAAAGCAACTGCCCACTGTTTCAACTAGAATGGAAATTATTACCTGATTGACAAAAAACAAGATTAAGTATAACGCAAAACTCACAAAACCTGAATTATTACAAATTGCAAAAATGAACAGAAAAGAGAATGTGTATATAATGAATTACCTATATTCCTTTTACCCTATGACGGCCGATATGTAATTATGATATGATCAGTGGGCCTCAAACAGTGGGGCCTTAATATTTAATTCCGATCGCTTGAAAAGTAAAAATATTTATATCCTGTATTTTATGTTCAGTAATAATATTGGATTTTACTGTATCAAAGGCAAATAAAATGAATATAATATGTATATACAGGGCGTGTTAAAAGAAGTGGGATGTAATATTTCGAATACTCGAAAGTATTTGTCGACATAAAATGATCATCAAGGTCTCTATTTTGCGTAGAGTGAAAATTATACGAATGGTTTTGCATGCAGTTAAATTGGAAAATACTTGCCAAGTTGCTGGTATGTCCAGATTTGAATAAAATACATCCAAGACTTTACTTTCTACATACACTGTATTAAATATAACCTTGAAACAAATTGGCACTAAATCACTTCCGAGTTTTCAGCAAAACAAAATGTTTAAACATTTGTAGTCCAATAATTAATACTAAAACTATTGAGAGTATGCAGTCCAGTAATTAGACCGAAGGTACTTTATCGTTTAACTAAAACACACCACAAAGTCCGAATTGAATTCCCGAAACACTTTTTTATTACTTCTTTTTAGCAAACGATTTTACCTATTCACTGTCTGATATTTCACTTCCAGAGTCGTCACTATCTGAATTGTCTCATCTATCATTTCTCGGTTTGAAAAGACTGAACGATTATGTCTTCCGTATGTCTAATACAATTTTGCCATTTATTTGTTCTAGCGATTCTTTCCATAAACTAAGAACGCTAGCGTCGTCTATTGTTTTGGATGCATGTTTATCATAAAAATTTTTGGCTATACTCCAAACTAACTTAATTGCATTATAGTGGCAATGGTAGGGCGAAAAACGAAGAACTTCATGGCCATATTTAAGAACCATTTGGTCAGTAACAAATTTCTTTTGAATTTTGTGCTCTCCACACCTTTGAAGTAAATCGACTTTTAAAAATATGTCACTGTGATAAATTTTCTTTTCTGTCCACCAAAACTTTATTTCTTCTTTTGTTCAGCTGCTTGAAGGAAATCTCTCTTCTACTCTTGAGTGGTAGGATGAAGCGACCATCCAACATTATTATGGATAGTCGCTCCAATTTTTTTAACAAATTTTCTTCAAACCATTCTTCAAAAATATTTGCATCCATATTTCCATGGTAATCACCTGTATTCTTTGTGGACGAAAAAATTAAACTAGCATCAGGCATAAAACCCTCATCATTTCCAGCATGGAGTATAATGTAGCGTATACCATTACCGGAACGACTAGAAGAATAACATTTCGTGGTGCCATCTTGCCAGGATTGATTTTGAATCCAAGTTTCATCTAACAATACAACTTGCCTCGGACTATCAGACGTTTTATTGTTTATGTATTTTCTTAAAAAATGCCACCGTTTTGAAACAACATTAGAGAGTTCACACGATACTTGTCTATTATTTGTCTTTTTATATCGTAAACCTAAATGTTTCAGCACTCTCCACAAACTTGTTCAACTAATGTCCTCTCTGAGATACCGCAAGCATCGTATGTGCGTTTTTGTACTGCCATAACAGATTTCAATGGACCCATATTATTTTTTTCCAAATTAAAATAACTTTCGACGTTTAGAACTAAACGCCGTTCTTCTGGAGATAACACTCTACGTTTCGACTGTATTTTATTTTCTTCCAAATTACTCATTTTGCTTTAAAGTACCGCTTCACTACACTACTATAAAAAATAGGTAGTTATATTCAACTACTACACCTTAAAAAGGACGAGGGTTGTACAACAGACGAAACAATCGAACACAAATTATTTAACAGCCAATGCTAAACACTGCATTGATTGTGATTGCAAAAACCGTTGGCATGTTTTAAATAAGATTTTTGCTGATTATGTATTTTGTTAAATTATTAAATAACACCAATACAACCCACGTCCATCAATTAATTTTTAACGATAATCAGAAGAGAAATATGATAACGTTTGAATTTGATCTACTTTGTCGATGACAGTGTCGTTTACAGAATAATATTTTTAAATAGCATGAATCATTTTTCAATGATTGTGTGGATTTAAGAAATACATTACTAAACAAATTTTTTAAGTGTGTATAAAGGAGATTACACTTATTACGGCACATGGTATTTACTAGTTATTTTTCAAATAATGTGTTCTTGTAAAGGCATAACTTTGATTATTGGGTAAACCTACATTATACGATACGTCAGAAGAAATTAAAAAAAAATTAACATGTAATAAATTCACTGTTTAAATAAATATTCCGTACTCGTACTATTGCAATAAAATATTAAAACCAATAAACGATAACATGTTGAGCAGTGCTGATTGAAACAACAGAGCAGTAAAATGTTATTCATAAAGGTAGTGTAAAATATATCGCCGCTTATCTGGTCCGCTAGTAATAAAGTTACCAGCATTTAATTGCAAAGCTGTCTTCTTAGGTGAAAAATATATGAGAGCTACAATAGGTACATACATATATTGGTAGAGATGAACATTCTGATAGTGCTGTTATAAATATATGGAAAAAGGCACTAAACGAATGTAACAAAAATGTGTGAAAAATCATTAAAACGTGGTATATCCGAGAAAAATATGATTAACATTAACATTCAACTAATTATCATCATCATCATTCTGGCTTTACAACCCTGCGTGGGTCCTAGCTTCCTTAAAAATTTCTCTCCAGTCGTCCCTATCCATCGCCTTCCTCCGCCAAGCACGTATTCCCATATTTCTCATGTCTTCATCGATGTTAACAAGGAACCTTGTTCTGGGTCTTCCTCTTCTTCTCTGGCCAACGGTGCTATCAAAGAGCGTTTTTCTAGCTGGGTCATTTTGATCCATCCGCATTATATGCCCTATCCACCTCAGACGTCCTATATTAATATGTTATACGACATTATGGTTCCTGGTATATTCTATAAAGTTCGAAGTTGTATCGTCTTCTCCACATTCCGTTGTCATTCACTGCTCCATAAATTCGCCTTAGTACTTTTCTTTCGAAAATCATAATAGACACTGGTTATAGACACTGCTTAAATAAACATTAAAATAAATTGTTTTTTTTTATCCAGCTCAAAAGTTTTCTATTTTTCAATTTATTATACATACATACGTTTCTTTATTTGAATTTTATTGTGTCAATTTTTGTATAATTCTGAGAACCATATTTCTATTCAGTTTTTTTAGACTATAACCCATTATATTTTTACTTATAAGCAATGGAAATATTTTTTTATTTCTGATTACTACGCTTGAAATATTCATTTAGTGTAGATGTTATAGGACAACCCGTAAATTTTCAAAAATTGGAAAATCACGTTCCCAAAAACGTACACCCACCAAAAATGAAATAAATGAAATAAAAGAGAAGTATAGAAACGTCCATTGTAATATAAGACATTTTATAATCCTTATAACCGACGTAAGTTTGGCTCACATCTTTTGGTTTATTTCCTATAATACTGAACTGAGTTTATTAGTCTAATTTATTAACTTTATTTATTATAAAATCTTCTAACACTTAGTTTATTAAAGTCTTTATTTGTACAATATTACACTAATTTATTTCACACTATAATTATATAATTTATTTACAACATTTATTACAATTTATACTCCCGACAATACGCGCGTTACATTTCAAAACTCGACTCGTTATTATTATTCAGACTTCAGAATGAAAAGGTCCTCTATATATATTTATTAACCGTTGTTCTAGAATCCCTTCGAAGCGGACGGATGTTGACCTGTGCTGACCCCTGAACTCTCTCGAACGGCATGGAGGAAGAAGACCGGTTTTATCGTAGGGGAAACTACTAGAAAATTCTTATTAGAATAATAACATGTTTACAGGTTAAATATGAGTCATTTATCGTAACAATACTAATGATGACAACGTGCAAAGATCCAGTGAAACTACTGTAACTTTATGTTTTGCATCGCATTCGTAGACATTGCGAAATTTCTCTATCTATTATCTCTAATCAGGAGTTATTAAACTAAAGCGAAAGTTATTATATTAAAGCGGGTGTTTTTAAACTGAAATAAACTTATCCATCAGACATGTTCAAGCTGATGTAGGGTTCAATAATTCTGAAATCCTTTCGATCTAATTCTAAAAATAGTTGTCGCTCAACTCTTCAATCAACTACATATCTTATTTAATCTTTATTTGTCATTTTCAATTATCGTTTATTTCAGTTATATCTCCTGTATTGTTAAAATTTCTCCTGAAATAACGTTGAACGACATAAATTTAGAAACAGTAAGAGAATACATCTACCTGAGACAGATAATGAAAGTTAACAAAGAAAATCAAACTGCCGAAATTACCAGAAGAGTAAGGTTAGCATGGGCAGGATTTGGAAAACTGAGTTGGATGTTGAAAAGCACTAAAATAGAACAATATTTGAAAACCGGAATTTACGATTAGTGTATCCTCCCTATACTTACGTATGGTACACAGACGTGACACTCACCAAGTCTAATATGGATAAAATAGTAAAAGCACAAAAAGCGATGGAAAGATCAATGCTCGGGGTGAGACTTATAGACAAAAAAACAAACAAATGGATTAGAAGCAAAACCAAAGTAAAAGACGCAGGAGAACATGCTGCCAAATTAAAATGGAGCTTAGCAGGACACAATGCCCGACTAAAGGATAAATGATGGGACCACGAAATATAACAATGGGGACCATGGTTTGGAAAGAGAAGCAGAGGAAGAGTACAAATGAGATGGGCTGATGATATTAAGAAGATCGGAGGACACAACTGGTAGCAAGTGGCGCAAAATAGAAAACACTGGATTGATTTGGGGGAGGCCTATGTCCAAAGTTGTATTACTTAAGGCTGAAGGAGGAAGGAGGGATGTTTTTATAATGCATATGTTTTATGCTTCAAATATAAAGAGAGAAAGCTTTTAAAAAGTACATTTTGATTATACTATTTTATGAATTCTGCAATTTTTAATTTATATGAAACAATGACGAGTAAGTATTTGTCTCTTTCGAGATTGATTGCAAACATCTGTTGCAATTTGGCAACTGCTGATTTGACGATTGCCAAATCTATCCCCTAATCTATCAAAGGGCAATTGCCAAAACAAATTTCTAATAATTAACTGCAATTATTCTTCAAAAAACAAATAGTTACTCATTCTTGTTTTAGATACATTATAAAAACATACCAACACTGCTAAACCGAAATTTTTTGTTCCATGTTTGACAGTTGCGGCTATAATCAGCTTGTACTTTCGGTCATTTTTTCTATATAAAAATCCCAACTATAATTTTATCATTATTGTCTTTTATACTATTTTTAATACAATGTGTCAGATATTCTGAATTTACGTTTGTGAACTGGACTATTTAATGAGAATGAAATGGAAAAATTAGAGGTGTGAAAAGTTGGCGCCGGAATCCAGACCTTAGAGTCTGACACATCTTTCACACTTTTTGTTTTTGGCCTCTAGCCGGTTTCTTGTTTTTTTTTTGTTTTCGGCCGCATGGATTTAAAAAGAGAATGGCGGCTTATGTAATGTGAAGATGTCTAGAGATGTAGATAAAATGTAAATTTATATATTTTGTAGAACAATAGCCACTAATTAAACGTTAATTTATTTTATTTTTGTTTTGTTTTCTGAGTATTGAAGTTTCATAAGTACTCTCCAGTCAATATAGAAGTTATGTTATTTAAATAAATTATTCTGCGTTTGAAAATGATTGATAAAATAGTTTTTACGACACTGCTAATAATCGCCAACGCAATGTCATAAACCATTGACGAAGAATTTTAAAATTTTTTGAACATTTCTTTCTCTTAAATGTTGCAGTATTTTTAACAAAACAATAATATGGAAACCTAGATAATTTTTAAATGGGTACTATAACCGTCTAAATATGCTACATCTCATAGCTCTTCACTCTATGGACATATTATGTGTACAAGAAACTCACTTCGGTAACTAAAATGTGCACAAAATGAAAGGCTATAATAAATTCTTTAAAAACCGAAACGAACAAATTGCAAGTGGCGGCGTAGCAACTTACGTCTCAAAGAATCTACAAGCAACACAAATTAAAATACATACAAACCTAGAAGCGATAGCAGTAAAACTTAAAGCACAACTCAATTACACCATTTGCAACATATACATTCCTCCTGACCATTATTTAATCAGGGATGAATTAGAATGTCTAATTAATTAACTCCCAACATCCTTCATTCTTCTAGGAGATTTTAATGGCCACAATTATTCTTGGGCTCCCAACAAAAACAGACACAATGGGACGAATCCTATCAAGCATGAACATAAGTCCACTGAATAATGGCAGCAATACTAGATTCAATATAGCTACTGGCAATTGTTTCACCATCGATCTCGCATTATGTAGCCCAACTATTATTCCTTATTTACAATGGACAGTTCTGGATGTTCTACGAGGCAATGACCACTTTCCTATAAAATTAGTGGATTCAAGTATAAAATAAAAAATATCCAACACAAATGGAGAATAAAGAAAGCTGGCTGGAGCTCTTTCTCAAAATTCATTGAGAATAACATACTTATATAAAATAAATGATTTAGAGGATGAAAATACAGCCGTAACACAACTTAACGAAATAATAATAAAAGCCGCTGAATCATCAATAGGGAAAACAAATCATATCAAAAAATTTAAACCAGTGACTTGGTGGAATGACGAATTTGCCAAAGCAATACAACTCATCAAATCTGCTTAAAATAGATATAATGGAAAAAACCACAGTAAGTATTACTGAACACAAAAAAAAAACATTGCACATACAGAGCAAAAGCAAGCGATATGACCAACAAAACGAAAGTAAAAAAGAATCAAGGAAGAGGTTCGTCGGAAGCATAAACAGAAACACAACCTATCATCTGCATGGAAGAAGATACAAGGTATTTATGGAAATAAAACGTACCATGTCATTAAAGCATTAGATTATGAGGGTAAACGAATAAACCAAACAAAGCATTCGCAGACTATTATCGGAAGCTTTCCATAAACAGGAATATAATCAGTGATAAAATTGCTCCGCCTACGTAAAAGAGCTAAAAAACCTTGATACTCCAAACAAGCCATTGACAAAAGAAGAAGTCGAGGAAACTCGCTCATCTCTAAAAAGGGTTCTTCTAGGCCCGATGATATCCCATCCTATCTTTCTAAAAAAATCTTTCAGAAACGGCCAAACAAACCCTGCTCATTTTATCCCTTAATCGGAAAGAAAGCAAAAATCTAACAAATCTTTACTTTTACCTAAATCTTACAGGCCAATCTCCTTAACCTGCTATATGAGCTAACAATTAGAAAAAATAATCAAATAAAAGATGGTTTTTGGAAACTCACAAATTATTGATTCCTGAATAGTCCTTAATAACAAAATTGATCAAGAAAGTCATATTCATGAAGCATTTGCTACTAAATAAATTGCTACTATTAATAAAGCATTTAATTCTTCTTCTTCTTCTTCTTTTGGCATCATAACCCTGGATGGGTCTTTGCCTGTCTGGCTATGTCCTTCCATTCAGATCTCTCTTGTGCCCTTCTTCTCCATTGTCTTATGTTCATTGTTTACAGGTCGTCTTCCACGTCATCCAACTATCTCGTTCTGGGCCTTCCTTTTTTTCGCCTTCCTATGGGCTTCCATTGTAACATTTTCTTTGTTGTTTTTGCATCGTCTTGTCTCTGCACATGTCCCAGCCATGACAGTCTTTGACTTTTCACAAATCTTACAATGTCATAACCTTCATTTAACTCATTAACCTCGTCGTTTCTCCTGATTCTCCATGTGCCATCTTCCTCTTGTACCGGGCCATATACTTTCCTCAGTATTTTTCTCTCGAATGTCCTGAGTTGGGCTTCATCTTTTTTCGTCATTACCCAAGTTTCACATCCATAGGTTACTACGGGTCTAATCAGTGTTCTGTAGATAGTCATTTTGGTTCTTTTGTCTAATAATTTCGATGTCATCAATCTTTTATTAGCATAGTATGTACGATTCCCGCTGGAAATACGTGCATTAATTTCGCTACTTACGGAGTTATTCTGATTGATTTCTGTGCCGAGGTATGTAAAGGCATCCACTCGTTCGATAGTATAGTTGTCTATTGTGATATTATTTTCATTGTCAGTTATTCTTTTGACTGTCATATACTTCGTTTTTGCTTCGTTTATTTTGAGACCTCTTTTTCTTGCTTCAGGATCAATTTGTTTGAACACTTCCATTAGTCGTGGCTTATTCCTACTAATGATGGCTACATCGTCTGCATATGCAGTAATTTGTACTGATTTGGTGTTTATATGGCCGGTTATATTGGTTTTTCTGATGACTGCCTCAAGAACTAGGTTGAATAGCATGGTTGATAGGGCATCTCCCTGTCTTACTCCCATGTTGATGTTAAACAAGGGAGTCAGTTCTCCATCTACTCTGACTGCGGCTTTTGAACCCTGCAATGTCATTTTTATGAGGCTGATGTATTTCTTAGGTATACCTAGATTACAAAGGTCTTCCAGCATTTTGTCTCTTTTCACACTATCAAAAGCTTGTTTAAAGTCTATATACATATTATATAGGTCTATGTCGTATTCATAAGCTTTTTCTTGTATCGTTCTTAGTATGAATATGTTATCTGTAGTGGCTCTATTTGGTCTGAATCCATTTTGATAATCACCAATTATATTTTCGGAGTATTCTAATAATCTATTGTAGATTATACCAGAAAGAATTTTGTATATTACATTTAGCAATGTAATTGGCCTATAATTCTGGCATTCCCTCTTATCTCCTTTTTTATATATTGGCTGTATGGGGCCAACTGTCCATTCCTCTGGCATTTGCTCCTTCGTCCATATTAATGCTATTAGGTAATGGATTCTTTCCCAGAGTTCGGATCCTCCATGCTTTAATAATTCTGCCGAAATTCCGTCCGTTCCTGGTGCTTTATTATTTTTTAGTTTATTTATTATCTGAACTACTTCTTCATAACTTGGATTTTCGATGTGCAGCTCCGCCGTATAATATATTGTCTCGTTCTGATCATTTTCGTTGTCTGCATTTAGATTTTCTTCGAAATATTGTTTCCATCTCATTATAATTTTTTGCTTCTCTGTTAGTAGTTCTCCGTCCTTGTCTTTGCATATCGTTAGTTTTGGTCTAAATGACGGTGTGCTTTCTTTTATGCATTTATAGAATTTTCTGCTTTCGCGTCTGTTGTTATGCTTTACGATTTCTTGTACTTGTTTTTTCATAGCCTCTCTTTTCTTTCTTCTGCATATTCTAGTCGATTGTATTCTTTTTTCGTTATAAATCTCACTGCTATTTCTTGGATTTCTTTGAAGTTGGTTAAGCCTAGCTTGCCTTTTTTCCTCTACTGCAGTTCTGCATTCATTATCATACCAATCCGCATTTCTTTGCCTTTTGGCTTTTCCGACAGTTTCCTCTGCTGACTCCGTTATAATTGTTTTTAATTGTCTCCATTCCTCCTCTGCAGTATCTTCCTCTCTAGTTCGGTTGAGTTTTATTTGGAGAGCATTTCTGTAATCTTGTCTTTTTGTTGCGCTTTTGAATCCTTCGACATTCCATTTTTTTATTTGAATATTTTTCCCTTTTGCTACTGTCGCTATTTTCTGCCGTAATTTTGCCCCTACAAGATAGTGATCTGAGTCAGAGTTCGCCCCGCGATACGTTCTGACATTAGTTATGTCTGTTGCCCATCTTTTTGAGATGAGTATATGGTCAATTTGATTGACTTCGTTAGTTCCTGGTATTTTTCATGTTCCTTTATGGATATCTTTTCTCTGAAAGTTAGTACTGACAACTACGTAATTATTTGCTGCTGCGAACTGTGCCACCCTGAGTTCATTTTGACTGGTTTCAGTGTGCAAACTGTGTTTCCCAAATATATTTGCAAACGTTTCTTCTTTCCCCAGTTTAGCATTAAAATCGCCTAACGTTATAACAGCATCGTGTCTTTGGATTTTATCACATACATCCTGTAGTTCTCCGTAGAATCTTTCAACGTCTTCTTCATCAGCCTCTTCCGTCGGTGCATATACATTAACCATTGTCACGTTATGAAATTTACCTTTAAATCTTATGGTGCAAATTCTATCTGATATTGGTGTAAATGCGATAATGGCTTTCCGCAGTTTTTTGGTTACCATAAACCCTACTCCTCTTTCACCTTGTCTCATTTCATTTCCGGAGTAGTATAATGAGAATTTATTCTTATGAATTTCTCCCTGGCTCTTCCATCTGATTTCCTGCAGTGCCAATATTTCAACTCCGTATTTTTCAAGTTCTTTTGCCATACTTATCATAGCTCCTGCCTTTAAGAAGGTTCGCACGTTCCAGGTTCCAAATTTTAAATCCATAATCATGTCCATTTTTCTGTGCTGAGTTCGTCGTTGTAAGATCCGTCCGTTTGTTTCATTAGCCATTGTATTCGAAACAATTGAGTTCTACAAGGAAGGGTTGTTAACCCTTCGCTTAACCCCCTTTTCATCGGAGGACCAAGGCTCCCTTCTTCGACTGCCCTGACCCCACCTCCAAAGCATTTGATTCTACATTCCATAAAATCATCCTAAATAAACTACCGCACTGGGGATTGAAAGACAATATAATAAATTTCATACGCAATTTTTTATATAAACGGGAATTCCAGGTTCGAATTTCTGGTGCAATATCTTCAACCAAGAAACAATTAAATGGCACCCTACAAGGATCTATTCTGAACCCAACGTTATTTTTAATTTCTATGAACGAGGTCTTTAAAAGACTTGAAGAAACCAGTTGTAATTAGACTTTATGCAGATTACATGATCGTGTTTATCAAAGAAAAATATCTTAGCACGATGATTCAAAGTCTTCAGCACGGCATAACATCCTTTGAAGGTCGGTCTATAATGTCTAGATACAATTTTTTTCCAAATAAAACAAACTGCACATTATTCTTAAAAAGAAACATAACAGAACTGCAATTACCATTAATATTTCCAAACAACCAGAAACTAAACTATAGTTCACGTATAAATTTTCTGGGTATGATATTCGACGAACTTCTATCATGGAAAAAGACTAACTCTTTCATGTCAAAAGGGTTTAAATTTATTAAGATGCTTAGCAAATAAGTCGTGTAAATCTGATAGACGAGAGCGAGTGAAATGGCCCTCCATTTCACCCTCTGGGTTTGGCGGTTTTAGCGTTGGGTTAACTACCTAACCCTGTAAAAAACCTTTTGTTATGAGAGCTACAAAGAAAAAAACCGGACTGTCTAACCTACGACGAACTCACACACGAAATAAGGACAATGATAAAAGTTTGCACGTGGAACGTAAGAAGCCTTTATCAGCCTGGAGCCACGACTCTGCTCATACAAGAAATGAATAAAGCCAAATCAGATATCATTGTTTTCCAACGGAAATGCGGGATAAAGCATCAGGACAATATAGAATAAGAACTAACAAAGAACTATGGTAAGATGTAAAGGAAAACTATCGCAACCTATCAAATATGAAACTGGCATTAGACAAGGAGATTCGCTGAGTCCATTAATATTTAATCTGATAATGGATGAAATCATAAAGAAAGTTAAAAAAAGAAGAGGATATAGAATGGGATAAAAGGAAATAAGGATAATATGCTACGCCGACATCGCCATAATAACAGCCGAAAATGAAGATGACCTACAAAGATTAATTATTAAAGAATTCGAAGGTACGGCGCTCATATACAACATGGAGATCTCAACAGAGAAAACTAAAACGATAGTGATATCATAAATCTCGGAACCGAGACGATGTAAACTAGTCGTAAATAACAAAATAATAGAACAAGTGATGGAAACTGAATACTTGGGAATAAAACTGTCAAGCTACGGAAAAGTGGAAGAAGAAGTACAAAAACAAGTGAACATGGCAAACAGAGCAGCAGGATGTCTCAACAACACAATCTGGAGAAACAAATACCTCACAACGGAAACGGAAACCAGGATACATAAATCAACAAAAAGACTGATAATGACGTACATAGCGGAAACAAGAGCAGATACGGCGAAAACACAGAGACTACTGGAAACAACAGAAATGAAAGTCTTACGAAAAATAACAAACCAAACTCTAAGAGACAGAGTAAGAAGTGAGGAAATACGAGCAGGATGTGGTATAGAGGAAATAAACGCGTGGACCAAAAGAAGAAAAGTGGAATGGAATCAACACATCGAAAGAATGACAGAATATAGAATAGTACGCATAGCAAGAGACAAATCGCCAAATGGAAGAAGATCATTGGGACGACCGAGGAAAAGATGGTCAGACAACGTCAATTGAGGCTAAAAACCGAAGTAAAATAGGCATTAAGCCTATTTATAAAGTAGGAAGAAGAAGAAGAACTAACAAAGAGCTCGAAGAACTTTACCCAGACGACAGCATCATAAAAGAAATAAAGTCCAGAAGACTCCAATGGGCAGGACACCTCAGAAGACATTCTGACGAACGAACAGTAAGACTGATGTGGGAGGAAGTCTCAACTTGAAGGAGACCACGCGGACGCCCTCGTCTCCGGTGGCGAGATAATATAGCAGGAGACCTAAGCACTATGGGCGTGGAGAATTAGATGGAGGTTGCTCAAGACAGAAAACAGTGAAGGCATGTTGTCGAGTCGGCTAAAACCCACGAAGGGTTGTAACGCCGCGGAGTAGTAAGTAAAGATATCATAGTTTTACAGGAAATAAGGTGGACTAGCTCAGGCATCCTGGAAAAAGAAAAAATAACTGCAATATTTACTACAGTGGACATCCTTCCCGATACGAATTTGGTACCGGATTTATTGTAAGCAGCAAGGTCAAACATAGTGTAATCGATTTCAAAGCTATTGCTCATAGGATATGTTGAATAAGACTTAAAGGGAAGTTCGCCAATATTAGTATTATTAGCATCCATGCTCCAACGGAAGAAAAAGAGGATGATGAAAAAGACATGTTCTATGAGGCACTAGACCGAGAGTACGATGAATGCCCAAAAAATGACATCAAAATAATAGCAAGAGACTTTAATACCAAAGTCGAAAGAGAGAATATATTTTCGACCACCATCGGAAAAGAGAGCCTACACGTGGACTCTAATGATAACGGTCTCAGAATAATAAACTTTGTGATGTCTAAGAACATGGTAATAGCTGGGACACGATTTCCCCATAAAGATATACATAAGGAAACTTGGAAATCTCCTGATAATGAAACGATTAACTAAATAGATCATATAATAATCGATGCAAGACACTGCTCTAACTTATTAGATGTTACGTCTTTTAGAGGAGCAAACATAGTGATCTATATAGAGTGTGAGAACTATATAGGCATTACTCTTTAAGCACCTGCGTATAAAATCTTCGGCAATGTACTGTTTGAAAGACTTATTACGTCATTTATTATAGTCCAGATTTAGCCATACGGCTCACACTCCCTCTAAGGGAAAAAATCACTCATCCCAGATACCTACGTTATCAAAAGGATTGAGCTCTGGTGGGACTCTTTCCGTGTTATCGAGCCCTAGGTGACTTGGTATGTTGAAGTATCCCCCAAAAATTTTCTTACACATCTGGACGTCGCGAGGAGTACAGCTTTCTGCATAGTCTTATAGACTTAAATGTTCATTTAGACCCAGCTGTTTTATGTTTTCTAGGAAGTTTTTGGGAATAACACCAGTAGTAGATAAAATAATAGGTACTGTCTGGATACTTTCCATAGTTATTATTATAGTTATTATTACGTCAATATTAATGCGGATTTACTGCTGGAAAGTCAACTACACATCAAATTCAAGCACATAGGCAGATTCTAGAAAAGTCACTAGAATATAACCTATATATACACCATATCTTCGTCAACTTCAAAGCAGCCTATGATAGTGTGAAAAGAACTGCATTATATAATGCAATGATATACTTTGGAATCCCACCTAAGTTAGTTAAGTTGACCCAACTAACAATGCAAAACTTAAGCACATGGGTTAGAATTGAAGGAGAAAATTCTACGTTCTTTGACATTAATAATGGTCTAAGACAGAGGGACACGCTGGCGTGTCTTCTCTTTCAAATTGCCTTGGAAAAGGCAATCAGACAATTAATATTAGAATGAATGGAACTATTTTTAATAGATCGACGCAAATTCTCGCATTCGCTGACGATCTGGTTATAGTGGCAGAAGTATGAGAGACATGGTGCAGTATTTTACAAAAAACCAAATATATATTGGTTTCTATAAATCCCCGAAATACCCAACAGAGAATTCAAATTAACAATCATACCTTTGAGCAAGTCAAAGAATTCACATATCTTGGATCGCTAGTAAACGCAACAAACACGACAAGCGACGAAATAAAAAGACGCATAGCAATAGCAAACAGAAGTGTTCACGGCCTCCAGAGACCTAAAAAATAAAAATATAAAAAGTGCAGTAAAGCTCAATATATAAACAAGACCTTAATAAGATCGGTTTTGATATATGGGGCTAAAACGTGGACCTTATCTCAAAATGATGAAAGACTTCTTGGTATTTTTGAGAGAAAATTTCTTAAAACAATTTTTGGGGCCGTAAATGAAAATGGGCTATTTTGAAAATAAGCGTCGAAGATACAACTTTGAACTATATCAGTTATACGCCGATCCAGATATTGCGAAATTCGTTAAAGTGCAGAGACTTAGATGAACTGGACACATTACTAGGATGTCAAAGCACGAATACACGAAGGGATTAACATTTTCAAAACCAGAGGGCACAAGAAGCAGAGGACGACCACGAAAGAGATGGATTGATGATGTGGAATCGATCTACAGATACTAAGAGTCAGAAGATGGAGGGAAGTTGGCAGGAATCCTATTTATTCGGAAGCTGATTACAGATGTGTTGCACATACATCTTCTCGCCCTTAAATATTAAAATGTCTAGATACTATACATACCACCGCAATAAGAATAATTCTAGGAGCTTACCGAACAACGCCTGTAGAAAGTCTATACTGCCTACTGGGCGAACCATCACTATCTTTCAGACGACAAATTCTCAGTTTATAATATGCTTCAAGAGTCGCATCACTTCCATCAATTCCTGCTTACAAAAACACTTCTTGCAATCATTTCAAATCAACTTTTCAAAATAGCACCTCCACACCACCTTTTTATATGGGAGTTCACCGCTACATATCAACGTTAAATCTAAATTTTTTTCCTCCTTTCCATAATATTTTCTGTCTTCTAACATTACATTCTAAAACCCCCTCTTAATTTCAAGCTTGGTCTTCACATCCTCTTTTTTCATGTTAAGGAGTGCTTTTAATTTCTGTAGGACTTCCTCCTCCGCCGTGTTCACCAAACCTAATTCTACGCTTTCTCTCCTCCCTTCGGCGACCCCAACATCCTTTGGGTCGTCCATCTTCTTTCTATTTTCTCATCTATCCTTGACTTTTATCTTATTCCTTCGTAGTCTCTGTCGGTAGCAGAAATGGCAGGTGTTCTGCATTTGGAGTCTCTTCTTTCTAAGATCTCCGATTCCCCTGGTTCTTCATACTATTTTCACTCCGTATTCTTGCCCCGAAGGTCGTTGTAGATCTAACCTAGAATTTGTGCTATTTATGGAATTCTCTAAAGGCGACATGACATCCGATGGTGTAAAAATAAATCAAGACGGAAAAGCGACACAGATAATTAAGCTTCTCTTTACATACCAACAGATTCAACAGAACAACTACCATTGTCTAATCTAGAGAACGTTCAAGCATATGCTAATACGGAAACGTAAGCTAATTATTCTAATTATACCTTTGTAGTACTTTTGTACTTTTGTAGTAGTGATACTGATATTGACATCCTGAAAGTTAGGAATAAACCACCTTTAGAACGTCAAAGATAGAATTATTAACCTCAGCCTCTGTTCAATGGAGATTAAAGACGTGATATCCAATTAGCACATGGTGGGGTCCATAAGTAATTTAGAGGTAAAGTTTGTTATCAGTCGTTTAGTTACAACAAATAATCATCGCCTCATATGAAGAGAACTGGTCTCGAATAGGAAGTCAGGGGTGATCTCAGATCAGATCTGGCTCTGACTTGTTGGCTATACATTTTTGTAGGCTTAAATTAAATGTTAAAATATATGGAAGTATACCGATGAAATTAGATTGCCAACAAGGAACATAAGTCCCTACTCGAAAGAGTTTTTTATATCCTGTAGAAGGACGTAGAAAACATTTTCAAGTATGGTTTAATTCATTTAAACCCAACCACTGTTTGGTTTTGACGTTACTTTGCAAGTACTACAAAGTTCACTGAAGATGAACTGATTAGTTCGAAAACGTTTTGAACTTATCCTTTTGGATTTTTAAATTTAATTTTAATTAAATATACCAATTAAAACACAACTGTTTTACTTCGATGTTCGAGTTTTTTGACTATATGGTATACATCAAACTCCCGTGAATTATCCCTTTTTAATAAAAAGTAAATACTCCAGTCGTCAGAGACAAAAATGCCACTGAATCTCTAAAAATCATACGAACAAGCTGAATTTTGCCGAAAATATTAATTTTGGAACCCCAAGAAAGCTGCAAAAAAGTTTACCACTTTTACCTCCGGGCTTCTCCCTAAACCCCCCCCCCTAAAAAAAAACGTAAAATACGGCTAAAAACGTAAAATAATCGATTTACACAGAATCTGTACACCGTAGAAAAAAATGTTTCAAATGAAAAATGTAGCTGAGATAATTTTAAACTAATATGTTTATATTAAAAAGCAAAAATATTTACAGTCGTGATATGAAAATTATATCTAATTTATATTGGAATCAAACTGCCAAGGTAAGAGTTGACAACCAGTACACCCAAAATATCAAAATACAGAGAGGAGTTCGCCAGGGTTGCGTGCTGTCCCCACTACTTTTCAATGTCTACAGTGAAGCGGTATTTCAAAAAGCGCTCTCAGACTCAATAGAATGTATATCTATCAATGAAGAAGTGTTGAATAACTTACGTTTTGCAGACGATACAGTAATAATGACGGATAACAACAATGATTTACAGAACGTAATGCAACGCCCTAATGAACGCTGTCATGAATACGGACTGAAGATAAATTTATAAAAAACTAAATGCATGATCATGACTAAATCTGCACATGCAAATATCCAATTGACTATTAAAGATACTGCAATTGAGTGTTAATAACTATAAATACTTAGGAACATGGATAACATCAGATGTAGACCAAACCAAAGAAATTAGGACACGCATTGAAATAGCACGTGCATCATTCATTAAACTTAAAAAGTTTATTTGTTGTCGGGATATAAGGTTAGAACTACGCCTGAGAATGCTTCGATGTTAGGTGTTCTCTACTCTTCTTTATGGCTTGGAAGCGCGGACACTAAAACAAGTCCATCTGAATAAGTTGGCCGTCTTTGAATTTTGGTGTTACAGAAGAATCCTACGAATTTCATGGATTCAAAGAATGTCAAACGTGGAAGTAACTAGAAGGATAAGAAAATGAGGCGGAAATAATATTATCTATCAAAAGACGAAAACTTGAGTACTCAGGCCATGTGATGAAAGGGCAAAAATACGCATTATTCCAACTTATTATGCAAGACAAAATCCGATTAAAGCGAAATGTGGGAAGACGAAGAATATCCTGGCTTAAGAACTTAAGGGAATGGTTTGAATGCAGTAGTGCAGAACTTTTTAGAGCGGCAGTCAACAGAGTTCGCATAGCCATGATGATTTCCAACCTTCGATAGAAGATGGAACTTAAAGAAGAAGATGTTTATAAACATTTTTTGTGTAGAATGAACCGTTCTACACGGTTCGTGTAAACAACACGTCAGTTATGCGCGCGAAATCAATGTTCAATATAATTTGTATCAGCTGGACGTTAAAAATTTAAAGGCAGAGTTTATCTTTTGTATGCAGTTTTTGTATTTTGCCGCAAATAAACTCAGATTTTATACAGGTGTTAAATAAATAAACGTAAATAAACGTAATACAATATAATATATCCCTTTTATAGACTGGCCACTACGAAGTTTTGATTACTAGAGCCTAACCTTTAAAAGCTGTAGCATGAAATTTTAGTTTCGCGTTTTAACAAAAAATGTGAGGCATTTGAAATATGCTTAAAAAAACGTTGGATTTAAACTTTCACACAACAAACGATCTAAAATATTTAGAACTTTTTTTTTCAATTCCGCTAGTACGTTTTTCAAAAGAACAAAACTACTGCAATAATCTACACCCAAAACAGTCTTCTTAAATGCATTTTCCGTGACGTGTGATCGTTTGTAATGTAAAACATTAAATTCTGCGTTTTTTATTCATATTTCAAATGCCCCATGTTTGTTACTACAATACAACTCAAAATTGAAATTTCATGTCATAGGTCTTAAAGATTGATATCTAAAAATGAAAAGTTTACTATAGCTGATAAAAGTGATCAATTTTATTGATCTCACGAGAATCGTAAAAAATGGCAAAAATTGTGCCTCGTTAATTTATTTAACACCTTTATAAAAACTGAGTTTCTTCTCGGCAAAATACTAAAACTGTATACGAAAGCTACACTCTTTGTCTTTAAAACGCATCTTGATTTTTGTCGACAGGACATTTGGATCAAAAGATATCAAATTTTTACCGTTCATCTGATACAAATTTTATTGAACATTGATTTCGCGCGCGTAACTGACATGCAAAATGGACGGTCGCTTCAAGCGTTGTTTCTAAGAGAACTATTCATTCTACACAAAAAATGCTTATAAACATTTTTGTTTAAAATTACATCAGCTACAATTTTTATTTAAAACACTTTTTTCTACGGTGTACAAATTCTTGGTAAATCGATTTTTTCACGTTTTTAACCCCCTGTGTCCAATAACAAATCTTTAGAATTCATATCCGAAATTGGACAGTATAATTTTATCACCCAGTAGACCGAATGAATCTATTTGTTATTAAATACACACACGTAGTTAATTAGGTTACATACACATTTGGTCAATTATCAATAATATAATTTGGACATCAGTCAAAAGTGCTGACAAAGTTAAACTATTTACATAAATTAAATACACATGTCACGCGAGGTCCGCGAAAATATTGACCCAATTAAAGTTTATATAAAACTAAGATCTCTTGCCTAGAGAGGCATTCAATCAATATTCACTCAACGAACTTGATAGTCTTCAACGATCAACTTCATCAGTCTCTACTCAAAGTAATCCCGGGTCTACACCCATAGTTTACGTCTCTACAATAAACTCTGCTACTATTATTTGGTGTTTCCATTACAACTGAACGAACATCTTCACTGAGCCAACGAAGGGGATTTGTTCACCCTGCGAGGGAGATTTTAGGAGGAAGCCCGGGGGTAAAAGTGGTTAACTTTTTAAAATATTTTTTGGCGTCCCAAAATTAATATTCTCTGCAAAAATTCAGCTTGTTCGTATAATTTTTAGGGGTCAACTCTCTGACGACTGGACTAAAAATGATTGAAATTTAAATTTAAAAACGGTTACCAAAAAGTCTAGCTGCAGAAGCAGATTCTTATGGCTTACCCTGAAATATCGGAGATAATTCAAGTTTTTAATTGCATTCCCTTGTAGAAACCGATTGTAAATAGTCAATAGCGGTAATTTCAGATTATTGCTGACGAAAATAGACACGAGGATTACTAAATTAGTAGCAGCACACCAGGTGTATTCTTCTGATTAAGATATTTTCGAATGTATTAACTTTTTTTGTATTACCTTTCTATTCTTGAGTTCATAAATATTTTCATGATTTAAAAGTTAAAAATTTAGAAAAATAATAATTTTCAGATGGAACTGAATAATATATTTTATGGAAAGGGGGCGGTAGGCCAAATAAGTTTGGGAACCACTGATCTAAATGAACAAGGTTTATAAATAATATATTTCATATTTTATTTTGTTTTAATAGAATATTAAAATTGTGGCTATTAAAATTGTAAAAGCAAACGACTTATTAAGGATATGTAATTAATTTTCAACTTGTAGGTAGGGATTTAGCGATTCGCACAAAAAAAATCAAACAATGAACACGAATAGTGTAACGAATAAATCTATAGCCATCTTTAACGAAAATCGTGTTTTGCCAAGAATTGCCCGGTACCGGCCCAGCATCCACCGATCTGTGGACCAAGCATGAGCGAGTAAAAGCGACGTAAAACATTATCGCATCATCGGCTGGCGGCAGCGATCTGTGCAAGAAAGAGACGGCCTACAGCATAATCCGCGCGAGAAAAGAGAGCAAGAACAACAACGTTTTGTGAGTGTGTGGTTGTGTGTGTGCCAGTGCCAGCTTGGATCAGTGACCGTGGCCAGCTGGCGCCATAGACTCGCCATAAATAATACCGCACAAGTAGTAGTGCTACACCAGAAGAATGCCACCGGCCAGATGGTCGCCTCTCATTGTGGGCGAGCGTCATTTGGTACAATATTTCCGAGGCGGATACACAATAAGCTCCGTCAAATTAATTACGGTCTTTTAGAGAACCATGGATACTCGAATTAGGACTCGTTTCTAGATCACAAATTTGTAATCTTCACTGTTTTAATTTCATTGTGTTTTTTTATTTACCTAAATATATCCACAGAAGTACACTAAAAACTACACCAAAAATGTAATGATTTATAATTTAATCTTAGTGTCGTTGCATGTGTTTAGAATGCATGTTATAACCCCATACGTGTGTATAATCCAAACTTTCATAGTTTATATCGACAGGTTTTTGACAAAACAGCTTAAGCGACAAATGGCAAACTTTACACGAGAGGACTTTTTCTCTTGTAAATATGTAATTATTGAAAAACAAGATCAAGCGTGGACTATTTATATTTTTTTCGTTGTAGAATTAGTTTCTAACTAACCTTCGAGTAGAAAAAAATTCATAAATTCTTAAATTATGTAACATAAGACATTTTGTCAGACATTACTTCTTAAAGCAATGGCGGTTAAGATACATAAGCGATATTTTGTCAGTAAAGAATAATGTATTTCGCATAGAGGTATTTTAATTTAACTTACAATTTAAACTCAAAATTTAAACAAAAAAAAAACAAGGATTAAATATCTAGTTCATCACCTGCATCAGTCGCGGCTAAAACGTCAGGTACGACATCGCTACATGTCATTTGTTCATATTCATCCCAATATCGAACTGTTATAAATCGTTTTTGCATCAGCTGCATGAGGTCTTATCTCTTCGAATTTTTTTTGTAGAAAGTTCTAATGGGGATGGGTAAAGGATCTTGTCATCTTTCGGCAAAGCCTTCTTTGATCTTCGGTCTAATCATCCTCGTTTACCATCAGTTTCACCCAATAAATGCCAACAAACGCGTCTGGTTCCACTTTCATAAATAGTTTCATTGTACATAGTATACTTTCGTGAGTAATATAAAAGTAAATTGCCTCAATGAGGAGTGTTTAACACTTTCTGTATGTCAAAACTTATGCATATAAAACGTTTATCTGCTTTAGTTACTTTTTGGCCAGATAAAAATTAGTCCATACTATCTGTTTTATATATGTCATGTGTTTTATAATCTTACACTTCTTGTTCTGTAAATGTATTATCTTTATGTTTTTTAGCTTTACACAGAATACACTTATCTTCTTAGGTAGGTGAAATTCAATATTAAAATCATGTTTAAAAACTGTTCTGAACACTTCCAATGATACATAGGCTTTAAAATTTTTTTGGTGTAGATCCTTTAAAACAATATATATATATATATATATATATATATATATATATATATATATAAAAAGACGCGTTCCTTAATTCGTTAGTTAGATATTTCTTTGAAGAGCTAGACTTACAGTAAGGAGAAGAAACCGCTCGAAGCTCTTTTATGTATTCTTGAACACATCTTTTTGCATCCGGCTTTGTTTCATGTAGTGGATCATGTTTGCCGCTCTGATCTGGTTTAATGAACTTCTCTGAGAAATATTCGTTTCCTTGTACTGTATTCTGTATACGTTCACCAAAATTATAATTGCAATCTCTTTTATATAAAAGAACAAACCTACAACAAAAAATGCATATTGGAGATATATATCCTAATTAAAATAAATTGAATTGTTTTGTAAATGCACCATTATCAGATATTTAAAATACGACCTTGAATCACACGTATTTTTAAGTACCTGCCAGATGTATTTAGGATCAGATACCAATTTTTCATGTATACACGTAAACTCATGACCAATTAGCATGAATGTTCTTTTAGATAATATAAACTCACCTCACAAACTCAAATCACCGCAATAAAAGCATGGTTTTAAAATACACCCAGAGAGATTTGCAAACTGATCACTGGTCTACCTGCACTCCGTGGCAGGTAAATGGTTGCAAACTGCTAAGGTTTGTTAATTTGAAAGAATAATCCTGCTGATAAATATTTTCATTAAAAAGTTTCCTATTAAAAACCTATGCAGCTGAATTTTCAGAATTAAAATCCGTTTAGATTGACAGATACGTATAATAGGCCACTCATCGGGAGACACCCGACATAAATATATCAGTTGAATTATAAAGCAATTCGCTTAAAATATTTATTGCATTTAATATATTACCAAGTAAACAAGAAATGTAATACGTAACAGGCAATCTTCCGCATTAGAAGCCAGCGTCTTGGGGCAAAAATGCTGGTGATCAGTTAACCTATCTGCGGTGATGAGTTTACCGATCTCCGAAAGGTGCCGGTGATCAGTTTGCTCTATATCTCGGAGGGTCTAATAATTTTATGGGTGGCTATAAAGTGATGAGTTGATACACATTCCTTTTTCATTCCATTTTAAGCTTTTAAAAGTGCAGATAGAAAATATAATTGTGTATTGTGTTATGTTTAAATAATTAAAGTGCTTATTGAAAATAGCAAATAGCCAAAACGTTTAAGGAATAATTAAGTCAGTCAATTTGAATTTGTATTATGATTTATATGTATTCACTTCAAGTCTATTATTGTTAACCCGATTAAGGTATTTTTTGCCATTCATTAAGCTTTGTAGATAATGTTTAAATGTTTAACCTAAATAAACAGTAGGCTATGGTCAATTATATTGTAATTGATATTTGTTTCATAACATTGATAAAGTGGTAACAAAAATTTTTAAATGTGAAAATATAATGATGCATTATAAGACACAAATCGTATCTTTCAAAGATTAATTTGTTTACTAAAATAAAAAAATTTAAATTTATATGATAATCGTTTAATAAATTAACAACTACTAAAAATTGATCTGTTTTAATTCTACTCTAAAGGGGACACAAAATTCAAAGCCAATGTTTCTGCTGATATTCCGACAAAAATATCGAAATGCAAATGCACGCACAGGACAATGCGTCAATAATTGTGGTATGACCACTCCAGAATATGATAGTGGTTGTATAGTTGCTAATAGGCGAAGAAACGAAGTACTAAACCTACCAATTTCCGCAGCGAGATGAATCAAAAACATCTACCAAAACAACAAAATGGAAGTCAGAAATAGATGGATAACTTACGGAACCTACAGATGTAGGCAGCGGAATAAGGCAGAGGGATTCATTGAGGCCTATGCTCTTCAATTTAATCATGGATGAAATCATTAAAAGCGTTAACCAAGGAAGAGGATACTACAGAATGAGAAACAAAGAAATAAAAATACTGTATTACGCAGACGACGCAATTTTTTGCATACCAGATAAAAATTTTTCCGCCGGACAAAATGCGGAACAAAGTTCGGGACGGGACGTCAAGCGTGCATCTCTACTCGAAAACCCCCGAGTAATGACTTTCGTCTGATTTCGAATGAAAGTATCATAAAACTTCAGGAGAAGGAGTCCAACCTGGGCATCAGGTAACTCAAGAACCATAGTTGTTATAATATGTGTGTTCAATGACATTAAAAACCCTCGAGTAATGACCGTCGACAGATTTAGAATGAAATTAAAATACTCAGGAGACTAAGTCTATCCTGGGCACCAGGTAGCTCGAGGTCCATCATAGTTATCATATGTGTATTCAACGACTTCGAAAACACTAGAGTAACAAAATTGAACTCATTCCTGTCGATTTTTTTTTTGAATAGCAAATTTTTCACTTTCTATGTTCTTTGGAAATGCATTTCCTTATGCACAAAATGCAATTTTCGTTTTATCACCATTTTCCACAAATTTTCCTGATACTTTCCCGAATCGAATGCAAAATGTTGCACAGCGATTCATCTTGTTGCGGAAAATTGGTAGATTTAGCGCTTTTTTGTTCTTAGCGGTTTATAACCTTCTACGTCGTCCTCAGATTCCAATTTTCCATTGCTTTCTGTTTTGGCACTGTAACGTACAATGGCAAAAAACTTATATTTCCACTCCCAACTCTGGCGAGTGAACGAGTACTTTACGAGAACTTTTAATGGACTGACCTGGAAATTGTTGATACTAGGGAACAAAAGCCCCAGTACCTGGTGAAAAAATGTCAGATTACCAGTTTGTTTGAAAGCTCAACCGGTAATGAATAATATTTCTCACACATTTATAAAACACTCAATATTCAACGCTGAATACTTTGATTGGCGCAATATATACTTCGATTCTCGTACCGATATTGATTAAAACTTTAACGAAAGGCAATTTGGGCTGAATAAAAAAACATTTTCTAAGAGACACTTCAAGTGTTTTCTTCGGAGATTTTTAAACGTAATACGTTAAGTGCTAATAGGAACTATATAGATTCTAAGATATACAGCGTAAAAGAAAATGCTACAGCACATGTCCAGATTTAACCCCTTTTCTTACATTTCACTGACGATACCTTCTCTACGAGTTGTTCGTGGTCTACCTCTTCCCCGTGGTGTCTCGTATAGTAATTGCTTTGGTAAATAATCGATCCTCTTCCATTATCAGAAAGTGACCGTATCACTTCAGTTATTTGCAGTTTATGTGGTCAATTATTGTGTTTTAACGTAAATAAATCTATGGATATTCTCAATGGTAACTCTTTCTCCAAGTGGTCTTCCAGCCGAGCTCCTCCAGAAGTTCATTTCCTTGGCTAGCAGTGTTTTTTCTGTTTTGATTTTTAGTAGCCAAACTTCGGAATCATACGTAATAGTATTTTGTACAATGAACTTTGGTTATCTTTCTTTTGCTTTCTTTGTAGATATTTTTTCCACAGAACACCGGTTATCATTTTTATGGTTTTTCTTCTTGGCATATTTCTGTTTTTTTTTCAATTTTATGTCCAAATATATGTAGATTTGGTTATGTTGTTCAGAAAATGAAGCTAAACGGAAAAGATCTCAAAGTTTTGAGTTACGCTATAATTCAAAACCTTTAATGCAACCAAAAAGCAACCTTTAAATATTCCAACTACACTAGTAAAAGTCAGTCAATGTGAGTATGGTATAACCAATAAACACGAGCAGATCAACTGAGAACATGACATAACAGCTGTATCATTGATGGTATATTTGTAAACTGAACTAAACACACATACACACTCAACAATATACATACACATAAACGCATGCATAAAAACACGAACAAACACAAACAGCCTCACCACAACTGACTCATCATTCAACGATGAAACTACTGCTCTCCTCAATCCCGAGGTCTAATTTACATCGTACCCAAAGGACGCATGGTACATGGGAATTGTATCCTTACAACGACATGAACACACTGCCGTGCCTAATAAGATTCCGTCTCAACTTGTAGAAATATAATTCACACTGATGCAAAAAGACATAGATGTCTCAAAATTTAGGAATAAGTTACTCTTCTGAATCTAAAAATAAAAACTTAAGGAACAAGCAGAAAGGCAACCCTGGTCGCCAACTCTTTCTATGTCCCAAATAGGTCTCAATGACCCCCATTCAATAGCAATATCTGGCTATGAACGGCAACTATATTTAGAATTTGGTAAAAAATCACCATTGTCCAGCGCCTTGTTAGCCGCCCAACAGAATAGTTAGGGCACAAAATTGATCTAATGCATTCACACCGGCCTTAGTTGGATTGTAATCGTGAATTATTTCTGGCTTAGCACTCGATTTTTTTTTTGGCACATAAGCATATTGTCATTCTATTATTATTGCCAAATAATGATAATCCTACTTGTCGGTTTCTGTTTGGTTTAAATTCAAGTGGTAATTGCGGCTAATTAATTCTCATATTTTCAATAAGAGTCAATCCTTGCTCCTTCAGTTTTTCACACAATTCAATTGAAGAGAACCAGTTGTCAGTAATGTTGCTGTAGAGCTGACAAGAGTCAGAACGTCGCTAGTAGGGACTGACACATCAACTCTGAATCTGCTTCCCTTGCCGGTATAAACAAAAGCATTGTACATGTAAAATCTACGTAAATCACATAAACACATAATTTTCAATCCATACTTAGCTGTTTTTTGGTCATATAAATTTTAAACGAGCATCTGCCCTGGAACGGTACAAGCATTTCGTCAACAGTCAGTTATTCTCCAGGGGCATATGAAGACTGGAAGTTAAGTATAAACATTTTCCAAATGTTTTTAATCGCTGCTAACTTATCTTCGGCTTTTCTTTCTCCTCTCGTTGTTGCCTCATCTAAACGCAAACTACATGAAATAAACAAAACCGACTCACGTTCATTGTAGCAAAAAAATATCGCTTGCTGTTCCATCACTTGCAAAAAGAGAAGTTACATTTTCAATGATAGATTTCATCATTCTTGATAAGTATAAGAGACCAATGAATGCCTTTAGCTCATCAATATTGATGTTACTAGTGAAAGTTGGAAGCGGTTCTGTACACCTTGATCGAACTACTTCAATTTTTACATTAGTCTGTGTGAGAATGATTTGTAGCATTTAATCGGTCTGTTACACTATTTATACCATTTATAATTGCGGTTTTTGCCGTAGAAAAAATTATTTTTATTCTGATCCAATTCGCTTTGCTCATCAGAGTCTTCTAAATTTTATTCTTTTTCATCAGATGATACTTCAGAACAGCTGTCGTGATCACTTGGTTCAAATTCATTGCTTTCGGCAAGACTCTCATCATCAGAGAAAAAAGTGAGTCGTTTAGTATCGGTCCCAATTCCTCTTGAAATTCGTTGAGTGGGCTTTGAGTACCCATTTTTCGCTGAATAAATTTCTTCTAATCTCAAGAGACGGCTCAGAAGCTTCAACAGATAGTGGTTGTATAGGGGTAGATCCCATAGCACCTAAACGGATCCTCAAGGCAGAATTTTCAAAAACGTCCATTTTTCTTAGAAGATTTTTGGATGCAGAACAATAGAGAGTAGCGCCATAATCTATAATGGATCGTATAATAATATAAGCTCTATAAAACAATAAAGATGTTGCAACATGGTAACCTCACCACACTTTAGTTGTCATTCTAAAGAAATTACTATCTTTGTTGCATCTATCCAGCATATTATTGTAAATGTTGTTTCGACGTTAGTTTTTTGTCCAGGATAAGGCCCAGATATTTGACATTATTTTTAAATGTAAAAGATTGATTATTAAGAAGTATATTTTGGTCTATATAAAGGTTGTGTCTTAAAGAGACAGATACTCCACAGTAAGGTAGCTTCTGCAGAATTTATGTTGCTATTGGAACGTTTGATGTTGCCTTGATACAAGAACCCCGTGAAAGCAGTGCCAAATAAAAAGTAGTTAGGGTTTTTAGAGTAAAACAGATGCCTTCCATAAAAAAAGTTGAATAAACTAAGAAGAAAATAATGTAAAACATTTCTTAAATTTTTTTTGTATAGGTCTACGAATTCTTATTTACCATTATTATTCTGTAATGACATATGGCAATTATTACATTAATTACAAAACACACTCTTTATTTGGTTAACCATTTTCAAATACATTTTTAACTTAATCTGTAATTTAAATGTTTAATTTTTAAAATCGCTTTATCTGTACTACGAAACATCAAAAGTATTTTAGATTATTTTATAATAATTGTGGTTTATTTAACTAAGAAGGATGAGTTTTTAATTTGTAATATTAACTGCATTGAAATATGGAGAATTCGGCATTTTATACAATGCGGCTACATAAAATGCCTAAACTACTTACGTAAAAAAGAAAAGTTGTAGTTTCGCCAAACGTCAGGACCTACGTAACATAATATGTATATCTCTTTAGCAAATTATCTTAATTAGCATTGAAAATAGACAGCGCGATGCAGAAAGACGCAAGAGATCGATGACTAAGAAGAACAGTGACGTCTGTGTATAATAGCAACATCCATATGGTCATCGGCGGATACAATAACAAATTAAAAACAAATCTGTAATATGTAGATACATACAGTGGTATGCTGATGTAGAAGGGAAAACACAGATGTGATGTTGTAAATCAGCATTATACCCGGACTTAAAGGAGGGCGAGGGGACGGAATAGTGAGAAGTGTTTTAAGGAATGGTCAATTGCACCATAATAATAACAAAAAGTTGTAAATATGTACAATATCTAACAGTTCTTACCATTAATAGGTTTCATATTTGAATACTCTTAAAAATACGAAAATAATAGTAGTAATAATTAGTTACATTCAAATTAAACTTTTATTAGGCTCCACTGCAATCTAAATAATAAATGCTGTTGTACCACGTCTTCGATCTCTTAAATTAACCGGATGCAGTTTTCGTCTGAACACTAATAATTACTTTTCCAGTAGTGAATAATTATATTAAATAATTATGTGAATTTACAATTACATACAATTTATATTTACACTGCAGTAAGTTGTAAATAGTGTGTCATCAATAAAGATCTAAGAAACGATAAATATGTGAAAATATAAGTATAAATATTATACTTATATTCTGACTCTCCGTATTCCAAAGATGAGATTTTGTGATGACGAGACAGACTGATAGAGCAGAATGCCTACTCTAGATTAAGACGACCCACCGTTTCACCATACATTTTCCAATTAGTTTTCAATTTTCTCGGCGGAATCATTGGCCATACTCGAAGCGTTGAAATATGTTAAAAACTCTTGTCATATTCTTTATGTGTATCAGATGCGAATACGATTTAAAAAAATAGCTAGCGACAAGATCAATGGAATCTTTACAGCTTCACAAACTATACAAGATACACCACTTTACAACCAGTTATTCCACAAACTACTTGGTTTAAGAGTTTTAAAACTTTACGTAAATATATAGCCACCATACTACGCTTTATTTTTTTTTTAATAAATGTGATTAAAGACGATAATTACAAACATTGCGGAAAACTAGGTGAGCTTGATCATTTCTTTTTTGAATGGCCCAAGTTTCAACTGCATTCAAACAAAAATTTAATCAAATTTAATATCCATGCACCATTCAATATCCAGTCTGCTGGCTACAGGCTCAAAACAAATATACAATATCATTATAGATTTCTTCTCAGACACATGCACGGTTTCTATAAGATTTGTACGCATGATTGTGTGGAAAAATGTCTTGATGAGCCCCTAGACGAGAAGCAAGTGATTCCGTATGTTCCTTCTGAACTGAGTTTATTAATTTAATTTATTAACTTTATTTATTATAAAATGTTCTAACACTTAGTTTATTAAAGTTTTTATTTAATTTATATAAAATCTTACAATAATTTATTTACACTGGCACTATTTACACGATTCTAATTTATATACTACATTTCCGCGTTACAATTATTCAAACTCGATACAACTATTCCGACTAACTTCAAAATGAAAAGGTCCTCTATATATATTAAATAGCCGTTATTCTGGAGTCCCCTCGACGACCTGTGTTGGCCTTTGGCCTGTATTTTTCAAACTGCTGCTCTGAAAAGATTTGTGGTTGTTGTGTTGAACCACGAACGTAGATTTTTCAGCCAGGAAATCCTTCGCCTTCCTGGCCGTCGTTTTCTTCTATTTTTCCTTGTAGAATTAATTGCAGCAACCCATTGCAACAACCCAGTATTAGGGATAGGATTTTATATTTGTCTGATTGGAGAATCTATTGCAACTGGCTGAATAACTAATGTCTAAGCCATAAAAAATAGCCTTACTGTGCTGAAGTTTGCCTTTAGCACCGTGAATTAAGGCATTGAGAACTATTTGGGAGAGAGAAAGAGTCCGCGACCGGGGTCGCTTCTCTGCTAGTTCCTTAAGTTTTTATGTTTTTATTCTGAGGCTCAGAATTTTCTCTCAAAATCTTCCATTTCATTATATTCTCACAAATTAAGACGGACTGTTTTCAGGCCCGGGTGTGTGTTATGCCGTTGCAAGGGTACAATTCCCATGTACCATGCATCCCTTGGGTACGTTGTTATATGTTGTTAGACCTCGTGACTGAGGTGCGCAGTAGTCTCATCGTTAAATGATAAGTCAGTTGTGGTGCAGCCGTTTGTATTTTTTCGTGTTTTTATGCATGCGTGAATGCCTATGCGTATTTTTGAGTACGTCTGTATGTGTTCAATTAACAAATTTACCATTGATGATATAGCTACTATGTCATGTTCTCAGTTGACCGCGCATGTTTATTTGGATATACAAATACAATCCTTTGATCCTCTTCATTGTTTGTTTTTGTTTATCTGTTTCGATGTGTGGGACGTAGCAAAGTAGCTCTGGAAGGTTGTCGTTGATGCCCGTTGATGATTTTGCTTGTGAAATTCTTGCTACGAGAGTTTATTTTCTCGATTATTGTGGGACTGTTCCAGATATTATGGATTTCACCTAGGGAAAGTCCCATCTTATATAGTTTAGTCTAAGCAGGATTCGGTATTCGGTACTTAGGAGTTTTCATCTTCAAGAGTCGTTTAAATAGCTGTAAATGATGACTCTTATTTTATTACGAGATGTTCTCAAGGGATTATAACTTTTGGTTGTGGTTATGAGTGCCGTGTTGTCTGCATAGAGAAGTATTTGGGTACCTGGGATATTTAGGTTAAAAAGATTGCTGTTGTATATAATATACTACAGAGGAACTAGAATGGAACCTAGAGGGATTCAAGTGAACCAAATAACTGAAAGAGATTGACGTATAGTCCTGTATTTTAACTCTTAGTAACAGTTCTATCACCAATATAAGATTTTGGAATTTTTCTAAATTGTAATGGTTTATGTCGCAATGCAATTGTTCTGTGTCGAGTTCAAATACACGGTCAAAATTTGCATTTTTAGGGATTTGGAATGTATTTTGACACAAATTCTTGATAGCTTCAACTTTTTATTCTTTGAAATTTATTATTTGGTTGTTAATCAACAGGTAAGTCTATGTGGTCTGTTTTTGTTTTATTAGGCTTTGAGTTTAGCCCAGCATTAACCACCATGTCTTTAGTCCAGTTCAGAAGTAACATCTACCCATTGGCGAGCCTGTAGGATAGATATTTCCCTCTTAACTCTGGCATAGATTCTTTATATTAACGTAAAAGCCTTTATTTTTATTTTAGTTTCGCCAAAAAGAAGGGTTTAAAGAAGAGGGCGACACACAATATATCGGTCGCTTTGGGCTGGACAACAGGAACGAAAGGGGTGAGATGTTGTACAACTACTTAAACAACGAAAATTTATTTTGTCTCAACACTTTCTTCAAAAATCTAAACAACGTAAATGGACATGGATCAGCCCAGACAAGAAAACTAAGAACGAAATAGACTATATACTCTCCAATAACAAAAACATGCACCGACGTGACAGTACTAAACAAATTCTATACCGGAAGTGACCATAGATTGGTTAGAGCGAATATTAAAATACAGACGAGAGTAGAACGAAACAAACTTATTAAACGAGAACGATACCCAACCACCGATGTCTTATTTCGAAAACAAACGGAATACCAAAAAGAGCTAAGCACAAGACTAAAATCAGTAGAGACACTGAGACAAATGGATATAAACGGACTATCCAATAAAATAAAAGTAACTGTAACAACATCGGTTAAGAAAATATGCTCAAACACGAAAACAGCCAAAACATCTAAACTTCAACCTAATACAATTAAATTACTAAAAGAAAGACGACACAGAACAAATCGAACTTCGGACAGCTTCAAAAGTTTAAACAAAAACGTGAAGAAAGAAATTAGGAACGATCATAGAAACTATACTAACAATCTAAAAAAATATATAATACAAGATAACTGCAATATGAAAGTACTCAAAGCAAAATACTCAAACGGCACAAGAAAAATCATAGAAATAAAAAATGAGAAAAACGTCACCGTCCGAGACAGAAAGGAAATAAGCGAGGCCATTGAAAAATTCTACACTAAATTATACTCGGCAAATATACAACCACAACAACGACGTACTGAACGAACAATAATTAACACTGGCTCAGAAGAAATACCGGACATAACCGACTATGAAATAAAGAATGGCCCTAAATCAACTAAAAACGAATAAATGTCCGGGAGAGGATAAAATTAAAGTCGAAATGTTGAAAATCGGTGGAAGAAAAATAGAACAGGTATTAAATATTTTATTTAATAAAGTAATTGATGAAGGAAAAATTCCTCAAGAATGGTACAACTCCGAAGTCATTTTACTATTCAAGAAAGGAGACAAAGCAAATATCGAGAATTACCGACCAATATCCTTGCTCTCACATCTGTATAAATTACTAACTAAAATCATAACCAACCGCCTAACACATAAGCTCGATTTCTATCAACCTATCGAGCAGGCTGAATTCAGAAAACATTTTAGTACCATAGACCACTTGCACACCTAAGAACACTGATAGAAAAATGCACCGAGTATAATGTTCCAATTCATATGGCGTTCGTCGATTTCCATAAAGCATTCGATTCCATCGAATTATGGGCAGTGCTTGAATCTCTAGAAAATGCACGTATAGATTCAAGATACACTAACATAATTAAAAACATATATGAAAATGCCACCATGCAGATAAAGCTGGACGAAAGCACAAAAACTAATCCCATAAGACTACAACGGGGAGTAAGACAAGGAGACACCATTTCTCCCAAACTGTTTACCCTTGTTCTAGAAGACATTTTTAAGAAACTAGAATGGAACAATAAGGGTATCAAGGTCGACGGATCATACTTAAACCACTTGCGATTCGCAGATGACATAGTTTGAATAGCCGATAATATCCAAGAACTAAATGATATGTTACAACAATTAAATGCAGTTTCAGGAGCGGTAGGCTTAAAAATGAACTACAGCAAAACAAAAATACTGAGCCGAGACCAGACAAATATAACAATACAAAATCATACCATAGAAAATGTTGAACAGTATGTACATATATCTAGGTCATGTTATCAAACTAGGAAAACCAAATCAAGATGCTGAAATTAAAAGAACACAACTGGCATGGGGCGCTTTCGGCAAATTTGCATATATCTTGAAAAACACCTCCATTCCTGTAAACTTAAAGAAAAAGGTGTATAACACATGCATACTACCAGTTTGTACTTACGGCTTGGAGACAATAGCCCTTACCAAAAAATCTGCTAAAAAATTAGAAACAACGCAAAGAGCAATGGAACGAATCATGCTTGGAATATCACTAAGAGACAAGATTATAAACACCGAGATAAGACGTAGAACGAAGATTAGGGATATTGTGGAAGAAATTGCAACAATGAAATGGCGCTGGGCAGGTCACGTAGCCCGATATAATGACAACAGGTGGACACAGAGAATTCTAGAATGGAGACCAAGGTCGACAACAAGAAGCATGAGAAGACCTCAAAAAAGATGGGTAGATGACATAAGAACAGTGGCAGGCAAACAGTGGATTAGATTGGCGCAAGATAGAGAAAGATGGAAGCAATTGGGAGAGACCTACATTCAGGAGTGGATGGAAAATGGTAGACAAAGAAGAAAAGAAGAAGAAGAATAACAGGAGAATAAGTGTTTGATTTATCCAGAATAGAACTATATTTGTGTTGTGGTCATGGGGTATGTCTACAGCTTAAATCGCCGATTAGAATTAGCTTTATCTAGAAGCTCCAAAGAAAGTTTAGAAATGCTGTAATAGTCGGGCTCTTGGGTGCCTGTATTAGATTAAGCATCTGCAGATTTCGTACACAGCAAAAATTTTGTAGATCTCTAAATAAATAAGAACTAATTTAATCCCATTCCCCGACACTCTACTGATATAGTCGTTTGTCTATTGATATAACCGTTGAAGTGAATGTGATTTTCGTAAAAAAGCATACATTTCTCAAGACACCGGGATCTTCCACAATAAACTTCTGTTTGTTTGCAACGTTTAGTCTTTTTCCAATATGAATGTGGTAGGGATAACCTTACAGACATTTGAACAGTCGACATGTAGATGTTTCACTGATATTCAATTTATATGCAGTACGTTCAAGGCTTCGTTTTGGAGACTGCAAGATCTGATCAAAAACGCGTCCTTGATTAGTGTTGGTAAGAACTGTTTTTAGACCATCGAAAGAGCCCTTGTGCTGACACAACACATACCAGTCTTTCTCAACGCTTGCTAATATTACACTTTTACTTTTTACACACGCCTTTGTTAAACACAAATAATGCTCTGCTATAAACACTTTCTTCTCAGGTGTGAAAACCATTTTCGGTCTAAATTTTTGGTACTGCTTTTTTTGGTGAATACCGTATTCGCTGTACCTACATATTATTATGAAATTAGATTTAAAACTTGTGCTGGAGACTTGAAGACTAATAAATCTCTTGAATTGCTGTCTGTGGAATTTGGAAAACCAAATGGATGGAAACTATTCACTGACTGCTGATGAGCCCAACGAGAGGTTTTTTGATATCTCACAGATGTTCTCGTCCGATAAGAGGAATTTTCTATCTTCGTAAGACAATCTGCTACTCTATTGGGCCATTGCTTTAAGTGTCAGGTTAAAATATTAGTCAAAACGCACACCGCTAGACTGTTAGACACTGCTATTTTGGTCTTTAGAGCCTACAAGTACGTTTAAATATCACTAGATTTAGTTTGAAATATGAAAGAAGTGTTTATTAAGTCCATATTTCTAATAATTTCGACCCGCATATTCCGAAAAGTCAACTACAAAAGAAGTACCTTCCAATGCATTCTAACTCTCCAAAATCCCCAGGATTTCTTTAAAACTACCGAGATTATATATATCCTCTCTGAAAAGCATTTTGTTTAATAAGAATTATTCGGGACCAAAACTTCAGAACACAAAATATCAAAATAAATTATTTCCTGTTCTTTAGGCAACCTAGCCGTCAGACAACCAAATAAATCCCTGCATTGCTTTGTTTTTGTCATCTATCCACAATCCTTTTTTAAAATACAAGTTTAAACTTTTTAAAAAATAATATTTTGAAACCAGCTATTCTCCTAGAGACCGAAGCGTAAAATAAATTAGTTAATAATATATTTAATTTTGTAAAAAAAAATAGCTTTAACAATACGACAGGAGCAATTTCAGGAAAAAAGTTGCAAACATAGATAGAGGGATGAGAAAATTCTGAGGTATTCTGTCCTCTGGGAGGTCACAGAGACCTCCCAGAGGACAGAAGATTAACTTCTCCTAAAATAATGATTTTTTCTCTACATTTGTTTTTTTATCTTATTTGTTCCTTTCACTAATGGTAAAAAATATCCAGCTTATCATTTAAATGACCTATTACCTTAATAGTAGATAGCTTCCAAAATTACCTAATGCTTTTCGTCAACACTATCACTATGACGCATTTATTTTGTAGATATTGAAAAACTCGTGACTCGTGTTTTGATTTAGAACATCATCTGTGACGATAAACTAAATAAAAAATAGAATTGGCAAAACCACCACAGGCCATTCTATTCATTTTGTAGAATTCTAGTTTTTATGAATGAGATATAAACGATGGTCGTTTAATCGAATCATTCGTTCGTGAAACGAATAACAATTTGTTTACAAGCTACTTCGAGTGAAAAATATTTTGAGAATGTGCAGAATCAAGAAACTGTGACGTCTGCGCTATATTAAGAATATAGACAAGCGTCAAACAGTGACGTACGGGATCAAAAGTAAAGTTTTTGGAATTGAAAATGTCAGTAGACATTAGATAGATAATCTTTTTAATTTTCTTTTTGACTGCTTGGGATAAATAACTTCTGGAAGATAAGTTTTTTCAATCTGAAAAGCCCGGATTAGGTTTGAACATTCCCAACTTATTATTACTTTTATCATACATTAAATATGTAGTCCATTGAACTGTTAATTTTTAGGCCTTAGATTTGTGGGGTAGCCACCCTTGTCTCCCTATCTTGGAAAAAGTGGTGCAAAGGGTTTTTAACTGCAGAAAATTTTATCAAACGTTATTTGTAGCAAATTGAATTGTCTACATCTTAGTCTTGTCATAGTTATAAACAAAAATAACTCCGGAGAATCTCAACGCGGACCCAGTGGCGCACCCAGGGGGTTTTAGGGGTTAACCCCCGCCCCCCGGTCACTATTCTGACACTGTTACTCACAAAATTTTAAGGCATTATCAAAATGGAGGTAGCATAAATAAATAGCATAAAAAAAATTCGGTGCCCAATCAAAACCCCCCCACAGGAAAATTCTAGGTGCTCTACTGCGCGGACCTATAAGCTTGGAAACATAGTTTGGAGGAGGCCAAGGCTCGATTTGGGCTGTAGCGCCATTGGACAAAGACAAACAAAAATAACTACCAATTTTAGCTAGACGCTTCGCAGTTGAACGGGTTTTTGAATACTCTTAAAAACGAACCAACAGGCTTAGTTTTCTATTATATATTTTTTTATTTATATAACTTATCATTTTCTTAATATTCCTATGTTATTATTAATTTATTATCGACTCTTTTCCCCCACCACCTATAAGGTAGAGTCTGAAGGGGTTTTTTTACATATGATCCCCAGTAGGCCTAATCCACGTAAAATTTCCAGGTTATATAATATTGAGCATAATTGTAAAATATATTTAAAAAGTTGTTTTCCAGCAGTTTCTTTGATGGTCCAGGCGGCAGTCGAAGATCTAATTCAGTATCGGAGGTGAATGTTTGCCGAATAACGGGAGTTAGAATTGGCGTCATTGTGGGTAATTCATCTTCGAATTTATTTTATTCGATTAATTTTGATATTTTTAACTACGTCCACAGTTTCCCTTGCATCTACAGAAAATTAATTTCAGAAATTCGGGAGGTGCTTGAGTTTTGAAACTTTGGATTGATATCCAAATGTTTCCATACTTTTTCCAGCCCAAATGTTCAGGATCACAGTGTTTGACGAGCCACGATTGAACCTGGTGATAAACTCGAAGATTATGGAAACGAGCTACATCTTGTGTTGGAAGAAGCGATCGTAAATTAAATGTATTTTTGATCACTGTTTTGGAGAATCGTTTGTATCGCATGCTGTGCAGAGAAACATCTTTATTTTCACCATATGAAAAGATGGAAAAACGTTCGCCAACGACAGTGAGCAGTGAACAAAGATGGCTCGACTTTTAACTGAGAAATAATGCTGTTCCCCTAGCTAACTCAGGATGTAAATTACCGGCTACGTACGTAGTAAACACTAAAACCTGAGCCAGAAGGTTATACGAATAAAATATGTACAAAAAGCCAATTGGCAGCAGTAGGTACGAACACCAAACGACTCCCGAAAAAAAAAAGTGGACAACACTTGTAAAATTAAATAAAAGAAAGGATAGTTAGTCCGTCCAAACAGTGAAGCGACGATTTAAAAAAGTAGAGAAATAGTGGATTAAAACAGCTCAAGACAGAGTCCTGTTGAGCAGTTTAATGGAGGTATATATCCAGCAGTGAACTTAACTTAACCATGGATGACTCTTTCAGTATCTTCTTCAGAAGTTCAATAGGAAGAAGCACCATCTAGAGTAGTAACTCAAAACCTACCAATTTTCCGCAGTAAGATTGCAAGGTTTTCGAGGTCGCTGAACACGAATAGTATGACGGTGATGATCCTCGAACTATCTGGTGCCCAGGGTGAACGTCGTCTTCTAAAGTCTTGTTATTTTCATTCTAAATCAGACAAAAGTCATTACTCGGGGTTACTGATCACGAATATAACGATAGCAATGATCTCCAAGGTACTTGGTGTCCGGCGTGGACCTCGTCTTCTAAAATTTTTATTTTACGATTTTTACTAACATAAAACTCCAGGAGACGATTGGCACCAGATAACTTTGAGACCCACGTCGCCATAATATTCGTGTTCTACAACCTCAAAACCTCCGAGTAATGACTAATAACTAGACTTCGGCAAATATGCATATTGCATATTTTGCATATTGTGCATATTTTATGCAAATATTTCATATTTTGGCATATTTGTATAAAAGTTTGCATAAAGTGCATAAAAGTTCAGATTTTTATACTGTATTTGAAAATTTTTAAACATACCAATTTATTTCAATTCTTGTATAAAATTTTGTAGTCATTTTAACCAAGAAATGATCTAAGTACGTAATCTCTACAGGTACAAAACATTTACAATTTCAAAGAAGATCAATTTAAGTAGCCCTCAACATTCTTAGAAAGTCTCGGTCACTGAGGCATTCAGTTATTGGATAATCGCTAAGGGTTCGCTCATTTGCATTTTATGATCTAATCCCCAAATCTATCTACAATTTATTGTATCTTAACAGCAGGTAAACGGCTAATAGTTTTGTTCCTAATTTAGGGATTTTCCAAAATCTCCCAGTTTATTGAATTAGGTACCTAAACATTTCTAATTTGATGCTCAGATTTGTAAATCATTTTTGTTTTGATATTCAAAGCGTAAACACTCGTTGTGCGTAACAAAAAGGAAGATTGTGATTTTATAATGCCTAAAACAACCAGTGCTTCAACTTGGATTAAACCTTATAAAGAGCTGTCTATGGATATGGGAAAAATCTACTGTTCAGTCTGTGGCAAAATTATTTTAAGTATCTAATATTTTCTATTAAATATCTAATATTTCATACATACAGGGTGTTTCCAAATGACACTTACAACGTTTGACTGTAGATACTTCTCGAAAAATTGAACAAAACGATATAGTTAATGAGGGGTCAAACTTATTTTTTTTTCGAGATACAGGGTGTTAAAATTAAAAAAAATTAAATTCTTTTAGTTAATAACAACAATAACTTTAAAACCAATAAACGTATTTACTTGAAATTTAGTACTCGTAGGTTGTTTTTAAATAAAAAATAGCTTCCTTTAGTGAGAAAAAATTGTCCATGGTACAATACAATGGTGTGTATTTAGAAAAATTTTTCACCTTTACTTTTTTTATGAAGTCAGCTATTCTAAAACACAATTATTTTTATTGTAATTGAATTAACAAAAAAAAAACTTTTGTTGAATTTTAAAATAAGTTATATGATGTACTAATGGTTAGTAACAAAAACTAATTTGTGGATTAATACTGCATTTAAAACACTTAGCGAGTGTTTTTTTTCCAAACCAGTTATTTGATTAACCAAAAACACCTTGTATATTTTTATATTTTAAAGGTTGGGTTAAAATAAAGGTTTTTATTTTTATTTATAGATAGCATGTGAGAAGAAATTTCAGATAGACCAACATGTGAGAACTGCTTCACACATTGCAAAAAAAGGAAAAATAGGAGGAAAACATCAAACTTCAATGGCTAAATGTTTCCAATCTACTTCAAAAAAATTAGATGAGCAAGAAACTTTTAATGAAGACTTGTGTCGCACATTAGTTTCTGCAAACATACCGCTTTCAAAATTAGCAAATGTAAATTTTAGTTCATTTCTAAAAAAATATTGCAAACTTAATGTTCCAAGTGATCGGTCTCTAAGAAGAAATAATGTGAACGGGCTATACTCGTCGGTGTTAATTAATATTAAGGAAGAAATTGCAGATAATTATTTTTACATATCTGTAGACGAAACCACTGATTCCTCAGGAAAGTATATTGCTCATTTATTGATTGGTGTTCTTAAAGAAGATACCTTACCAAAATCTCATCTTATTTTATGCCAGCAACTTGAGAAAACAAATGCTTTAACAATTTCGCGTTTTATACAAGAAACATTAGCAACTTTTTTTCTTCCGACAACTATTCCTTCTAATAAATTACTGCTTATTTTATCGGATGCTGCTCCTTATATGGTGAAAGCAGGACAAAATTTAAAAATATTTTTCCCAGATTTAATACATGTTACTTGTGTAGCGCATGGATTAAACAGAGTTGCAGAGGAAATACGAAAAAAGTTTCCTCTTGTAAATACCATGATATCCAGTGTCAAAAAAGTATTTCTTAAATCTCCTATAAGAATTCAACTTTATAAAGAAATGCTACCTAACATTCCTCTTCCACCACAACCTATTTTAACGCGATGGGGAACATGGTTAGAAGCAGCTAATTTTTATGCAGATCATTTTGTTAAAATAAAGAACATAATTGATACGTTAACAGATGAAAGTTCCCAATCTCTTTTGGATTCTAAACAAACTTTTCAGAGTAACTTGCTTCAACAAGAACTTTCATTTATAAAATCAAATTTTAGTTTTGTTCAAAAAACAATTACTCAGTTAGAATCACCAAAACTGTCATTGTTCGAAAGTACAGCATTAATAAAAGAATTTGCGTCATGTTGTCGGAACGTTAGAGGTAATATTGGAAAAGATTATTAAAAGGTAATATTAAAAAAATTTGAAGCTACTATGGAAAAAAATAAAGGTTACCATATTCTTTCTGAAGTAGTCAGTGTTCTAGCTGGAAATATTTCGGAAACAATTAATTTAGAACCAAATGTTTTGGTTAGTTTGAAAAATGCTCCCGTCACATCAGTTGATGTTGAACGAAGTTTTTCCATATATAAATATATGTACTCAGACAGAAGCCACAAGTTTTTGTTGGAAAATTTTGAACACCACTTGGTCATTTATTGTTACCATAATTCTAAATAAGTTTATTCATACTTAAAAATGATGTAGTTACTTAAAATAAATGTAAATCTTAATGAATAGTAGGAAATATTTAGTTATGTACACTTTTTTTTTTAAATAAAATTGTTACTATTTTACGATTTTTTTATTTATTTGTATGCATATTTTGTAAAATATTTGCATATTTTCGGGTAAACACGTGCATATTTATGCGCATATTTTCTACATTTTTATTTGCATATTTGCCGAAGTCTACTAATAACCATCGCCGTCATAATATTCGTATTCAACGACTCAAATCTTGCTTCGAAAACTTGGTAGGTTTAGCGATTTTTAGGGCTTCATTTCCTCGCCTATTAATGAACTAATTTGAATTCATTCAGGATTCAGATTTTAGCTCTGGTAACAATTAAAATTTTAATATGAGACCCACAGGATTACTAATGGAACTATGTGTGACGAAACTTTTAGTAGACCTCAAAATGGATGTTCAAAAAGACATGGTCTAGAAAAAATTTATTAAATATTGTCAGTATTAATATTATATATTACTAAATTAATAAATAATAGTATTACTGTATAGTGTGTATAGGCTATCAATTAACATTATTTGAATATTGGCTTTGTATTTGTGGTCGTTTTGTTTATAACATTTAATGGCAATTGTTAACCTAACCAATCTTAGATTACTATATAGCAAATATACTCTTACTTACTCTAATCAATAGTCTAGTAAAAAAGATTATTTATCCTAAATAAATTCGGAAGTATACCTCGAGTGTATAAAACCATTGTACTCAGTTGTCTTTCAATATTTTACCTACTTGTCGACAGGAAATGGCCACTTTTAGGCTTATCCTCTAGTCAATTATTCATTCATAAAACATTGTTTTGGCCGTCTTTTATAGTATTTCCGAAAAATATGGGCATTCTTTACAACCGTATCGCAACTTCCTCTTTTCTTCGAACCGTCTGTGATTTTAAATAGAAGAATGCAAAAATCAAAACCATATGCTTGACAGCTTGCCGGTTACTGTAAAACTGCTTTGATTTTTTTTTAAATTTCGAGAAATTGTGAGCAATGTGATTCAAAATTTGAAGTACATAATACTGTATATTTTTTATTTGTCAGATGTATTATACTTTGAAAATTTCTATAATATATTTATGGAAATAGGATAAATGCCAGACGAGTTGAGAAGCAGTTAACAGTTATACCTGTTTACAAAACGAAGGAGATATTCAACAATGCATTAACTACTGGATTATACTACTTCACTACTACATCATGAAAATGTGGGAGAGAATACTTGATACAAGGATACGTGAAGAAACCGAAATATCCGAAATTCAGTTTGGATTTATGCAAGGATCAACAAATGCACTTTTTATTATAAGCTAGATCATGGAAAAATATAGGAATATAGAAACAAACTGTCATAAGGTATCCATTGATCTCAAGAAAGCATATGATCAGTTATTAAGAAGCAAGAGTTATTCTTATAATATATCTTCAAGTTATTGAAGAGCTCCTTTATAGGATAATACTACTGTCTTATCCACGTCAAAAGAGAGTAAATTAGAGTCTGACCAGGTTTTTATTTTAAGTTATAGTTGCATGAAGAGTTGCAATAATAAAGTTTCTCCAGATGATACCGGTATCATGAGCAAAAAGAAAAAAATTTCCTTCGATTTTTAAGTTAGTGATGTCATTTATAAAGATAAGGAAAAGTAGAGGAGTCAATACTGAACCTTGTGGTACTCCAATACAATGCTTCTGTGACTAGAGTTAGTATCATTTGCTCTAACTAGTTATTTCTCATTTCCCAAGTAAGATTGGAGTCAATTCAAAGAAATACCTCGAATTCCGTAGAAATTCAATTTTTTTATCAAAATGTCCTGATTTAAAGAATCAAAAGCTTTGACATAGTCACAAAAAACAGTGGCAGTGTAACGATTATTGTTCAGCGCTTGGTAGACCTCATCTAGTACAGAAAACCTAGCATCACTGATAAATTTATTAGATAAAAAGCCGAACTGACTTTGTGATAAACTGTTGTTTTCAACAAGGAAGGACATGAGTTGGGTTTTTATATGTCTCTCAATAATTTTGGATATCTTTTGGTAGTAAGGCAATTGGTTTATACTTGCAGGCATTCGATTTTTCACCACCCTTATGAAGAGGAATAACAATGGCTGTCTTTAGGCACTCTGGAAGTCTGGAAATATACCGTTTTCAAAGGAATCATTAATTAGTGAGACCAGGACTTCCAACACATTTTTGGGAGATTTAAGAAAATTTGTATGGATAGTCCATCAGTACTACAGGAAGATTTGCTTTTGATACTATTGATTGTTTGGATCAGTTCAAATTTATCAACTGGTCTTCATCATCATTCAATCTTCGCTTATCCACTGCTGGACATAGATCTCCCTCATAATTTTCCATCTATTTCGATCTTGTGCCTCTTGCATCCAATTCCTATGACAACGTTTTAGATCGTCAGTCCAACGTGTTGGTGGACGACCTCTACTTCGGTAGGCATCATCTCTTGGTCTCCATTCCAGTATCCGCTTTGTCCATCTATTGTCTGTCATTCGAGCCACGTGACCTGCCCAGTTCCATTTTAGTGTTGCTACTCTCTCTACTGCATCAGCCACTCCTGTTCTTTGTCGTAGCTGGCGATTTGGGATGTCTCGTAGTGAAACGCCCAACATAGCACGCTCCATCGCCCTTTGACACACACGGATCTTTTGAACTGTTCTCGTAAGTTAACACTGGCAAAACACACTGATTAAACGTTTTTCTTTTAAGGCATATTGGTATATCAGACGATTTGAAAATATGGTTCAGCTTGCCGAAGGCTGCCCAAGTCAGTCTTATACGACGGAGAAGCTCAACGGTTTGGTTATCTTTTCCTATGCGAATCTCATGACCTAGGTATTTATAGGCCATTACCTGGTCTATGGATCTTGTTCCTACGCATATATCTTCGCTGACTACAAGATTTGTCATCATCTGGGTTTTAGATATATTTATTTTCAATCCCCCTTCTAGCGAGGAAAGGTAGAGCTGATTTAAAAGTTCTTTGGCCTCATCTATCCTATCAGCTATTAGTACAATATCATCTGCAAACCTTAGATGGCTAAGCTTTTCTCCGTTTATGTTTATGCCCTTGTCGGTCAGTTTTGCCCTTTTACATATATATTCCAAAAGCGTAGTGAACAGTTTCGGCGATATGGTGTCCCCCTGGCGTTGTATCGGGAATTTCTGGGTTTGACGATCACCCACTCTAACACTGGCTGTTGCGTTTTGGTATATATGTTTAATTATATTTATATACCGATAGTCAATTCGGCATTCTGTCAAGGCTTCCAACATTTTTTGTTGATTTACGGTGTCGAATGTCTTTTCATAGTCGACAAATATTAAAGCTAGTGGTTTATTATATTCAGTGCATTTTTCTATAAGATTTTTTATTACCAGTAGGTGATCGTTTGTTCCATAGCCTTTTGTAAAACCCGCCTGTTCTATGGGCTGATAAAATTCCAATTTATTTTCTAGTCGTTTCGCAACTGGTCTTATAAAGAATGAATTCGAGACTTTTTTTGAATTGGGAAGATAGGAAATGGGATCTTGTTGTGGCAAAATAGTTGATGTTATATTTTTACTCACATTCATTTAGATTTTTTGGGTTTGGAAAAGAAAATGTTTGAGCTATGTTAGTTTTATTTGGAAGATCGTTTATTATGGACCCAGTTTCTTTGCAACATTTTTAGAGGTTCCCAGACGATTTTGGTAGTATATATTTTTTAGCTGTTTTGATAAGTTTTCGTTAGGTTTCTCTGTACTTGGCGATATATTCAGTGACAAAGATGTTGGTAGTAAATTTCTTAATGTGCAGTAGTGAACGCATATTCTTGGCTGATATACGGATACCTTTGGTAGTTCACGGTTTGTGATGTTTTGACTTAATTGTCATTAAAGGAAATGCCTTATAAAAAATACAGCCAAGCCTATCTAAAAATCACTGAAATTATAGTCCGCGTCAACAGAAGGAAAGTGCTACCCAGAAGTCAAGCATAAAATTTGGAATTTACGAAAGTTATGAGAGAAAAAAATATTACCTAAATGTCGGGTTTTCGAGGAAGGTTTGTTGAGAGTTTTAAACCTGGTAGGTATATAGTGCTTCATGATCAGATAGTCCTGCATTAATAATTGTAGAGCGTACATCAAGGGGTGAGAAATCTGAGACAATATAATCAATTATGGTAGATGTTTTAGTAATTCTTGTAGGAGAATTAACGTGGATTGTGAAACCATACGATTCGAATATATTGACCAAGGATAGTTGGGTAGCACAAGCAACAGCGTAATTAATATTTAAATCCCATCATAGAATTTTTCTGCTTTTATTGGGCAGGTCATCTAACAAATTTAGCAGGTCCTGAAAAAATAGTTCCGTGGAAGAATCAGGTGATCTATAAATGCAAAGAATGTATAGATTAAGCTTCTTGTTATAAACTAATGAAAACTCAAAAAAGGCTTCATTCAACAGAACGTCATATTTTGTTACCGGAGAGAAATCATTATTTGTGGAAAGAATTAGGATATTCCCATGAGCTGAACTTGGACGATTATACCCAGCAATTGTGGTATATTTTTCTACAAAAAAAGGCTCGTTGACTTCAAGCCAGTGCTCTGCAACTGCAACTATAGGGAGAAATCCTAATTCCTCCAAAACAAAAATAATTTATCTGTTTTATATCTTATAGAACCAATATTAATAAGAACCATGCTAAAGTTGTCATCACTATAATAATTTGAGGTTTCTAGTCCCACAGAACACGTCGTATTGTTCAAAAATTTCGTTTTGGAGAGGCAAGGGAATAGTAATTTCGGTGACTTTCTCGTGATTTTTGCAGGTGAATAATTTTTTCCGAAGTAAGAAAAGAACTTAAAAGCATCAAGATCAGCTTAATCCTCATGAGGACCAATTCCATAGGCATCGTTAAATTCTAGAAAGATTTTTCGTAGATCTTCAGTCTTAGTGGAAAGTCCTTCGGAAGCCAAAAGAGTTAAACGCTTGTGTTGGTGAATCCTTCATAACATACTGAAGCAAGTTGATCGTGTAGAAAAGCAAGATGTAGCTTAATTGCTTTTAAGATTCCCTTAATCTTACTAGAAGATATCGACTGTTCGAGTTACTTGGTGGCGTCAAAGCATCCAGATTTATCGATGGTTCCAAAGTATCCTTCCTTATGAAGTTAATATGAGAATGGAAAGCATTTTTAGATTTGCAAATTTCGATGGCCTGTTTTTCTGTGAGTATTTTTGTGTTTTCGACTTTATTTTTGTTGTTACTTAAAATGGTAATTGGATTTTCCAAGATAAAGAGGCTTCTGATGTTCTTCGGACTCATGTTTGATTCAGATGAACGCGTTGGTTCGGAATATGAAGATTCTATAGACCATTTAATATTTACACCAGGTGGCCAAATTTCCGTATTAAATAATAAGTCAATGGAGGATTTTGATTTTATGCCTATTTTGAATCAGGAACCACTCGTTTTGTCGGCATCTTAAAGGGGGACATAACATCTAATATATTCCTTGATACCTAGCTTCTTTTTAATAAAGTCAACAACTTGTATAGGGGTGTAAATTTGGGTTAAGTTGGTAATAACTACATAATGCCATTTATCTTCTGTAATTTTTGGCTTTTTCTCTGCACGTGATTCGTCATATTCAGTGACTTCAGTTTGGGTACTGATCAAATATACAGCGAATGGCTAAAATTACTCTCAAATGACAATATAAAAGAACTCACTGTACTTTTCAATCAAATATATGATACCAGTGAAATTCCATCGGACTGGCTAAAATCGATATTTATTCCTCTACCTAAGAAACCAAACGTTAAGAAATGTAGCGATTGTAGACTCATTAGTTTAATGAGCCATGCCGTTAAAATACTGTTGCATATTCTTCTAAACCAAATTAACAACAAGTGCGAAGAAATAATTAGTCAAGAGCAGTTCGGGTTCCGGAGATGCCTTGGAACTAGAGAAGCACTATTTTCTATGCAAACACTCCTTCAACGATGTTGGGCGGTAAGAAAACCCGTATATATGTGCTTCATTGATTTTGAAAAGGCATTTGATCGCGTTCAGCATACCAGACTAATTACCGCCTTGCAGAGCATCCAACTAGATGAGAAAGACATCAAACTTATTGCCAAACTTTACTGGAACCAAACAGCCATTATTAATACCAACAACAGAGAATCAAAGCCAATCAGTATTGAACGAGGCGTAAGACAAGGCTGTATACTATCTCCCACCCTCTTTAACGTGTATTCTGAGAATCTATTTAGGGAAGCTTTAAAAGATCAAAAAGGAATTATCATAGGAGGAGAAATAATTAACAATATACGGTACGCCGACGATACTGTGATTCTAGCCGAAAACATCGACGATCTGCAGGAGCTAATCAATAGAGTTGACATGGAATGCACAAATTGGGGACTGTCGATAAATATCGATAAAACTAAATACATGGTGACCAGTAAAGTGGATATCGGCGCAACCCAACTGATATTAAACCAACAACCGCTGCAGAGAGTTCAGAGATTCAAATACCTTGGATGTTGGATTACCCAAAATCTAGATCCATCCTTCGAAATTCGATGTAGAATTGAACAGGCAAGAAACTCATTTCAAAAATTCAAACCTCTATTATCCAATAACTCATTAAATTTGGAAATCCGTGAAAAGTTTACAAGATGTTACGTGTGGTCTGTACTTTTGTATGGATGTGAAACTTGGACTTTAAACGCCGATATCATGAATAAAACCGAGGCGTTTGAGATGTGGTCGTATCGAAGGATACTAAAAATTCCATGGACTAGCAGAACTAGAAATGAAGAAGTTCTTCGAAGAATGGGACACAACGAACTCTATTAAATATTATTAAGAGACGTAAACTAGAATATCTTGGACATATAATCAGAGGACCAAGATATGAGTTCCTTCGCCTAATTCTCAACGGTAAAATCGAAGGAAAGAAATGGATAGGACGGAAGAAACTCTCTTGGTTGAGGAATTTGCGGCAGTGGACAGGTTTGACAGCGGACCAATTGTTACACGTAGCGCAAGACCGAGATCAGTATAAAAATATTATAAGCATGGTAGTCGCCGACGTTCCGTAGGTATATGGCACTCTAAGAAGAAGAAGTTTGGGTACCTGAGGTGGCATAAAATGTATTTTTCTTCAATGCTTCTTTTTTCGTTGGTATAGTAGATATTTTGTTCGTAATATTACTTATTTGATTAGATTTTTCACTGATGTTTGACGAGAGCTTTTCTAACTCCATCTTAATCTCAGTTGAATTTGGGTCTTGGATTTGAATCTTGAGAGTTTCCTCCAAACGGCTGAAAAAAACTGACCATATATTGAAAAGATCTTGTTCAATCTAGCTTATAGATTTTAAAACTATCAACTTAGAGTTTATCGAACTGCAATTATTGGCTTAGAATAAGTTTCAATCGCTACCTGCTGATTTGAAGTTCGCTCTTCAATAAATGCAGAAAAACAAATAAATGCATAAAAAGCTGGTACAAAAAAGTCTTCTTTAGTTCGTTTTCTTTGGTGCCATTTGATTATTTTCGTAATAAACAAGACGTAAGACAATGGTACGGAAAATCGACTATATCATTACTTAAAGCTGCTCTCAATAAAGTCTCGATAGCGAATATGGTCAACATGATATTCAACGATTGATAACGGTCATGGAGGTAGAAGAAGAATAAACAATATAAGCAGCAAGAGACGAGATGTAGAGAATATTGTAGGAATAAGCAAGTGGCCATCTGCAGGTTCGCCGTTGCGTAGTGTATCTCGCGCTCATTTGATTCATTCTATCAACACCACTTTTGTATTTATTATAAAACAAAATTATTTTCGGTTTCCTATCTACTGGATTAGACGTATCATCATAGTGCATCGCTCTGAACAAAATTACAGCTTTGATTTTCTTCGGCACATAAGAACATATTGTAACTTTTTTATGAAAGCCAAAAAGAGTTGACAAGAATTCTCTTGTTTACACATCTTTCATTTCTTGAAATGAATGGCTCTTTTCTTTTCAAAATGCTAACGATAGTTAGGTTTCACAAAAGAATAGCTTTAGCTAAAGGTAAAGTTATGAAAAATCTATCCATACTTATGTTTCGACCAGATCCATTGAAACCGACTGCAAGTTTTTTGATGACTCTACTTGATTGACATCTCGAGTATTACCTATTTTCTGCATCACATATTCTCCACACTTTTATGTATGCCATATTTAGCAGGCTTCGAAGGCATATACTTAATGAACTTTGTTCTCCCTCGGAAAGAAATCGATAGTCAAATTTTCTGTTAGCCTGTACATAACAGTCAATTTTGCATTTAGCATGTTCCAAACATGAGCAATTGGTGAAGCTTTATCATAAGCTGTTCATGCGATGATTCAACAGACATATCTTTACTCTCCTAGTCAGATTCGTTCTCATTATCATCATCTAGGTATTTTACCGGTTCTTGCGTCTGACAGACACAGGAAACAGGTACGCGTAGCTGTACTTACTACACTACACGTCGTAGTCATCCAAGTGGTCAATATGACCTAACCTAAACTGCTTTTTAAATGTGTATGTTTGTTTCAATGGTTTCTCAGGTATAAAAGAATCTAGAGACCCTTTACCGAGAGAAGAAAAATTTAACGAACAGGGAACAGTCTGTCGGCATTTAATACCCGACTTACTATAAAAGCCATTCTATGTAATTCTTCAATAATTTTATTTCGCTCAGAATATCTTCTTTTAAGTTACAGCCGAATTTTACATAAAAACTAATATGTGAGTACCCGGGTACCCCGATTGGCCAATAGTGTAAATTTATTTGGTTAGTAACACAAGGGTTGCTAACTGCCGGAAGCAACCTTAGTGCTCTTTTTGTTGATAAACTCCAACGAATTTAACGGCTTATTTCGCGCACTAATATCAGTGGCGGCTGGTGTGGTAAAATTTTGGGTAGGCCAAGCCAGCAAATTACATAAAGCTATGTGTAATCAGAGAGGGAGAGGTCATGGGGTAATGACCCCCCCCCTCCTTTAAAAATATTTGGAAACCCACTTATCCTATTGGTGGTAAGACTAAAAGTGACCTTGCATCAGAGAAAAGTAATCACCCTCAAGATCCATGACCTCCCCAACAAAAATTCTGTAGCCGCCAGTGTGTGTAATACATTTTTTTTGTGTGAGAGGGGGAACCTTTTTTTTTTCGAATTTTACGATTTTTTTTAAAATTTATTTGGCCAACCGTGCACTTGTTTGCAATTGTGTTGTTTGTTTAAAAATATGTTACAATTATAGATTATGTTACATATTTTTTTATCATAATTTAAAAGATAATTTATATTACAATTCGATAATTACGTTACAAGTGACAACGATGGTCGACGTAGGCCCGATCGTCTGGTGCCTAAACAGCAAGCATAAACACGACAATATAAATCGTTGTCCGGCAAGCTGCTTAACTTCAAACGCTTATTGTACGGGGATCTTATGTGAGCTGGGTCGGCCAGTTCCGATCAGGCCTATTAATGATATTTAAAATGCGTGAATACGATTCGATGTTTTCTGTGGGAATATAATAATATAGTTGTTTTAACGGACGCAATGTATTGAGTGATTTAGTACATGTAAAAGTTATTATATATACATTAACATAATTTTTGAATATATGTTTTTCAATTTTAAAGCTCTTAAAATTATTGGGTAGGGCCGGCCTATCCTGCCTACCCCCAAAAGCCGCCACTGACTAATATTTGAAATAAAATTCATCATCTCGCTTTTGGAACAGAGCTTGTAGTAGCTTTAGTGTATGCGTGTTTAAGTAGTATCAATTAAAACTGAATATGTTAGGGGCAGTGGCGGATCTAGACATTTGTCTTGGGAGGAACTTCCAACGAGGCATCAAACAAAAGACATGTAAAAGAAAAAAGAAAAACTCATACTACATAAAAGACATAAATAATAGGTTTTGTTTAATTTTAAACCTTCTTGGGGAGAGGGGAATTTCCCAATTTCCCCCTGTAACAGGAACCCTGTTACACAGCTTATACAGGTCTCGTGGATGGGTATAATTTTGGAGTCAGTTAGTTGTCTCCAAAAAATGTTTGCCGCCTGCGATAGGTTCTCCGCTACAGAGTTTGTAGCTCAAGTCTCCGTGACATAGTCCCATTGTATGCAGGTGTCCCTTGACTGGCGCATGTCCAGTAAGAAAACATGTTATGACCAAGATTTCTAGATAGGATAGGTTGTCTGGTTACTCTAGACCAATCAAATTCTCGCATTTTAAAAGCGGGAATACGTCATCCATACGACTATTTTAAAATTGTTCAAGTTTCAATGCTAATAAAAGGTTTAAAAACTTAGGTTTTGCAGTATGTTTTGGGATTTTCTTGGGTATATGTATATTAAGTGATTCTTATATTGGTCATTTAACCAAATTTTCACTTAAAAATCAATAGTTTGCTAACAAAAAATTAGAATTGATTTGAGGAAGATTTAACACTTATTGTGTGTTTTAAATGGAGGAAACATTTCAATTCGCACAAAAAACCAAAAAAATAGTAGAAAAAGGTGAAAAGCAAAAATACTAATATGTAGGTACTTACTTATTAACTTTGAAAAATAAAGGCAGATATCGAACACAGTTTTATTAACTAAATCTTGCCCAAGTACTTTCGCTGACTTGAGCATCCTCAGGGGCATTTCGTCAGTTTCGGGCTATCCAACAATCCCAGAATGTCATAAACATAAAATTAACAATAAAGTTGAACATAACACTACACTAAACAAGGACAAACAGTTTAAAATTATTTAAAATAGTCGAAGCGACATTTTTGTCGGCAACAGGAGAGAGAATTAGATTAGAAGATAATCCCGATATTAACGGTTAAGGTGACATGTGACATATATTTACATGACAACATTTCCGTTAATACCGGGAGCCATTCTCTCTCCTGTGAGAAAGTGTTTGTCCTTGTTTAGTGGAGTGTTATGTTCAACTTTATTTTTAATTTTATGTTTATGACATTCTGGGATTGCTGGATAGCCCGAAACTGACGAAATGCCCCTGAGGATGCTCTAGTGAGCGAAAGTACTTGGGCAAGATCTAGTTAATAAAACTGTGCTCGATATCTGCCTTTATTTTTCAAAGTTCATTTATTCGAGCATTCAACCTCATATCAACATACTTCTTATGTTTTTCCTAGAATGTCCAGCATTTTTATCACTTCTAATGATCTGCCACAACAAAAACTAATAATATAAATAATTTATTATTATTAGATTTAAATACAACAAATGATTTGTCCTTCAAGTACTAACCCATTAAAAATATATTGAGTTTTCAGAGTAGGACTAAGGCCTAGGCAACCCAGGCACGTGCCTAGGGCCCGTAATTTTTAGGGCCCAAAATTAAGTTTTTACTTTTTAATTTTTATATTTAATTTTTGTTTTTATTTAACAGAAAAACGTAATAGGTACTCATAATTATTGCTGAATCGTGTCTAAATTATACCGAATCGTTAATTAATAGTCAACAAGGTTAGACAAGCGTCCCCGTGCTTATCATGACTGTACATAAATGTACATGTATCAAAAATGTACATAAAAATTCTCAGAGTATGAAAACTCCAGTAATCACATTAACTCCATCAATAAATGTCGGGGACAGCGTTATGATAATGCGTTAAATATGTCAGGTAAATATCTTCTTCTTCTTCTTCAAGTGCCCTCTCCGCTACCGAGTTTGGCAATCATCATTGCTATTAGTATCTTTGAAGCTGTTGCTCTAAATAATTGGTTAGATGTGAACTGGAACCAGTGGACTGGAACCATATACGTCATCTCCCCACGCTTCGTTTGCCCTGAATCTTTCCTTGGATAATTAATTGGAACAATCGGTACTTTTTCCCTCTCATCACATGACCAAGATATTCCAACTTTCTTCTCTTGATGGTGATCAACAGCTCCCGTTCTTTGTTCATTCTTCGAAGGACTACACTATTTGTTACTTTGTCTGTCCAAGGTATTTTCAAAATTCTTCTGTATATCCGCATTTCGAAGGCTTCTAGTTTATCGGTATTGCTCTTCTAAGTCCAAGTCTCTACTCCGTAAAGCAGTATCGAGAAGATGTAGCATCTAACCAATCTCATTTTCAGGTTTAAGTTAATGTCATGACTTCCCAGAATGTCCTTCATATTAACAAAAGCAGCTCGAGCCTTTCCAATTCTAGTTTTTATTTCTTCTGCGATGTCATTCTTATTATTAACGCTTTGCATTCAATCTTTGTTTTTTTTTGTGATTGAATTTCGTCATCTTGACTTTCATTGTTAACTTTCTTTTCACTAGCTGTGTTCTACTGTCTACTGTCTTCGCCATTAAAACCGTATCATCTGCGTATCTAATATTATTAATTGGTTGGCCGTTAACTTTTATCCCAATCTCTTCTTCCTTGAATGCTTTCTTCATAATTTCTTCCGAATAGAGATTAAATAGCATTGGTGACTAAAATAAGAATAGAAAAGGCTAGAGCAAATTTCAACAAAATGAGAAGAGTTCTATGTACCAGGGATTTAAAACTGGAACTAAGAGTTAGGTTGGCGAGGTGCTATGTTTTTTCGACTTTATTTTATGGAATGGAATCTTGGACCTTGAATGCGACATCAATGAAAAAACTGGAATCATTTGAGCTGTGGGTGTACAGAAGAATTCTGAAAATATCATGGACAGAACACGTCACAAACAAAGAGGTTCTGGGAAGGATCAACAAAGAAATGGAAATTTTAAATTCAATAAAAACAAGAAAATTAGAATATCTCGGACATATTACACGTGGAGAGAAATACACCTTGCTCCAACTGATTATGCAGGGAAAGATCCAAGGAAAGAGAAGCATAGGGAGGCGTAGAATGTCATGGCTGCACAACCTGAGAGAGTGGTACGGATGTACATCAAATGAACTTTTCAGAGCAGCCGTCTCAAAAGTCCGAATAGCTATGATGATTGCCGACCTCCGCTGCGGAGATGACACTTGAAGAAGTTAAATTTTATCCCAATCTCTTCTTCCTCCAATGCTTTCTTCATAATTTCTTTCGAATAGAGATTAAATAGCATTTGTGACAGCACACATCCTTGTCTAACTCCTTTTTTGAATTTCATTTGTTGTGCATTTTCGATGCGTGCGACTGATTTCTGATTATAATACAGATTAGATATTATTCTTATATCGCGAGTGTCTAACTGTTTAGCTTCCAAGATCTCTAAAAGTTGGTCATGCTTGACGTTATCAAACGCCTTGTTGTAATCAATTAAATATGCAAATACATCTTGATTCACATCCAAACACCTCTGTGTCAAGATGTTAAAGGCAAATAATGCTTCGCGAGTTCCATATCCTTTCCGGAATCCAAACTGAGTTTTTTCGATATCTTCTTCCAATTTTCTGTAAATTCTATTGTGAATTATTTTTAACGCTACAGCCGAAATTTTCATGTAGAATGGAAATTTGAACTTTTTTCAATATCGCTCAGGAATTGTACGTATTTGTTTTCAAATTCTACACATAGGTGAAATGCATTACAAAAATTTTGTAAGGGCAAACACTTGAGTATTAAACCTATTTGTGACACCAGGTGGTCTGCTCTTTCCGATGCTGTGAAATCTTAAAAGGAAGATTATGAAGAAATTAAACATTGTGTACATTTTTTCTCAAACAAAGATGGAAAATCATTAAAAAGGTCATAAGCTGCCAAATCACATAAAAAATTTAATACATTTGAGTATATACTGTTACTTACTATGTGAGAAAAGATTTTAGAGAAAATAAATGAAAATAAACAAGACTTCAACAAAAAGATGAATACCTAAATACAAGAGTTTTAATATATGATTCATTGAGTAAGATTCATTCAAAAGAAGCGGAAAAAGTTAAAGATATTGCATATTTTATACTAATGATAAAAAACGGCAGCAAATACCTACGAAACGTATTTCGTGATAAAATTCCAGAACATGAAATCAGATTCAGTGGCAAAACAACATTTTAAAGCTATAATTTTGTTGTTGTGTGCGATTCTTTACTGATCGCATAAAGATCTGAAGGATATAAAACTATTAACAATAAATTCAGAATGGTATACAGCCAATTCTCGGGAATTTACCCCTTTTTAAGTCCAAGATTTATTATTTTAATTTTATGGCCTAAAATAATTTTTTCCTGTTCCCCCTGTTGGTTGCACTATACAAAGGACAGCAGCATAGTAGATAGCAGAACTCAATAGCTGCTTAGAACTACAACGGGCTTGATCCCGACATCTCCACCAACTTAAAAGCTACTCATTCAGCTACAATCCACCTAGTCAACATCAGAAGCAATCAGCAAGTCGTGTCAACCACATGAAGCCATAAGTATCGATTTAAAATTTTTGTAAAGCTATAGTCAATATTTGCTTTGTTTTTATTTGATATTAAAACTTTAATTTCATATAACAATAAAACACTGACAACTTTGTTTTCAAAACTTGCACAAAATTTATTATAATATTCTATCACTACAGCTTTTTCGGCAGAGTGCCTTTCTGAAGTGATCTATTTTGGATGTGATTACAATTTATAGTATTTAACGAAGTAGGTTAAGGAGGGGAGAACTGTTTGTCTCAAGTTGGTCATTCAGAATTATATCTGTGTTTTTTAATTTGTTGATTTCCATAGATTCTAACAAAGATAGCTTAAGGCCTTTATTTTGAATGTGTAGAATTTTAAATTCGTCATTAAAAGAATGATTATGATCTAGAAGGTGAAGTGCGTATGTAGAATCTGTTTTCCTATTATTGAAAGCCCTTTTATGTTCTGCTACAAAGTGACTTGAATAGTGACAAAAATAATTAGTTATCCATTTCTTAAAAAATTTATATTTAATACATTAGATACTTTGAGAAAAAGTATTTTTAAATATGAGTGGTGTATTTACACTTAGGTAACTGTGTTTCTTCACTCTGAGTAATACATATAATTTTGCTTTTCCCCATCAAGGAATCCGTCTCCAGATGTGTTTTAATTCATCAATTCGGTAGGATCAAATATTGTTAGGTAGGTGAGGGACGGTGATCCAATTTATCAAATTCTGTCAGAAAAAGGATATAAATAGTGCTTATACAGCAACATTCTTAGTAATTCTTGGAGTATCTTGATCGCTCATCTATCAAAATATTTCTAATTCTTCGTATATACAGAACAATTAAGTGCAGGATGGTAATGGAATATTTTATTTGTTTGATATATAGATGTATTTATATATAATATATATATATATATATATATATATATATATATATATATATATATATATAAATACATCTATATATTTCTTGATAATTAAGCAAGGAATACATACGTATACTAAACTTTATTTTATTTGGTATTAAGAGAGCCTAATAAATCACTGTCAAGTGGCGTTTGCTAAACGTAAAACTGTAAGGCTATGGCTCCACGAGCGACAAATTGTCGCTAGCAGTAGCAGTAAAATGTAGCTTGATAAATGAAAACAACAGCAGTGATACTGAGTGTCTCCACGAGCTGTAGATTGTCGCTTCGTTTCGAGACCGAGACTCGTCGTCAAGATCGTGTCGAGTTCGAATAGATCCGGACCTATTTTTTAGCAGTAATTTGCAGCGCGTTTGTGGCTCCACTAGCAGTAATTTGTCGCTTGTAGCGGTAATTGCCATTTAATCGGATATTTTTGTTCTTGTTTGTTTATTTCTCTGTGTTTGTTAAGTTGTTTTTTTGTTTTTTTTTTTAAGTTTTTTCATAGAATTTTGTGTCTCAAATCATAACAAAAAATTATAAGTTCTAAGAAAGAAATAAATCCAATATTTTCTTTATCTGTATTCTAGATAACAAAAATCAATGGATGTTTTTTTTTCAATCCCAATTAACCGTATCAAACTGTACTTTATAATAGATGCCATTATTAAACAAGAAAAAGTTGAATAGAGAGAATAAACAGTTTTTATTGATTTCTCGAAAATCTATTTTTTGGATCCTCTTCCTATTTCCTTCTTCGAACTGGTGATTCATTTTTATATAAGTGGTTGTCTAATCATGTCATATAAATAAAATTTTAATAATTATTGTTTATAGTAAAATTTTATTATCCTTCAGTACTAATGTTTCGTTTTCGATAGCTTGGCGTGATTCATAAATAAAAGAATGCAACAAAAAAGATTTTATGTCGCATCAGAATTTTTTAAATTATTGTAACATAAAAAAGCTAGTTAGATATTGGAAAAGGAAGATTCATTACATCAACCCAATATGATAAATGAATATAATCATGTATAGGATTATAAAATATGTAATTTGAAATCTTACTTTAAGGTAGGCAATTGCTAATTTTTCTTCTGGACTTAGGCTATCACGCATTGACGTATCCTGTTTTCGTATCTTCTATTTCACATAATAAAAAATTAAAAGAAGACACTGACATCCTATAATATTCAAAAAACTTCTTTCGTCAGGATATTCTTTTAATTTGTTGTGTAAAAGAAAAAAATTTTCCTTTGTCTGTCTAGGCACTAGAACAGGGTGAATCCACCATTTCCGTTGTTTTTTAAACCTACGTCGACGGCACAATGCCAATATTAAAGCAACTTTTTGTTGAAATGATAGATTATAGGGGGCGCTTTGACAGATGATCAGCTGATCACGCACGTAGGAAAACAAAACAGAGCTTCCATAATCTTTGTAGGTGAATCATTGTTGTGTGTAAAAATTATCTCTATTTATTATTTTTTGTTAATGCAATGGCAAATAAAGAAATTGAAGTTAGTCTGCTCGATATTTTGAAATATATAGGAGACACAAAAAGACCTTTAAAAGAAGGCGAGGCCTTGTTAAAGGCTGGCCACGTTTTGTTGTGTGGCAAATATAATATGATATATTATTTCCTAAATACATATAAATAAAACACTTGGTTGTTTTTATATCACTATTATTCCAAAATGGTACAATTTTTTTTTATTTTTGATTAGCATAAAAAACAAGCAATATTACGATTTGTTTACTGATCGAATAATAAGTAATTTATTTTTAACCTAAACTAACTAACTTTTTCTAATCTAAAGTCTTACTTAGCAGTTTGTCTTTAGTTACTATTATGACATTTAATATATTTACATATTGTAAATGTCCTAATAGTAACTAAATTATACAATATTATATTTACATTTTACTACTGATCACTTCTGTACAATAGGAGAACTTAACTTTAATATGAACATTGGTAAAACAAATATTAATACATTTAAGACTAGTTACATTAATTACAACAAATTAAGAAACTAAAATTGTGACACTTCAAAATAAAATAAAAGAATGTAGGTACTTATGAAAAAAAAAACGAAGGAATGTCATGTACGATCTTGTAGATTTTTGTCACGAGGAAAAAAGTGCATACTTATTCTTTCCGATCGATAATTACTGCATTGCGGTGCAGAACAATACTTTTTAACATTTTGTTACCTTATTGTGCTTTATTTAATAATATTTAAAATGTTTATAACTATGTTATGTGTGTATAAATAAATACAAAATGTTTTGTTATCCTACGTGCACTAGTTCAAATTTTTACCGCACCGTGCCGCGTCTTTCGTTTGACATCGCCAATATTATTGTATTATCGGTGTGAATTTATTTTACTTATTTATTTATTTATTTTATCTGCTATATACACGGACATTATATAAACGGACAAGATACCACTGATTGTAGCTGCGTCATATTAACGCTCATGGAGCCACTACAAGACCAAAACGCGGCGATATGCGCGCTGTAAACTGTCGCTCGTGGAGCCATGATTTTACTGCTTTACTGCCGCCGTAATTTTACTGCTACTGCTAGCGACAATCTGTCGCTCGTGGAGCCATAGCCTAACTGCAGAACTAAATAATGAACTAACTATTTTAGGATAAAAGTACCGAAACAAACTATTTCTTATATTATTCGTGAATTCGTATCATCGTGAAATTATTATTCGGTATTTGAAATTATGCTTGGACAACGGCCTTTATTCATAACAAATTTAAAGGGGATTTGATTTTCAAGATCAATCATATTTCCTCCTCAGTCCCAAGAAAATTTTTTTTATTATTTTAGCAATATCTTCTACTTTCTTCATTTGTGAAAACAATAAACGAAAATCTATACAAATTTAAAAAATTGATTTGACTGACATACACAGATCCAGCATAATGGTCATCAGGACATATTTCATATAATTTAAGTATGAAACTGAAAAAAACATTCTCGTTTAGGAAAAATACACAAGTACATTTTGCATTTTGTACAAAAAAATCTCGTTCTTAGTGCATCAAGGGTTTCGTCAACCCATGTAAGAATTTCTATTGCTGTCAGAGCATATTAAAAATGGTGATTACTGGTTTTTCTTAGATCTATAGGTGGTAACTGGACAACTCTAGATCTTTTTACGGGAATTATGGGCTCTTCATGTTCAGATGTCTCCTCAAATGCATCTCTGGAAATAGATGCACTCGCTTATAGGCTTACCACATGGAGCTAGTGACCTTCCAACACACAGCTTAAATTCTAGTAAATCCAATACCTTTGATCTCTTATCGCCAAATGCTGCACTATCCTGACGATACTCTATCCATGAATTGGTCAGTGCAATGTCAATAAAGTACCAAAAGACACGTACTGACCGTTTTTTAGTGTACACACAGATTCTATAATATGAAATAAATCTTTTTGGTCTCATCTGAAACTGCACAGTTGTCTATAACATTTAAAAAATTTCGTAACTTGTAGATTTTATCTCGGGGAAGCTGAGTATAATAGGAAACTCAATCCCTTTCATGAAATAGAAGTGTAAACTCAGTAGGCCAAAAATTTCCATGCAAGATTTGCTTGCATATTTCGTATTTACTTGTTGAAGACAAGTTTTCCCAAAAATGCTCAGGAAAATACTCAAAAAAAAATAATCCAATGGTGTCCAGAATTCGTGATCTTCGTGATCTTCATTAGCTGTCCATGGATCAGTGACGTCGAAATCTTGAAATTCAAAAATATTTTCATTCCACCTTTTCTTAACATCATCTAATTATTCAGTTTTCTGGAGTTTTTCCCAACGCTGCAGTAAAGGATCATCGTCAGAATCCCACTCCTAATCTGAATCATTTTCTAAATTGTTTTAGGGACTATTTTCGTTTTCATGAAAAACGTTTGAAAGATTTTCACAAACATTCTCGTTTTCGCTACAATCTAACAAGTAAAAACGAGGAAAAAATCGCGATCTGCCAAAATAGCCTCCAATTCACGTTCTGTCAATATCCTTTTTCTGTCTGTAACTAAAAGTTAAAAAAATGGAGTATGGTAACATATTCTGCTAAGTCCCAATGTCCAAAATGCTTCAGAAATAGTACAGAGAACCCCTGACGTGACAAGTTATATCCAGGCATATCTATGTTTCGTGGACCTTAAGAATGCATTTGACCGGGTCAAATCAAAGGACGTTATCCACTTATTTTACGTAAGAGAGATACATTTAGGAATAAGCAAAATGCTCTAAAATATTTACCAAAACAACACAATAAAAGTAAAAGTAGAAGAAGAACTGACTAACCTTATTGAAGCTTATAATGGAATAAGACAGGGAGATTCCCTGAGTGATCTATTGTTCAATCCGATTATGGATGAAATAATAAAAAAAGTAAGAACTAAAAAAGGATACAAATAAGAGAAAAACAACTTAAAATAATCTGCTATGCAGACGACGCAATACTACTCTCAAAGTGAAGATGATTTACAACGTAAGCTGAACCAATTCAATATAACCGACAGAAAATTTAACACGTTAATTTCCCCAAAAACGACAAAATGCATGGCTATAACAACAAATTTACTTAGATATAAATTGGAGTTGGAAGATCAGATATAAGAACAAGTGACGGAGTTTATATATCTAAGCATCACATTATCTAGCTACGGAAAGTTCGAAACAGAAGTGGAAGATTAAGTGAATAGAGCAAACAGAGCCACAGGTTGCCTGAATAAAACAATATGGAGAAATAAAAACATAGGGAAAGAAATGAAAGGCAGAATTTACAAAACAGTCATCAGACCAATAATGACATACGCGGCAGAAACACGACCTGACACAGACAAGACAAAAAGGATGTTAGAAACAGCAGAGATGAAAATACTTAAAAAATTGACGGTAAAACACTATCGGACAGAGCTAGAAATACAGACATACGAAAAAGATGAAAGGTGGAGAACATCAAAGACTGGATAAGAAATAGAAGAGTAGAATGGAAGAATCATATAAGCCGAATGAGAACAAATAGAGTAGTAAAGACGGCAAGAGACGGTTCCCTAATAGGAAGACGATAAGTAGGAAGACCTCGAATACGATGGAACGTCAACAAACAGAGTTGTCTACATAAAAAGAACAAGAGGTATATAGTCTCCCGCTCATCTGCTCAGTCGACAGGTTATTAATGTGAATGAAAACTTATTTTATAAACTAGGTTTAATGTATTACTTTTATTACTATACGCAGAAATATAATATTATATTGTTACAATGTAAAGTGACCAGCAAGAAAACATATTTTCTTATGCGTCGTCAAAAGATCGAATTCAAAATTTCCGAGAATTCATTATTGACGTAATTTTGGCTACTTTTGACCACTTACGATGCGTGATTTTTGATGACTAATTTCATTTTTTGTTTGCTAGACTAGTCACCACCGAACGTCCTACAACATAAGTTTATTCAGCGATATTCAATATTTTTTAGAAAGTACTATATATTATTTCTTAATACTTAAGAGCAGCATTTTAGTTTTATAGTTCAGTCAAATCAGTCTATTAGTTGTAAGAGGTATTTTGTACAGCTGATATTTTAAATAAAAAAATAAATAAATCGAACCCTAAGTTTAATCTCACAACACAGTAGATTTTGTGGAGGTGTTGAAAACAAATGTTTTCAGTGTTTTATTGATAAATATTTCTTACATATTTGCCAGAAATTTAATAGTATCTCTTCTATAACAATTGCAAATAATGCTTCTAACCTTCAATTCACTATATATAATAAATTTAGAACGGAGCCCAAGATATTTTTAATTTGCTATCGCCAGTCGAAGGAATGCATTTTTCTAAATACCCAGACTTCACTTCCTTTTGCAACATTATTGGCAGCTCAACAGGGTCTTGGCTCATCGCTAGCAGTTGGCAGCACTTTTTTCTTTTTTTTTTTTAACTTCTCTTTTAAATGTCAGACGGCTTTACTTCTGTCTCGGATCTTGGCTATTTAAGAAATACTAGAACTTTTTATATTTCTTGTATGAGTAAGTTTATTCTAAAATAAATAAAACATTTCGTTCTGGAAATTTCATTTGTATTTAGTCAAATAGAATAAATGAATAATATTTTAATATATGGATCAATTCAAAAGAAGATATGAAGCGATGGAAGCCTATGTTTTGAAAATTATGCTCCAGAAGATATTCTGAAACCAGCAGTAGCAGATAGTAGTAGTAGCAGTAGATTTATTATATATGGAACCAATGGTTATGATTTGTGATATACGTATTACTTTTCTAGAGCCAGATTGAATAGTATACAGGAGAGAGGGTCTCCCTGGTGCAGCCCGTTATTTGGTTTAAAAAGTTCAGGCAGTTCCCCACGAATTCGTACTCTACATTCAACTTTTTCAAGAGTTAGTTTTGTAAAACAAAAACACAGATTTATAAAACATGAGTGCGAAGTATTATGACATATGGGACTGAAAATTGGATCATAAACAAGAAAAACAGCAGTAAGATAGTATGTGTAGTATATATATATATATATATATATATATATATATATATATATATATATATATATATATATATATATATAGGTTATACGTATTTCACCTTAAAAGGGATCATTAGAACGGATATTCACAGACGCTCTAAACGTAAAAATAAATCTTTCCTGTCTTGAGAAGCAACTCTAACATTGCTTCGTATGGACGCAAATAGCGACATCTGATAATAAATCCGTAAACTAATTTTTCGAAACCAAATTCAGATTTTTGCTTTAATCTGTGCCTTCTAAGAATTGCAAGGCAAAACAGACGTTGATAAAGATGTTATTAGAGACATGAGGAATCTAAAAGTGCATTCCACAACATAGCTCTTCAACTAAGCAAAAATCCTTAGCGAATTGGTTTCTAGTACTCATAAAGACTATACCGGAATAAAAGGAAAAAGACAGTTAAGATTTGATTTCACGTATAGTGCGTCTTCCTGTCTTGGGAAACAACTCTCACGTAGAGTTGCTTCTCAAGACAGAAAATAGTTATTTCACGTTTAGAGCGTCTGTGAATATCCTTTCTGATGATCCCTTTTAGGGTAAAAGACGTATAAGCAGATATACAGACGCAGTATACATGAAATCAAATCTTAACTGTCTTTTTCCTTTTATTCCGGTATACTCTTCTGAAGCTAAAAATCTGAATTTGGTTTCGAAAAATTAGTTTTTCGGATAACATAAACGGACAAAAATAAAAGTTTACAAAACAATAATACGCCCAGTCCATATGGTTACACACACCTGGACTCTAACAAAAAGTGATTAAAACAAGTTAGGATGTATCGAAAGAAAAGTACTAAGGCGAATATATTGAGCGGTGAATGACAACGGAGTGTGGAGAAGATGATACAACTTCGAACTTTATAGAATATACCAGAAACTAGATATAGTAAAACATATAAAGATAGGATGTCTGAGGTGGATAAGGCATGTAATGCGGATGGAACAAAATGACCCTGCTAGAAAAACGCTCCTTGTTAGACCCATTATAGACCCATAGACCCCAAACAATGAAGAGTGGGAAAGCCCTGGACCTGACATGCTTCCCATAGTAATCCTAAAAATTCTAGACGAGAGAAGCACATTGATGTTTTAGTGACACTCTTGAACCAAATTTATAGTTTAGGCGTATTACCCAAAAAGTGGTTAACGTCGATTTTTATTTGTTTCCCCAAAAAGAAAAACGCAAGAGAATGCACCGACTACCGCACCATTAGCTTGATGTCTCATGTGTTAAAGTTACTACTAAAAGTCATCCATAACCGAATATATCACAAACTGGACATAGACGTTAATGATACACAATTTGGTTTTCGCAAAGTCCTAGGAACGTGTGAAGCTCTTTTTTCACTTAATATACTGATACAAAGATGCCTGGACGTCAATCAAGATATATACGCATGTTTTATTGACTATAATAAAGCATTCGATAAAGTATGACATAAACAATTAATAAATGTCCTGAAATCAAAGAAGATTGACTACAACGACCTCAGGATCAAATCAAATTTATTCTATAAACAGCGAGCAAAAGTACGTATTAACGAACAGCTGTCAGAAGAAATTGAAATTAGACGTGGAGTGAGAGAGGGATGCGTATTGTCGCCAATTCTTTTTAACGTCTACTCAGAAGAGATCTTGAAAAACGGTGAGGTGAAAAACGGTGAAAAACGGTCTTGAGGGTGAAACAGCTGGAATAAAGGTAAATGGAGTTCCCATTAACAGCATTAGATATGCGGACGACACTGTGATCTCAGCCGAAAATATTGAAGATCTTCAGAGACTGTTGACCAGAATAGCGGAATATGGAAAAGAGTGCGGTCTAAGAATGAACGTCAAGGAAACGAAATTTATGAGAATATCGAAAACTCAAAGAAATAACGAGAATCTTATAATAAACGGAACCAACGTCGAACAAGTGGACAAATATGCATATCTGGGAACAATTATTAACTCCACAAATTATTACATTCAGTAGATCAAATTCAGAATAGAAAAGGCTAGAAAAAATTTCAACAAAATGAGAAGAGTGCTATGTACAAGGGATTTAAAATTGGAACTAACAGTTAGGTTGGCGACGTGCTATATTTTTTCGACTTTGTTTTATGGAATGGAATCTTGGACCTTGAATGCGACATCAATGAAAAAACTGGAATCACTCGAGCTGTGGGTGTATAGAAGAATTCTGAAAATATCGTGGACAGAACACGTCACAAACAAAGAGGTTCTGAGAAGGATGAATAAAGAAATAAAAATTTTAAATACAATTAAAACAAGAAAATTGGAATATCTCGGACATATTACACGTGGAGAGAAATACACCTTGCTCCAACTGATTATGCAGGGAAAGAGCCAAGGAAAGAGAAGCATAGGAAGGCGTAGAATGTCATGGCTGCGCAATTTGAGAGAGTGGTATGGATGTACATCAAATGAACTTTTCAGAGCAGCCGTCTCATAAGTTCGAATAGCTATGATGATTGCCGACCTCCGCCGCAGAGATGGCACTTGAAGAAGAAAGATAGACCCATTGGTTAGAGAAGAAGAGGAAGACCCAGAACAAGGTTCCTTAATAACATCGATGAAAACACGAGCAATATGGGAATACGTGCTTGGCGGAGGAAGACGATGGATAGGGGCTACTAGAGTGAAATTCTTAAGGAGGCTAGGACCCACGTAGGGTTGCAAAGCCAGAATGATGATGACGAGTACATTTTTTATGGATGCAGGTAACTGATTAAACTTAAGGAAGCTTTTAAAAAGATGGAATTCATCGTAAAGAAATGAATTCTTGAAAATATTTAGGTGATAAGCTATTTACTAGTTTGAAGACCAAAATTATGGTGAAATTATTATTTACATTACACCATGTTTCAGAATTCTCAATACCTTGAACAATATTTTCAATGCTTTCGATAAAATACTCATTAAGACTGTTAGCTATTTCTATGATGTTTGTTAACCGTAGATGCTTTACAATTAGAAAGATGCACTCTTGCCACACATGTACATGATAATAATCACACTATGGATCACACTATGTTTCTTTTAAAATCTTACTTGTTGAAAATAACTATAGTAAGAGAATCGTTCTAGAGATGGCTTTCATAGCAGAGTGTGATAATTTTATAATCTGACATTAAACATTTGAATGAAATATATTCCTATTTACTACCCTTGGATAAGAATAGAGGAACCAAAGTTAATAGGTTTGCCTAACATATGTCGCTTAATTGATTAATAATGTTGATTTCTGACAAACTATTTAAACTGTTCAACTTAATAGGATAATGACCCTCTTCTTAAGTTTTTGTAACTAACTATTGTTGTCTTAATTCTTCGCTGTTGCGTGGTCCTAAATGTCTCGTTCTTCTCATCTGTTATTTTTTTGTAATCTTGGTCAAACCAGTCGTTTCCCTCTTGGGTTGGGGATATCCCCAATGTGCTTTCGGTTGCTAATTTCAAAGCCCCGTTGCAGTTGTTCTATATTTCCGTGTTGACTGGTCGTTGGAAATTCTTTGTCGAAACTTAGTCAATCAAATAAATAATTGTTTACTGTATGGCGACATTCTCCAGAATGTTTAGTATAAGATGAATACATTTTGCTTTTCCTTTACTATCCTTTATAAGATCCTTTAAAAATTAGGGTGGTGTCCACTATTTAACTGTTATTCCTGAATTTTTCATTGTTTTGAGATTAAATTAATTACATATATTATTATTTTTCAATATCCTTTCTAAAGAACCCCATATCTCTTCCGTATTGAGCAACAGGTTATACGTTCTTTATTTATGTGCACTTACATGGTGATCTTGTCTGCCTCCCTTTTTAGTCTCCTTTAAGTGCTACAAGGTAAAGCGAACTATGAGCATACGATACAGTTTCTAAATAGTAAGAGTGTAACAAAAATTATACTTGGCAACCCTGTTACCCATTTCGACGTAGGATGCTGTCAACGGCTGTCATATCGACATCCGCCATTGTCAATTGTCATATTGTCTATCCAGCAATCAACATGTGTGTATCTGCATAATGTAGTTTTATAATAATGTAGTCTATTGTTTTATTTTAATCGGATTACACCGCATCAAGTAATGTGTTTTATTATTATTTGCCTCAACCTGTGCGTTGCAACCTATTTACAGTGAAGTTATTACGAAATGATCCCTTATTTCTCGAGAATTACATCCCAACCCTAACCTAACCTTAAAAGAGTATAAATTAAAGAAAAGAAGCGAGTGATGTAAGCGTAAGAGTTAATTCTGGTGATTTGCAAGCCTTGTGTTTTAGATTGTATTGCCTTGAACAGCGAATGGTACGTAGTCTGATCTCCAAATTTAGATTTTTCCACGTTAGGGGTGGCTTCATTCGTATAAAAGCTGATCTGGCAATCTCTATTCACCTGTTTATTTCTGCAGTATAATCATTGGTTTCATTGATAAAAGTTCCCAAGTACTGATATTTTTCTACTTGTTCTATCACGTTACCATTGATTGTCAATAGGTGATGTATTTTTTGTGGTTTTTTTGTAATTAGCATGTACTTCGTTTTTTAGCGTTTATATAAATTCCCATCTCAGCACTATTCATACTTAAGCTTTTGATAAGATGTTGTAGATCTTTTATACTCTGTTGCTATGATCACAGTGTCGTCTGCATATCATAAGTTGTTAATTAATTTTCCATTAACAGTAACTCCCGCTTTGATATTATTGTGCGTGTTTTGGAAAATTTCTTCAGAATATAAGTTAAACAAAAGTGGCGATAAAACACATCCATGTCTAACTCCTCTACAAATCTTCATTTCTTCTTAGTGTTGCGTATCAATTTGAACTATGGCACTTTGGTTCCAATATAATGATCGCACTATATTTATGATTTTACTGTCAATGCGCTTGTTCATAAGTATTGATATTAGTTTTTCATGTCTTGCTTTATCGAGAGCTTTTTCGTAGTCAACAAAGCACAAGTGTAGATCAACGTTTACATCCCGACATTGCTGCTGAATCAATATGTTGATGGCAAATAGTCCTTCTCGGGTACCCATTCCATTTCGGGACCCGAACTGCGTCTCGCTAATATCCTCCTCTAGCCTTTCGTATATTCTCTTATATATTACCTTCAGCAGTACTTTTAAAGTATGACTCATGAGGCTCACTGTTCGATAAGGGCACTCTTTTGCTGCTTGTTTTTTAGGGATGGTTATAGATCCTGACTTCAGCCACTCTTGTGGTATTATTCCCGTATCGTACACCGTGTTGAATAAATCTGTCAATACTTCCAAGTTATCCTCTTCCACTAGTTTTAACAGTTCTGCTGGTATTTCATCTAATCCAGCTGCCTTATTGTCTTTAGAGTTTTTGATAGCATATTTGATTTCATCTATCGTGATCTTCTGTCTCTCTAAAGGATTTAATTCTTGTATTTTCTGCATTTCACCTCTTTCATCTTGGAAAAGTTCTCTAACGTACCCCTCCCATCGTCTTAATTTCTCTCATAAATCTATTAGTAGTACTCCTTTTTTGTCTTTTATGTGTCCTTGCTGTCTATTTCGACCCATTCCAGTCACTTCTCTTATTTTTTTGTGCATATTTTTCATAACATATTTTGTTTCTATTTTCAAAAATAACATTATCTATATAGTGAAACCAAACCAATATGGTGCAAATGACTCGAACTAGTGATTAGTCTAATCATCATATTTTATTTTACTTTATTATGATTTGGTAATTTGGTTTTTATTATCTAATTATCTCGGATAGGGTTATCAAAAGAATAATATTTAAAATGTTACAGACACATTTTACAGATAACAAGTTAAATTGTAACACCATGCTGTAGACGTTTTATTTGATTATTTCTGCTGCCATTTTAAGGAAATTATGGTAAACATTTTGGATGATTTTTTATTTATTTTAGACTATTCAAGTTCGAAAGGCCCAAATCTGAGAGGAGCCTTTCATTCTGTTGTGTAATCAATCGTTCTTTACGATCATATAGGAAGAGTCTGTTAAGGGTGGCATGTGCATTGCAGTCCATCAATTAATCTCAATTGGATTACGTCCTGGAGCAGATGCTCTCAGGACATGTTTGATTCAGGGCATACATTTACAGATTCGGGAAGGCAAAAAATAAAAAATGCTTGTAATGCGAAATATCGGACGCTGTTTCACACACTTTGTTGATATGTGTGATAGATGGATAACTGAGAGGAGCCTTCTTGAGAGAGAGAGAGCTAGGACGTAGGATGCAATCAGTCAGGTAATTGATGGAGGAGAGGCTTATGTCGCCGGATCCTTGAAGAGCAGTTCAGAGATATGTGAAAACAGTTCGTTTGTTTTCTACGTTTAGTATGTCTAAAACATGTTCCATAACAATCACATACATATCACCATTTAAATTTCCAGGTAGAATATGATAACCTATTAAGCTGGATATAAAAAAAAATGTTCAATTTGTTCCAAAAGAAAAATAACGAGTTGAACGTGAAGTATAGTTTTTACCATAAACTTTTCAAAGAACATTTCAATTATAGATTTGGAAGGCACCAAAATGACATTTGTGAATGTGAACTGCTCAATACTAGAATAAAAAATCCTCAGTTGAATGAAACAACTAAAGGATTTGCAGTTGCGCAGATACTTGTGCATAAGAGGCGTAGCAAAAAGTTTTATTCATTTCTTCGACAGACTAAGAATAGGTACTGTGCCGAATATGAAAATGCGATGCTTTTATGTTTTGATTATATGGCAAACATATCGGTTCCTACGATTCCAGTACAGGAAATGTATTAAATTAGACTTTAGACAACTGTCCGTTTATTCGTTTGGCATCCACAATAGTAATAATGATACTGTAACATTTCATGTATGCCACTAGGGAATTAATGGAAAGAGAAGTAATGAAGTTTGCTCTTTCGTAAAGAAGTGTATTGACGAGAATGTTCCAGCTAATATAAATGATTTGTATTTATACAGTGACAACTGTACAGGACAAAATAAAAATCACACAATGATTAGGTTCTATTTGCCATGTGACAGTGTATTCGACCTTGTAAAACGAAACCTAAGGAAACATGATAGATTTTACACTATGAAAGATATATCACAAATTATACTTTTATCTATAAAACAGGGGAGGTTTGATGTGGATTTGGTGGAAAATGTAGATGTTTTGGACTTTCAAAGTTGGTGATCCAAAGTTTATAAGAAAAATACTGCTTCAGAAGAATGTAAAATTGAGAAAACCAAAAAAGGGATATGTTTACTATTTCTTCCTACCACGACTTTACTTGCGAAAGTTTTAAAAAAGGAGTGGTTGTTGTATCTGATTTTATAGGTGGATTTCTTAAGAAAACCTTCAAATTATTATCTAAACCACTGTGTATTGCTGAGCAACCACCCTATTCCTCATTAGCAAAAAAAAACTCATGAAGCAAAGGTACCAATTCATCAAGAGAAAATTAATAACTTGAAGAAACTTTTGCAGTACGTTCCCCAAGAAAACGAGCGGTTTTAAAATTTGCTTGCCAAATTGCTTACAGTTGCAAGCAAAAAATGAGCAAAAATGTACAAAATGGCAATTCATTTTAGCTAATTGTATTGTCTTAGAACTTTTTTAATAAATTAATATTAATTAAGTATAATTGTGTATAAACACGGTGTAAATTCATCCATCAATCAAAACTTTCCCCGTAAAACATGACTTGCTTATGAAAGGCATTTTGTCAACTATTTTCAATAATAAAAAATACAATAATAATATTAAAAGGTGTAACTAACATGATTTATTTTCAATTTTAAGGTTTTAAGGGTGATATGGTTCGAAAAATCAGAAAAGTATAAAATTAAACACTCATATCTGAGTCTTCTCCTGACTTTCTATGCCTACAAGAAACAAATTTCACTGATAAATATTCCGGACAACTTAAAAATTTTACAGGTTACCACTATATTCTAACTACCCAACTTCGTGCCAGTGGCGGAGCATCAATTTTTGTTTCCACTGATATTTTCCATAAAGAATTTCCGCTAAACACAAACCTCGAAGCTATAGCCGTTACAGCTTGGTGTCCCTACAAAATTACAATTTGTTGCATATACATCCCTCCAAACTACTGTTTAATAAGTTCCGATCTTGAAGATTTAACTTCTCAGCTTCCTACACCTTTTATCTTAGTAGGTGATTTTAATGCACATAATACTATGTGGAGCTCCGAAAACACATTTGGAAGAGGTAAAACAATCGAAAATTTCCTAAATAACGTAAATATAAACTTACTAAATTCAGGAAGTAGTACATACTTTCACATCCAATCAGGTAGTTTCTCTTCCATAGATTTATCTTTCTGTAATCCCGAAATATTTCCTTTACTTTCATGGTACACATTAAACAGTCTCTATGATAGTAATCATTTTCCTATTCTCATCTCTGACCAGTCAAAAATGCCATCAAGAATTATAACAAAATGGAAAATCACTCAAGCAAACTGGGATCTTTTTAGAACCACTGTTAAGGGAAAAACCGATGAATTACTTTTTAACAATGATATAGATACAGATGTAAAACTATTAAATAACTGTTTAACTGAATCTGCTGAGGAATGTATTGGTAAATGCGCGATTGATCCTTCCAAGAAACCTGTTCCGTGGTGGAATGAGTCGTGCAAAATAGCTGTCAAACAATGCAAAAAAGCATTAAATAAATTCCGGAAGACCCGTACCACCACGGATTTAATAAATTTTAAAAAACTTAGGGCCAATTCTAGGCGTATTTTAAAAGAAAGTAAGAAAGCCTCATGGAATCAATACGTTAGTTCAATCACAAAAGATACTTCTCCCGCGCAAATGTGGTCAAAGATAAGACGTATGAAAGGTCATAATACATCCAGCAAAATTGCCACCATATTCCTGCAGGATCATACAGTTACCGATGATCAGCATATTGCAGATATCTTTGCCTCTCACTTTTCAGATAAGTCAAATATTCCGAATCTTCCCAATAACTCAGATACCAAGATTTCCAGCCCCAAAATATTTTCTAACACTAGCTCCATGAATCTTCCTTTTAATCTCCTAGAATTAAACGAAGCCATATCTTCATTAAAAAACTCAGCAGCCGGTCCTGACGATATCCCATCAATATTCTTAAAAAATCTCCATCCAGACACACATCTCAAACTACTAGAGTTATATAATAAGATCTGGTCTCAAAACCAGTTCCTAACGTTATGGCGACAAGTAACTACAATTCCTATCAAAAAGAATGACTCATCTCCAAATCTTCTAAAATCATATAGACCAATTTCTCTCACTTGTTCACTATGTAAACTGTTAGAAAAGATGGTCAATAAACGCTTACTATGGTATCTAGAAAGAAATAATATTCTTGACCAATTCCAAACAGGTTTTAGATCAAATCGAATTACAATGGATAACCTAGTCACACTACATACTGACATTGTTAATGCATTTTCGAATAGAAGCGAAGTCATAGCAGTAACTTTAGATATCCAAAGTGCCTTCGACACTGTACAAAGACCTCTAATTCTAAGAAAATTAACGGAATATAATTTAACTGGTAGGTAACATTTATTTATTTTTAAAAATTTTTTTAACAAGTCGATATTTTAGAGTATTAACAAATGGAAAAATATCAAAACCACACGCTTTGGACAACGGTTTGCCTCAGGGCTCAGTTTTAAGCACTACCTTATTTTTACTTAGCATGAATGACTTTTCCTCATATATAGAACCACCAGTCAGGTACTCGATATATGCTGATGATATTATATTATACTGCCAAGGCAGAGTCACAGCTACCACCAGCACTTTGCTACAAAACGCAATAAACAAAATAGACACCTGGTCTACGCGTGCTGGATTTGTGTTTTCAGCTTCTAAATCCAAAGTAATTCACTTTACCAAAAAGCATAGACCTAATCCACCTTCTATAACTCTAAACGGACTTCGTTTACAAACAGTTAATTATTTGACACTTCTTGGTATCACCTTTGATAAAAAGCTTATCTGGAGACAGCATATTCAGAAACTTAAAGGAAACTGTACCCAAAGAATCAATTTACTTAAATCTCTTGCTAGCTTCTCTTGGGGAGCTGACGAAGAATCTCTTCTTAAAATATATAGAGCGTTAATTCGCTCCAAGCTAGATTATGGCAGTATTCTTTATATGGCATCTAGTAGCTCCCTACTAAAGTCTCTAAACACGATTTAAAATACATCCCTACGACTATGCCTTGGTGCTTTCAAATCAAGTCCCGCTGAAAGTCTGTGCGTTGAATCTTCAGAGCCACCACTCCATCTAAGAAGGCAGCAGCTTCTACTTTTATACTTTGTAAGAATATCAGCAAACCCAAGTAACCCGATAATAAATCTAATCAATCCCATAGAACCTCCCCCGCAAACGCTTCCAATCAGTCTCTCACATTACCACAAATATTATCTCCTTTATTAGATTCCATCAACCTTTCCAATACTACTTCTATTTATACCTCCAAGACAGCTCCATGGATGCACAATCTTCCAATTTTCAACACTGATTTATGCAGATTCGACAAAACAGAAACCCCAAACTCAATCCTTAGAAAATCCTTCCAAAACATCCTTAACTTAACACAATTTGATGAAATTTTATACACCGATGCGTCCAAGAATGAAGACTGTTGTAGCTCCGCTGTGTCCATCCTGACGATGACAATAAGCTCTGTGCGATTGCCTAAAAGTTGTAGTATCTATACCGCAGAATTATATGGAATACTCCAAGCATTAAAGACTTTAATCCATCCTACTTCAAATGAAAGCATAAAAATCGCCATTTGCACTGACTCACTTTCCTCGATTTATTCCATAAGATGCATTTTCTCGAAAAACCCACTAGTCCAGGAAATCCACACCATCTGTAACCAACTATATTCTGCTAACATAAAAGTCATAATGATTTGGACTCCATCTCATGTTGGTATATTGGGAAACGAAAAAGTAGACCAGGCCGCTAAAGCAGCATGTTCTTCTGACATAGCCTTCAAAGAGGTCCAAATTCATACGGATCTTAAAATATTGATAAAACAAAAAATCCTCAGCTCATGGGCGGACCTGTGGAGTAAAACAAAAACTAAGCTGCATGACGTTCAACCCAACTTATCTCGCGTCAATATCTCCTCTATGAACAGGAAAGAAAAATCAGTTATTCACCGACTACGAATAGGGCATACACGTCTCACACATGGATACCTTATGGCATCAGAAAACCCTCTAGTATGCCACTTCTGTAGTAGCGTCCTTTCCATCAAACACGTGATAGTGGACTGCTGCCTGTATGATTCTTCCAGAAACAAGCACAGCCTAAAAGGAAATCTAAAAGACATTCTCAGTGTTCCAAACCGTTTTGACAGTGGTCTTAGATTTTTAAAAGAAACAAGTTTAATTCAGCTAATATAAACAGTGCATAGTGATAAGCTATATTGTTTTAACCTTTCTATAAAAAAAAATGTTCATATCAAATTCTTGTACCTATACCTATATAAAATATGTATAATGTTGTAAATTACTGTACCCGTGTCAATGACCATAAGTTGTCGAGACACGTTAATTTTAAATAAAAAAAAAAATAAAATTAAACAGTTTTTTGCTGTTTCTCAAAATTTCCATTTTGTGAAAAGAGGCCTTTCATACAGAAGCGATTCAAATATTAAATTACACATTGAAAGGAAGAAGTGTATGAGACCAAATTAAAAGACGGAGCTATTTTAAATACAGTGATAGGCGAATTATATAAATATAAACAGTTAATTCCATTGGAATACGCCGACCACAGTCCATCTGATCAGAAGGTATAAATAGGCCTGCACTTGTTTATAATAAATTAAATAATAAGTAACAAGTAACTTTAGTAAGCATTTAAGAAGTTAATTGTTAATTGTATTCAGAGCGTGTATTTATACACGCATGGACAAAAATATCGAATATTTTGTAATTTTCTAATATTTTTGTTTTTTCAAAATAAATTCTGGTCAATCAAGTCGTTTATTGTGAAACAGAGTTTATTTAACAATGTTTAATGAACAATTTTAAATTTTGATGCGGAAAAAAATGAAAAAAAAAAAAAATAAATTAATATTAAATAAATTAGGTTATTTTACTCCAAAATTAAATGCTAATTTAAATTGCTTAAATAAGATTTTTTAAGTGAAAGAAGTACATAATCAGTAACGAGTATTCCCCCCTCTAGCTCTTATTACTGCTTGCATCCTTCTCGGCATGCTTGCAAGTAAATTTTGGACATATCCTTGGGAAATTGCATTCCATTCATCCCGTGCAGCAAGCCGAAGCTGGTCTATTGTATTTGGAATGGGATTTCTTTGTCGTATGCGGCATTTTAGGTGATCCCACATGTGCTCTATTGGATTTAAATCCGGGCCAAACGATGGCCAATCCAATCTTTAAATTTGGATCTTATCAATATAATTACTCACTATGCAGGGGCATATGGTCAAGCATTATCGTGCATTAACATGAATCTTTCATATCCAATGTAACCAACATATGGCAAAACATGATCTTCCAGGATCTTTCAATCACTTCCACAAATGCGGTGCGCACCTCCCAACTAATATCTTTCCAAAGCTTTATACCACCACTTTCAAAACTAATGGTCTGGGCGAGATTGCAGCTGGCGAATCGTTCTCCAACACTTCTGTAGACGTAATTCTGACCATCTGGCTTCCATGATATAATTCTGGTCTCATCAGTGAAAAGAACATTTTTAGTTGTCGATATTTCACTGAATATGTGTTCTTGCAAATTCTAAACGACGAGATTTATGATTTTGCAGAAGACGTGGAACTTTGGCGGGGCGTCTGGGCTTTAAGTTTGCTTCTTTTAATGTTCATCTAAATGTATCTGAACTCAAATTAACTTGTCAAACATTTAATAGCTCATTTCTGAGGTGCATCGATTCAATGAACGATTTCGTGTAGAATTATGAACCCAAAATCAGTCATCAATTGCAGTTTTGCCCATTGGGCGTCCTTGACCAGGCGTTCGTACAAAATTTCATTTTTCGCGGTACCTTTTTAAAGTATTCGAAACCGTAGATTGACTTCTCCTGCGACGTCGTGCGATATCTTTTTGAGCATATCCTTCCTCGTGCAAAATTACAATTTGTGCTACTTGGGCTTCATTGCAGTGTCGAATTGGTGGCATAATTCTTTTAAACTTATCAAACTTAAATCAAAACAATATTTAACTAAACTTAATAAATTAAACTAAAAATAATCGAATTAGTATGATTTTTGCTTTACGCGAAGGTTTTTTATGATAAAATGTACGAATGACACTAAACGCTGAATAAACATCAAAATTAACATCAAAATATTTCAAAACAGTTGAATAAATCAGCCTACAATATGAGTATCATCAGTAATTTAAAATTATTTTGAAATAATAGTGACTACAAAAAAAAATTTAAAAATTCCAAAATATTCGATATTTTTGTCCATGAGTGTAGTTCGGCAACAAGTGTATTGTATTGTATTTTTGAAAATAAAGTTTTTAAAAACAAAGTTTCCACGAAAATAATTTAATTGGCTGTAAATACCTAAACCTTACAATGAAAAAGAAGAAGAATAAATCAAAAAGTTTAAAATAAATAGGCAAATTTAATTTAGTTCCTTTAAATTTGTCGGTTTATAGCTCTACCATTGTTTATCAACAGATAAAAATAATAAAATATGTAAATACAAATCTATATAAAAAAGCAAACTTTTAATGAAATACAACATAATATGACACAATAATTAATTAATCAATATAATATACACGTGACTTATGAGTTTTTTCCTTATTATGTCTATTAAATAGCAATTCTTTTGCTTAGAAAGGTGTGAATGATTAGCACGAAATGCCATTAAATAAAAATGGAAAAGAAAGAAAGCCTTAAAATAACATTAGAATAGGAATTCCAAACGCTTTTCGGTTAATTCTATGACCATTGGTCCATTAAAAGACTGGCGCCAGACTGACAATCTATCTATTCTAGAATTTGTGAACACAGCATGATACCACACAGGTACCGATCAAAATTCTATACGAGAGAAAAGCTCGACTTTCTTTGTCTTACTCGTTTTACTTCATATTCTCTGTTACTTTTTAGGGCATATTTTATTAACAGGGGCTTGGAGCACTTGAGTCTTTGTAAGGTGGCTGGTCAGACACTCAATATTTCGGTTGTTATTATATTTGGATATTTATAGAGAACAGAAATGGACTCAACCGTATTTAAAATTATCAATATTTAACACAAATCAATAAAGTCCCTCCAGTAACGTTCCAAGCGCCAGTTTAAAATTTTTTCAGAAAGTTAAAAAACATTTTTCGCCATAAAAAATAAGTTAATACATTAAATATTATAACAATATTCTTGTAAACCTTATAATACAACATCAATAGTAAAACCTTTAAGTTACACAAAGTAGTAATAAAGTTATAACCAAAATAGTAAATTGTTAATTGCCACAACCTTCTAATCGACAGTCGCTTTATATGTTAAAAAGTAACTTTATTTTACAGAATAAAAGATCATGATAAGAATAAAATTAATTTACCCCTAGAAGTCATTGGATGTCAAGAAAGTCCTGTTGCATTTTATAGAGTCGGTAAACCAAATCAAAATAAATTACGATCAAATATGTTAATGGCTGTCCAAAGATAATGAAATTTCGTTCATAATTTTTTTACGTATAGGCTTATGTATACGAATCTAAACTCTCTGATGTCCAAATTTAATGAATTTATAAGTAGTGTTCAACTTTTAAAACCTCATATTATTCTCCTAACAGAAACGTGGCTTAATTCTTCTATCGATAAAGGTACTCGTCGGGGAGGAGGAGCATGCATCTATTTGGCAAATGAAATTACCAATACTTTTTCTATCAGTAATAAAACAATAGACGTACCCGGTATAGAAATTACCCACTTAGTTATTACTAATAAGTTTTTCACATTTAATATAGTTTGCGTATACCGACCTCCGGATACAGTACTTACTCAGGACAATATGCTTATTGACAAACTTGAGGAATTATCATCCTATGAAAAGCTCACTGTTCTCGGAGATTTCAATTTTCCAGAGATTCAAAACTGATACTATCAATTCCCAAAATTTGTTTAAAAACTTTATCATGAACTCAAATTTATTACAACTGATAACTGAACCTACAAGGTTTAGAGCCAACAATAATATCTCAATTTTAGAATTATTTTTCACAAATGACAATCAATTAATTTCTACACTTAAAGTGTCCTCTCCTGTGGGTCTTCCTGACCACTCGCTTATTACTGCTCACATTCAATTTAGTTTAACACTTCTCTGCAAAAATAATTTCGTGACGTATGCCACTACTGATTTCTTTAATGTAAATTCAGTTTTTTCCCAGTTAAACTGGCAATATATTTTTCTTAATCACTTTGATCCATCGTCTCAATGTGGGACTCTTTTCTTCATACTTCTATTACAATAATTTCTGATCATACAACCAAACGGCATGGCAGCTATACAGAAATCGACTAAAACCTTGAATTAACATCTGAGCTACCCATTTAATTTGACATAAGCAAAAGCTTTGGCGAACATATAAACCCTTGATGATTTTCTTGCCCACCGTAATTTTTCTGACCTAGTCAAACAATCGTTGCTAAAGGTAAGAACAGAATTCTTCGAATAACGAATCTTCGGAATGTTTATCGTTATTCTTTTCTCAGGTTTTTACAGATGAACCTAACGATACCATTCCTCAAATAATGTGCCCACGTTTGTCTAAAACTCTTGATAATATATATTTCACACCGGATGCAATTAAATATCATTTATGGAAATTGTGCAGAATCTTTAGCCATCTCTATTTCTCTCATAATGAATACTTCTTTTAATCAAGGTTCTCTCCCCTCGTCTTGAAAATGGACTTCGGTTATTTCTATATTCAAGAAAGGAAATAAACTTGATTGCAATAATGATCGTACAATAAGCCTGGTTCCTATTGTCGGCAAGGTCATGGAATCGATTATTTCGGAAGCTATGTCTGAGTTTCTTCTTCAAGAAAATGTCATCCCTCACCAACAGCATGACTTTATCAAAGGTCGTTCAACGATCACAAACTTACTTCATTGTGTAAATGATTGGTCATTATCTTTAAACAATCGGCATCCTGTCGATGTAGTCTACTTAGACTTCTCCAAAGCTTTCCAGTATGGTATTCGCGGAAAGTTAAACATTTGGATTCAAGATTTTCTATCCGACAGATACTTCAGGGTACGTGTTGGGGAAGCCCACTCACTAGATAAGCCAGTCAAGAGTGGAGTTCTACAAGGATCAGTACTTGAACCGCTACTTTTTTGTATATACACTAGTGATCTTCCGCTCATTGTATCCAGTAAGGTTTCTATTTACGCTGATGATACGAAATTATATGTGAATCCAACTATTAATCAACATGTTCTTCAACACGATCTTGATGCAATATTCAAATGGTCCTCAGGATGGTTACTTCCGCTTAGCATTGAAAAATGCGTTGTTTTACATATCGGCAAAAATAACCCATCACTACCGTACTTTATTAATGGACATCCCTTAAACTTGGTAACCTCACACAACGATCTCGAAGTGATAATTAATAGTGACTTAAATTGGTCTGATCACATAGTGTCGGTGTGTAAACGTGCAAACTCGAAACTGTTTTTGATCCGTAAATGTTTTACACGTATATCTCTAACCTGTGTTAGTAAACTTTACTCAATATACGTCAGACCTGTTCTTGAGTTTGCTGGGTCAGTGTGGAATCCAGATCTCAGTGGCGATAAAATCCTACTTGAAAATGTTCAGCGTAAAGCCATAAGACTGGCATACGGCCGTGTAAGACCTAATTATGAAGATAGACTATCTATGGCTCACCTCACGACATTCGAGCAGCGACGTCTTCGAGGTGACCGAATTATGTCGTTCCGTAGTTTTAAACATAATTTTGGGAACCTAAACACCATATTCACTTTAAATCAAAAAGATTAGGAGGCCATCGTTACAAATTAAAGAGGGAACAAACTTCTGCAAGGTCCAGGGTGAACTTTTTGCTAAATAGAATATTTAATATCTGGAACAATTTGGATCAAGACACCATATCAGCAACTAGTGTTAACATCTTTAAAAATAAACTTGATAGCGCTTTATTTTATTTATAATATTGTGTTATTTTAGGACCGCATTATTTATTTATTGTTTCACAATTTTAATATGATGTACTTAATTGTAACTGTATAATTGGTATCAGTTTTATAAGGACATTTTTCTTTATCTTTTGGGCATAATAGGAGCTCGCTCCTCTGCCCTCATTTGTTATATAATAATAATAATATTAAAATCTTATAACCAATTTTAAAAAGCTTATAAAAGTAACATATTTAAAAAATTATATAGTATAAAAAAAATTATTTATAAATTATAAAATAAAATATTGATTGAGTTTTTGAACTAAACGATAATGCCACTATACGGACAAAAATACACATCATTATACAAAATAATACCTGTCAAAGATATGAAAATAATACAATTTGAAAAGTTAAAGTAAAACAGAATATATCAATACAAAAAACAGCTACCCTTTAAGTACTTAGTCTAGTCCTGGTCACAAACAGATATTTTTTCATAAAATTGCCTGAATTCCTCAGGCACATATGGCATCATTGACATGAGATCCTTCGTTTTCTCCTTTTTTATTGGAAATTATCCTTCATAAAGTCTGAGAAATGTTACGACTTTTATTGGAGGGAGATTGACGTTCCTTTTTCTTGCTGCTTTGCAAGGCAGTGCGTATTCCATGGCTGAAGGATGCTGTGGGAAGTTCTATTCGAAAGTTTACCGTTTCTACATAGTTTTCAATAATGCTGATTTTTAAAATTTTCAGTAGACATTAAATAGACAGAAAACTTTTCTGAAGTAGCTGTAATTACTTTTACCCACTAGGAAGGAACATAAATCATTGCAGATTTCTTATGACGCTGAATCAGGGCAAAGTCCCTGTTACGGGGTAAAAAGCTGTGTCTTGTTATTAAGAATTTCTATTCCACAGTAGTGAAAAATTTATTTACAACAAAATGTTGAATAAGAGCTACTTTCCAGTTATTATTCTGCCCCCTTACAACGATCTGACCATATGATTAAGTTACGGGTCATGTTCTCTTCTAAAGGGCAAAATGATAAGTGATATATGCAAGGATTCGTGACGCAATTTCTGCAGTCTCGCTTTCCTTTAGTTTCGTCCCAAAGAAACATCATTGCTTTGTTATTACCCTGGTCATGGACACACAGGTTGTAGCACGATAGCTGCCTTTGGTAAAAGACATCTCCATGAGTCAGAGTTGGGCAATACAGAACCTGTTGCAGTTCAACACAAAGTACAATGGTGTCTTTGTTAACTTCATCTGCCTTTTTGTCATTTGCTAGAGTTGTGTATTCACTGTCGGCTCTAGCATGATGCAATTGCCTGTTTATCTGTATTTGATTAAGCAAGTTTTCATCGCCAGATGACTTCATTTTTATGTAAAAAGAGTCGCATTGTTTACAAGTATCTATTCGAGGGACACCAAATTTTAAATTAAATTTTGTTTTAAAAATGTCCTAATAGTAATGTAAATTAACTCTTGTATCAGGGTACTTTTCCTTAAAAAAGTTCCACATTTTATCTACACTTAAATCAGATGACAAACACTGTTTACTACTTTAATTTCTACAATAATGGTTCTCTTGTAAAGGAAATGGAGCTATATGGTTCAAAACAAGATCTCTAATAAATTAATTTTTTCTACCAACATCTGAACTCTACGAGGAGTCATTGAAAGGAAATATCTCCACCCATTTGGTTTTTAATTAATTATTAGAACAGTTTGATAACTTTTAATTACTTCAGTGGATACTTCTCTTTATTATATTTGCATTTTAACTTTATTATACAACTTACTCTTCAAGGCTTAAAATTTGTTCTTAATAACTATTACATGTAACTTTATAGTAACTTATGTAACAGAGGATGTTGCAATACCCCCATTATCGCTCGTATGTCAGGTAACTGTGTACACATTTTAACCTGGGAGAGTTTTATATTTTTTTGTCTAAACGTATTGATACACCTGGAAAATACTCCATTAGACTACGTATATTTCCATCTCATTTTGTCGGTACCGGGATTCAAACCCGGACCCTCCAGCTTGTTAAGCCAGTAACGTAGCTACTGAGCTACGGCTGAGACAAATCAATTAATAACTGGTTGGAGATTAAAGTGGGTTATACATACCTACGTAATATGTGTTTTATTGGTACCTATTTTTTCTTTCCATTTTCAGAAATTACTTCAGACAACTCTGGCAGCAGTATAGAATACTGCTATCGGGAAATTTCCTTATTTAATTACACTCCGTCACATCTGTGTTATATCAATTTATCTGTGTTATATCTTCTTTCCACATTTATTTTTTTTTACTGTCTTTAAAGGGCATGAAAATTGGCTGAATCCTTCCTTGAGTGTAAATTGGTCATTCTCCGACATAGTCTGCTAGCCAATATCCTATTTTTTTATATTCGCACATTTTTGTTACCTTGGTGCATCAAAGTGCATCAAAGTACATTTCATAGTTTGCTATATTTGTACATCAACGGCCCATTCCAGTTCAATTCCACTTAGATACAGATTAATAAATAATGAGATCAAAATTACTGCCATTGAGTGATGGAATAAAGTTAAAAATAGGAGTTTGGTATATTAGGAACAGATAAACAATGAAATTGAATACAGGCTGATAGAGGAAATCACCAGAATGATAGCTGGAAGAAAGTGATAAAGAAGAATACTGATTACGTTAATAGCGAAACAAAAGTTGTACATCAACTATGCAACTATCTATTGTTATCATACATATAATAATCAGGAAATAATACAGAATATTGGACTCATGATCATAACCATATATTCGATATCTGAAATAAACTTTTTTATCTGCTGCAATGAAAAGTATTCTAAACTAACCTGAGGAGATAGGTTGTACTCAGGGCCGCCGCTATCATGTGTGCCAAGTGTGCACCGTACACGGGCAGCCAACAATAGGGGCGGCCAAAAGCAGTCCACTGATGATAATACTTTTTTAAAATGAAAATAAATTCAAATAATTAAATAGTGATGATTCAGATAATTCTGTGAACTCTAATATTCCAAACAATAATAATTATTCAGTACGTGATAATACTTAAATGCGTTTCATTTATCATGTATACTTCTTTTTTTCATCCTAATCTAAAAAAAATCTCAGAAAATATTATTTATTGTATGAACTGCCGCCCTTTTGCAGGTACAGTCACAAAGCAGTGAGCAACACTTTTTAATTCAAAGCTGCTGGCGGCTTTCGGACTTCAGTTATTTGAGATTTCACACATAGATACTTTACAAGAATTTAGGCAAGTGATTGTAAAGTTTCTGTTATAATATTGTTCATATGGTTATGTTTATAGATGGGTTATTATGTCTTATGTTCAGTCTTAGTTGAGAATTCGATGAATTTAGACACGCGTTTGATAAACGATTTTGTTTGTAAAATATAGTAGTGTACCCGTTTCTTTTGCATAGTAGGTACTGTATTTCGAAGTAACGTCGAGATCAGAGCAATTTTATTCGTATACGCTTTACGGCTACATATTATTTAGAGAAACATTATTTCTACAACTTATTTGCAGTGTTTTTGGATTTATTTTGTTAAATTTGCCCGGCTTCGTTCTTAAGTGATAATTTCAAAATGTCCGAAAGAAAAAGAAAACGACTTTCAGGTTTTTAATATAGAAAAATAAAAGAGGCAAAAACTGAGAAAAAAAACTTAGCGGTGCACTGGAATCATTTTTGATCAAAAACATACATGAAAATATAGAAGACTCGGATATAAATTTAGGATCTTCAACTTCAAGCGAAGTCCAAACCATAGAAAAAAGTACCAAACAATTGAATATTCCTGCGGATAGAGACGGGTGATTTTATGATAATAATAGCGATAGTGCGAGTGCTGATGCTGAAACGGCTGAACCTGAAACCACCAACCAAGACAGAACAATTAATGTTCCAGTTAATCTGGATTGCAGTGTAGGAAGGCTGTAGCATATTCTTGATTTCAGATGATCCCGGAAAATGGGCTGCAAAATATGAATCCAAGTGAAGTTCAATTTGTTGTTGAAAATTTTCCTCAGTAAATTACAAAAATTAACTTCCCCAGAGATACAAATAATATAAAATTTTCAGAAACTTATTATTATCGCACATTACCTAATCAAGACCAAATTCATCGCCCGTGGTTACTTTACTCATTATCACTAAATAGTGTTTTTTGTGCACCTTGTAAACTGTTTTATTGTGATGAAAGCAGCCGACAATTACTTAGTAAAATCAATGGGGTAAGTGACTGGCAACATTTAGCTATTATTTTAAAAAGACATGAATCCGGTGCAGCTCATATAAAATATTCTCAAAAACTGTTTAAACTATCTACAACATTAAAAAAAGGATTAACAGTTGACTCTGCTCATCAAAAATTATATGAAATGGAGAAAAAACATTGGGGCACACGTAGAAGAAATAACAATTGTAGTAAGATGTGTTTTTGCTTTCTGCAATGTTATCTATAGAACATGAAGTGTGTGCGACATTGGACATTAAAGATATTGTCAAAAAGTTTTCCGAGACTAAAGCCCGAAAAGTGCGTTTTTAGTTTTTTTATGTGTTTATGTTTCTATTCCCGGTTTATTTTAATTAAATGGACGTTTAAATTAGGATATTAGGATATACATATTCTCGACGTTGCGTTGGATCATGGTTATTAAATAAGGATAATGGACGTTTAAATTAGTCTAAATGTTCAAGTAAGTATTTATCTATTTATAAATTATTATTGTTTGTTATATTATCCATCTTCTGCACATTTCTTTAAATAATAGTATGTATGTCTAAAGTGTTGGAAGGAGGGCGGCAAATATTAAGTTGCACACGGGCGGCCAATACCTTAGCGGCGGCCCTGGTTGTACTTAATGTTGGATTCAACAAAGTGGGTTGGCATAATAAGACCGATATTGAAAGAGAAATTTTACTTATGACGGTACGTTCAACCAAATGTGGATGTTAAAGAATTTTGGAAAAATAGCAGTGATCTACCACTATTAAACAAATTACCTATGTGACTTGTGAATAAAATTAAGTAACTGTGACCGGGCGAAAACGGAAATGGAAAATCACTCACACGCCCATCCCTGCAGAAACTGAAGGATTTTGTAAAAGCTTTGTAGTTTAATCAAATGTGCCTCAAAGAGTTATTTTATCTACCATTTCATATTATTGATGCCATTTTTTGTTTATAAAAATCACTTAATTCGTTCCTGTATCAGGTAGAAAGAACTTTCTGGTGCTGTTTTAATAGGACTCTCTGTATGCCTTTATAATGCAAATATATTTTTTAGGGATTTAAAGCTGAGATTTGTATTGTGTACGACGTTAGAGACAGGTGCCTTTTTAAAGGTTTCGTGGTGAGACAGTTGCCCATTTTTAAGGAGGTGGGTTTAAAATAATATGTCATTGTGTGATTTTCAAACTCAGCGTTCAAACACAACAATCCTTATTTTGGTGTGTTTTTCATTGATTGTGAATTCATTTGTTTAAACTACGAAAGAAGAATGTATATAAAAGCAAACGTACCTGAATGTACCTGAATAACCTTTGCATTGTTTTTTTAATAATGCGTAAATAACAACATTTCTAACCTTTATTATTAAAATACAACAGTCATTTTTCCATATTGATGCATTCCTTCTGAACCAAGGTATTTCGGTAATTCGTTGAAGACAAAGTATTCAATGACACTGTTTTAATTGTAACTATTCTAGGGGGTGAGAGTTAGGGGTTAAACTGTGATAAAATCTTAAATTATGTTGTTAAAGGTATTTGACATTTATTCACTTCATTAAAAAATTATTTGAATCAATTACCTACTTTAATTTACAATTATACGATTTTTTTCTAATAGGGGTTAAATTTTTACCACTAAAAAATAAAAAAGCAACCAACGGCACAAGTCACAAACCGAAGTGAAGGGCGAGTAGAACATAAATCCAAATTTTCATGCAATTCGGTGGTGACACGGAAAATTACACGGTATCGCCGTATTTCAAGTTCATTTACTGGTATATTAGTTAACGGTGTATTTCATTTGCACCTCGTAAAATTAAGATATCATGTTACATTTATGAGTCACCCTCCCCAAATTTCTTGTCAGAGTATAGTAACCGTCAAACAAGCACATATTTTTGAATATAATGTAGATAAACTGTGAAGATATAAAAATTCAAATTAGAGTGAGATATTAGCACAAAACTTACTTCAAAGTAGCAAAATCGCTACTTTATTTTTAAAATCAATATTTAATGATTATAATTTTTTAATGATATTTTGTATAAAATTTATAATTTAACGTAGGTCTCGTATTGAAATCATATGTACTTATAATAATGAAATATTAAATGATTTTGTAAATAATGTTAAGTCTTTAAGGCGCCAAACTTTTTTTTACGTCGTTCTAAGCTTATATTCAGTAAAACAATGCAAAACAACTATAAATAGAGTCATAATGTATCCTCTTGGTATTATGTTTTTTTCTTTGTCGAACAGGACCTGGTTGATTTTTCAACCAAAGAACCATTGCGGTCCCAACAACTTTAAAAATTTTACTGGTTGAAAAATCAACCGCTTGTTCAATTTGTTAAGAAAATTGTGTTACTAAATAAAAAAAACCACTTAAGACAACGGTTTATTCAAAAGACAATTATTGTAAGAGACATTATTACAAATGGAAAGGTGTAAAATATTCCAAACAAGGGGCAACTTCACATTTTTTGCATATCATGTGAGATCGCTTTGGCTTCTTCTCTATGCTACAGAAAGCACAATGCCGAGAGATACCTGTTACAGGTAAATGTTCCCCAACCATCGAACTTCTAACCAAACGATCGGTAGAGACCTTTCGTCCTTCAATCTTGTTTATTTTACGAAATGTTGTTGCTACAGGACCCCTTTCTATTCGAAAATTTATGTATGAACTCATTGGCAAAAAAGCTGCGGTATGCCAAATGTGACATAGGCTTGCGTGAATTTCTTTTCATTCCAAGATTATACAATATATAACTGTTTACTACTGTAGCATTTAGGAGTAGTACAATAGTTTCATCCACCATTTTCTGGATTTCCAAGAGAGCGTAGCAAGAAAGCATCTGATCGAATCTGTCGACGCCCCCCATAAACCGATTGTAATCACAAACTGATTTTGGGCATTCAATTTACCACCATCTTCTAAGTCCATAACTTGGTCATCAGTTATACCATCAATTCATATGTAGATTTGATTGGGATCTAGCTCTTGTAGCTTGTCAATCCTGAGTCTGGACATTCTGAAACAGAAACTTCATTTACTGTAACAAAAAATTTAATGTTGCTGTTATTACCAATGCTTTATAATTATTATTTTGTTATAATAATTGCTATCATTATTATACAGACAAAATAAATAATTGCCAGTTTCAAATCAACCAACATGTTGGCAGTATGAACTGGATATAACATGATATAATATCTCAGCCAAAACTTTATATACTAATTTAGGATTTTATTTCATACATATAATGTTTAGTTAATGAAAATAAGCTTAAAGAATTTTGCTAACACTACTAATTGGAAATTTAAAACAGAAATAAAAGCACTCGTAACCTAAAAAATTTGACGTCTAACAATATTTTATTGTGTTTATCACTAATAATCTGCATACCGTTTGCTTTACATAATCTGACAACGTTCTGTATAAACAAATATGATATAAAATAATTAAAACTTACCTAAATAACGGTTTTTTCATAAAAATTGGGCAATTGAAACAACAAAACAAAACACATGTAAGACAGCTAGTACACTAAAGGCGCACCGGTTGAATTATAAACCTGTGCGACATTAAGAAGTCAGTGATTCATAACCGGTTGATATATCGACCAGAAATCGTTAAAGGGTTAATGTTAGGAAAATAAGTCTTCTACTCACAAGTCGTAATATGTTTTAATAAAGTTAAAAAATGAGAATGGGTCCATCCTCTTTTTTTTTATTTTAATAAAATCTATTACGGATTGTGAGTAGAAGACTTATTTCCCCAACATTCATGAATATGTGCTCACACCAGCAACCTTTTCATCATTTGTAAATAATTTCTTCATTAAATATTGTTATAAATCATGGTATTTTATTCTATTCATACTGTGACTGGCCATCAAGTTATAAATTTTATATTTATCATCATCATCTTTGGCTCTGTGGATTGCTCTAATATTAGTCTCCATTCTGTTCGGTTTCTGGCAACGTGTTGCCATCTTCTGATCTCTAGTATCCCTAAGTCGGTCTCAACTCCATCTAACTACCTAATTCGCGGTCATCCTCTGCTTCTTCTTCCTACAGGTGTTTCTGTAGTTAGCTTTTTAGTAATCATGTTGTTAGGCATTCGTATTATGTGTCCGGCTCATCTAAGTCGCTGTGTTTTAATGAACGTTACGACATTTGGTTCATTAAATATTTGGTATAATTCGAAATTAAATCTTTTGCGCCACTGCCCTTGATGGTTTATAGCTCCAAATATTTTCCGGAGTATCTTACGCTCGAATATTCTCAGTAGTCTTTCATCCTTCTGCGTTAGAGTCCATGTTTCCGCCGCGTATGTGAGGACCAGCCTCAGCAGTGTCTTGTATATAGTAATTTTAGTTTTTCTTTGGATATTTCTTGAGTGGAATTGTTTTTGGAGTGCATAGTATGCTCTACTTGTAAGGTTTATTCGTCTTTTAGTTTTCTTCGCTTGTTTTATTGGTAGTAGTCACTAATTGTGAAGCTGTCAACACGTTCCCGTTCCTCATTTGCTATAGGATCCTTCTTCTTCTTTAAGTGCCGTCTCCCGATCGGAGGTTGGATATCATCATCACTATCTTTACTCTATCTACTGCTGCTTTGAAGAGTTATATAGAACTGCATTTAAACCAGTCCCTTAAATTCTTCAATCATGACACACTCCTTCGTCTTATACTCCTTCCTCCTCTTATCTTTCCCTGTATTATCAGCCTTAGCAGTTCATATCGCTGTCCCCTCATTACGTGTCCCAGATATTGTAACTTTCTTATTTTTGTTGTGTTAGTTTTCTTCTATACCCATGCTATTCTAAGCATCCTCCTGTAACACCACATTTCAAAGGAGTGTAACTTATTTATGTGTTCTTGCTTTAATGTCCAGCTTTCAAGTCCATATTGCAGTATCGAAAACACATAGCATCTCAGTGCTCTTACTCTCAGTTCTAATCTAAGATTTTTGTTGCAGAGAATTGTTTTCATTTTTACAAACGCATTTCTTGCTATTTCTATCCTGGCTCTTATTTCGATTGTTTGGTCATTGATGTCTGAAATCCAGGTCTCTAGGTATTTGTATTTATCAACCCTTTCTATCGGTACATTCCCAAATGTATGTTTGTTGGTATATTTGTTTTCTTTGTTATTATCATGTATTTGCTCTTTTTTATATTCATTTTTAGTCCATATTTTTCACAGAAACTGTTTGTTTTGTTTAGCAGTTATCGGAGTTGTTCAGCAGAGCTTGCCATAATCACGGTGTCATCTGCATATCTTATGTTGTTAATAGATCTTCCGTTAATTATTATTCCTTCACTTGGAGATAGTAATGCTTCTTCGAAAATGGCTTCACTATATACATTAAATAGTAATGGGGACATAATACATCCCTGCCTAACTCCTCTCCTGATTTCGATTTTTGAACTGGGTTCGTCATCTATTACGATTTGTGCTCTTTGATTTCAGTAGAGGTTTGTTATTATTCGTAAGTCCCTATGGTCTATGTTTTTTGTCTTTAGAATTTGGACTAATTTTTCATGTCCGACTTTGTCAAATGCTTTTTCAAAATCAACGTAACAAACGTGCACATCAACATTCATATCCATGCAACTTTGAGCTAACACATTAAAAGCAAATAAGACTTCTCTGGTTCCTAGTCCGTTTCTGAACCCAAACTGACTATCATCTATTCCTTCTTTCAGTTTTTTATTTATACGACCATGTATTATTTTCAGTAATAATTTGAGAATGTGACTTGTTAGTGATATTGTTCTGTATTCACTGCAATATTTAGCGTAAATATTTTTAGGGGTAGCACAAAAGGTGGAGAGTAACCATTGTTTCGGTATGTGTCCTGTTTTGTATACTGAGTTAAATAAGTCTACTATAATGTCTAAGGTTTCATCATTTATGCATTTTATGCAAGGTTTCTATAAGGATTTGCTCTGGACCTACTGCTTTACCATTTTTGCTGTTTTTTAATGCCATTTTAATTTCCTCTTTTAATATCTTTAAAACCATATCCTCTTCTACTTATATCTCCATCTGTTCTGTTCTATTGTCTTTGAACAGTTCATTGATGTATTCTGTCCCCCTCTATTTTATTTGTCGTTAGAATTCAACGCAAGTTTCTTATTTGCATCTTTCAGTATTCCCGGTTTACTTGTTCTATTGTTGTGAGGAAATTCTTTAATTTTTTTAATGTGTGTTAAAACTAAAATGTCTTTTCTGGTATTCTTCTATTTCTGCGCATTGTTCTTTTAACCATTGTTTTTTCGCTTTCTTAATTCTGTATTTTATCTGATTATCTATGTTTTTATATTGACGTCTTTCTTCCATTAAATCTAAAATTTCTTCCGTCATCCATTGCTTCTTTTTATATCTGGTTGGTATTAGAATTTCTTTTTGACTTATCTATTTCTGTCTTTATTAATAACCATTTTTTTCTGTCTTAGTATTTTGTAGAATTTGTTCTTTAACATCCATTAATCCGTTGTTGCTTTTATCTGCCAGGTTGCCTTATGCGTTTGGGTTCCTTAGTTTACTTGTATCGATTTTTGCATTTGTTGTTCTTCGTTTTATTATTTTCATTTTGAGCCTAATTTTGGTCAGTACTGGGTTGAGATCTGATCCTATGTCGACAATTGGATAGGTTTTTGCGTTCCTGTATCTTTGTCTACCTGGTACATAGTCTATTTGGTTTCTTACAATTCTCTCTTCTTGATCTGCTGGTGACTTCCAGGTATATAGTCTTCTCTTTGGCATTTTGAATAATGTATTAGCTATAACAAAATTATTGTTTTGGCAAAATTCGATAAGCCTGTCACCCCTTTCGTTTCTGTTGCCCAGACCATATCCTCCTGTACATTCTTCTACTTTTTCTTCCCCAACCTTTGCGTTAAAGTCTCCCATTATAATTGTTACATCTTGCGTTTTAATGGATTTTAAAATGTTGTCTAGGTCTTCGTAGAAAGTTTCAATATCGCTCTCTGGTTTGTCCGCAGTTGGAGCATAAACTTGTAGGATGTTTATTTTGGGTTTCTTCTGGTTTAATTGTAAGAGTATAATTCTCTTGCGTTCGTATTCATAGTCCGACTCCAGCGCGTCGCTGGCTGTTCACCACCATATCTATGTTTCATAGTCGACCTACAGCCTGGTTGACGCAAGCGTAAAGCATCTTTCTCCGAACAGTCGCTGGCATGTCGCTGGATACGCGCCAGTCGCTTTCACAGTCATCTCACACTCGAATGACGCATGCCCTGTTTAGAGATTTTCGAAGCTTCGCCAGAGAAGGTATATGCATGCTCTGGCGATTCGCCGATTCGCCCGTCAATTAGAAATACGTTTGCGATGGACGATTTACATCAATATTATGTAGTTAACCGAGAAATAAATGAACAAAACGATATATTACAAGTACCCAGAAGATATATAAGGGACATGCAAAATCCATTACACTTTTATAATGATAATGAATTTCGAAAAAGATATAGATTTCGAAAACAAACAGTTATTGAAATAATGTTGCCAGTAATAAATGATAAAATGGTGAAAATTAATCGACGTGGATTACCGTTTCCACCCATTTTATGTCTTTTAGTTGCCTTGAGATTTTATGCTACTGGAAATTTTCAGGTAGGATAAATTAAAGAATATATTTTCAGAACATGATATTGGTAGATCGTAGTATAGTTAATTTTAATTTAATTTTTAGATTGTAACTGGAGATCTTAGAGGATTTTCACAACCCACGGTTCCGAGATGCATTTTTAAAATTTCCCGCCCACTTGCTCAGCTATTACCCACATATATAAAATTTCCTGAAGGTCTCGAAAACCAGAGAAAGAACCAAAGGCTGTTTTAGGAATATTGCTAATTTTCCCAAAGTAACAGGGTGTATAGACTGTACCCACATACCAATAAAAAGTCCTGGAGGGAATATGGCCGAGGTATATAGAAACAGGGAAAGATATTTTTCAATAAACGTCCAAGTAGTGGGTGGACCCAATTTAGAAATTTTCGATGTTGTAGCTCGTTGGCCTGGAAGAGAACATGATTCGATGATCTTCAATAATAGTTCAGTGAAACACCGTTTTGAGAATGGCAGTTTAACAGGATTTCTTCTTGGAGATAGTGGCTATGCTTGTTTACCGTATTTAATGACGCCTCTTTTAAATCCTGGAATTGAACAAGAAGTAAGGTATAACAGATCTCATATTAGAACAAGAAATACCGTTGAGAGATTGTTTGGATTGTGGAAAAAAAGATTTTGTTGTTTGAGTCGGGGTTTAAATAATAAATTGGAAAGAGTTCCAGAAATAATTGTGGCATGTGCAGTTCTTCACAATATTGGGATCAAAGTGAATGATGTAAATAATGAACAAGATAATGTGGAAGAAGAACTAGATGATAATGAACCTCACATACCGAATCAAGCTCAAAATATTGGACAGATTGTACGAAAAAGACTTATTGAACAACATTTTAATTGATTTCAATTTTATGTTACACCGTTTGGCGCTCTTTCACTTAGCTGTGTTGAAGTAATTAATAAATAAATACAATTCTCCCTTTCTAAAATTCCAAATCTTCCTGCTCAATACTACTCAAAATTCCATACAAACCTATCACTTTTTCCATTATAATATCAATAAATAAAAAACAAATCAAGAAAAACAAATGTATGTACGAGTAATTATAACATATCAATGTGTATAAAATAGAAAATCAAATTAGAAATTGTTAGTGGGACATCAGCTAACAATTAAAAGGTCTTTAGAAAATAAAATTTTTTATTTAAACTAATATACTGAATGCAATCTATCTGTTGGTTGAATGGTATTTGCGAAAACAATATCCTATGCATAGTCCAGGTTTTTTTTTGTCACAATCAGCACACTCGTAAATTGTGTTTTTTCAAATTTTATCCATACAACATATTCTACATCGTTTTTTGTCACGTACTGGTTATATTTTAATATTGATAATGGTCTGACAACATTCCATCCTCTCTTGGTTGTGTGTTCAGTCAAAGTATTGGCAAATTCAGAAGATCCTTTTTCCCTCCTCGTAGATTCGCCACTGACTACCCAACGCTTAGCTACTCTTCATACAATCTGTATTATCTTGTAAAAAACACCAAGCATTTGCAAGAAAATTGCACTTTCATATAAAAAAACGAGTTATTTATCTCGTCCTTTTTTTATGCAAGGCGCAATATTTAATTACTTAATATTATTATTATTAAAAAACAATATTAAAAGCTTTAATACTATTACCAATATTAAAAACTTTAATATATTATACATTATAATATTAATATGAATGAGTAGAAACGATTACATTTAAATTTGGCAAATTGTAACTCCAGTCGACTAGTTCACAAGTACGATTGCTGTAGATCCTTGTCATCAAATACGTCTATGTTTTCATATCGAGTAGTAAGTAACCGATCGCCCACTAGCGGTTCTCCGAAGATTGACTATGAAACAGGGGATGAAATCTCGATGGAGTGTTCGCTAACTGAAGAACCGCCGGCGACTCTTCCTGGCGACGCACTATGAATACCAGTGTTGGAGTATCGAGTGAAATTTATTACAGCTTCATCAATGTTTTTGTTTAATATTATCCCGACCCCACATCTGTGTAAACCCTCTTGACTTCCTGAATAATATATTGTTGATCGTTTATGTTTCCTGAGTCGGACCATTGGACATGGCTGATTCCTAAAATATCTATATTCACACCGACACTTACCGACTCTTCCACCCGAAGCTGTTGGTTAGTAAGTGGGGGATTGCTTATACCGGCACTTATATTGCTTATAATTCTAGGAAATATTGCTCAACATCTCGCTTGCTACACCCTACAAGGTCAGTGTCATTAGCTTATGATAAGATATGTATCGATCTATTGAAAATAGTACAGCCGTCTCTAATTCGTGTATCACGGACTGCCTTTTCCAACACAATGTCAAATAGGAGGCAAACCAGGGCATCCTTTTGTCTGACTCCATCCTTTATCTCAAAGGATCGAGAACTTTCTTCTAGTATCCTAACGCTGGCTTTTAAGTTAGACATTGTCAATCTCGTTAATCGGATAAGTTTTTCTGGTATACCAAACTCACGCATTGATTGGTATAGTACTGTTCTCTTGACACTGTCGTATGCGGCCTTGAAGTCGACGAATAGGTGATAGGTTTCAATATTAAATTCTAATGTTTTCTCTAGGATCTGTCTTATTGAATAAATCTGGTCAATTGTTGATTTTTCTGGAATAAATCCGGCTTGGTATTTTCCAAATATGCCAACTGTGTAAACTTGTAGCCTTTCGTAAAGAATATTTGCTAGTATTTTGTAAGCAGTTGTTAACAGGGTAGTTGTCATACTGGAGCTGATCGCCTTTTTTATGTAAGGGGCATATAACGCTTTGAGACCATTCACAGGGCATGGTTTCATTTTGCCAGACAAGAAGTAAAAGTTTATGCAGTGCTTGTAGCAGGGCGTCGCAACCATTCATGTAGAGCTCACTACAAATTTGATCAGTTCCTGGTTCATTTTTAAACTTTTTAATGGCTTCGGCAACCTCTTCAGTGGTAGGTGGTCTTTCGTTTGAGTTGAATAGATTCCAATAATTTTGATCTCCTACGGTATTATCTGCTTCTTCGATATAATGGCCATTAAATTTTGCTCCGAAAAATTCAACCCATCCGTTCAAGATTGAGGTCGTATCACTTAGTATATTTCCTTTTCCATTTTTACAGCTCCCTATTCTTGGCTTAAACTCTTTACATATTTTCTATACATTTCTGTAAAACTTTTGAGTTTCGTTTTGATTTCTTAGCCATTCTGTTTTCTAACTGCTTTTCTTCAAATTGCCTTTTTTTCTCCTATGTAATCTTTTTTCTTCCCTTCTTAGGGTCCGGTATTCCTCCTTTGCTCTTCTTGTGCATCTAGATTGATTTTTCGGTTATAGTTCGGTTTCATGCAATGAACATAACCCTGGCATCTGAATTATATGTTTGGGCATCACAGTGTTGCCATATTTTTTTTGTATAATGTATATGAGTTTTTAAAATATAAAGATACTTTGACGAAATTATATGTTTTGTTATGAGAAGCCACAATTTTTTAATTTATCTTAAAAACCATTCATATTTTTTTTTACTTTAAATGTAGCAATTGATTTATAATATTTAGTGTAGTTCAATTTAAGTTTAATTTAATTTAGTGTATTCTTTTGTTTATCCTCATTTTTTTATCTTCATTTATCTTTTTTATGTATCAATTTATTGTATAGTTTCTAAACTATTAATTTTTATGGGTATAATTTAAATGCTTTTTATTAAATATGTATTTTTCACGTTTTTGTTTGTTTTCAATTTTCATTTCATATAATTATTATATTAGTGCTCTTGCGCAATTTTTAATTTTAGATTTGAGAGTATGAAATAATTGACGATATGGCAACACTGACGTATGTTAGGCTTACATTGAATGTCAAATATATCTATAGGTTATGTTCATTGCAGCAAATCCATATTTAACCGATTTGTCTTTAGGTATGCTCTATTTTTGTTATCTGTTGTTATCTTGGCACTCCCCGTCAAACCATTCGTTTTGTATAATTGGTTTGGTTTTCTCCAATATTTCCGATACCTTCTCAGTTATTATTATAATACATTGTATATACATAATTCAAAGAAAACTTTTATAGTTCAGTATCTTAAAGTTTCTCCCTTTGTTTTAAGTAGCTCAAGTATCAAATAATTGTTGTGTCCATTTTATCAAACATTTGTCATCAAGACAGCAAGTTAATCAAATCTAAAGCAAGTTACTTAAATATAGTTTGTCTAGTACATAAATTGCTAATTTTAGAATGTTAGAATGTGCAAATGCAAAAATGAAGAAGTTTGGTGCAGTAAAAAATATCTTCAATCTCAGTTTTGAAATTTTTTTATCATGGTTGATGTTCAAATAGGCTTAGCTATACTGCTCGTCTTTATATGTAGTTTTGTCATATTCTGGGTACGTATGCACAATAAAATTCATTTTATTATTCGGAAGCTATTTAAGTAGGGCATTGTAACAAATTATGTGAAATGAATCCAGATATGCTCTCCTTCAAGCCATCCTGCAAGGAAAAATAGTTGGAAAACGAGGTCCAGGAAGAAGAAGAACATCTTGGTTAAAGAACCTCAGAATCTGTTTCAACCCAACATGTGTGCAGCTTTTCCGCGCTGCTGCAGACAAGATAAAGATTGCGATGATAATCGCCAACATCCGTAACGGATAGGCACATCAAGAAGAAAAACATTATTTACTATATTTAAACCATAATTTCAGTTGAAAATACGTAACCTTTCGAGTTCAACTTTGGAAATTTTTATCAAAATACGAAAATCATGAGGAAAAGCTAGGAAAATACTCATAATACTATCCCGACATGGTAAGTTATCTGAATGTGCCTTATGTTTTTGTCATCCATTTTTAGCTGGCCTATATTCTAAAAATGATAAAATGAGTATACCAAAAATATTTTAGAAATCACCTTTTATTTACCTATCAGATCGCGATTTCCTGTTTAAATACGTAAAAACTTTATTTTATTTACTTTTCGTAAAAACTAACCACAATTTCAGTTGAAAATACGTTTTAACGTTTCTATTTCCAGTTCGTAAAATGCCGCAAGAAAATAGCTTCAGAAATATAGGTAATACGTAAAAACATTTTTAAAATGAATCATAATATGCGTAGGTAGACACGTTAAAATGTGTAGTAGTACATTGTCACTGTACAGCATTTTCTTATTTTTAACAATATTTCAGAAAAACTACAGATGTTTTATAAAAATAAACATACTCATTTTCAGATTATTGCATAGCAGATCTCGACAGGCCAGGTGTGCATATAATGACAACAATGACAAAGAGAAAAACACGAAAAGAAAGAGGGAGAGATAGAAGTTGGCGCTTGCAAAGTAGCGTCGGTGGCGACAACGACATAACAACGGCGCCACTCAGGAACTTTGCCTTGGTTTGTTCGTTGGTTTGGCTCAGCTACGGCTTTGGCACTTGGCACCGCTCGCTAACTTGGATTGTATATTTGCGAGTTCGGAACAGGGAACGGACGTTTCGTGACCCCGCAACATATACATTTTCGAGTAAGACTAACTGCACCCGATGCTATTTAAATTATCCTTTGTCAATTACATAAATATGTTTATACCTAATTTAATTAACTTTGAAAGTGAATTAAAAGATGGATTTAATGTTCAAGTGTGTGTTCAAGTTTTGCTAAAAAGTTGGAAGTTACTGTACTCAAGAACCTTTGAAAATCTACTTCTACCTAACAACTTATTTGTACAATAGGTAATTCGAATTCTTGGACAATGAGTTGAAGCCTGGACATTAAAATTAAATACCATGAGACGGCTAGAAGCCTTTGAAATGTGGCTTTATCGCAGAATACTCAGAGTATCATGAGCACAATACATTCCGAATCGAACCGTATTAAATACAATAAAAAGAGGGTTAGAACTTATAACAACGATTAAGATAGACCTTGTACCTAAGCCACATAACGAGAAATGACAAATATAACCTGCTACGAATAATAATTGAAGAGAAGATAGAGGGCCGAAGTGGAGTAGGCAGAAAAGCCGTGTCATGGCTTCGCAGTATCAGAACTTGGAGGGCATGAACGTTCAACAATTACTAAGAGTGGCGCACAATAGAGAACATTTTAATGTAGAGTAGTAGAATGGAAAATTATATATATATATATATATATATATATATATATATATATATATATATACATCACATATTAAAATATATTAATATTATAAATTAAATATGCGCATCAAGGAGAAAGATAGACCAGGCATACCTCCACAGTATAAGACTCAATGTTAACTATAGTTGAGCCGCTGAAAAGATGGAATGATCATGTGAATGGCACGCACTCTTAAATATTCCTCTTCCTATGTTATCACTTTTCCCACGTTTACACCGCTCAACAAAAACGAACTAACAATGTTGCTATAATATATTTATACCGTTTTTTAGAGGTTATTGATTTACATTAATTTTAAACATTTTCACAAAATTCGCCAGCCGGCGAAAGTGAAACACAAATCATGATACATAAAACATTTAAGTTATAGTATCATAACACAAATAATGACGGTGTAAACAGTTTCCCATAAGGTCTAGTTTCGAGCGCCTGTCGATGCTTGCATTGAGTGATCATGCGACCTTGGATTCCATGTTTTCAGCGGCCAGGGTATAGGTGTTAAAAATCCTTTCTTTTAAAAGCTCTATAGTGTGTTTCCTGTTGAATGTCAGATGGTAGACTATTGTAAAATTTAACACACGCATACAAAGGACTTCTCTCTGTTACACACAATCTGTGAAATGGAAAATTCAAATTAAGGCTTCCTGTATTATATTCATGATTGGGAAGCAGGTGATAAAATAAAGTAAAATTTTTAAAAAATTATGATTGGGAATTCAACCGCGATGCCCACCAAATCTTCGTGGACGCGATGTACAAGCTTACGATTCTGTTGTTACGCAGAGAAGCATTGTGGGAGACCATGGTAGAAATGGAAGTACCTGGAAAGATGGTACGATTAGCACAGGTGAGCACAGAGAACGCTTCCGCACGGATCAGAATTGGCAGCACCACGTCGGAGGAATCCCTCATTGACACCGGGCTCAGACAAGGAGATCCTCTCGCCCCCTGCTATTTAATTTTGTACTGAAACATGCGGTAAGGAAAGCTCAACCACAACTGACAAACGGATTTGCCGCCCAAGGATTAAAAATACTATTGGCATTTGCGGATAACGTGGACACAATTGCACAATCAATCAGAGATGCAAAAGAAGTTTTCACCCTATTCGAAAACGGAGCCAAGGAAGTTGGTCTGAAGGTCAACAAGTACATGGTCGTTACGAAAGAACCCAAGACCAAGGGTTAGACAAAACGTAACAATCAATGAATACAACTTTAAAGTTGTCAAAGAATTCAAGTACCTGGGAGCGATCATATCATCTGAAAATAAATATGAAAAGGACGTGGCAGCCAGGATCATTGCAGGAAACAGGGCATATTACTCATTAATGACCGTACTTAAATCAAAAATACTCTCAATACCAGCAAAAATAAGAGTGTACAAGACAATAATTCGTCCCACAATAACGTATGGAAGCGAGACATGGACGCTGAACCAGCAGGAAACGACAAAATTACTGGTACTGGAAAGAAAGATACTGCGGACTATCTATGGGCCTTGCAGAGAAGAGACAACAAGAGAATGGAGAAGAAGACACAATGATGAATTCCAGACAGTATATGGAGATGAAAACATAGTACGCTACATTAAAGCAAGCCGAATAAGATGGGCGGGCCACGTACTAAGATCGAGTGACAAAAGACTCCTGAACGCCACATTCTGGGAAAGCCCAAGAAAGAGATGGAAAGACGCAGTAGTCAGTGATCTACGCAATGGGATAGGATACTCAGGACCGACAACAATGGAGGGAAATAGTAAACGCGGCCAAGACTCATATAGAGTAGTAGAGCCAAATGATGATAATATTGATGAAAATTTTTTAAAAGGGACATAATACATTCAAATATGTAGATGGCTGAGACAATGAGTAAATTAAGTGATTTTAATCGGCCTCTACAGGATTTTCCCGCCTTTAGTCCTAAGATCACCCGGACTGCCTTGCTTTGGACTATAAAGACAGTTGCAACTATCTACTGCAGCACCTCAGGAGATTACTCCATATCGCATAACAGAATAAAAGTTTGCATAACATACTGATATTAAAATCCCCTGGTCCAGTTAGCTCTTCAACAATCTTAATGAGCAGCAGGCTCTATTTAGTTCTTTTGTGGTATTTTGTATTTGTTCACCCCAATTCAAGTTTTGGTCAATATGAAGACCAAAAAATTTAACTGATATAGCATCTGATATATTTACATGATATCAGGTATTTACTTGACTCGTTTTGGAGCGAGAAAATACTTATCGGAGGGTCCTTTGACAGAACTTTATGGAGCCTTGACGTTTGTGCAGTCGTCTGTACTATCTCCTCACAATGCCTTCTCCACTACTTTCTTTTTGTCCTTTATAGTTCCTTATTATATTCAGTCAGAGGTTTACTATAATCGTCCCATTCACCTGATCATTTGGCGAAATTAAATCCCTTTTAATATATTAGTTTATTATTCCCAGTAATAACTAGAAATGACTAAAATAACAAAAATGTAGTCCGCAGTATAAGCCTAAACAAGTAATAGATCTACAAGGCAGCCATAACTCAGTGATTGGTACTGGCACTGGCTTACCAAGCCAGACGGGCCCTGGTTTATTCCCGGCTCATACATAAGAAAGTTTTCAATGTTTAACTAATCCGATACCGTGTTTTTAAAGGTACGTAAAGCTATCGATCCCGGCTTAATAAATTATAATTAACATTAAAAACTGAGTCAGAAAGTTACACGAATAAAAGATGTACAATAAGTCAGTTTTATACTCTATGGACTTACAAGTCTGATGGGTCTAGACACAAACGTAATGTAGTATTTTTATTAAATCTAATTTATTGTCTTTATTTAGTATCAAAGGTTCTACAGTTATAACACTTACAAGTTTATTTAAAGTCTTTATTTGTACAATATAATTAATTTATTTCACATTAATAATTATATAATTTATTTACATTTATTACAATACGCGCGTTACATTTTAAAAACTCGACGCGATATTATTCTCAGACTAACTATTTCCAACAAAATTGTCTCCTTAAAAATAAAATACAGTTATTCGAGAATCCCTTCGATTTCGGACGGCGACCCTCTCGAAAATTCAGGTTGGCAAACAGGTCTTTCAGCTGAGTGGCGAAATTACTAGAATAGAATAAAATTAGAAATAATATGTTTGCAGTTTTATGCGTCATAATATTTATCGTAACAGTAACTTAACACTTTGCTTTTCCAAAATAACAAAGCTGTTTATGCTTGCCCGCGAGTCAATTTCGTTAACCTTCAAAATTGCCCCTCTTTTTGTCAACCTATCTAATTCATCACTTAAATTATCTCTAATTGCAAGAGGTACATCTATAGGGTAACTGGTTTAAAATTGTATACTATGAGAATCTTAAGTACCACAACTCTCAACATTGTTAATTCGTTTAACTAATCCCACATCAATACATAATTTACTACAAAAGAACTCGAGTTGCTCCATCAATAATTGTGAAGTCCTGATTAACATACTTATTTTTATATTTACAAACTTTTATAGCATCTATTGTTTTAGCCCGAGTACCCTCAAACTCTTTAAGAGCATACTGATTATCCTTAATTTTAAACTGTTTATCAATTTTCTTAAACAAATTTAATGTAATTATACTTACATCTGCACTTGTGTCAAATTTTACTTTAATTCTTTTATTTTGAATTTCTATAATTTCATCCCAAATATTTTGACAACTTACATCTTGGTATACTCTATTAACATTTCCTACAAAAATATCAGATGATCCATCACTGCTATCTTCATCTATGACATCAATATTCTTGACTCTGCACGACCTTGTAAAATGGTTTAAAATTCCACATTTCTTACATTTCTTTCCATACGCTGGGCATTCTCTGAACCCATAAGTTAATTAACATCGTTTGTACTTGGATTTTTTCATATTATAGTTTCTGTGGCCCTGGCACTTATCTTTATGAACTTCTCTTATATCCACATATTTTCTTTCGCTGTGAAATTTCAAATTTTGGTTCTGACTTTGTTCACTAGTTCTACAAAATTGGATGGCTTTTTGTAGGGTAAGTTTGTCTACTCTTAATAAAGCTTCTCTAGTAACTGGATCTCTGATGCCCATTCATATCTTGTCTCTCAAAGTTTTGTCTTCGGCTGTTTGTTCTGGATCAATTTAATTGTAATTACTTGTCGTCCGAATCAAATTTCTATAACTAGTAAGAAACTGCTCAAACGACTCTCCTTCTTTCTGAACCCTCACGATAAAATTCTATGATAAAATTGTATCTTTTAAACGATTCGTTCATCTTTGGATTAACATATTTGTCGTATGTACATGTCGTAACATATCCTGTAGTTCAAAATCTGATGATAGTTTTACAGTTATTCCCATTGCCATTTTAGGTTATGCTACCTCGTGACTCACTACGTTTTCCAAGTTTCTTTTTCTTTTATGGTGAAATTTAGTTTTTTGACTCTAACCCAACTAGCTGTTTGACTGCGCCATGTTTTATATTTTATGCGTGTACAAGTGAAACAATCATATATACTAAGTAAAATTATATTTTACAATCTTATCAATATCTCAGAAAATCCGACATGTGTCAATCTATGACAAGTTGTTCAACCTACGTTGACTGTCCTGAAGTTAGCCCTGTCATGTATATGTCACGCAGCCCCTTGCTACGTTGTTAAACAGCTATTATATAAATATTAAACAAAGCCAATTGACTGCAAATTGCACCCCGGTAACGGGTGCAATAAAAAAACTACATATCTATAAATGTATAGTTCTATATTTTATATTCGTTAATAGTAGGTATGCGTAGATGTAAATGCATCCCCTGAAACGAAATTGCACCCCCTGAAAAAATCCTGGCGACGCCCATAGGCCAATACAACCGATTATAACAACAAGGGATTCCGAAAAAAAAATTGTAAAATCAAATGTAACAAGATTATACCGTTTTATATACCGTTTTATATATTTTTATACGTTTATGATCGTTTTACATTATAGTTAAAATATTGTTTTTCTTTTAAACCAAAAATTGTAACTTTATTTCTTTTATTTGTAATTTTTGTTTTTTACTAGTAGGTTATTAATGAAACTTCTTTGTTTTTGGGCATAATAGGGACTTAGTTCCTCTGTCCTCGCTTATGTATAATAATAATAATAATAATAATAAGATAACAAAGAAAATATGAAATAATAAATTTAGTGTGATTCTTATAGTTTGTTACGTAGATTATTAAAATTAGGGTACAAAATTGTGCAGTTGATGTATTCTCTAAGATTATGTATACTCCCACATATAAACACACAGCCTCTTGTTCTCACGCAAAGAGGAATGTCGGCGGGCTCATTATTGTTATAATAATAAAACACCGTGTTTAACAAAATGCAGTCCAAAAAAGAGGAGAGTCAGCCATTAAATATGCGTTCACTTGCACCGCAATTCATTTTCTAGATCATGAAACAAACACTAGTCGCCTACGAAATTGACAAATATTTATAGCACGTCGTGTGAGAATCTCTTATGAAACAGAGAACAGGTGAAATGAATGATCCAAAACATTTGTCGAGTCAGGAACGTATTTATTTGCTAAGAATAGTAGTATTTTCCGCATTTCTGCGTGTTTTTAATATGGCCTGTGAAATATGAAAATTTACTGTTAAAATATTTTCTTGCGTAAACCGTTTATACTTTTTTATGACCGTTTTATCTACACAGAATAACAGAATATGGGATTTTAGTTTCTGAGTGCTTTCTTATTTCATTCAACATTATTCTGCTTCCTTCTTAAAATAGACTCACTCCTATCCTACTTCTTTTGTTTAAATCGAACAAATACGAGATCAAAATCTATAGATATACTAGTTATAATATATATATATATATATATATATATATATATATATATATATATATATATATATATATATATATATATATATATATTATGGTAAGCAAAAATATTAATTTAAAATGAATAAAATGAATAAAATTTAACAGATCAAAATTATGACATCTACATTGTAAAAATCCAAACATACAGATCATATTATATTCCTAAAGTGTTCTTTAATTCTAGGCAAATAAGAAAAACCGTTTCTATTAACAAAACCAATAACTTTTTAAAATACCTCAATCTTTTTATGACTGTTTTGAAAATTTTAAATCAAAATTTAATCTGCAAGTTGACACGGCTTTCTCTTCTTAAAATTCTGCTTCTCTTGGTTAAAGTACTTTCATCCTGGGTCGATCTTTGCTCAAAGAAATTATCTCAATCTCAAAAATGATACCCAGAAATTAGATGAGAAGCAACACCTTAAAATGTTTACTTTATCGTGTCCGGATTTGTCATTCACAAAATTTCGGCCCAGTATCGGGCTACGTCGGTTCCATCTTTGTTGGCGAGCCACAAATATTCGAGGGTACATCGATGAGGACGGTATCTACATGTAAGAAGATGTTCCATATTCTGTGTTTCTCTACAGTCACAGTTCACATCATCTTGGTCTATTTTTCCCCATTTTGCCATGTTTGATTTTACTGGAGCGACCCCCTTCTTATCCTATTCATAGTTTTCCACGTTTTAAAGTCTAGGGACTGGCCGGTCCATTGAACTGGGGAAGAGGAAATACGCGGTTCATTCTGCACTGTTCCAAGGAAGCTTTTTCTGAATTTTAGTTTCGTGGTGTTCGAGCTTTGTATAGGGCATGCCGCTCGTCCGCGATCTGTTTTATTTTCTCTATGTGCTTTGCAACGCCTCTGCGTGTTGAGGGTTCTGCAAAACCCGCTGCATTATATATATTTGAGAATGGCGTTGGTTTCATGCACCCCGTTACTATCCTGCATGTCTCATTTAGCGCAGTATCAACTTGTTTGGTGTGGACAGATCTGCCCCAAACGGGGCACGCATATTCAGCAGTTGAGAAACACAGAACACAGTGCCTGTGCCGTTGTTCTTAAAACGCCTAGACGTGCACCCCATTTACTTCCCGTTAGCTAGAAAAATTGATTGTAAGACACTATGAGACAGAGCTAGAAGTACAGATATACGACGTAGATGCAAGGTGGAGAACATCAAGAACTGGGTAAGAAATAGAAGAGTAGAATGGAACTATCATATAAACCGAATGGCAATAAATAGAGTAGTAAAGACGACAAGAGACGGTTCCCCAATAGGAACACGATCAGTAGGAAGACCACGAAAACGATAGAACGACAACTTACTGAAGGCACACTGAAAAATAGACAGAGTCATGTCTATATAAAAAGAAAAAAAAGAAGAAGCTTTTTCTTTTCCTTCTTTCTTTTCCTTAAAAAAGGATCTCTTTTGTAGAGAAAGCTTGCGTTTCTTTTATTAGGTCTCACAGTTATCGTACAATCCTCGTATACATAAATAGTCCAGTCTTCAGAGATTTGACCTCTAAAAATCATATGAACAAGCTGAATTTTACTGAGAATTAAAAGTTAATTTTGGGACCCCAAAAATGACGTGAAAAAGTTTGACACTCCTACCCTCAGGCTTACCCCTTAAAAAACACTCGTAGGGGGAAAAACGTAAAACATCAATTTACCAAGAATATGTAAGCCGTATAGAAAAATGTTTCAAACGAAAAATGTAACTAAGACAATTTTGAATAAAAATGATAATGAGAACTTTTTCTATAAAATGAACTGTTCTCTGAGAAACAGCGCTTGAAGCGACCGGCGATTTTAAATGTCAGTCATGCGCGCGAAATTAAAACAAAAAACGCTGTGCGAGTTTTGTCATTTTTTTACGATTCTAGTGGGATCAATAAAATTTATCACTTTCATTAACGAGTCGCTGTGAAATTTTCATTGTTAGAGCAAAACTTATACCACTGGAATTTGTAGCTGAAGTTACGTAGTTTTAAAAAACGTACTTGTGCAACAATCGAAAAGAAGGAGTTTTAAATGTTTAAGATCATTTGTAATGTGAAAGTTTAAATTTAACGTTTTTTATATTTGTTGCCAGAACTCAAAATCGAAATTTCATATTATAGGTTTTGAAGATCAAGTTCTAACAGTAGGACCCAGTAATGAAAATTCCATAGTGATCGGTCAGTAGCAGCGATAAATTTTATTGATCTTATGAGAAGCGTAAAAAATGACAAAAATCACGCAAAGTTTAATCATTTAACAGCTTTATAGAAACTGCAATTACGGCAAAATAAAAAAAGTGTACGAAAGCTGCTCTCTTCCCCTTTAAAACCCATTTTGAGTTTTGTGGATAGGACACTTTGATCAAAAGATATCGAATTTTTACCGTAGGGTTGATACAAATTTTATTTAAAATTTGTTCTTGAAATTCTACAGAAAAGTGTTGATAGACATTTTTGTTCAAAATTATCTCAGCTACATTTCCTATCGGTTTAGGGGGAAGCCCGGGGATAAGAGTGGCAAACTTTTTGCATCTTTTTGGGGTCTCAAAATTATCATTCTCAGCATATTTCAGTTTGTTCGTATGATTTTTAGAGGTTTAGTGGCATTTTCGTCTCTGACGACTGGAATAATATAGTACAAGATATTTAAAACAATTCAAATACGTTCCTGTTAAAATCTGCTCTAAATTTATTAGTTTGTTCAGCAGGAACGATTGAACAAAGCACTGTTTATTTTTAAGCTTATCTATTTTCGTAGGAGTTGGCAAATTACACAAAAATTTACAGCCGAAAGGAATTTGAAAATATTTCGCATCAGGTGTTCCCTTGTTTTATTTCTACTATAAGTTACACAACCAAAAGTATCCCAGCACGACATATTATATTATTTGTTTTCTTCATATCATTAATAATTCACAAACGGGTTCTGTCTAATTGGTGGTTTTAATTTTCCTATACGCTAACTACCACAGTCTGGTATTTAGAACTGAAAATAAATTATTTATTAGATGAGTAAATGTTATACCTACCGTAAGTAAATGAGTAGTAATACCTGAGAACTGCAGTTTTCTAAATTTTCTCAAAATTATTTATAAAATAATGACATCCGTTATGTTGACCATTAGCAATTTAGCAAAAATTCTAAGTACAAAGTAATTGTATTCTCGACAGATTTATTGTTTAACCCTTTAACGCTCTCTGGTAGCTATATATACCACAAACTATTACGGCTAATTTTGTCAGAGTTGCCGTGAACAAAATTCTTATAGGCGCAGTCAATACACTGAATGTATCTGTATCTGTAGAGTAGGGAGGGCGAGTTAAGTTTCACAGCACTTAGGCCACAATTGACCCATTGTGCATCCTCCCAGGGAGCTGTCACCCTTAGCTCATTGTCCATCCTGCCAATTCTAGGAAGGTGGACAAGTCACCAGGAGACATCTCTCTTATGTGGGCAGGTGTTGGCCAGGACTCGCCGAACGCGTCCTCTCGTATTAACGATAACTCTGGGCATTCACATAGGACATGCTCTACAGTTTCGTCTTCTCGTTCACACTTCCTACATAGAGGTGTGTCTGCTAGCCCCAGTGTATGGAGGTGTTTGCTTAGTTGACAATGACCAGTTAAAAAACCAACTGCCAAACGTAGGTTTTTCCTGGTCATTCCCAAGTACTTCTTAGATGTTGACTCTTCAAGGTTACTTAGTGTTACCCTGGCAAGTTTACATCCTTTCCCTTCTTCCCATCTTTTTACGGTTTGAGTATGGGAGTGACATTTGACAATTTCCGCGATTGTTGTAGTTGACCAACCAAAAAGATCCCCAGGTCCTAAGAGTCTTAGGCCTGCCGCCTTCCTAGCTAATTGGTCAGCAATGCGGTTGCCTTTATTCCTATTGTGTCCTTTAACCCACCTCAGGATGATGGTATTACCATCCGAAGCTTGGGTTAGTGACTTGTGACACTCCATTACTAAACCTGATGTGACACGTGGTCTATTCAAGGTTAGTAGCGCTTGTCTGCTATCTGTGCAGATGATTATAGTTTTACCTGCTATACCTTTTTGGGTTATCTCTTTTGCGGCTATGGAGATACCAGTCAGTTCTGTCTGAACTACGCTGGCATTTTTGCCCATACCCCACTTTATTCTTAGGTTCAGTGATCTGGAGTATATCCCGCATCCTGAGCCTTCTTTCATTTTGGAGCCATCGGTGTATATGCAATAGGCATTTGCCACGTTTGTCTCCATGTACTGTCCTGTTTCAATTTTGTAGGGTTTGTTGAAGACAAACTTTGGTTCAATTGAGTCGCAGCCTGCCTGTAGAAGTGGTAACGCATCCAACTCTTCTCGCCAGAAACGAGTTCTCAATTGTCCCATTCCTACATCAAGGTTTGCACCAGCTGAGCGCAGTCGCATCATTGTCACTAGCGCCACCTCTTTGACATATATATCTAGAGGCGTGATGCCAATGATCAACTCCATTGCAGCAGTTGGTGTTGTTTTCATGGCACCTGTTATATTTATGCAAGCCATCCGCTGAATATGGTTTAGTTTGTTAATCGCTGTTGCCTGTAGCACTTTTGGTACCCAAGCAATAGCTCCGTAAGTTAGCATTGGCCTAATGACAGCGGTGTAGACCCAGGCGATCACCCTGGGCGTGAGGCCCCAGGTGCGTCCGACCGTTCGTCGACACTGCTCATAGGCAATATATGCTCTTTTAGCTCTACCATCTAAGTGTGAGTTCCATGTTAACTTCTTGTCAAGGGTAATACCAAGGTACTTCACCTCGTCAGAAAAATTTAGACTGTAGTTTAGAATCCTTGGGGGTATTAAGCCCGTGATTCTTCTTTTCCTGGTAAAGAGGACCATCTCAGTTTTCTTTGGATTTATAGATAGTGAGTGTTCCTTGCACCATGTTTCTATTAGTCGGAGAGCAACTTGTGATCTCTCACATAGTGTGCTCTCAAACTTACCGCTTTGCAGGACAGCAATATCGTCTGCATAGGCTATTGTGTAGAAACCGTTGCTGCTGAGTTGGTCAACCAGGGTATCTAGAACTATGTTCCAGAGTAGTGGTGATAGCACCCCTCCCTGTGGACAGCCCCTCGTAACCATGCCTCTAACAGAAACGTCTTCTACATTTATGCTTATTGCTCTATTAGAGAGCATACTGAATATCCATTCGCTTATGGCCAGGGGAACATTCCTGACGTTGAGCTGTTGGGTGATAGTTGGGAATGTGGTTTTATCAAACGCTCCCTCAATGTCTATGAATATACCTAGGGTGGATTCTTTATTATCCAGCGATCTTTCAATTCTTCCCACTACATGATGCAGTGCAGAATCGGTAGATCTTCCCGAAGTATATGCATGTTGATTTGGGTGAAGTGGGTTATGGACCAGAACTTCATCCCTTATGTACCTCTCGCATAGCCTTTCCATCGTTTTCAACAGAAAGGATGTTAGGCTAATTGGTCGGAAAGCCTTTGGTAGGGTGTAGTCCATCCTACCTGGTTTTGGTATGAAGACCACACGTACCTCTCTCCACTTCCTAGGAATATATCTCAGAACCAAAGAGGCTCTGAATATTTCCACGAGGTGCGGCAGAAGGATATCCAGTCCCCACCGTAGTAGGGCTGGATATATGCCGTCAGGCCCTGGTGATTTGAAAGGGGTGAAGCACAATATGGCCCATTTTACCTTTTCCTCATTAATCATTGTTCTGGCGAGATGCCAGTCGTTTGTTGACGGTATGATTGCTTCTTCCATCCGGTTTGGTGCTGTTGAGACACTAGAACCGGGAAAGTGTGTTTTCATCAGGACCTCAGCACTTTCGCGAAGGTTGGAAGTTTTATTCCCATCTTCCTTCGTTAGTATGCCGACATGCCGATGTGGGTCCTTTGAGAGCGCTTTTTGTAACCTGGAAGCCTGCGGGAAATCTTCGATTTCCTCACAGAAGGTTCTCCAAGCAGCTCTTTGTCTTTGTCTGCAGACTTTTTTAAACTCTCTGAGATTTGATTGGTAAGAATCCCAATCCTCTTTGAGTTTGGTGCGTTTTGCTCTATTAAAAGCTGTTCTTGCTGTCTTCCTAAGGTGTTCCAATTCAGTGCACCACCAAGAGTTGGTTTTGCGACTTTCCTGGACCATCCTTATTGGACAGGATTTTTTATAAGCATAGCTTATTTTGTTTTGGATAGATACCGCATACCTTTCCAATTCTGTATTAGTTCCTGGAGTTGAAGCCCTTTCATTCCGCAGAGCATCTTCTAAGAGTCGGTTGTAGAGTTCTACATCCGTCCTCTTAGGGTCGCGCGATTTGATAAGGCTTTTTTCCAGACTAATATTATAGGTTAGCCAGCGGTGGTCGGACATAGAAATATCCTCCGATACCTGCCAGTTCTGAATTTTATTCGATATTTCAGCTGTTGCCAGCGTGATATCGATGACTGTTTGGCTACGAACATTACTGAATTAACATACACTGAATGCTTGCTGATATGTATGAATACCGAAAGCCTGTATGCGGCATGGCAACCAAAAACTTTTTATGAAACTGGTACGATAAGCAACCAGCGTGCCTTTCTACAACAGTCTATGTAAAAAATGTTGAATTTTATTTTTGTTTTTTGCACACGTGTCATTTGGACTAAAATCATCATCATTTCTGGCTGGACAACCCTTTTTGGGTCTTGGCCTGTTCCAGGATTCTTCTCCATTCTGATCTGTTTCGTGCTTTTTTTCTCCAGTTTTTTATTTTTAATACTTGGACAAAAATTGAAGTGATCTTTTTTCATTATTTTTAACTAGCAGATAATTCTTTAAAAGCACTGGAATCGTTCATGCAGGAATAAATATATTTTATAAGAATTCTGAGCCCAAAATTCGTTGTGTTTATTTATCACGGCGTACAAACAATTTTCATTTGTTAGTTTTGAAACTTAAGTCAGTTATTAAACAATATTATGACCATAATACAACAAAACAATATTATGAGGGTTGTACCAAATAAAAGGTTATTTTTCACATACCAAACCAAAAAAATCTCGAGATCGTAGTTTACGCACAATACTAAAATTTTTATGGATACTGAACTGCGTTTATTAGCCCTTTCGATACTGTTGCCGTAAAAGTTCGATTTTTATTTGCAGCTTTGATGAGCGAGCGCCGTACTATTACGCAAAATAATCTCCATCGTTCAGGTTCTGTCACCGTATATTTTTAATTATTTACATCTTTGAAGAGCTATAATCGTAATAGTACGTTCTACATTGTCCATCTTGCTTACTAGTACCGTTCATTTACGTTACGATCCACAAATACACCATACTGATGCCGTACATACACGGCAGTACATCACCCATCCTAGCGCCGTACTTTCTGAATACCGTTTTTTTTTTTGAAGTTTTACGAAAAAAAAATTTCACTGCTACGATAAAACGAATATAAACAAAATGTCGACAAACGAAAAACGATTCAACCACTTCAATATAAAGAATGTAAACTACGGAGGGGCCGTCTCTATCGCGAAGTGCACAATTTTCCCGGCGCCGTATATGAGCAAATTTATTACACTAATACACTAATTTATTTCACACTATAATTATATAATTTATTTACAACATTTATTACAATTTATATCCCTGACAATACGCGCGTTACATTTCAAAACTCGATATTATTCTTCAGACTACTTCACACAATGAAAGTTCCGCTATATATATCAAACAGCCGTTGTTCGGGAATCCCTTCGAAGCCCACGGATGTTGACCTGTGCTGACCCTTGAATTGTCTCGAACACCATGGAAGGAGACCGGTTTTATACCTCATTTTGTTTATCTCGAAGCTTCTTTGATCTTCGGTCGCCAACGAATTTATTCGACCCTTCTCTGGAGAGTTCCAATCGCAGGTATAAGAGACCCGTTTGGGTATTACCTGCTAAAAAATACTTGATAGAAAAAGATGTTTACAGTTTAGATGAGTCATTATTTATCGTAACAATACATTAAAGCAAAGTTTAGTATTTATTCGCTAGACAAGGTTTTACATGACTTTAAATTATTTATTAGGCCTATTTGTCATTACAATTACTATTATACTACAATTGACTACTAGTATCGACAGCCGTCCGACATGTTCCAGTACTTCAGTACAGCACTTGAAAAGGGTGCGCCAATGTACTCTTACAAGAAAGACAAATAATTCCAGCGGAAACGAAGATTTTGACGATTCGGATCAAGATCCTGACGGATTTGGTTTCAAACACAAGTTGACTAGCTTATTTAGTAAAAACATTTTTCCTGATGAAGAAGACGAGGATGAACAACCAACGATCCTTTTCGAATCATTTGATTTTACTGAGTCTACAAGCGTCAATGTTGACATTAATTCGAGTAATCCAATCGATTCAGAGTTTTCTTTAGTGAGAGTATTTGTCAAACAATTTCCAAAGAATCGAACCTCTACGCTATCCAGAAGAATTCGCAATTTTTTATGGATATGGAAGAACTCGACGCTTTTTTGGGAATACTTATAGTCATGGGGTTCTACAGCCTTACAACAATAAGGTCATACTGGTCCAGCAAGGAAAACTGTTGAACGTGTGAGTAAAGTATTTACATTAAAAGATCCTGAAAGTCTTGAGATTTTTGCATCTAAACTATAATGAAAATATGTTCCAAACAAAAATTAAAAAATTTGATAGACTGTACAAACTTAGACCACTTATAAAACATCTTTCAGAGACCTTTCAAGATGCTTTACGCCATATAGACACCTATCTATTGATACGAAAATGATCGAAAAATAGTATGCACTTATTAGCGGTTAATAATAGGTATAATTTAGAATACTATAATTATTTGGACTAAAAATCAAACTTTTCGTACCTTCTCTATGGAACTCAATTCATATAAAAGTGAACCATAACAAATTTTATATTTAAACTTAAAAATCAAAATTTTTTGGTGGATTTTTTTTAATTGCTAATAGCATAAAATTTTTTTGACGCTAAACTCTGTTAAAAAAACGGGTGTGGCAGTCCAGTGGGACTGCCGGTAGAAGTTATACTTCTATACACGCGTTCGCCGTTACAAATTTTTATGGGAGTTAATCTGCACAATCATTACATATGTAATGCTATAGGTAAGAGAGAGCAGAAAGAGAAACAGAATTAGGTATATAGGTATATGGTGCATCGTTTGCTGTATATAAACAACATTTGACTTGTAATAGGAGGATTTCATCAAAATATAATAATATTTTGATGAAAATGTATATTTTTATTTTCATATATGTATGAAAGGAGCTGAATGGACAAAAATTTTTTTACATATACTCTGCAGTAAAATTCGTTGTTTATTTTGTTATTAATATAAAAATACAATACAATACACTGCCACATAATTCAATATTATAATACAATACAAATTAAAATGCAATATTCATAAGTGTTTAAAAATGACAATATACATAACTTACTTACGCATATGTTTAATATACGCATATAACTTATTATTTATTTGTTGTTATTTTTATATAGATAAACAAAAGTATCATTTTTAATCCTACCCTATTATCGAATTTTTCGTTTCCAACAAAAATTTTTCAAAACAAATTTTTTTTGGAGCGGGTTAGAGTATTTTTTTATATACACATGTTTGTAAAAATTTGTTCAAAATACATTTTATTGTTTTAAACACAGTAATTAATATTTTTAAATATTTTTTAACAAAAAAAAAACAAAAAATTGCCTCACTGTGGCATGTTAGCACATTGCCGTGACCAGAATTCGAACCTGGGTTACCACGGCCACAACAACTCGGATTATGTTGTAAATTTTCATTTTATTTTAAAATTTAGCATTTTTGCGTATATTACATATATTTAATAAAATTAACGTGGAGTTTTTTTAAATATTTCAAAAATAAAAAAAGAAATTCATATTGGTATTCGAACTCACATATACCAGCGTATGAACCAAACACGTAAAATATTAGAGAGATATCGCAAGTGCATTTTTATCGTACGCTAATAACGGAATTAGCAATTTTGACATTCACGCAAGCGCATAGTGAATGTTACGTTAATACCGGATAAGGGCTCCCGCTATTTGGGTCGAAATAAGGGATGGTAATAACGTTAAACGATAATTTGACATTTGGGATGAAACATAAAAAATATTTAATGAAATATTTAAAGTCTAAAATAATTATGAACATTTAATAAATAATACAAAACATATCACTTAAATAATAATATTAATAAATATATCTTCTGTCTCTCTCTTACTCATTATCTTACATATGTAATGATTTCACCGATTCACTCCCGTACAAATGTTCAACGTGGAGCGCGCGTATAGAAGTATAACTTCAATAAATTGAACATAATACCTATTAGTAGTATAATAACCAAGCCACAGCAAAGCTAATAATTATATATTTTTGTAAATGAATGTAAAACATAAAATATATTTACTTAAAATCGTATTTTTGCTGGTCTTCGACAGTTCTTCATGTATTGAGAAAATTTGTTATTAATTTTCTCCGCACAGCGGACCGTTTAAGTCAAAGCTTTCATCCCTAATCCAAAATAGTCGCGAATTCGTGAAATGTACTATAGTTTGGACTATGGCCACATTTAAATACATATTAAATACTTAAAATAATTTAAATATTTAAAATAGAAAAGTAGTAAAGTTAGCAGATTAAGGAGAGCGTCTGTTTCACCTTGTGTATATTAATTCCAAATTTAGACATCTTCCGACCACACTAGTACAATTTCCTTTTTTACGCTTGGAATCTTAAAAAGAAGCTAAATATATTTTTATACCAGATATACACTTGTCTCGTAATCTGTTTTTACCCTTCCGGTCCACGCCATGTGGTACAACTGTAAAATTATCCCAAATTGGAACACAGTTGGCTTAGAATTGAGATTCAGGGACATGGACGATAAGGGGAAATACTTATGGTAGGGAAGATAGGACAACGGCATTAAAATGGTATGATGTCTTTAATTGCAAATTAAAAAAGCATCCGTTGCAAACTAGTTATAAGGGAATAAAAACAATAAATTTAATTAATATAACTACTTTGGTAATCCAATCCACTATTATACCAAGGTGTGAGAGCAAGCTAAAAGAAAAATAACTTTTTTATTATTGATTTTACTACATGTTCACTTAGAGGAGCCTTAATTATTATTGTTAGATTTATTCCTTATTCTATTGGAGATTAGTCTTTCTAGTAATTTGTACATTATCCACAGCAAAGCAATTGGTCAATAACTTTTTGGATGACCAGTTGGTTTACTTTGTTTTTATAGAGCCAATATTTTAGAAAGTTTAAGCCATTTTCATAATTTATTAGAAATTCAGAGTTGACGTCGTTAAACCTGCAGTTTTTTTTTCAGGAATAAACTCTTAGAGGCAACGTATAAATGTCTAAGCTGGTGAAAGGACTGGAGTGTTCGTTTTCTGTTGGTTCCGATTTTATTTCTTTAAATGTTTATTTTTTTTTGTATGAGCTTTATATGAGATTAAAAGAGAAAATTTATTATTCGGGATATATGCTTAGAATCAGAGGTATACAAGTAACGAATATAAGAACATGTAATCAGATGATGACGCGTGGCAAGCAAAATCTATAGTCATATGTAATCCATGTAAGAAAAGGGCTGCAATAGAGAAATGCCCTATCAAATCCTGTTCCACTTGTTCCTAGTAGCCACGTTTGAGTTCTGTGGATCTTCTTCTTACTGGTATCTGCCTTATGATTTTCTTTGCTATTTCACTCTCCTGCATTCGTTCAACATGGCTTTTCCAGTGCAAACTTCTCATCGTATAAATGTTATAATATCAGATTCTTAGTATACTGTGTTACTTCAAAATTATAGTGTTTCATACATTATTTCCATTTATTCTTCTATATACGTGCCTTTTTTCTCTTAGGCTTTTTCTCTTAAAGGGAGCTAGTAGTTTCTCATCGCTATTTGAGAGTGTTAATATCTCCAAACCAGGCCCCATCGGGGTTTTTTATGTGACATTTGGTTTTTCTTGTAATCTTATTAGATCTTAGATGTTTAATCGGTTCGTTATATGTTAACCTCTTCGGTGACATTGTTACCTAACGTGACTAATGAGCTTAGATATGAAAAATTTGCCTCTGACGATGATTGCATTATCGTCAGCGTATCCTAAACAGTCTTTTGTAAACATATTTTTGATAAAATCATCTACCAAGGTTGCCCCGATTAGACGTGACAGAACCCCTCCTTCCGGACAGCCTCCCTCTGCCATCTATTTGATGGTTGCTTTACCAAAAGTGGATATTACTATCCTATACTCCAGAGATGCCATTATTCATCTGTATATTACCGCAGGTGTGGCTCATCTACTTCTTCTACTACAAACCGCCATTGCTATCCCTGTATATATTAAACATAGAGTTAAGATTAAAAATATTACAAGAATTAATATTACACTCAACAGTCTTCCGGGTCGAACCGCGTCGATTATCATTGCGCTGAGCTTTCGACATCCTCTTTGATGTCTTCTTAGGGGCTTTCGAAGTCTCAGTCTCCTGAGCCCCCAGACACCGCTACACTGATCACTAATCGATGCATTACTACTACTGGGAACAGAGGACGGTTCATTTATACCGTCGATGGTGACGTGGTTTGGATGGAGGTTGACACGGGGATTAGCTTGAACATTTCTGACAGTAGGATTTTGATTAGCGGGTGAAGCGGACGATATTTTCTTTATGAGAGGTCTCTATGTCGAAGGTAACCGTATGTCGTCATCTCTTTTATTGAAACAATTTGGTCTTTTTTTAATTTCTATGGCTTCTCGGATAATTCTTGGTTTATAGAAGCGGATGGGGGCTAGGGTTCTGGAGTTTTCAAAATCAATTTTGTCTCCTGTATAAAGATGCTGTTGACCTAGAGCTAAAATTAAATCGGAATTGCGAACAGAAATGAAATGTTCATAAATCCTATCTTGGATTCTACGATTTGTTTGGCCTATATAGAATCGGGGGCAGTCTGCACAAGGAATAAATGGTGCCCCAATGGGCTTCTCACTATCTCCAGTAATTGCAAATATCTTTATGGAAGATTTCGAGACCCGACCACATCAATGCTCAAATCCACATGTTGACTACAAGCAACAACTACAGTAAGTGCCACACTCAAAAATAATTGCGAAATTATTGTAAGCTCAATTTATAGCCCCCTAAGCATTTCATTAAAAAAGAACAGTGTGCAGAATATATGAAAAGTTTGGGAAAAAGATATAGGTACTTGAGAAAGGCACTCTGCCGAAACAGCTGTAGTGATAAAATATTATAATAAATTTTGTGGAAGTTTTGAAAATAAAATTTATATAAAATGAATTTCCATCTACCAACAACTAAAGGAAAAGAGTTGCTAGCAGCCATAAAAGAATAGAAATGTGAAGCAATATCAACATGTAGTCCGATTTCTTGATCAAAATACCGAAATTAATCGATTTATTCATTATTACAAATAATATTTCCTCCAATTATATAGAGATTAATGATGGTTGGGATGTTAATTTAGATTATTCACCCATAATACTTACTGTGAGTGACATGATCACAGAAAAATGGGTTAACATTAAATAAGTACAAGCTGATTATAGCCGCAAATGTCAATCATGGAACAAAATATTTTGGTTTGGCAGTGTTGACATGTTTTATAATGTATATGTTGTATGCTTCAAAAAGAAAAACAGAAAGGATCTAAAAAGTACATTTTAATTATATTATTTTATTAATTCTGCAATTTTTAATGTATATATATAACAACTACGAGTACATATTTGTTTCGAGATTAATTGCAGTTAATTATTAGAGATTTGTTTTGGCAATTGCCCTTTGATAGATTAGCGGAAAGATTTGGCAAAGCTCAAACCACCAGTTGCCAGATTGTAACAGATGTTTGCAATTAATCTCTAAATAGACAAATATTTACTCGTTATTGTTATATATAAATTAAAAATTGTAGAATTCATAAAATAATATAATCAAAATGTACTTTTTAAAAGCTTTCTCTCTTTATATTTGAAGCATAGAACATATATACTTTATAAAAACATGCCAACACTGCTAAACCGAAATATTTTGTTCCATGGTTGACATTTGCGGCTATAATCAGCTTGTACTCTCGTTAATGTTAACCGAAAACTGAAATTATGGATTAACTGGAATAAACTCTCTCCGGTAGTCGGTTTTACCATGGAGACAAACAAAATAAACATTTCAGTTAAGATATTGTACCGCTTGTAATTTTTTAATCATGATCAATAAACTAAAAATATGATTTTTAAAAAGTCATTATTACTCCAGTCACCCCCAACATGCACGGATATTGCTCGTCTCCAGATGTTATGTTGTAAACCTAAACAGACGAGTCAAGTGTACATCTGGAATTCTTTTGAACATAGTAGGCGTAGCAAGGGCCACATCTGGTCGAACCAATTGTTTTCTTGCCGTTTCCGTTTTAGTAAATTAGTATTTTTTTATTGCAGTTTAACCTTATTTACTTTATGGATTAACGAGCTCTGTTATTTTAAATTGGCAATGGCTTACGAACAAAACATTTTTTAATACATTAGACTTACTTTACCAATGGGATACAATGGAACTTCGATGTGATTTCGAAAAAGTTACAAAAAAAAGCAATAACCATATTGCGCGCATATTCTGAATAGTCAGTGTAGATTAACATAAACTTGAAGACAATTATAGTTATGATAACTTTTACAAAAACTGTAACTGCTTCACAATAATTCGTGTTCTAAGATAGAAAACTGTACATCCAACCCAAAACTCATATTTAAATCTCATTATAGCATTAAATTTCTGGAGAAATTTAAAGATGTTTTTTTTTTGAAAAAGTTAGTTTGTTAGTTCGACCCAGCTCAATAAGATAAAAAATAAAAACGTTTTTACGTTTTAATAAAAGCAGTATTTACAATATATTAGATTGTTCTTTCTTCTTCTGTCAAGTCAAAGTTCCGCTTCTCCATCCCTTACTTTATGGGATTGCATTCTCTTTAAGTACCTGATTCACTAAGCTGCGCTCATGGAAGTCTCTGCAGGTAGATATTATTTGAGGAGTCTAATTTCAAATCTCACATTCTCCGTTTTTGTGAATTTTGGCAAATTACAAAAAACTGTAAAAACTATGTTTCAAGCCTATTTTGTTAATTATTTTTTTTACATTTCGTTTGCTTTTGTTTTTGAGTTTTGAGTAAAAAAACTGAAAAATGTGAGATTTGCATCCATCCGATATGGATCCAAGCGATATGCATTCCCGAATGGGCGAGTCTAAGCTACACCATCAGTTTGTAGCTGATTTCTACCTTAGATTTCTGGATTGAAATATTGCAAATATATAAAAATATAAGGAAAAGAAGATGCCAATAACAAACACTTCAATTAAAATTCATAAAAGGTATTAGTTAATTACATAATTAGGTATATAATTAAAAGTACATATTATTATTTTATTATGTTCATTCAACATCACATTACTTACAGTCTAAAAATTATTTTTGTTAATAGTATCTAATAATAGTAAGAAAGAAAAATTAAATATGAGTGTAATATATTTTGTTTAAAGTCACAACTTTTCAATAAAAGGGAAAAAAATTTCCTTTGCGGTTGGCATAAAACTCATGTTCTTCTCTTTCTATTTTGTCATCTTGTTTTTCGACTATAGACTACTGGGAAAATCAATTACACCTCTTTAATATTATCTGGTGCTTTTGAAAGCTACCATAGTAGTGAGCAATTACCGAACTAAACGGGATCTAGCGTGATCGTCACGTGACTATGACAAACAACAAGAGACTCGTTCTAACTCTACTCTTTTCCATATTTTACTATGCATGCGAGACATGGACATAGAATCAGATAGACGATGCATAGATGCTTTTGAAATGTGGCATGAAGACGACTGCTTGGAATTCCATGGACGGCTCGCCGTACGAACATCTCGGCTCTAGATGAAATTAAACCCAATCAGCGTCTCTTTAGTACTGTTTACTCTAGAATTTTAAAGTTCTTTGGTCATGTCAATCGCAGTGATCACAAAATAGAGCGGTTGCTAATTCAAGGAAGGCCTCAGAGTCAAAGCCAACGCGGCAGATCTCCACAGCTATGGGCAGGCATCACGAAAAAGCTTCCCAACAAGCAGTATATTGAGACACTACATAACAGATTACCACGACCAACGGAGATGTATCATTGATCAGACTTTCCAAGCTGCTGAAGCCCACAATACATCTGCCAAGATGTTAATAACTATGATGATGATCCCACCATGCTAATTAAAATATTATTTTTGTTGCGTCCGCCACAACCATCACAAACAAGTCTAATGATTTTGTAAGGTGACAAATCACCAACTGAGTTTAAATAATAAAATAAGCAAGATGATATTTCATTGCATTTGCTCATTTGTAGTACTCATTTGCAGTCCAAGAATGTCACGTCACGTTTTGGGTCCCCATTTTTGATTTAGAATGGCCAGCAACTACACTGAAATTGTTTAAATAAATCTATCTCTTGTAGTAAGTTGCTTGATCGGAAATTTTTGGTAGTATGTAGTAGACTTCTGATAGTCAAAAAAGAGAATCAGTAAATCATTTATGTTTTCTTTTAGCAATTCATAGAATGATTTTGACCTTAATTTATGCACTCTTTTTTCAACCAATACATTATTTTTCTGAACAGCATCTTTAAAAACTTTGCTTCTTTAGATCAAAGCAAGACAAGTATAGCAAACGTCTACACGGGGTGAGCCAAAATCCAAATTGTAATTTCTGTTAAAAATGTAACGGAAATAACGTTATTTAATTTCATTTAATTTCCATGTCTTAAATTTCTCGTCAGCACAAAATATTCTTCGTAACTTTTTAATGTTCTACTCGGACGGGAAATATTTATGGTTCCTTAAAGAAAAAGGTGAGAGAGTGCTGTTGGTAACACTTATAATGCCTTTGCAAGTCGTAGTAATAACAGAACCAGAACCAATCACAACAGACGGTTTGAGACAAGCACCAACCACAGAAACTATGACGGCGCAAATGACAAGACAGAGAGAGAGAGAGAGAGGGAAAGAGAGATCTGTAGAAAATTCACAAAGTTAAAAACATCCGAAAAACATGCGTTTAGTGCCGCGTTTCTTAATCTCCATTTACATTTCATAAGTTCATTTAACGCCAAATGAAAACTGGATTAATAATAAAAGAGTAAGTGGTACAGGTGACATTATAATTGCTAACAAGAACACAGCCAAAGTAAAGTGCTCAAGTGATTTGGATTTAACAACTGTTGTTGGTGAGAATCGTTTTAATATTGTTGTTCAAAATTCTCTGTGTGTCCCAGAACTTGCAACTAACTTTTTATCTGTCAGCAAACTCCTATAGACAATGGGAATTCAGTTAAATTTGAAAATCATGGTTGCAAAATATTTAAAAAATTCTGAACTAATTGCAAACGCTGACTTGATAAATGGTGTATCCAAATTGAATATTAACGTTAATAAAGATTTTGAAAATTGTTTATTTGTCAATGGCGAAACATGGCATAGAAAGTTTGGCCATATAAGCAGTGTTTAGTTAAATAAAATGAAAGATGGAATAGTAAATGGGCTGAATATGACTGGGAAAATTGACATTAAAAAACACAACTGTATAGTTTGTTGTGAAGGTCACGAACAAACTCGATTACTGTTTCCACAGCAAGGTCACAGAGCCAGTAGTTTATTGGAGATTGTACACACTGATGTATGTGGACCTATGGAGAACATTAGGTGGCTCCAAATATTTTATTACTTTCTAATACGTTTTTGGTAAAGTAGTCTTCATTTATTTTATTAAAATAAAAAAGTGAAGTTGAATTGTTTTAAGAATTTTAAAAGTATGGCCGAAAACCAGAAGGGCGTTTATTATAAAAACTCTGTGAAGTGACAATGGTGGAAAATTGTGTCCAAAAGAATTTGAAAGATATTTAAGTGTAGATGATATCATAAAAAAACCAATCCCTATACCTACTCCTGAACAAAATGGAGTATCCGAAGGTTTGAATTGGACAATTGTAGAAAAGGCACAGTGTCTTAAGTATCTTTTGTTTGATGTCAATCTTAAGAAAAATTATTGGGCTGAAGCTGTAAACACAGCTGTTAAAAAATACATCGCTGTTGTTAAAAAATAGATCTGTGGCTTCTGGTTTAAACAAAACACTGTTTGAAATGTGAACAGATATTAAACCTGATGTTAGTGGCCCTTGAATATTTGGCAACAATGTGATAGTGTACAGTACACGTTCCAAAAGAAAAAAGGCCAAAGTGGGTGAAAAAAGCTATTTTGCACATTTTAGTAGAGTATACTGAAAATACAAAATCATACAGGGTGTGTAATCCAACCACCAAAGAAATTATAGTAAGCAGAGATGTAGTATGGAAGGCTCAAAAAAGTTTGAAGTGATTCATTTCGATTTAAAAGAAAAATATTTTTAGTGACAAGGAATCTAGCTAATATGAGGAAGAAGTGATAAAGACTTTGCAGTGTCCAATTTACGTAGAAGTATACAGAAACTCAGAACGAGTAAGAAAAAGAAAATACTTTAGTGAGTATGTAACATATATGTGTGCAGAGACAAGTGACATAGATGATGTTCCGTTAACAGTCTCGGAGGCATTACAACGTCCTAATGAAGCAAAGTGAAGAGAAGTCATGATGGATGAAATCCAATCTTTTCGTGACAACAATGCATTAGATGTGGCAGATGTGCCAGAAAATGGTAGTGTAATTGATAATAAGTGGGTGTTTAAGTTAAAGTGTAATAGCGAAAATAAAGTTACATATTGTGCAAAATTAGTGGCTGGAGGTTTTAATCAAAGAGAATATATTATAGACTATACAGAAACTTTTGCGCCAGTAATAAGACATTCTCCTTTAAAGTTAGTTTTTTCACTTTCTATAAAATTAGGTTTGGATATTACTCATTTAGATGTTAAAACAGCATTTCTAAATGGTCATTTTAAACAGAAAATCTACATGCAATCACCAGAGGGTTTTGATAGAGCAGATAGAGCAATCACCAGAGCAGGTAACAAATGTTTAAAATTAAATAAGACTATTTACGGGCTTAAACAGTCTTATAATTATGGGCCTTAAATTATGAAGTAAATAATGTTTTAGAAAATATTAATTAAAACAAATCAAAACGTGAACCTTGTATCTATATAAAAAGAGAAAAGAAAATTACGATGGTAGCAATATATGTAGAGGATTTTTTTGTTTCCAATGGATAAAAGTGAAACAAGTAGACTAAAAAATAAGTTGAAAATTAAATTCCTTGTTAAAGATTTGGGTAGAATTAAGGAATGTTTAGGTATGCAAATAGACTTTGATCCAAATAAAGTTATATTGATTTGAATCAGAAAAACTATATTATTAAGTTGTTAAAGAGATTTAACATGAGTGACGCCCGATAACAAAGGAGTTAAAACTCCAATTGAACCAAAGTTATCTTTAACAATGGATGATAGTAACAAACGTATTAGGTATCAATTTTCTTATCAGAGTCTAATTGGTAGTTTGATGTATTAATGTTTTACCCAAAACAGATATATCATTTACAGTCAGTTTATTGAGCCAATTTAACAATGCATATAATGACTCCCATTGGTAATGTGTAAAAAGGGTATTGAGGTATTTAAAATACACTATTAACTATTCTCTGATTTCCCTAAAAGATTATTCAGAATTACATGTTTTTTTTTTATTTAGCTTTACGTGTCTCGACAGCGTAGGTCACTGACACAGGTACAATTTTATTACATTACATTACAAGAATATACAGTAACATTACAATTAATAAAGAAATACATTAAATATTGGTACAATTATTAATTATCAAAATCTAAACTACGTTTCGTCTTCTAAATATCCTGGTAAAGCTTGGTTTCATAGAGGAAATTAGTAAGGTTTTGGAATTGATCTGGCGAACTGAGAATATTTTATAGGTTTTGACTCAAAAGATTATTTTTTCTTTCGTTGTTAAAGTGGGGACAGTCTACGAGAATATGTTTAACAGATAGAATATTACCACAGTGTGTGCATGTAGGTGGATCTTGAGAAGTCATTAAATGTTTATGAGTTAGTCTCGTATGGCCGATTCTAAGTCGGCGAATTAAGATTTTGTTTTTTCGTGTCATGGAAGGAAACTCAAGCTTTTTAACGCTGGGATGGATGTCACGAAGCTTGGAAGGGATTTTATTCCAGTGATTTTGCCAAGACATTTGGATAATATTTTTAAAATGCGACTGTAAATCTGTATGAAGTTGTATGTTTTCAGTCTCCATATTAGAAGACGAGGCTTGTTTTGCAAAGAGGTCGGCTAGTTCGTTACCTGGGATTCCTACATGAGAAGGAATCCAGATCATAGTTATGGATACTCCCATTGAGATTAAACTATCGAAAGAGTTTTGAATGGCTTGAACCAAAGGATGTACCGTGTACATACTTTTGAGAGAATAGATAGACGCTAAAGAGTCTGTACATATTGCTACTTTTTTATATTTTGGAGATAATAAGTTTGTAGCTTGAAGAATAGAGAATAATTCAGCAGTATGTATGCAGCAGAAGAGCGGAAGATTACAAGATGTGATTAAATCGGTGTTTGAAGTTACAGCACATCCAACAGCCGTAGAACTCTTAGAAGCATCTGTGTATAAAATTTGGTCAAATCTGTTGTTAGCAATTAATTCTTTAAAGGTTTGCCTTAGACATTGTGGATTTGTCTGATGCTTATCATAATTAGTTAACGAGAGATTAAAATCGGCTATCGATTTATTCCAGGGAGGTTTAGGTGATATTAATATTGGAGTTGTGACTGAAAGATCGATATTATTCAGATGTGGTGAGAGATACTGTGGCATAGACTGAAGTTTTATAGGAGAAGGAGAGTTTAAAAGTTCATTACTTAATAAGTTATAAGCTGGGTTTTCGGTATTAGCTGAGATTCAGGACGAATATTTTAAAAGGAGTTGCCGGCGACGTAGCCAGAGGGGAAGTTCATTAGCTTCTCTGTATAAACTCTCTGCAGGGCTCGACCTAAAGGCTCCAAGGCATATTCGGAGTGCAGTGTTGTGTACAGAATTAAGAAGTTTTTATTTACATTACATGGTTTTGTAGATGCCTATTGAGCAAGTAACAATACATTAGATCATAGATCCTTTACTGGATATATATTTAAATTTTGTGGCTCTGCAATATCTTGGCAAAGTACAAGACAAAGAACGGTAGCTTTATCTAGTTGCGAGGCAGAATATATGGCCTTGTCAGAGGTTACTAAAGAGGCTGGTTTTTTTAGGGGTTTGCTGATTTAAGTGATTTAATTGAAAAAAACTGAATGTATTATTAACGATGTTGTTACTTAACGATAATCAAAGTGCATCAAACTTATTAGCAAATCCAATTTATCATAAAAGAAGTAAGCATATTTATGTAGATATCATTTTCTGAGAGACCTAATATCTGACACAATCATTAATATAAAATATATGCCTACTGATGTTATGCCAGCTGATATGTTGACTAAAAGGTCTAGTTGCTAAAAAACTGCACAGATTATTGAAACTGTAAAGTATTGGTAACCTATAATTTTTTTTATGATGATGTTGATTTGTTAAAATATTGATCAACTAAACAAAATTTAAATATTAGCGCCATATGTCATGTACGTAAGTTGAGGTTGGTACAATGTAAAATGTAAATTGTATTCACTTTAGCAACAAAATAACGTTACTCTTAACTGTATACTCATCTTTTTTTGTCTTTATAGAGAGGGGCCTGGAATCTTCTGTATACGCATCTGGATTCTTTAATTTATAAGTTTTAACAATGTACTTCTTACTTTTTTTCTCTTAATTTTCGAAGTACTTAAACAATTGTGAATATTCATGCAGTTAATTGTGTCATATCCTATAACAACAACTTTATGCATGACCCTAAAGTGAAGATTGATGTTTATTTTTGTTATTTAATTTCTCAGTGTAATTATTCATCTACTAGTATTTTCTAACAGAATTATGTAGGTATGTATTTATACACTTCAAAATTTTGTACTGCCACCAGCAGTACATTGAAAAAATCTTTCCGTCTGTGTACAAAAGAAGAAAACTCAACTACAGACTAAAAACGTTTTTTAGTCTTTATATATGCGAACAAGTGTGTTTGTGTTGTGTTTCTTGGTGCCGACACCATTCGATTTCTTGGAACTCCTCTCTCGTTGATACCGCCAGCGTCAAACGAACCACGAACCAAGCCAAAGTAAGCCTGGGACTGGGATCGTCGAGGCCGGTTCTCGTCTCCATCCGCTTCATCATGTGCATCTTGTTGATGGCTGTGCACTGTTTGTATCGCAATCGAAGCCGCCAATCTGACGCCGAAATTTTCAACACCCACTAGATAAATTGTTTCAATATTCTTATCTTTGTAAAGATTTTCCGTTTGAATTAGAGATTATATTGGAAATTTATGCTAATACTATATACAATCAAACTACAATGTAATTTCATTCAAGATACATCTTAGAACAGTGGGAAGAATCTAAGATCTAAGTATAGAGTGGCTCTTGTAGACGTAATGTGTAACACATTTAATAATCAGATTTATAATCTGAAAATTTGCTAGTCCTCATAACTGTAACTGACCTACAGTAAGTATTTTGATTTGAGTTGATGGTATGTGAGACGTAAAGACGGCGTAATTATTTTACAGTCTATGCCGAAAAGTGATCTAGTGCAGCGGCTTGTGACTACTAAAAGAGGCGGTGCACAAATAGATAAATTTACCGGGTACTGGATTAAAAAGGATTTTTTGGGCATATTTTCATTAAAATTAACATTTATGTATAATTAGATGACCGATTGGATAAAGAATTATAAAAATAAGGCAAGGAATAACGATATTATATGTCATAACTAGACTTCGGCAAATATGCAAATAAAAATGTAGAAAATATGCGCATAAATATGCACGTGTTTACCCGAAAATATGCAAATATTTTACAAAATATGCATACAAATAAATAAAAAAATCGTAAAATAGTAACAATTTTATTTAAAAAAAAAAGTGTACATAACTAAATATTTCCTACTATTCATTAAGATTTACATTTATTTTAAGTAACTACATCATTTTTAAGTATGAATAAACTTATTTAGAATTATGGTAACAATAAATGACCAAGTGGTGTTCAAAATTTTCTAACAAAAACTTGTGGTTCTGTCTGAGTACATATATTTATATATGGAAAAACTTCGTTCAACATCAACTGATGTAACGGGAGCATTTTTCAAACTAACCAAAACATTTGGTTCTAAATTAATTGTTTCCGAAATATTTCCAGCTAGAACACTGACTACTTCAGAAAGAATATGGTAACCTTTATTTTTTTCCATAGTAGCTTTAAATTTTTTTAAAATATCTTTTCCAATATTACCTCTAACGTTCCGACAACATGACGCAAATTCTTTTATTAATGCTGTACTTTCGAACAATGACAGTTTTGGTGATTCTAACTGAGTAATTGTTTTTTGAACAAAACTAAAATTTGATTTTATAAATGAAAGTCCTTGTTGAAGCAAGTTACTCTGAAAAGTTTGTTTAGAATCCAAAAGAGATTGGGAACTTTCATCTGTTAACGTATCAATTATGTTCTTTATTTTAACAAAATGATCTGCATAAAAATTAGCTGCTTCTAACCATGTTCCCCATCGCGTTAAAATAGGTTGTGGTGGAAGAGGAATGTTAGGTAGCATTTCTTTATAAAGTTGAATTCTTATAGGAGATTTAAGAAATACTTTTTTGACACTGGATATCATGGTATTTACAAGAGGAAACTTTTTTCGTATTTCCTCTGCAACTCTGTTTAATTCATGCGCTACACAAGTAACATGTATTAAATCTGGGAAAAATATTTTTAAATTTTGTCCTGCTTTCACCATATAAGGAGCAGCATCCGATAAAATAAGCAGTAATTTATTAGAAGGAATAGTTGTCGGAAGAAAAAAAGTTGCTAATGTTTCTTGTATAAAACGCGAAATTGTTAAAGCATTTGTTTTCTCAAGTTGCTGGCATGAAATAAGATGAGATTTTGGTAAGGTATCTTCTTTAAGAACACCAATCAATAAATGAGCAATATACTTTCCTGAGGAATCAGTGGTTTCGTCTACAGATATGTAAAAATAATTATCTGCAATTTCTTCCTTAATATTAATTAACACCGACGAGTATAGCCCGTTCACATTATTTCTTCTTAGAGATCGATCACTTGGAACATTAAGTTTGCAATATTTTTTTAGAAACGAACTAAAATTTACATTTGCTAATTTTGAAAGCGGTATGTTTGCAGACACTAATGTGCGACACAAGTATTCATTAAAAGTTTCTTGCTCATCTAATTTTTTTGAAGTAGATTGGAAACATTTAGCCATTGAAGTTTGATGTTTTCCTCCTATTTTTCCTTTTTTTGCAATGTGTGAAGCAGTTCTCACATGTTGGTCTATCTGAAATTTCTTCTCACATGCTATCTATAAATAAAAATAAAAACCTTTATTTTAACCCAACCTTTAAAATATAAAAATATACAAGGTGTTTTTGTTAATCAAATAACTGGTTTGGAAAAAAAAACACTCGCTGAGTGTTTGTTGAGAAAAAGTGTTTTAAATGCAGTATTAATCCACAAATTAGTTTTTGTTACTAACCATTAGTACATCATATAACTTATTTTAAAATTCAACAAAAGTTTTTTTTTTGTTAATTCAATTACAATAAAAATAATTGTGTTTTAGAATAGCTGACTTCATAAAAAAAAGTAAAGGTGAAAAATTTTTCTAAATACACACCATTGTATTGTACCATGGACAATTTTCTCTCACTAAAGGAAGCTATTTTTCATTTAAAAACAACCTACGAGTACTAAATTTCAAGTAAATACGTTTATTGGTTTTAAAGTTATTGTTGTTATTAACTAAAAGAATTTAATTTTTTTTAATTTTAACACCCTGTATCTCGAAAAGTAAATAAGTTTGACCCCTCATTAACTATATCGTTTTGTTCAATTTTTCGAGAAGTATCTACAGTCAAACGTTGTAAGTGTCATTTGGAAACACCCTGTATGTATGAAATATTAGATATTTAATAGAAAATATTAGATACTTACAATTTTGCCACAGACTGAACAGTAGATTTTTCCCATATCCATAGACAGCTCTTTATAAGGTTTAATCCAAGTTGAAGCACTGGTTGTTTTAGGCATTATAAAATCACAATCTTCCTTTTTGTTACGCACAACGAGTGTTTACGCTTTGAATATCAAAACAAAAATGATTTACAAATCTGAGCATCAAATTAGAAATGTTTAGGTACCTAATTCAATAAACTGGGAGATTTTGGAAAATCCCTAAATTAGGAACAAAACTATTAGCCGTTTACCTGCTGTTAAGATACAATAAATTGTAGATAGATTTGGGGATTACATCATAAAATACAAATGAGCGAACCCTTAGCGATTATCCAATAACTGAATGCCTCAGTGACCGAGACTTTCTAAGAATGTTGAGGGCTACTTAAATTGATCTTCTTTGAAATTGTAAATGTTTTGTACCTGTAGAGATTACGTACTTAGATCATTTCTTGATTAAAATGACTACAAAATTTTATACAAGAATTGAAATAAATTGGTATGTTTAAAAATTTTCAAATACAGTATAAAAATCTGAACTTTTATGCACTTTATGCAAACTTTTATACAAATATGCCAAAATATGAAATATTTGCATAAAATATGCACAATATGCAAAATATGCAATATGCATATTTGCCGAAGTCTAGTCATAACAAACCGACAACAAGAACTATATATATGCGAGAACTAGACTAACAAAATATTAAAAATTTTAAGGGTAACGTGCGCAATTAGTATTTTTAAATCATAAACAATAATAAAAACTTGCCAGATTTTCATCAAGCAGTAATTTATGGCATTTTAAAAGTTTTTATTAAAATGAAAATTTACACTGTTGAAACATATTTGAAATCTAGTCTTCGTTCTGTTTTACTAGCAAAACGATCAATAACTCGTTTATTAAAGTCTTCAATGTTGTTGAAAAACACTTTTTCAGATGATAACATTCCCAATACAGTTAGTCTTTCTTCTTTTATAAAGTCAGTTATAAAACGAGCGGTTGTAATTTATTTAAGAATATTTATTTTTAAGCTTACAGCACGATATTGTCTTATCAACTAACTTTATAATAACAGCGCTCCTATATATAGCAAGTACATTAGTTCTAGAACTATCTGGAGTAGTCCACCTCTATTCGTCGTAGTGGAGTTATATGGGGTACGTCAAAATTAGCTTTTTCGTTACACTGCTCGCTGCTTAGATCTGAGCGTCCCGATCAGCAACTCTATATGTAGGACCAGGATGGCAGAATCTACAGGACTCTCCGACTCTGCATAAACTCCTCAAGAAGAAATAACAATCTACTGTCTTTGAAGGATACGACTTCTTCGGGTTAATGCAACACACAATTCGTACGCTGGTTTCTCAGAATATCACTTTAAGCATGCTTCTCACAATCCTCAAATCCAGATTTTCTAGTGCATGGCCTATTTTTGGTATAGCCAAGTTTTCGATGTAATAATTGCGCACGATTTTCTTAGAGGACGCCATATATCCTCGTATATTGCCTTTTTCATGTTCATGAATGTTGTTCATTCTTAACTTGAGGCGGTCCACATATTCCTTACTTGCAACATGTTCTTCGGAAGGTCTGCAGCCAAACGAACTTCACGAACCAACATCAAGCAGGTTGGAGTCTGGTCGTTAGTTTCATTCACGGCCGAGCGGTAGGCCATTAGGAATAAATTAATGTGTCTTTCTGGTCTTATTGACACCAATCAATTTACAAACGTTTTGTAAAAGAGTTGACTCGAAGTTTTGCCCTTGATCGGAGTGGATCTTCAAGGGAACACCAAATCGGCTGAAGAATTTTTTAACCAGTACCTCTGCAACCATCGCAGCTTTTTGATTAGTATCCCATAGGCCTTAGTCCATTTCGTAAAATAATCCACATCTTCTAGGTTATATTTATTTCCATCATCTGTTTCTGGAAATGGACTTGCAATGTCTATTGCTACTCTTTCCATAGGACTACCAACATTATACTGTTTCATAGGTGCTCTTTTTACCACCTGTGACAAAATGTGACCCACGTCGCCACCATTCCAACATTTGGGCTCACGTTTCTTCGGCATCGTGTTAAGAACTATTTTTCGTACCATTTTCTCCGGATGTTCATCGTTTTGTTCGTCTCCTTTTTCGATGGTTCGTTCTAGATAGTTCCGTGAAGTTTGACTAGCTGTTTTGTGTTCCAACGCAATGGCGAGCGCTTCATCTAAAACTTTCGTTTTTGCTAGTCATAAAGCTTTTTTTAAAATGTTGTCTCGTGCCTCTCGATAAGCTGACCGCTCTATACGAGCAACATCTGCTCTAATTTTTTACAAATTTTCACTTGATTGTTGCATTTTACTTTTTAATTGTGCCTTGTAGACGTGTAGATGTGAATTTCCGTAGCGTTTTTCTAGTCGAATGAATAAGGTCTCATAAAATTTTTGTTGGCCTTTAAGAATCGATTTTAAGATATGCGCAGCATTCGGCCACTAAAGTAGAAGTCAAGGAAGACGATGCACATTCTTGAAGGATCTAAGCAAACTGGATTTACTGGATTTAAAACAGATTTACACAGAAGCACTACCCGTTTACTAATATGAATTTGAGAGAATTGAAAATTTCTAATGTTTGGGGTCAAAAATATCTGATAAGTTCCAATCAATTTGAGACAATAGAACAGTTGTATGAATAGTTGTCGTATTTGTGTCATTGAACAACAGGTCTCCACGACACGAAATAAAGCAAAACTGAATTGATGGGAGAGGAAAATTCTTCGAAAAATCTTTGTGTGACCGAGGTAACTGGTGAAGGCATTCTAATCCCAAAGCCATCCAGCTCTATGTAGAGTTGTCTTGTGGTGAATAAGTGCTCTGAAAAGAGCTATGTAGAATAAAAAGTTTGAAAGTTTCAAGGAAATAGATCAAGTAATAAATAACTATTTAGACGATGTAGAAAACGATCTCCGGCAGCTAAGCGAAAAATGACGACAACGTAAAGCATTTGACCAAGAAAATTGGAAAAGTGTGGTTCACAATACTACCGCAGAATTTGCACGGCCAACAGATGCTATTTTGGGCTCAATATCTCCTTAAATCTACAATTTTATCGAGAAATACAAAAATAAATCTCTACAAAACAATAATACGCCCAGTTCTGGCATATGGTTCAGAGACCTGGACTCTAACAAAAAGTAATGAAAACATGTTATATGTTTCGAAAGAAAAGTACTAAGACTAATCTATGGAGCGGTGAATGACAATGGAGTGTGAAGAAGACGATACAACTTCGAACTTTACAGAATATACCATGAACCAGATATCGTAAAACATATTAAGATAGGACGTCTGAGGTGGATAGAGCATGTAATGCGGATGGAACAAAATGACCCAGCTAGAAAAACGCTCCTTGTTAGACCCATTGGTCAGAGAAGAAGAGGAAGACCCAGAACAAGGTTCCTTGATAACATCGATGAAGACATAAAAAATATGGGAATACGTTCTTGTCGGAGGAAGACGATGAATTGGGACTATTGGAGAGAAATTCTTGAGGAGGCGAAGACCCACGCAGGGTTGCGAAGCCAGAATGATAACGATGATGGTTCACAAGTCCCCGAATCTACCCGAGAATTCATGAATACACCCTTTTTTTTTAAACACCTGTATTGTTGGTATAAAACGTTAAATTAACAAAAATACGCCAATTAAAAATATAACACATTCTGATTAATGCAGTGAATTCTATAATATCTATAATAAAACTTGTTTATAGTTGAATAAATACGTAAAATGTACACATACTTATCTCGTAACTCGGAAGTAAACAGTAAACAAGTATTTTTCCTCTTTTTCAAAAGAAAATATCAAGAAGGCATAATATTATTTAAACCAGTGACTCATTCCACACGTTGTAATTGTGTGTAAATGTTCTATTCTATGATGTTGCACGCAGAGTAGCAGATCTCGTTCCATATGTGACTTACTTTACTTTTCATAATAATACGTTTATGTAGTCAACTTACGCCTTCACATCCTGCATTCAGAAATTCTATCCTTTTTAAGCTGTTTGTCGTAGTATCGGTGTCGCCAGTCTAACCATTTGCTGTCGCCAGTGCCAACATTAAGACGGCAAAGCCATTGTACTTGAAAATGCTTTATGTTAGTTATATCATACCTGAATGTGACTCACAAGAAACGTTTAAATGTCAATTTCTCATTCCTTAACAAAACAAAGATATTTGATTAGAAATAAATATATATCACACAAAAATTATTTATTGTTCAACGTTTTAAATCAAGTACATAGTTGTTAATTTGTATAATTTGCAGAATTGCTATAATTATAATATAATATAATAAAGGTAAAATATACCGGCATAGCTCGCAACAAAGGAAAAAAAATATAATAAAATATGTGTATAAGATGGAAGGTATTCGTATATACGTATTTTTGACTATTGGTCGTCTATTTTTTTTCCTTTGTTGCGAGCTATGCCGATATATTTTACCTTTATTTTACTATCAACTCGCATTAACCTTTTTCTTATATATATATATATATATATATATATATATATATATATATATATATATATATATATATATATATATATATATATATATATATATATATCGAATAAATGGTTAAAGGTTAATGCGAGTTAAAGGCACCGATGGTTAAAGTTTATAATATTTGCTTTTATGACATTACATTTCAAATTTCTCTAGGTACAAATTTTTACATGATATAATTTATGATATTTGATTGATTTTTACAACTGACAAAATTTTAAAATTTTATTGCATTTATTTGAATTTATTGCATTTGGGATAAGAGGAAAAGTTTTCGTCTTTGCAACATTACTCGAATTTCATATTTGGCGGGGATATTATTGCACAAATTTCAAAGCTTCATATTTGGCGGGGATAAATATTCTAACGAACATGTCGACCACAAGGAGTCAAAGCAAAACGCAAGAAAGGAAAGAGGATAAGATAGAAGAGGAAACAATTATTGATGAAGGATCGGATAATGAAGGAAATGCTACAATAATGGAGGAAAGAAAAGAAACGGGGATGCTGGAAAAATTATTAGCAATGATGCAAATACAGACACAAACAATAGAGAAAAACCAAATTGAAACAAAACACATAATGGATGAAACAAAACAAAAAATGGATAGAAATAACAGAAATATAGAGCAGCGTCTGGAAAACTATGAACAGGAAATTAAAGGATGTGTTGAGGGGATAAAGAAAGAACTGATACAACAGATAGAAGAAATAACCCTAAAGAATGCAAAACAAGAGACAGAGATTAAAGATATCCAAAACACAATGAAGGAGATACGAAATTGTCAGAAAAAGGAATTAGAACAGTTAGAAGAAAAATTTGAAATGGCGCTACAAGAAGACAGGAACGAAGTAGAAAGGAGATTAAAGCAAAATGAAAAACAAATGGCAGAAATTGAACTAAGAGGAGTAGAGAGAAAAGAAGTTATCATCCATGGAACAAGCGAAGCGAAATTACAGTTTGGCGGGGAGGTAAGAAAACTGCACCCCGTACCGTTCATGAATAATCTAAAGAAGAAGATACAATACATGGGAAACTTTGAGACAGCTAAGGAAATGATCAGAAATCATCTCAAAGATGAGGCGTGTCTATGGTTCGACAGCAAAGTGGAGGAATTTGAAAATTGGCAAGAATTTGAAAATAAATTTCTGAATTTTTTCTGGGGAAAGACAGAGCAATTACAGATAAACAAGGAATTGCAAAATGGGAAATACCATGAGAGGATGGGTATATCAGAAAAAACGTACGCATTGCAAATGTACAATAACGCAAAACATCTGCAATACAATTATTCATCCGAGCAATTAGTAGAGTTGATTGCAAGACACTTTGATGACACAATTGAAGATCAAATCAATCTACAAAACTACAAAGACATCGATAGTTTATGCCAATTCCTACAAATAAGGGCATCACGGATACAGGAAAAAAGAGCAAGAAGGTCACAAGAAAATTACAGACACCGAGAAACTCAGGAATACAGAGAGAGAGGACAAAATTTTAGGAGGGATTACACTAGACGAGAATTTATTCCCAGGAGGGAAAACGAAAATAGGGAAAACAGAAAAGGAAATGATGATTTCAGAAATCGGCTATGGAATGAGGACAGATATCAAGAAAACCACAACAGAAATAACACACGCGCATATCCCGAAAACAGAAATTACAATAGACGAAATGAACAGGAATATCATGGAAACCGGAACGGATATGACAGACCAAAAGAAAACAGAAGAGAGGTAAATCATACACAAATAGAGGAAAATGAGAATGAAAGACACAGCGATGAAAGAAGAAATGCGTAAGAACAACAGACGGTTTTTCACGAAAGCACCCACTAAAACCAAAAAACCAGGCAGGAATTTTTTGTCACCCGAAGGAATTCATTAAATTAGCAGGAAATAATGAGGAAAGAAGAGGAGTTAATTTAAAATTTGTAGATGGTTTCATAAAAAATAGACCAATCAAAATTTTGATAGACACCGGTTCAGAAATAACAGTGGTAAACAGAAAATTAATAGAAGAAGTGAGTTTGACAAATTTAATTTACAAAATACCAAGGGTAAATTTGGTGGGTGCAAATAAACGGACATTGGCAACTATAAATGAAGGAATACGAGTGAGGGTACGATTGGATGAGAAAATGTATGCACTACAATGTGTAATAATGCCAAATATGTCGCATGACATGATTGTAGGAGTGGACGAACTGGCAGAAAAACATGTAGTCATAGATTTCAAAAGTAATACGATGAAACTAACAGAAGAAAAAGAAGGAGAACAGAAAAATGAACATGGGAAAAAGAAAATTGATAATTCGGAAAAAGAACAAACAGTGGAAATGAATTTGGCAACGAAGCAAGGACAAAGAAGAAAAGGAAGAAAACTTAAGAAAAGGATAAAGGAAGTCAATACCGGAGATTCCTCAAAAGAAGGGATGAGCCCCGAAGAAGAAGAAATCGAGTCAACAAAGGAAAATGAAAAGGATATAATTGAAACAGTGGTATTTAAGGAAGAGATTAATGAAAAAGAGGAGGAAAAATGGGCGATAAATATGTGTCAAGAATCTGAGAAAAAAGAAAGAAAATTGATATGTGGAGAAGAAAAAGAAAATGAGGTGCGTCTGATGTTAAAAGAACACGAAACTTTAATAAATGAGGAAAACAGAGTGGCAAAAAAGTACGAACATTCTTTTGAGGTAAAAAACTTGGGAAACTTTCGATCGAAGACCTACCCGATCCCATATAAATATCGACAACAGGTGAAAGAAGAAATTAATAAAATGTTGGAAGATCAAATAATTGAACGATGTGATTCACCGTATATTAATCCAATTGTAATAGTAAAAAAAAGCAGTGGAAACTTAAGACTATGTTTAGATGCCAGAAATATCAACCAGCACACGGTATCACAATATGAATCACCTCTAAACATCGAGGCCATATTTGGAAGAATTACAGGATCACACATATTCTCTAAAATTGATTTAAAGCATAGTTTTTGGTTGATACCTTTAGCTGAAAAATGTAGAAACTATACCGCGTTCTCAATTGATGGTATTGTATACAGGTTCAAGGTAGTGCCTTTTGGTTTACAAAGCGCTTGTGCAGCATTGGTACGGGCTCTACATTCTATTTTAAATCGATACGAAGATTTCATAGTCCATTACATCGATGATTTGTTGATTTTTTCACGAGATATACAGAGCCATATGAAACATATAAAGATAATTCTGGAAGAATTGGACAGAGCGGGATTAAAATTAAACATCGAAAAATGTCAATTTTTCCAAAAGGAAGTAATTGATCTAGGTTTTCAATTGGAGACTACAACAGTTAGCTTAGCCGAAGACCGAGTCAAGCTCATTGATGAATATCCAAGACCAACGAATTTGAAAACATTGAGAGGTTTTCTTGGCACGATCAATTATTTTAAAAAACTAATTCCCGATTTAAGCCAAAAGGAAATTCCTCTAATAAAATTGCTGAAGAAAGGGATAAAATGGAATTGGAAAGAAGAACAGGAGAAGGCTTTTCAAATATTAAAACAAGAATTTGCAAAAGGAACAAAAATATACCACCCCAATTATAATCTACCATTCATACTCCGAACTGATGCGTCAATACAAAAGTTTGCAGGAGTTTTGTCACAGATACAAAACGACCAAGAAGTGCCAATATGTTTTATATCTCGGGTGACCAAAACTCACGAAAGAAAATATAGTGTGACAGAATTGGAATTTGCCAGCGTACTATTTTGTGTAAACAAATTAAGATATTACTTATTGGGAGCTAAATTCACAATCGAGACGGATCATGCCGCTTTGGTTCACATCATGAAGAACCGATTGGTGAATAATCGGATACATAGAGGCATTCTATTACTACAGGAGTACGATTTTGAATTCCGGTATATCAAAGGAAAAGACAATATCATAGCCGACGCGCTAACACGGGATGAAGACACAGGAAAAAAGGAAGCAATTACGTTACATGTGGGACTAAATATCTTGACACAAGAAGAAGGTGTATTCTCATTAAATGAAATAAGAAGAGACCAAGGAGAATTGGAGGAAAGAGAAAAAAGAAGAGCGGAAATAGAAAACGACATATATTTCAAGAGAATAGACGGAAGGGAACTATATTTGGTGACACAAACATTGGCGGAGAGGATTGTAAAAAGTTTACACGAAGACAATGGACATATCGGTAGCAGAAAAGTCTGGCTGGTTTTTCGAGAAAATTATATTTGCCGACAAGATTACCGCATCGCAAAAGAAATTACACAAAAGTGCCAGATCTGTCAAAAATATAAAATTCGAAATTTCAAAAATGAAAATGTTACAAAAAATATTATATCCCGGAACAAATTAGATATTGTAGCAATAGATATGTTAAGCGATCTAATTATGACGACGAAGAGGAATAAACATGTTTTAGTTATGGTAGATGTGTTTTCCAAATATGTAAAATTATACAGTTGCCGTACCACAAAAGGGGAAGAAATAATGAGAAAAATCGACAATTTTATAGCCACCGTAGGAACACCAAGAAGGATTCTCCTAGACAATGCAACATATTTTAGAAATGATCGTTTCAAGGGACAACTTCGAGAACGGGGAATAGAGACAAATTTTGTTAGCATCAGACATCCACAGAGTAATCCTTCGGAACGGTTTATACAGGAAGTGACGAAGTTTCTACGGATTACAACAGAGGGTCAACATCGACGATGGGATAGGAAAGTCGCCGAAGTAGAAACGTATCTAAATACCATCCCGAGCACCGTAACGAAAGAGACCCCAGAATATATAATGAAGGGTACAATGCCACTAAGACCATGGGAAGATAGAGAACAAAAAGAATACACACAGATAATGGAAAATGTGCAGAAAAGATTGCGGAGAGCAAACGAAAAATATATCCAGAGACAAGACCAAAATAGGAAAAGAAGACCAATTACTTTCAAAAAAGGTGAGAAGGTTATGGTGAGAGCATTGCGCGTGTCCAACATACCTAGCAACGTATGTGGAAAGTTAATGCCTGTTTTTGAGGGTGCGTACATAGTAAACAATGAGAATGGGATAAATAGTTATGAGTTGAAGCACATAGAATCAGACAAGATTAGGGGAATTTATAATATCAACGATGTTTACAAATATTATGAATAAAATACTGGTATTCTTTTTGTATAGAGAAAAATCCCTGCATAATTCAGTAATTTTTATCATATGCAAAGGCGGGGATTTGTCATACTTTTTCTGTCCCAACCAAAGAAAAATAAATAAAAATATCCATCGGAATAAAATTTTAAGATATCAATATAAACAAATTGTATATAGTAATTTAAGATAAGATTTATTGTAGATAAGAATAGAAATTTGTTTGGCAAACGACCTTTTTTTTTCCATTTCAAACAAAATTATCAAAAATCCTTTGTTTAGAATTAGAAGACATTTTACCTGTGAGTTAATCTTTTCATTGTTTGTATAGTCGAGTATTAAATGACCATATTCTAATCTTTTGAAATATGTATAAATGATGTATTGAAAAAACCAATTTTAAAGTAAGCTATTTAGTTTTTCTCTGAAACCGAAATTAGGCTTTTCCAAAATCATGGTAAACACAATTTGAGCTTTTGATTGGACGGTCGTCTTTAAATGGGAATTTGTGAGTCGATCATGAGACAGGAGAAGTTAGTCATATTTTGGTCATCGAAAGGAAACAGTCGTTTGTCTCAAGATAGAGTGTGGTTCGTGAGTTTGGATACCGGCGTAACGAAAAGAAGTGAATAGTTTGAAGAAGGAGATAACAAGTAGATTAAAAGAGGTCCTTGTATCTACCGTGGGCATTTATAAAGTATATGTGAAAGTATTCTTACGGCATCAAGTTGACAAAAGGAGGTCCTGGTGTCATAAATAAATAGCTGAGTTTGGAGAAGTGAATCAGGTGTTTTTGTGTAGTCTGCAGGAGGTTTGCAGAGACGTTCAGAAAGAGCCGAGGTGCCAAAGAGGAGAGATCACATCGTTGAGGAGACTGGACTTTTCTGGGTATTTTCCAACATACAACTCAAGAAGAAAATAAGCTGTAAGTGTTTGTACAATTGAATTTTATATCTGTGAAGGATCGTTTCGACATCATTTTCATTAGCATTCAAATTTAAGGACTGAGGTTTTGTTAGGCTAATCAAAAGTTTAAAGTTTTGTTGTTTTTTTTTTGTTTCAAGTAAAGAAAATTTTAAGTAAAATTGGTTTTTCACGTAATATAAATGTATGTAGCTTTATAATCTTATTATCATAAAAATTTGATTTATTTTCATGTATGCTGATTGATAAGATAACGACAGAATTTAATAATTGTTTTATTCTTTCATATAAAATAAAGAAACGTAAATTTTTGTAGTATAATATATTTGTATTCTTATCCTTTCTTCTCCCTCCCGATAAAAGACAACTAGAAAATCTTTTGAATCCATCGAACACAGGTAATATAAGGATTATTTTACTTTTGATAACAAATAAGTTATAATTTTTTTTATTGGCTCAATAAACTAATATTAAAGTCAGAATAAACAATCATAACAATATATATAGATATAAACAATTGCTAGAATCCTAACACGCAACATAACAAAAAAGGGCAGGATTATTATTTATTCGTCCATGGGGAGGATATAACAAATATATTAAGGAAGGAAAACCAACAAGGCGATTAGCAAAAGGGCACTGCAGAGCATTTTCATTATTAATTAACCTATACCGACAGACGGGATATCATAGAGCACTACTGATAAAAATTTACTTTTAGGCAAATTTTGATTTATTGAATTAAAGAAGGCCTCTGGCTGAGAGGAAAATAAACAACTGCTCGATTCCTAACACACAACGTAGCAAAAAAACAGAAAGGATATAATGAATATGTTAAGGAAGATTACCAAAAAAACACTACACAACATCTTCGTTATTAATAAACGTATAGCGATATACGAGATATCACATGACACTCTAGATGATAATAGACACATTATAATGTAAATTTGCTTTATTGACCTGAAGAAGGCCCCTGACTGAGTACAAAATAAACAACTAATTGAATCCTAACATTTGATACATCAAATCAAACGACGTGAGACCTATATAGTATTATAATGTATGTAGCGTGCCATCAATGTATATATATATATATATATATATATATATATATATATATATATATATATATATATATATAATATATAGTAAAAAACATATGTGACGTCAGGCTAGAAGTGCACCAGATCAGACATTATATTTACTTCGTTTACATACAAGAAGTTTATTATTTTAAAAAATTAATGAGTGTCTGGCAACTGATTGGAATCCCCAAGAACATTTTTTGAATTGATTCCGAATTCGCTCAATAGGCAAAACATAACAAACCTACAATAAAAGTTCTATTGTCAAATTGATCAAAGTTTTATCTAGGACGCCCATTTTTCATGGAATATGCTGCTATTCAGAATTTTTATAATACCTGTCATGCCTAAAATTGTAAACGTCATGGTTAGATACCTTTCTATTCAGGGGAACAATGGGTCACACTAAACATGGGACAAAAAATAAATAAACACATTTTGCGATACACTACATTTTTTCATATTTATATTTATACATATCACTAAACTCAACTTCGAGAGGAGGAATAACCGGACCTCAAATAAATACGGGGCAGGATCAATTCTACTTAGCAACTCAACTTATACAGTGAAAATATATTGAATAATTAAAATTATGAAAGTTTTTTTAGTTTTCTCCGAAATATTTATATTAAAGACGGATTCACACTGATTTATATTTCATCCACTCCTTGGTTCTACCAAGGAGTGGATGAAGTATATTACTTCGTAATTTACTGATTCTCTTAGGGCATCATGAGCACTTTACTAGCCTTTTCAGGTATCATCTGGAGCAAATTTGCCCTATGTCAATTTTGCACCCCTAAAAAAATCTATCCGTTGAACACTTTACAAAATTTACTAAAGTTGTAAATCTTCAAGATTTTCTTCTTGTAGGTCAAAACTTCTTTTGACCTATTTGTAACTTCTTCTTGATGCCTTCACAATAATTCTATGCCCATGAGATTCAAATACAGAATTAGAGGACGATATTGAAACTGTAGAAAGTTTTACATATCTGGGAGTTCCATTAAACACGGATGGAACAGAAGAACCAAAAATTCTCACAAAATTTTTCAATTTCTTCATCCGAGTGGCTAGTCGTTGGAGCATATGTCTGGATTACCTTAAGGTTATATCTTGCATTTAGTTTGAAGAATCTCTAAATCACTATTTGGACAATTACAGTTGTTTAAATAATTGCCCTCCGGGATAAACAAATTCAGTAACATAAACTATTTGATCTATATAGTTGAAATTTAGCACTAGCACACTTTAATAACTCAATAACTGCCGCAATTTCAAGTAGTTCAATATGTCATTGTTCAAAAAAAAATTATGTTTTTACTTTTTACCTTTGTTTTCTCTCCTTTATATGTTTAATCATATTTACCGTGGCCTAGTTTTCCTGTGTATGTTATATATTATAATGTCCTGATGGGCCCCTGGACGTGAAGCGAGTGACCCATGTTAATTGTATGTTCTTTTCATTAATTGTTGTACTGATTTCCCAACTTTAAATTTATCTATTTTACTCTATTCGATTGCAAATAATTCAAAAACTTTTTACTGCGCCTAATGAGATTAAAAGCTCATGTAACTGGCTGTATGGCAAACTGCCGAAGCCATATTATATATATATATATATATATATATATATATATATATATATATATATATATATATATATATATATATATATATATATATATATATATATATATATATATGCCATTTGCCATTAGGCCAAAATAACGATTTTTTGCAATTATCTCGGTCAATTGTTTATGTATTTTAATTTGAAAACTATCAAAATTTAAGAACTTTTGATAATCGACAACTTTTATTTGAATCATTTTTCTCTTACATGTGTAAGAATGGTTTTATAGACAAAAAATTATTTTTTTAATTTATACGATTGTTTAAAAAAACAAATTAGCTGTACGATTTTTTTTCTTTACTAGGGTATATCATTATTTGTAAACTAATCTAAAAAATAATATAGAGTATACTAAGTATAGTATAAACTTATAAGTACATTTTAAGTACAAGACAGAATAAATACGTATGTATAAATACGTACAACATTTTGGAAAGTACATACATTAATTAATTGTATATATTTACAGAACAGTTAGTTACTTAAAAATTACGTCCGCTAATTCAATATTTGTGCATAAAATCGTCAAATCAGTGATAACCAGTAGCAAAAATAATATAGAAATAAATTTGTGCAATTGGTTTTTCCCATTAAAATGCGGTCTGTTTACACGCAAAGTTGAAAAGGTTTACACACCTGTTCATTAATTGGTGGTCTACATCTAAACAGGCATGCAGGTCTCGTGCTAGAACTGGGCCAAATCGTTAAATTTCGTGATTCGATTCCTGGAATTGACTCCTTACCTGACTTCGGCATATTAGTGCGACGGTAAGTTGTCATTATTTGAGAATTTATTTAACCTCCTGGTATTGGGATCGTTTGCCCGCTACACAAAAAGGGCGATCAATTGGAATGTAGAAACTATAGGGGAATAACCCTCCTTAATACAGCATACAAAATATTTTCGAGTAGAACAGACTTTCGAGTAGAGTAGAACAACAGACCAGATCTTTGTGCTAAGGCAAATGCTGAAAAAAACCAATGAATTCAATATCGACACATTCCATCTTTTCGTAGATTTTAAATCGGCCTATAAAAGTGTCCTAAAAAATAAATTGTATGAAGCCATGGATGAATTCCACATGCCCGATAAACTGATAAGATTGGTTATGGTTACAATGCGTAAAGTTGTTTGTAAAGTCGAAATACAGGGCGAACAATTACAGGCATTTGAAACGCATGTTGGGCTGCGACAGGAAGATGCGCTGGCGTATCTCCTTTTTAACATAGCTCTGGAAAAGGCGGTCAGAGATGCCCAAATAGACAACAGAGGAAACATTTTTAATAAATCATCCCAAATTTTGGCATATGCAGATGATGTTGACCTAGTTGCCCGCACAACACGCAAGCTAGAAGAGATGTATACCACCTTGTCAAACGGCTCAAAAAATATGGGCCTGCAAGTAAATGAGGAGAAAACTAAGATAATGGTATCAACACCCAACAATAGAGCCAGAAACATCGGCCACCAATTAACGGTTGATAACTCTACCTTTGAAGTGGTGGACAAATTCACATACTTAGGCTCCCTGATCACCAAGGAGAGCGTCATGACGGAAGAAATCAAGCGAAGAATAATCCTACCAAACAAATTCTATTTTGGACTGAGTAGACATATGAGAAGCAGAAACTTAAGCCAAAAAACAAAAATAACGATATACAAAACCCTTATACAACCAGTGTTGACATATAGGTCGGAGATATGGACCATTTCTAAGGCAGATGAAAATCTCCTGCTTATATTTGAACGAAGGATCCTGAGAAGAATATTCGTTGGCATCTGTGAAAATATGTCACCTTATGGCACAACCTGTGGGAAGTAGAAGTAGGGGTAGGCCAAAACTCAGATGGAGGGATGGTGTAGATGAGGATGGTAGACAAATAGGCGCAGCAAACCGGCAACAGTTGGCAATGGATAGAAGTGACGGCGCAATAGACTTGGGAAGATCGAGGCTCTTTTATAGGGCTGTAGCACCAATGATGATGATGATGATGATTTAACCTTTATATCCCTGTGTGGCACTCTATTGGAATATTTTGAATCTACGAAACCTACAGCACGTGCATAATTTCATTTGTTTTGCGACAATGGCACAAACCAGTCGTAGTGAACGTGTTTGGAGAAAAAAGGGTAGGTACTATCTTCAGATATTTATTTAATCATAAACAATTTGCAGCACATTTTTTATTCACTGTGTTCTTAAAAGGTTGCAAATTAATGTAAACAGTATAGTTTTTCAAAAAAATAAACAAATAATGAGTAATAACAGATAAAATGTTTATGTCCTTTATGTTGACTTTTCAAGTGATGATTATGACAATGATCCAGATTTCGAAAATAAGAACGGCACATCCAGTTCTGATGAAACAGAAACAAATTCTGAAGATATATCTAGATCTATTTCGCCTATTGTAGAAGAAACTGATTCCAGCGATATTTCTAGATGTGTATCCTTGCCGGCTATTTGGGATACGTCTTTAGTAACTCAACCTCATTCTTCTGGACGCAGAAGATATTCCTTAAGACAAGGACGGGGACATGAACGAGAGCGAGGTCGTGGCCGTATTGCAAGAAAAAGGAACGTGGGAAGAGGTAGACAAACGACAAGCATGCAATCTAGAGTTGATAAAAATGACGCTTTAACTGATAATAATTGGTGTGGCACATTTACTCCGGAGGTATCATCATTGTTACAGCCTGCATATTTACTAAATGATGTAGGCTCCTGGGAGTAGGATGCATTTTTTTATCAATATATTGATGATACTATTCTTTTGGAAATAGTGAATTCCAATAGTAGAACCGCTATTTTAAATAAAGGAAAAACTTTTGGGTTATCTTTATGCGAAATCAAAGTTTTTATCGGCATTTTTTTATCGGAAAAATGGAGAATTCCCATTGTTGCAAGAGCAATGAGCCGTCAACGATTTTATGCCATCAGAACTTCATTAAAAGTAGTTTTTGATTCCGATATAAATGTGGAACAAAGACGCGATAAGATTTGGAAAATAAGGCCTTTATTTGATAGGATATGTGAAGGTTGTCATGCTCAAGAACCCATTGAATCATTAAGTATCGACGAAATGATTATTCCATTCTCCGGTAGATGTCCAATTCGTCAGTATTGTCTCAATAAACCAAATCCTGTAGGGTTAAAAGCTTTTGTTCTGACCACTCCACAAGGAATTGTATGTGATATAATTATATATCAAGGGAATTCAACATTTCCACAATTATCTATTGACGGTTTTGGATTAGGAGAGTCAGCTATGCAGGCATAAAATATACTTTGACTGATATTTTACTACCACAAAGCTTTGTACCGAATTATTGTCTCGTGGGCTTTTTGGAACTGGAACCATTATGAAGAACCCGATCCGTAAAGATTGTTTCATGCAATCAGAAAAACTTTTTTCAAAATCTTTAAAGGGTACTTATGAAATCAAAACAGAGATGATGCAAAATAGCCATCACACGGTGGATGGACAACAAACCAGTAATAACTGGCCTCACGGACTCACTGACCTTGTACTATTACTCGTTTTTTCAACTTTCATAATGTTCTTACAATTTCTACAACGTTCTCTTTAATTTCTATAATAACAATTATACTTTTCTAGTATTAGTGTCGTAGTAGTTTCTAGTACTAATAACACGCTCTGAGCTTATAAAAGCCATAAAATCATCAAAAGATGGCAGAGCGACTGGTCCTGATGAAATTCCAACTGAAATATACAAGTTTATAAATGATAGCAATGTTTTAGAGGCTATAACTTCGTTTTTCAATACCATTTATACCAGCGGACAACTACCTAATGGTTGGTCGGATTCACTGTTTATAGCTCTACCTAAGAAGACAACAGCAATAACCTGAGCTGACTATAGAATCATCAGTTTGTTAAACGACTTATTGAAAATTTTTCTGAAGGTAATACATGGTCGTATCTACAATAAATGCGAAGAATACCTGGATGACACACAGTTTGGTTTCCGTAACGGATTTGAAACGAGAGAGGCACTGTTTGGAATGAACGTACTTGCTTAAAGATGTCGAAATATATCTGTAGACATATACTGTTGTTTTATTGACTTCCAAAAGGCATTTGATCATGTTAAGCACTCTATGTTGGCAGCTCTGAATTGGAAGCTCTAAAAGACATTGGCTTGGACGGCAGAGATGTTCGAATAATTGCAAATTTATACTGGAATCAAAAAACATCAGTTTGAGTAGATGGTGTGGAATCACAGACTCTTAATATTAAAAGAGGAGTACTGCAGGGATGCCCCTTGTCACCCCTGCTTTTCAACGTTTACTCCGAAAGAATTTTCAGAAAAGCACTTTCTGAAAAACAAGAAGTTCAGTGCTAAAAACAAGTAACAAAAAAGTGTTTCGGGAATTCAATTCGGACTTTGTGGTGTGTTTTAGTTAAACGATAAAGTACCTTCGGTCTAATTACTGGACTGCATACTCTCAATAGCTTTGGTATTACCTAATTACTGGACTACACGTGTTTAAACCTTTTGTTTTGCTGAAAACTTGGAAGTGATTTAGTGCCAATTTGTTTCAAGGGTATATTTAATACAGTGTCTGCAGAAAGTAAAGTCTTGGATGTTTTTTATTCAAATTTGGACATACCAGCAAGTTGGCAAGCATTTTCCAATTTTACTGCATGCAAAAGCATTCGTATAATTTTCACTCTGTGCAAAATAGAGATTTATAGAGACCTTGATGATCATTTGATGTCGACAAATAGTTTCGAGTATTCGAAATATTCCGTCCCACTTCTTTTAACACGCCCTGTATATACATATTATATTTATTTAATTATCCTCTGATACGGTAAAATCCAATATTATTATTAAACATAAAATAGAGGAAATTAAATATTTTTACTTTTCAAGCGATCCGAATTAAATATTAACGCCCCACTGTTTGAGGCCCACTGATCATATCTTAATTGGATATCAGCGTCATAGGATAAAAGGACTTTAAGCATATAAATACATACATTAAATAAAATATTACTACTAATGTGAAATAAATCATAATAAACAAATCTAAACAACTACTATGTTTTGTTACTCCCATTATTGGTTCGTCATTCTTTAATCGTTAGTGTGTATTAATTTTTTTTAACCCATATCAGGGCCCTGATTCTATTTCATTTTGATGTCGAAATTTAAAAGCGACTACGCCATGACAGTCGCAATCGCTAGCGATTATCATTCATTTCGATTGTAGTTAAAACTGGGGATATTTACTTTATCATTTTGACACTGCTGAAAATTTGGGTTGGCCGTCTTGTTTATTGGCTGCACGCTGCACTACGCTTGTTGAATGTTTGTTTTGTTTACGTTACGTGAACGTCTTTTTTTTTCTTGTATGAGTTGTTAAATCATAAATAGTGGCCATTCTCAATTATATTTTGAATTGAAAGAAAATATGGCAAGGAAAGAAAAAAGGCGATGTGGGAGATCCTTAAGTTATAACCACTAAGGTTAATATAACCACTAAGATTTGACTTAGTGGTTATATTCTAATATATTTTTAAATTTACTGCAGCTTAGTAATACTTACCCTAAACATTTTGGGTATCCTAGAGGCATAAACACCCTCCTCCAAATATGGTTTTAATACCCTTATCAAATAATTTGCAGCTTGTTTATTAAGCCGAAATTGCTGGCTAAATTGAGCACCACTTAAGTGAAAAAGGATTTTGAGTATCCCGTAACATTCTTCTTATCCTCCGTTGTGAGCGTCGGATATCTATCCTCTCTAATTCCTCCAAAACCAGCAAATGTCCGTAAAACGCAGCCATATTAATACTTTTTGCCTAAGTTTTCCTTGCAAGAATCAAAACACATTACCGCCTACCTAAACTGAACCCAAGTTCACTTCTTCCAGTCCAACCAGTCATGTCAGATTAATTTCGACTCGAAATGAAATTTCAACCACTTTCTTGAAGTTGAAATTAATTTCAATAAATCGAAAATTAGTGACGTCGTTTAGTTCAGCTGAAATCCACAAGGCTCGCAAAGTCGAATTTCGACGTCGCCATATTAATTTCGACATGTTTTGAGTCGAAATTTCAATTAGAATCAGGGCCCTGGTGTAATAACGTACTGAACGATTCTTTGACGGCTGGAGCATCTCTACACTCTACAGGCAACGTGTTTGACGTGGAGTGTTGAACACCCGCTCTACTCCTGACATGACTTATTTGAAGGATAAAATTAAAGATTAGTGGCAATTTGCAAATTAAACGTTCGTTTCGTTTACCAGGTTGGGGATAGGAATACACAAAAGTCGCGCTTCTAGTAGTGAGAGTTAAAATTTAACAGAAAAGAAACTTATAACCCTAAAATCGGTTTTGCTATTTTCACAGCATTATTTAATCTTATGGTAATTTCGCAAAAATGTGTTTCTCAACTCCTATTTCTTATTTATTAATAATTAAAAAATTACTTCTCTTTCTTTCTTTCTTTTTTGAAGCGAAGCTTCTATACTGGCGTTGTATTATTTTTTCTCTATAGTAGCATGTTGAGACAATCGTCACGAAATTAGAGACACGAAATAGTTGGAAGAGTCCATTTACTCGACGATGGAAGTCCGTTATACAACATATATGTAAACTTTTTAACGTTAGTTGTTAATAAATTCTTAATATTGTTCTGAAGCTATTTTCTTGTGGCATTTTAAATTAATTTATATTTAAATGGGAATAAGCCACAATTAAAGGTTAAAATACGTTTATTGACGTTTCAATTTCCACTTCGGAAATCGTTCTCAAACTACAAACATTAGTAAATTAAACAAATTTTGTTTTTTGTTACTTAGTGAAAAATTCTTCTAATAATTTAATTTTATCTGACTCATCTATATTGACAATTCAGACATACCTTATACATTTTAAAGTAGAAGACTTTAAAATGATATTGCCAATATTGTTGAGTTGCGTTCCTGGGACGACTTTACTTATAAGATAGTTCATTCGATTACATGAAATCAACTTTAACTTGAGAATATCCGTCAGAAAAGATCATAACATGTAATTCGTCTTTAAAAAGACACATACATGCCATGATGACAGTAAATTTCTCCTGTTAGTGATTCCATAGTAAATTATGAGGGAAAAACCAGGAAAAAAACCTCATAATACTATTCCGACATGGTAAGTATTTGATCGTGCATTTAGTTTACCTTCAATAAACACCAAATTCCGATTTTATATGTTTGTTATAAAAAAAAAAAACATAAATTATGTATTCTCTATATGTTACTGACTTACCAATACTGGTATTTTCCTTTTAATAACTTCCTCTTTCAATATGGGTAACCAGATCCTACTACATTCTGCCGAGGAATTCGCGACACAATTGGTCTCATTTAGCATAATTAGAGCCGCTTCTTTGATTTTTCTCTTTTTACCATCCGTTTCTTTTAGGACTATATTTGAATCATTCCATTGAACCCTATGTTCATTATCCCATGCGTGTTTACAGATTTGAGATCTATCAAATTCTCTATTTTTAATATAGGATTGATGTTCACTTATTCTAACATTTAATGGTCTTGATGTTTCACCTAAATAAAACTGATCGCATTCACAAGGTATTTTATAAATGCAATTCTTTGTCCTTTCTTGTTCATTGTTAGGTTTAGTTTTGGACAAGATAGATCTCAACGTGTTTGTTGTTTTGAATGTTGTTGAAATGTTGAATTTATTTCCTATCCTTTTAAGCTTTTCCGATAATCCTTTTATGTATGGTATTGTTATTGTTCTCGTATTATTCCTTGCATATGCTGTAGGATCTCGTTCTGTTGTTTTGTTCTATTCGATCGATTGTTGAAAATTCCTTATTTATAAACGATAAAGGATAATCATTTTTTAATAAAACAGATGTTAACAAATGTTGTTCCTCCAAGAACGAATTTTCGTTAGAACAAGTAATTTTGGCTCTATCGTATAAGGATTTAATAATTCCCTTTTTAATATTAATATTGTGATTTGAAACAATAAAATCTAAATAAAATATCCTAAAAGAAACGGATGGTAAAAAGAGAAAAATCAAAGAAGCGGCTCTAATTATGCTAAATGAGACCAATTGTGTCGCGAATTCCTCGGCAGAATGTAGTAGGATCTGGTTACCCATATTGAAAGAGGAAGTTATTAAAAGGAAAATACCAGTATTGGTAAGTCAGTAACATATAGAGAATACATAATTTATGTTTTTTTTTAAATAACAAACATATAAAATCGGAATTTGGTGTTTATTGAAGGTAAACTAAATGCACGATCAAATACTTACCATGTCGGGATAGTATTATGAGGTTTTTTTCCTGGTTTTTCCCTCATAATTTACTATGGAATCACTAACAGGAGAAATTTACTGTCATCATGGCATGTATGTGTCTTTTTAAAGACGAATTACATGTTATGATCTTTTCTGACGGATATTCTCAAGTTAAAGTTGATTTCATGTAATCGAATGAACTATCTTATAAGTAAAGTCGTCCCAGGAACGCAACTCAACAATATTGGCAATATCATTTTAAAGTCTTCTACTTTAAAATGTATAAGGTATGTCTGAATTGTCAATATAGATGAGTCAGATAAAATTAAATTATTAGAAGAATTTTTCACTAAGTAACAAAAAACAAAATTTGTTTAATTTACTAATGTTTGTATTTTGAGAACGATTTCCGAAGTGGAAATTGAAACGTCAATAAACGTATTTTAACCTTTAATTGTGGCTTATTCCCATTTAAATATAAATTAAGTTAATAAATTCATTTTAAACTAAGTATATTTAAATTTTATTTTTAAATATCTTACTTTATATAATAGTTTATATAATAAACTGAACAAGATATTTAAAAATTAGATTTAAATTTTAGTTTAGTTTATAAAAGTTAAAGTTTAGTTTATATAATAGATATAACTAGTTACGGAAATGTTGAAGAAGAAGTACTACAACAAAGCTTAAAAGCAAGTAAAGTGGCGGGATCTCTTATTGACACAATCTAGATGAACAAACACCTAAGATAAGACACAAAAACAAGAATCTATAAAGCAGCAACTAGACCTATATTAACATACCTGGCGGAGATAAAACCTGACACATCTAAAACGAGACGACTACTAGAAACAACAGAGATGAAAATACTCCGACGAATATCAGGGAAAAGTCTGTTGAATAGGGAGAGAAGCGAAAACATAAAAAGATCATGCAATATAGAAGACATAAATGAATGGGTGACAAAACGGAAACAGGAGTGGAACGAACACATTAGTAGAATGGCAGAGGATAGGATAGTAAGAATAGCAAGAGATAAGTCACCAAATGGACGAAGAAGTATTGGCAGCCCAAGAAAAAGATGGTGCGATAATTTAAACAATTTAGGAGGCTAATAGTGAACAAGAAACAGGCTTTAAAGCCTACATACAAGCAGAAAGAAGAAGTTTATATAATAAATAAACTTAGTATCAATTGATATGATATGATATGCTATTATATTTATTTATATCTTATTATTAACCCTAGAATGGTATCGACATTTTTAAGGTCATTAGTGGTACCGTGATATCATATACGACACAACAGTCATTTTTTAAATTTATGCTAAGAAATCAAAAATATAACTAGGTATATTTTACATTTGTTATTGTGCAAAATTACAAAAAAAGAGATTCTAAAGAAGTAGAAAATATCATCTTTATAACAAAAAAAAACCTTCTGTATTCAGTACACAGGCAAGATTTGCAGCAGACGCACGTTTTCTGTTGTCGGATCTGCAAACTTGACATCTTTTGTAGATTGTAGGTTGAGTTTCTTGATTTCTGAATACTGGCTGGTCCTCTTGAATAAGAAAATCCAAAATCATGAAGCGCAAAAATCGGGAGACAGTAATTTCTTTTTTAGTGTGTCACCAACTGTGGTGCTAAATGCCCAAGATAATCTTTTCTGGGAGTAATTTTTAAATTTGACTCAGATTTCGTTCTATTTGTGTTATAAATAACATAAGCATTAATACCTGTACCGTCAAGCATGACATAAAAAACTCTAAGAGCCCACCGAGGAGTTTTTCTAGACAAGGTCTTCAAATGACACAACTGATAATGTTCGTGTCTACTCCTCCTTTGTAGAGTTATAAAATAAAACAATTTCGAGCTTGCTAGTATCTTCATCAAGTACACCATAAGTATGAAATGTTGACAGCAACAGAACATTTTTTTTTGATTTGGAGAAAATGATACTAACGTCGTATTCTCGTCAGATCCATTTGAATTTTATAATACTAAGGCCAAGATTTAAACTTCGATCCACTAGATCCAAGATTAAGTGAGTGCAGTTCATCCTCATGGCACACTTGGCTATCTGAACGGCATAAGAGAATTATACCGCAGAAATTTTGGTATGCTGACGTCTGGGACATTGCAGCAAGACATAATAACATGGATGTTACAGAAACCATACTAACGGATGACCTTGTCATTTTTGGAGAATACTTTCTCAAATGGAGGCTATGGTTTAATGCAATGAAAACGGAACTGTGCCGTTTCCACCTAAATAATGCCCAATTTAACAAAAAGCTTTTCGTTCACTTTAAAAACAGACTACTTACTGACTTCCAACTAAACACCAAATTATCTTGGAGAGTAACTTTAAGAGAGGACGGCAGCAAAAATAAAAACGCGAAATAATATAATCCAAAAGCTACAGGGTTCCTGAACCCCCGTACTTAGATTATCCATTCTCAGAGTTGTATACTAGGCAATTGAAAATGCTTCCCCCACAACGGGGATACATGGACAACGCTGAACAGAATAAGAACTAATAGCGGTAGCTGTGCTAAGAGAAATGTGATGAAGCGAAATGAGAGTCAACCGCCTGCCTCGCTTGGCTATCTGACCGACGTTAAAAAAATATACCGAGTAATAAAAAAAATTGGTATGATCTAAAATATTTTTTAATTATTAACTTTAACGCCCTGTATTTCGGAAACAATTAACACTTTATCTAGCATTTGTTGTTGAAATGCCTGCTATAATAATTTTACATTATCAATAAAATCAATAAAATATGTATATTATTTTGGATTAAGAATTATTTTTCAAGTTCAATTGAGGGCATTCAATTGTAAGCCAGTTCATTCTGTATAAATTTAAAATTGACCAATTCTTACTGGGTGTTGTATGTGTTCCGTATTTTAAAATTTTTGTAGTACGTTAAATACATATTTTACGAAGTACAAACCCCGGTTAAACATATTTGGGACTGTTTAAAATTTGGTTTTAAAGCTATTATTGCATTGAGTTTTGTTACGGTCCTGTCAGCAACGTTTCGGGCGACATTTGGACATTTTTAAAACATCAATTACTGAGCGGAGCGGCGTTTCTGGGCCATTTGTGCCACCAGATGATTTGTTTGCATATTCATGCTGGCGGACATGTGGAATTGCACAATTCGGTCCATTTTTCAAATACATGTTGCGCTCGCTGAATTTTTTATAAAGGTGAGCAGGTGATTAGGGGTATATGTTGGTACTTGAAGGCTGGTCGCTTTTTCGCTACAAACAAAGCCCTTTGTTTGAAATGAAGATATTAACAAATGTTTCATAATGGAAACGGATAAAATTTAATTTCGATGACACATGTGGGACATTTTTAAATTCACCTGTTAATTAATATTTCTTTATTTGCTCTATAGGCTCGACAATAAAAATTGTAAAACTTTATTTCAAACTATATTTCATCTAAATTTTCTTTCAAGCTATTTCTATATTTAGGACTTTACTATTTATAAGAAAATTATTTTTATAATAATAATACGTTTTTATTCCATTTGAATAACACATATTTGTATAATATACAGAATGTTACAAGTGCAACAAAGAGTAATAGACAAGTGTACCAAACTTCAGGGAATGATTTTGCATGAAAAAATAATGAGTTTGCTATATAAACGTATGTCCGCAAATTCTTCGTTTTCTGAGAGAGGTGTGTTGAAAATTTTCTTTCATACTGATGAATAGACTTTAGGCAAATATGCAAAAAAAGTAAAAAATATGCGCATAAATATGCACTAATTTACCCACAAATGTGCATTAAATATGGATTTCTTTTAGAAAATATGCAATATGCATGTCAATGCAATCATATATTTAATAATGGTATATTAATTATTGTTTATTTTAATAATTAGGAAACAATATTAGTTATTTATTGTACAAGACGATAAAATTGTACTTTATTTTAGAGAGCGTTTTTTAGCGTCCAGACGTCAGTCGAGACGCTAATTATGCTCGAGAAGATAATTCGATTTTATCGTCGTGTGCAATACAACATTTTTTTCTATAGAAAGACTTCAAGTTCAGGTGAAAAATAGAATTTCAAAGAAAATTGTAATTTTTAGCACAAAAATCGCAATTGTGTTGCTCCGTTGCTAAGGATATGAATTACTCTGTATCCAATATAAAATCAATCCAGTACCTCGAATCAAGTGTTTAAGCAAACGAGTACAAGTTGTGATGCTCCCAAAAATAGATATTTCTAATAATGTTAATTGTATAATTTCAGTTGTTTTTAATCCTTAATGTGTTTGAATTAGTAAATTTTATTGAATAGAAAAAAGTTAAAACATTTTATCTTCTCTTGCTGTTAAAGTGTCACTTTATCTACCCTTGCGGTTAAAGTGATACTTTATCTACTCAAAACAGTTGTTATAGCAACACTTTAACATTAGCTATGGAAAAAAATAATTAATAGTACTAATTAATTGTAATAAAAGTAGTAAAAAAGTAAAATACTGTTCCTTTGAATTATGGAAACAATAAATGATCAAATGTTTTTCAACATTTTCCAATAAAAACTTATGGCTTCTATCCTCTTTCCACATCAACGGAAGTAATGGGAGCATATTTTAAATTCACAAAAATATTTGGTTCTAAATCTATTTCTTCACAAAAATTAATAACAAGAACGTCACCTACGTCATTGCGATTCTAAGAACTATTGTTTTTTTGAATTATTGTTTAAAATTTTTGAAAAATATATTTTCCAGTATCACCTTTAATGGAGATGTGATACTAGAAAATTTTGATTTTAAAAAATTGTTTAGCATATAGGAGAGATTGGGAACTTTCATCCGTTAAAGCGTCAATTATATTTATTAAATCTATGAAATAGCCTGAATAGAAAACAGCGGCTTCCAACATTTGTTCCCCATTGAGGAATACTTTTTTAATGCTTGATATGAGGAAATTAACAAACGGAAACTTTTTTCTAATCTCCTGCTAAACAAGTAACGTGTATTAAGTTGGTATAAAGTATTCTTAAATTTAAAAATTTATGGCTAGGAACAACTGCAAGAAAAAAAAATTTGATATTTCTTCTTGTACAAAACGTGATATTGTTGCAGAGTTGGTTATTTCTAATTGCTTGGATGAAATTAAATATGATTTTGGTAAGGCATGAAGACCAGTAGAAACAGGCCACATAATTATTGTAATCAGATAGATCAAACTAAAATGCGACAGAAGGGAGATGAGTACAGAGAAGTCTTAAGAAAAGAATGTGTAGAACATTATCAACAAGAATATTCCGACATGATCACAATTAATAAAGAAATGCAACGAAGCTCTTGAAAACAGGATGGACTGTTGCAAAGAAAACGAAAAATAAACAAGACAGATTAAGTGATAGAATAAAACGGTTAATGAAAAAGAGACGCACATTTCTAAGGGAAGGAAAGCGAACCACCGATGGTTTTAAAGAATTAAATAAACAAATAAAGAAGGAAGTAAAGGAAGATTTGAGGATCTACAATTAAAACAAGGTAGAAAAAATAATAGAAAAGAACCAAGGCTTGAAATGCTTAAAATCAAACTTAAGAAAGCCTATAATAATCTCATCGAAGGATAAAGATGAAAAAGAAATAAGAGAAAAGAACGAAATCCTAAAAGTTACTCAAACATTTTACCGTGATTTATATTCCTTAAACAAGAACCCAGATAACACTGCAAAGGAAGATCTTAAGAGAAAGATAACGAATGTCAACCCAGAAATACTCCCTAACATCCTTCGAAATAACACAAGTTATGGCACAACTAAAGAACAATAAGGCTCCGGGCCCAGATGGAATACTTGTAGAAATGTTGAAGGTGGGGAGTGAAATTATTCTCGACAAATTGAAAAATATTTTCAACGAATGTCTTCACAGAGGAGCAGGGCCGCCTCTACCATGTGTGCCAAGTGTGCATCGCACACGGGCGGCCAACAATAGGGGCGGCCAAAAGCAGTCCACTGATAAATAGTAATGATTCATATAATTCTGTGAACTCTAATATTCCAAACAATAATAATTATTCAGTACGTGATAATACTCAAATGCGTTTCATTTATCATGTATACTTTTTTTTCATCCTAATCTAAAAAAAATGTCAGAAAATATTATTTATTGTATGAACTGCCGCCCTTTTGCAGGTACAGTCATAAAGCAGTTTCGGGAATACTTTTTAATTCAAAGCGGCTGGCGGCTTTCGGACTTCAGTTATTTGGGATTTCACACGTATATACTTTACACGAATTTAGGCAAGTGGTTGTAAAGTTTCTGTTATAATATTGTTCCTATGGTTATGTTTATAGATGGGTTATTATCTCTTATGTTCAATTTTAGTTGAGAATTCGATGAATCTAGACACGCTTTTGATAAACGATTTTGTTTGTAAAATATGGTAGTGTACCCGTTTCTTTTGCACAGTAGGTAGGTACTGTATTTCGAAGTAACGTCGAGATCAGAGCAATTTTATTCATATACGCGTTACGGCTACATATTATTTGGAGAAACATTATTTGGACAACTTATTTGAAGTGTTTTTGGATTTATTTTGTTAAATTCGCCCGGCTTCGTTCTTAAGTGATAATATTAAAATGTCCGAAAGAAAATGAAAACGACTTTCAGACAAAAAAAAACTTAGCGGTACACTGGAATTATTTTTTATGAAAAACATACATGAAAATATAGAAGACTTGGATATAAATTTAGGACCTTCAACTTCAAGTGAAGTCCAAACCATAGAAAAAAGTACCAAACAATTGAATATTCCTGCGGATAGAGACGGAGGATGCTGAAACGCCTGAACCTGAAACCACCAAACAAGACAGAACAGATTGCAATGTAGGAAGCTCCAGCATATACTTGGTCTCAGATGATCCCGGAAAATGGCCTGCAAATATGAATCCGGTTGCAAATGTGCAACCGAGTTATATGAAGAAATTAAAGCTATTCAACCATTTTTTTCCGCAGAAAAAAGGCCTAGTGATATTCTTAAATATATTTACGAAAATAATCTTGAATCAACGTTTCCCAACTTAACTATAATAGTACGTATATTCCTAACTCTACCTGTTACGGTAACTACGGGTGAGCGGTCGTTTTTAAAACTTAAGATTATTAAAAACTATTTGCGATCCTCAATGAAGCAAGATAGACTTTCCTCTTTAGCAATGTTATCAATAGAACATGAAGATTATGCGACATTGGACATTAAAGATATTGTCAAAAAGTTTTCCGAGACGAAAGCCCGAAAAGTCTTTCACCTATTGTTTATTTTAATTAAATGTACGATTAAATTAGGATATTAGGATATATATATTCTGGACGTTGGATCATGGTTATTAAATTAGGATAAAGGACGTTTAAATTAGGATATTAGGATGGGATATTAAGACATACATTAGGATATACATTAGGATAATATATGGACGTTGGATCATGGAGGTTAGTCTAAATGTTCAAGTAAGTATTTATCTATTTACAAATTATTATTGTTATATTGTGCATCTTCTGCACATTATGTATGTATGTCTAAAATGTTGGTAGGGGGCCGGCAAATATTAAGTGGCACACGGGCGGCCAATACCTTAGCGGCGGCCCTGCAGAGGAGAAGTCTCAGATGATTAGAATGAAAGTTTGACAATACTTCTCTTCAATAAAGGAGACAGAAGAGATCTAAAGAACTATAGGTCAATCGGATCGGTACAGCGGATCATCTTCTTACAGTTAGAATGCTAATAGAAAAAGCCAATGAATATCACTTGAACTTATACATTGGCTTAGTTGATTATGAAAAGGCATTCGACTCCATAGAACTTTGGGCAATAGAGAGAGCTATGAACAACTGCAGGATAGACTCCCGATACAGAATGCTTATACATAATATTTACAAGAAAGCTACAATGAAAATACAAATAGATGCGAAAACCAAAGCTATACCAATCAACAGAGGAGTTCGCCAGGGAAATGTTATCTCACCAAAGCTATTCACCCTTGGACTGGAAGACGTGTTTAAAGACATTAACTGGGCAGATAAAGGAATAAATGTTAATGGAAGAAAACTGAGTCATTTGAGATAAGCTGATGATATTGTAATATTCGCTACAAGTTTGAAGCTTCGGAAAAAGTAGGTATTAAGATGAACTTGGAAAAAACAAAAATAATAACAAATACACCGAACATTAGATAAATAACGTTGAATGACATAAATTTAAAAACAGTAAGCGAATACATCTACCTGGGACAGATAATGAAAGTTAACAAAGTTAACAAAGAAAATCAAACTGCCGAAATTACCAGAAGAATAAGGTTAGCGTGGGCAGGATTTGGAAAACTGAGCTGATTAACTTTGGAGAACTGACTAACTGAGCTGATTTGGATCTTGAAAAGCACTAAAATAGAACAATATTTGAAAACCAGAATTTACGACCAGTGTATGCTCCCTATACTCACGTATGGTTCACAGACGTGGACACTCACCAAGTCTAATATGGATAAAATGGTAAAGGCACAAAGAGCAATGAAAAGATCAATGCTCGGGGTGAGACTTATATACATAAAAACAAACAAATGGATTAGAAGCAAAAACCAAAGTAAAAGACGCTGGAGAACATGCTGCAAAATTAAAATGGAGCTTCGCAGGACACAATGACCGACTGAGCAATTCGTTATCTATTTGGTCTCAAACAAACAACTCATTGCAAGACCTACTTCAAAAATCACGGAATTTTGACGCTTCCCTCTTTATTTATTTTGGAAACGGTTTGTTTGATTCGCAAGCATCTAAACATTTTTCCCGATAGACCTGATCATGGCTACTCCATTAGAAATTCGGATTGTAACGTTTATTTACCGATCCCGTCCACTAGTAAGTAAAGAAGATCCAGCTAGTAAAGAATTCTATTCTATATAGTGCAAAAAAACTTTATAATCACCTTCCAAGACAAATTAAATCCGCAACATCTTTCATTAAGTTTCGTAAGATGACAAAAATCTATCTCTCTGAAAGACCATATTATTCAGTTGATGAGTTTTTTAATGTATAACAAAGAAACAAAATTAATATTGTTTATAATTACATTTGGGTGTCTCAAGCAGTGGCTACAATTTGTCTCATTTGTTGTTGTCTGTACAAATTATGTAAGTGATACAATAATTTTACTAATTTAAAATTGTATTGTTCTGTTTTTTTATTATATTTGTTTTTGTTTTATACTTTTTATACTTTTTGTACTTTTTGACTGATTTTTTTTTTAGTTTTGTCCATAAAATTGTTCAATAATTTTCAGTGACAATAAAGCATATTTCTATTCTATTCTGTAAACCATGAAATAGAACAATGGAGACTATGGTTAGGAAAGAGAAGCAGAGGAAGACCACAAATGAGATGGGCTGATGACATTAAGGAGATCGGTGGACACAAAAGTGGTGCAAAATAGAAAACACTGAAAAGTTGAAAAGTTGGATTACTTAAGGCTGAAGAAGAAGAAAAAGGCTTGGTGATGCTATCAGGAAGCAGCATCATATATTGTGTATCACTACCCTGTTTAAACCCCTAGATGAATCTGTATTGGAAAAATTAAAATAACAATTTTTAGAAAAAAGAATAACATTTTTAGTTAGTTAAAAATTTCTTCCCTGTATTATACGTACAGATCATAAATGTTACGAGTTTGTCTTTAAAAAATATAGAAATATTATATAGTGTTTATTAAAATTTTCTAAAATAAGGCTAAAAATTATTTTATATCGTAATTGGTTTCTACTATGTATAGGTGGTCGTCTTCCGGTCTCCACTTTCCATAGGCTTCTGTCCATTCAGTAGCCCTCTCTCACTATTTTTGGAATTTTAGTATTTAAAAATATTAGGATTAGAAAAAAATAAAAGATGGTTCTTCTTCTTAATAAGGTTAAAGCGAATTTATAAATAAATCATTCATTAATGATTATATTTATTAACCAAATCCTTGTTAAGGATTAAATAAGAAAAACAAAACAAAAAATATTGGCCCTGAGTGGTAGAATGTATTTTACAAACAGGGCCGTGGGAGCCAAGAGAGTATTTACAGGCATAGCTATTTTAGATACATGCCGAAGTAGCATGCTTTTATAGTACAGTCGACTGACTCTACAGATTAATTGGAAAAACTTGGTACCTAGCTGATTAGCTAAAGGTAGTAGGTAATATCAATAATATTTTCAAGGTAAAAACGTAATCAATCTGTATTTTTTAATGTACTAAAAATAATGTTTACATGTAGATAGATAGATAAATAGATATATAGATAACAATATAACAATAAGTTTTCAGAACAAAAATTCCACTTTAAATACACAAAAGATACAGAAAAAAACATTCCCACGTCTGTATCTTGAAGTGAAATTTGACATGACAGGAATCGGAAGTCAGACTACCAACACAAAGAATTTTATAGGACTAGATTTTATAAGTAACAGAAATATGATATACGGGATATCAATACTGGGGAAATACAAAAGAATAGAATGAAAATAAGTCATAAACTTAAATTGAAGAATAAAGATTAAAGAGAATATTTAGTTGATAGAAAAATTGAGCTTCAACTATTTTTGAAAAAAGAATAGTAAAACAAAAAAAATGAATAAAATTAAAAGAAATTGGAATAAAATAATTATTTAAAGAAAAATAACAAGAATGTGACGTTTATAACGCTACACACTCCTACCACCCATTCGAAAAATTTCGAACACAAACGAGAAATTTTTCTCAAAAAAAAACAAGAATACAATATTCTACCCAGGAACTAAGGTATAAGCAGTAGCAATCTCAAAATACTCAAAATAAATCAAGTAATTATAAATTATTCATAAAAATTTATAAGTATAAAATTTATAAGTATAATTTATGAGTATAACTTGGGGAAATTGAAGATTACCAGTATCCGTCAAACTTCAGAAGAACTAGTTAAAGCAAAGAATAAAATATACTTTATCAAGTATGTAGATTTCTAAAAAGTATAATGATTTTCGTCATAAGACAGCATACTATACAAATAGTATAAAGTCTATAATCCGTTCACAAATTGTTGAGAGCACGAAATGTGCCTCAAAGTCATAAAAAGGTTGTAAAATTTGTATCATCATAGGCGTTCCTGAGGTGTTTATTCATTAAAATTAATGCGTTTTACATTTATTTTCCTTTCCAAAATGTTTATCAATATTAATAATGTTTTAATACTAATATATTTAGCAAAAAACAAAATAAAACTTTCACGGCTAATGTTGGTTATTATATTATATTAATAAAAATAAAAATTTAACCATTAACAGTTTTGTAAATAAGAATACCTTATCTCTTTTTGGATATTTCAATACTAATCTTCGCGTTTAATCACTTATCTAGAAAACCTGGAATTCATATCCAAAGGTACTATTCGTTGCAAGATAATTAGGATGGAATTCCCCAGATTTTTAATAATATAATGGGTATAAAGATGCCGGCTTTGGCCACATGCCTCGTTTGTTCAGTTTATATTCGAAACTTAACTCGAAAGGGTGAAGTTATTACGAACGAAAACAATTTTTTTGTTTAGTACGTTTTTGATCGCATGTAATTTACGGCTCGTCGGTGTTTCCGCGTCTACGGCAGTAATTAGCGTCTCGAATATTTCTTTTGCGAATTATATGCAGTGCGTGAGTGATTTTTTATTCCATATACCTACGAACATATACGTACCTTTCGCTCGTGCTCGTTCTGTTGGATTGTTTGTGATGGCTTCATCATCAACATCATCAAGTTTTACACCGGTACTGTTGCGTACAGTCAGTAAGTCTGTCTATTCACAAAGAGAGAAGACTATTGTCCTGAATGTCCACGATGCTCTGGTTTCTCAGAATCCCACAAACACTGTTGGCAACATAGTCGAAAGTTGTGCCAACATGACTGGCGTAGGGGAGTCAACTATATATAGGTTCCTATCAGAAAGAAAAAAACACCGTATAGCTAACCCAAACACAAACGAACACTTAAAGAGAGGGAAAAGGCCTATTGAAATTGATAAATTTGCCAAAAATGGTATTCGAAGGAAAATTCATGGATTTTTTTTCAAAAAAGAAATACCAAACCTAAACAAAATTTTACAAGAAGTTAGAGACGACCCGGATTTGCCCCATATCGGACGAACTATATTGTGGCAAGTTTTAAAATAATTAAATTTCCGGTGGGAGAAATCAGACCGAAAATCACTTTTGATTGACCGGGAGGAGATAATATGTTGGAGAAGAAATTATCTAAGATCCATACGAAAATTCCGGGCTGAAGGAAATCCAATTTTCTACTAGGATGAAACGTGGGTAAACTCAGGTCATACTCTAAAAAAATTTGGTTAGATAAAAATATATTAAGCTCCAGGCAAGCCTTTATAGAAGGTTGGTCTACTGGTATCTCCCCACCTTGTGGTAAAGGCAGTAGATTAATAATTTCTCACATTGGCAGTGAAAAAGGATTTGTCAAGCATGGTTTGTTGGAATTTCAGTCCAAAGGCACAAAAGACTATCACGAGGAGATGACAGCTGATTTTGCTAAGAGTATTTTGAGCAGATGATTGAACACATACCACCAAGTGTAATTATAGTATTAGATAATGCACCTTATCACTCACGACTAGTAGAAAGACTTCCAACGACTGCGTGGAAGAAACAGGATATTCTTGACTGGCTGCGGAATAAGTAGCTGCCTTACGAAGATGGAATGGTAAAAGCAGAACTTTTAAAAATTGCCCGGCAACACAAATCTAAGTTCAAGAAATACGTAGTTGACAAAATGGCGGAAAGGCGAAACATCACAGTCCTTAGACTTCCACCCTACCACTGCGAAATAAATCCAATTGAACTCATTTGGGCACAAATGAAAAGTTATGTGGCTAGAAAAAATACGTCATATAAAATACAAGCTGTACGTGAATTGTTATACGAGTCTTTACAACATATTACCGAACAAAACTGGAAAGATGCAATAAGACATGTAATAGAAGAAGAACAAAAAATGTGGGATCTTGATAACATAATTGATGCGACCGTAGAGACACAACCGCTAATTATTAACCCTCAAGACGACTCGGATTCCGAAGTTGATCCTATTTATTTTGAATTTGAATAGTTTTCTAATTGTAATTATATAAGGTAAGTAATAGTAGTTGTAATCGTAAGGTATTAAAGGGGAAAGGCGCAAAATGTCGCCTGTCAAAATGTTCAATGTGTTTTAAATGTATCCATTTTTTTTTCAAATCCTGAGAAAACTAAAAAGCATTTTTGAAAAATTTAAAGGCAGAATAAAATATTTATTAGAATAAATAAAAAGCTTCTTTTGCATGCAATATTTTTAATTAAAAATTATACTATATTTTCTCCCCTGTTACATAACATATTAAAATAAACATTGTAGAAGTTTTCAGGGACTTTTTGCCCTCAGTAATAATTTAATCTTTCATTCTGCGTTTAAATTTTTCAAAAATATTTATTAGTTTTCTCCGGATTCGAAAATAATGGATACATTTAAAACACATTGAAAATTTTGCCAGGCGACATTTGGCGCCTTTCCCCTTAATTAAATAAATGTATCTTTTACAAATGACAAGAAACTTTTTATTTTTGAATAAAATAAAGAAGTTTTATTAAAGCAAAAATACAACTACAAGTACAATTTAAAAAATATATTTTAGTTCAAATAAATGTTTTAATCATATACTCTACGACACTGGTCAGTCATCTGTAACCAAAATACCTTCGTAATCGGATTATAAGGTTGACTGCTGTATTGTATTCCTTCAGATACAAGGTGGGTTAGTCGAAAACATCTTAAACCGTCAGTTTCAGGTTGGTTTTTACTATTATATCGTATTACCTATCCTCTCTGTATTTCAGTTCTCTAATTAGGGTTAAACCTGTAGTGAGCTATTGATAAATTGTGAACCGATTATAAGTAATAATCATTGTCAACACTGTTTGTCCGGTAGGGTAACCTCGCCACCTAGGAAAATATCTGAACTACAAACATATCACATTTCTGTCATATTTTGTTCTTGAAACGATACTTTTAATTAATAATATTAACAATATTAATTGCATATTAATATAATTAATAATATTGGTTACTGTAATTTTAAGGTAAGAAGCAAAATAAGTTAAAGCTTTATGTTAGCTTAGATTTAAACTCCTAGCGCCACCTAGGAAAGAAAGCTGAACTACCAACGACATTTTAATCTATCGAATCAATCATATTTTGTTCTTGAAACGATAAGTTTAATTAATATTCATCATCGTCATCATCATCATCATCATCCAGCCTCCATTTATCACGTCAACTGCTGGACATAGACCTCCCTTAAACTCCTCCATTCTTTGCGATTTTGTGCTCCTTGTTGCCAATTTTTCGTGATACGCATGATGTCGTCAGCCAAACGTGTAGGTGGTCTTTCTCTACTACGTTTGTCTGCTCTTGACCTCCAATTTGTGGTTTTACTTGTCCATCGTGAGTCGTGCATTCCCGCTACATGGCCTGCCCAGTTTCATTCTAGTTCCGCTATGCGTTCCACAACATCAGCAATACTCGTCCTTCTTTAATATGTATTTAATAATACATATTAAATACATATATAATTAATAATACGATTATTTTTTGGCGAATTTGTCATAAATATTAGTTGATGCAAGTTTAAGATAAGATTTAGCTCGCAAAATAATGTAAAGCTTTATGGTAGTTTATATTTATTTGGTTTACATGCAAGGAGGTTTCATACACTGGTTTTTGTAGATCATAGGACGACTTCACGCAAAAGTTGAGCGATTCTCCGAAAGTGACTTACATATTTGTTATGAAAACGTTATTTAATTTTTTTACTAATTGTTTTAACTTTCTTATAACAAATACCGGATCGATTTGGCAAATTTTATAATATTTGTATAAAATAAAATATACTAAATTATTAAAATAAAATAAAATTAAATGAAATTAAGTAAAAACAAATCAAATAAAATTAAAAAGACAATGATAAATGATGAATAAATTCTGTTTTATATTTAACAAGTTTTGGAAATAACTAAAATCATTAACCCTGCTGTACCGTTCGAGTCAACTACGCAAATGTACTGCCAGTATGACCCAACTATGGTTTACGGTCCTTAATCGAAATAAATTAAGCTAATGGTGCTAAACAAAACTTTATTAACAAAAAATTATAGTTAATTAAACAAAAATTATGTTGCTAATGTAAATTAAACCTTATTTACAAAAATAAAAGGCATTTTTTTCTTTCCCAGAAAAAAACCAGAAGAAAAACCGAAGAACAAATACCTACAAAATTTAATTTAGTTTACAACTGGGACAGTACTAAAAACAATGGGTTTTACAAATATGTTTCTGACATTATACGACATAAAATATTAATCTTGCTTTCGTTTTTAGAGCAAAATTTACAGCGTGCTCGTTTAGCAGGTGTAGTTGGATTGTCCATAGACGGTTCACTAGAATTTTTATCTTCTCTACTCGCTTCTGTTCGTGTTCTTTTTACCAGTGCTTGTGAGTCTTTTGTTCTTGGTAAATTTTTCCTGGAAAGGATAAGTGGTTTCGCCAGTGTTTTTCTCAATTATTCTCCCAGTGTTCTATTAGGGATTTATTGATGCCCATAAAACGAACGCGTTGTAGGCATAAATGTCCAGCATATTATAAAAAACAATCATAGGCCAGCGATTTGTCTTCCTCTTACATGTATATGTACCAACACGCTGATCTAGAGTATCCACTGCTCCCTTACTGGAATTGTAATCTAAAATAATTTGGGGCTTTTTGTCATTTCTGTCACTAATAGCCTTATCATAATGCAAAGTACTCATAAGAATAACATTTTTATTCTTTTTAGGAATATAGTTAACACTGGTATCTTGCGTGAAGTAAAAAGACGAGCTATGAACTTCTTTATTCGCAATTTATGCTGGAAGCTCTGGCTTATTCTTTCTTATAGTCCCAGCATTGTATTTTTTCTTTTTAGAAGAAGTTGTTCCAAATTGTATAATGTAAAAAAGTTATCACAAGTAATATTGTGGCCTTTCAAATCACTACAGAAGTCGCACACCACACGCATTCCCTGATTCCGTTCCGGCACGGCACCTGCTTCCTTTCCTGTATAGATCTGCAATTTTAGAGCATACGAACTTTTACTGTCACATAAAGCCCAAATTTTTATGCCATATTCGTCGGTTTGCTTGGAATGTACTGTTTGAAGGGACATCGGCCTCTAAAGGCAACTAATTGCTCGTCGACGGTAACATTTTCATCAGGGTTAAAAAATTTTGGTAGATTTTCTACCCATTTTTTCCAAAGTTCATGTATTGCAGCAAGTTTATCAGTACGTCTCCTATCCTGTCTAGTAGTGTTGTTATCAAAACGTATTACTTGCGAAATTTTTGTAAATACTTCCAGGGAAATTGTTTCTCGAAATACACTACGACCCGTTTCTTCATTCCACAAACTTTTAGTTGATTCGCCATGGGTCTTAAAAACTCCAGCTAACAATAAAAGACCAATGTATGCTTGAAAACCAATTTTATCCAAGTCTTTCCAGTTGGTTCCAAAAACAAGCTGTCATTCCATGTTGGTCATATTTATAATTTGGTTTGCAACTATGTCTGAAAAGAGTGCATAAATGAATTTTTGATATCGAAAATTCGTGCACATGCGTACTTTGTAACTCCTGGAGCATTATTTATAACATTAGCCGTGGAAAATCGACCGCGTTAATAAGGAGGACCTAGAGACCACTGGATATTACCGTCTTTTGAAGGAACTGTTACAGAAGGTTTTACAGGATGTTATAAGTAGAATGGAACAGCAGAGTCATCACTACTTTCTTCCTAACTCTCACTACTTGTGTTGTTTTCTATTTCTGATATGCACTCATCACTCTCTGACACGTTCGCGAGCTCGCGATGCTCATCTTCGGTTAGCGTTCTTCGATGCAACATTATCAACATGCAAACATAGACTGAAATTTGAAATGTAAATGAATGCGCTTGGCATATCAGTGTCCTACCAGCCTACCACTTGTCTATCACTCCCCTTCCTTCTACTTGACATGCCCTTCTAAATGACATCGTCCAGGTCCAGCTACACTACACATTTTTTACAAGTTCTAGCTTGCAGAAACTTGTTTCTATTTATAGACGTACCTGACTGACAAACTGCTAGAAAATATATAAAATACTGCCAACTAAACATACGTACACAGGTATAATTTTTAAGGGTTTAAATGCAATTGAAAGATCTCATATTAGGTAATAAAGTCACGAAACACCAAAACGTTACGCCGCGTAATAATTTGCAAAATAAGAAATAAATTTTTTTTGGGTCAAATAGACCCGAACAGGACAGCAGGGTTAAACAAAATTTTTAAAGAAAAAAATTCAGATTTTTTAAATTTTAAAGAACTTAGAATTTTAAACAACTCATACTGTATCATATTTTTTTCTATAAAATCAAATACTTGATGTTTATTGTTAAAGAGTTATGCGAATAGGACGTGGTTTTCTGTGTTTTAATATGTTTTTATGTCATCTTCGTATTCTTTAAACTGTTAGATATCTACCAATTTGGTAATTCCAACGATATAGTACACCTACATAATTATTTTTCAGCCCATAGGCCTAAAAATATTCATTTAAATTATAGCTAATTGCTGCATTTTATTTCCTGAACAATTAAGTTTAAAAAATTTATAACTTTTAGGTAACTGAAATCAAGTTTATAGATTCTGATGGGAATCAGATCGAAATAAGTAAAAATGAGGACGGACGATATTTTAGGATAATTTTTTCAGGATCAACAACACATTGAATTATATGGTAAGTAATACATTATTTAAAAACTCGCTGTCTTCGCGGTCCACTATTTGGTCATCAGTAAAAAAGGGTGTAGAAAGCTTCCGTTCTCCCACTGTTATTCAAATGCTTCGGCTTTTTCTTATCCATTTCTGTAAGGATCTGTCTAATAAATCTTAAATAGGGTGGGTGATAAACTATATTCTTGTCTCAACCCTTTAGTTATTTTAAAGGGAGAGGATTAAATCATTTGTGTTGAATATATCGTTCATTTTTCCTCATGTTACAAAACATAAGGTTACTCTTCTGGGCAGTTTCGATATCTGATGGTCAGAACCACATTATGATTAATAAATAGAAAATTCAATATGATACAATGACTATTTAGGATATTGTAGAGGAACGTTTGAACTTAAACTTGAACTAAAAATAATAATTTTACCTGTAACTATGTTTTAATTTTAAATAACTAAGTCAAAAACGATCAACAAATGTAAAAAGTTACTTGGGACATTTTTTGTTCAGAATAAGTCAAAAAATCCGAAAAAAATGGTTCTAGGCCAAAAAGTTTATTTTTGTAATGGGAATATTTCTCCAACCAACATGACATAAGGTTTATTAGATTATGGAAAGAAGTGATGTCTACATATAGGCAATTATGATTTTCATACAAATTATGCAAATTCTTGCACACGATACAAAAAGATTTTTCTCAATAAATGATCTTAAAACCGTTGTTTTTAGTAAGCAATACGTATTTCACATCGTTCAAAGGTATTTTCTACACAAGTCGGATTTGTATTGTGAATTGAAAGTAACATACAATTATCTTATTGTTCCACAGCAAGTAGGTGTACGATTGTACGTGTACTGTTTTAGAACTGTGCTAAAGAACGTTTCACGTTTTATGAGTATAGGAATTGCATGCACATGGTGTGTGAGAGTTGGAATAGTTATTTCTTAATAATTAGAATATAAAAATAACATTTTTAACAGTGAACTTCTTTCTTATATAGTATTAAACTGCGCTATTTTTTTATCTTTAGTTAGTATGTTATATACCAATCGTACTACATACACCCAATTGGCTTGTACATCTTCTATTAATCATCAAACAACTCCTGGAGACTTCGGTAGATCTGCTATATATAAGCTCTTCACCAATACCCGATAGACTTTTTATTTTACTTTGATATACTTAGAAATAGTAAGTTCTACAGAAGCTGCCTTAATGTTCGCCTGTAGTGCCCTGACTTGGGTTGCTCTTTTAGTATATCGCATTTTGTGTCCATGTCCATGTTCATTTTATTCCCACAAGTTAAGATGAAGTGCTGTTAAGCACGACAGTATGCCCCTATCCTGTCAATCCTGCTGTTAAAGTCTTAACATACCATCAACAATCTTTTATTCTTTTTGTTAAATTAATAATTTAAAACACGCTATTTAAAACGATATATGATGTTTACGTCCGATATATCTCGTTCCAAATCAAAACCAGTCAAAAATTTTTAATTTTACAACTTACACCTGATCAAAACAAGTTAGTTCTTGTATTTTACCCACTTTGGTTTCGCTAGAAAAACATGTATGGATGTTTACTCAGAAGTAGATCAGTAAGTTTTATTGTGTTCGGAATCCTTATTCCAAAGGTAATAAATCTTTTAGTTTTATTTTTTTATTTATGCATTTTCTTCGTAAATGTATGACAAAAAATGGTTTATTCCTGAAATTATGTTAAGAAATAACTCACTTTAGAGAAAAGTTCGTTAAATTCGTTAGAAGCCATTAAAGCCGTTTGGAAATGGCGGTTTGCTTTTTTCCTATAAATTGATGGATTGGTGCGGCAATTAAGGAATTCTATAATCGCATCTCAAGCCAAGAATTACAGCCCAAAAGGCATTATATGTAGGTAGGTACTACGAAAAACTCTCTTCGTATATAGCAGAAAAATAACGAATAAAATCAATTTTAGTTAAATACGTTTTACAGCAAAGTATTTTTGTAATTGAACTACATAAAATAAAGTGCTTTAAAATCATTAAATATTATATTTACTACCAATTGGACTTAAAAATTGTTTCGACGAACGATTCTTTAATCCAAGTCTTCATATTAACTCAGTTTCAACCTATGCCTCACTTCTTATGTTGTAGAAAAGAGACAGTTCATAACACTCCCAAGAGTTTGTCAGTTCTCTGGAGTATCGCTTAGGCAGCACTTTTCACCTGTACTATGCATCCTCTGGGTATGATGGTATTACACCTCCATTCGAGAGTGAAGTCACCGAACAACGTGAAGTAGTCAATTCTCATCGTATGATGAATTAGTTGTTGTGGTGTGGTTGTCTGGTGATTTTCCGATTAGGCAGATGTAGGTGAGCATGTGTGTATGTATGTTTTGTATTTGTGCGTATGTGTATGTCATGTTCGATCAACAAATCCACGTTTAATGTCATGGCTCAGCACCTATTTTATGTTGTCACTTGACCCGAGGGTATTTATTTGCTTATATGTTATTCACACCTGTCTTATTGTCATATATAGCTATAGAACGTTTCCTATTAGGAACTGGTTTTGACACACTTAAAGCTATTTTAAGTGGAATGATATAGTGTATATATATATATATATATATATATATATATATATATATATATATATATATATATATATAGTAAACTCTTAAATATTGGGGAAATCTGCAAGAAAGACTCTAATGAGTATCAATTGTTTCGCCGACCGTTTTCGCCAAAGAGAATTAATTTGGCTTCTTCAGGGCTGAAAGAGAATAAATTATAATTAGCTACCATATATTATCTATTAAAACATTATTGAACGCGCTTGTGTTCTGGCTAATACAGAACCTCACTTTTAAACTTTCTAAAAATCAAAAATTTAGTTATTGCCGACAATTCAAAGAATTACCTCCTTTTAAATGTAGTTACATTGGGTTTTTCGATTAACCTTGGGTAAACCTTTGCGTGTTAAGTTCAAAGCTACCATACATTTCAAACCTTAAAAAAACCTTTTTTTTTGCACATAGTAACAAAAAACACCACTATGTTACTAGCAAAGTTTTTTAATATTCAACTCTACAATTCTAAGTTACGGTAAGATCAATATTGTTTTAATAGATAATATATGGTAGCTAATTACTATTTAACTGGGAATAAGCCACAATTAAAGGTTAAAATACGTTTATTGACGTTTCAATTTCCACTTCGGAAATCGTTCTCAAAATACAAACATGATTTGTTCATGTTTGTATTTTGAAAACGATTTCCGAAGTGGAAATTGAAACGTCAATAAACGTATTTTAACCTTTAATTGTGGCTTATTCCCAGTTAAATAGTAATTAATTTAAAATGCCACAAGAAAATAGCTTCAGAACAATATGGTAGCTAATTATAATTTATTCTCTTTCAGCCCTGAAGAAGCCAAATTAATTCTCTTTGGCGAAAACGTTCGGCGAAACAATTGATACTCATTAGAGTCTTTCTTGCAGATTTCCCCAATATTTAAGAGTTTACTATTTAATTATTATTTACTTATCTGCAAAGATTAAATTTCTTTTCTATATATATATATATATATATATATATATATATATATATATATATATATATATATATATATATATATATATATATATATATATATATATATATATATATATATATATATATATATATATATATATATATATATATATATATATATATATATATATATATATATGTTTGTTTTGAGGTTTCCGCGGGAGCTATATGTGCTGTCACTATTTTTCCGGGTTTGACTCCGCGTTGTAAAATGCTGGTTTTCTTGAAAACCATTGTTTTGGCGACGTTTCGGCAAGGTCTCACTTGCCATTCTCAAGCCTGGTGGAACTACTTCTCGTCGTTACTCGATTAGTACTGGTCGACTGGACATTTCGGCGCTCGTTTAAATATTCTCTCGGCGGCGCGCGGGCTCTTGTGATTGGTCCTGCCTGTGTGCGAGTGGGCGGGGCCTTGTCTGGCGGTTTCGCTGTTTGTTTTTTCTGTGCGTTAACTGAAGTTGAATTTTTTTGGACGGTTCTTTGCAGAGCTGGTTTCCATGTTGTTGGAAGTCTTTGGGCATCATCTCGAGTGTTTAGGTTATTTGGATATTTTTCTATTTCTATGGCTTCCCTGATTATTCGCTTGGTTTTGTGTTCGATGTTCGCTAGCATTGTTGTCTGTTCTAGATCGATTGTGTGTCCTGTTGTTAGGGCATGTTGTGCAAGGGAAGATGTCTTTTCTTGCTTTGCAATAGCGTTTCGATGTTCTTCTCGTCTTACTTGAATTCTTCGATTAGTCTGTCCGATGTAGGATTTGTCGCAGTCTCCACAGGGAATCTTGTACACTCCTTGGTTTTCTAGTGGGATTTTGGTTTTTGCGGAGTTAAGCATATTAGCAATTTTCTTATCCGTGTTGAATATTGTCTCTATTTTTTGTTTTCTTAGGACTCTACTGATTTTTTTTCCGTAGTGCCCTTCACGTACGGTAAAATCGTCTTAGCAATAGGTTTTTCTTTTTCTTCTGTTGATTCTTTGCTTTTTCCTCCTTGTGCCTTTTCAATTGTGTACGTGGTGAAGCCATTTTTTTCTTAATGCTGTTTTGACCGTTTTCATTTCTTTGTTCCTGTGTTCTTCATCTGTTAATCTTTCTGATCTTATAGTGAGGGTTTTGATGACTGACTGCAGTTGTGCAGGATGGTGGTGTGAGTCAGCGTGTAGATATCTGAAACCAACACACACCGACAGATATCTACACGCTGACTCACACCACCATCCTGCACAACTGCAGTCAGTCATCAAAACCCTCACTATAAGATCAGAAAGATTAACAGATGAAGAACACAGGAACAAAGAAATGAAAACGGTCAAAACAGCATTAAGAAAAAATGGCTTCACCACGTACACAATTGAAAAGGCACAAGGAGGAAAAAGCAAAGAATCAACAGAAGAAAAAGAAAAACCTATTGCTAAGACGATTTTACCGTACGTGAAGGGCACTACGGAAAAAATCAGTAGAGTCCTAAGAAAACATAAAATAGAGACAATATTCAACACGGATAAGAAAATTGCTAATATGCTTAACTCCGCAAAAACCAAAATCCCACTAGAAAACCAAGGAGTGTACAAGATTCCCTGTGGAGACTGCGACAAATCCTACATCGGACAGACTAATCGAAGAATTCAAGTAAGACGAGAAGAACATCGAAACGCTATTGCAAAGCAAGAAAAGACATCTTCCCTTGCACAACATGCCCTAACAACAGGACACACAATCGATCTAGAACAGACAACAATGCTAGCGAACATCGAACACAAAACCAAGCGAATAATCAGGGAAGCCATAGAAATAGAAAAATATCCAAATAACCTAAACACTCGAGATGATGCCCAAAGACTTCCAACAACATGGAAACCAGCTCTGCAAAGAACCGTCCAAAAAAATTCAACTTCAGTTAACGCACAGAAAAAACAAACAGCGAAACCGCCAGACAAGGCCCCGCCCACTCGCACACAGGCAGGACCAATCACAAGAGCCCGCGCGCCGCCGAGAGAATATTTAAACGAGCGCCGAAATGTCCAGTCGACCAGTACTAATCGAGTAACGACGAGAAGTAGTTCCACCAGGCTTGAGAATGGCAAGTGAGACCTTGCCGAAACGTCGCCAAAACAATGGTTTTCAAGAAAACCAGCATTTTACAACGCGGAGTCAAACCCGGAAAAATAGTGACAGCATATATATATATATATATATATATATATCATCATCATATCATCATCCAGCCCCCTAAGAGTCCACTGCTGAACATAGGCCTCTTCCTCATGTTTCCAACCCCGTCTATCTTGCGCCGCTCTCATCCAGTTTTTATTGAGTCTTCTTAAATCGTCAGTCCATCTTGTAGGTGGTCGACCGACGCTTCTCTTGTCTTTCCTTGGCCTCCATTCCAATAACCTCTTTGTCCATCGCCCATCTGTCATTCTGGCTATGTGTCCTGCCCATCTCCATTTTAGTCTGGCTATCTTCTCGATGAAGTCAGTCACTCCGGTTCTTCTCCTGATGTCTTCGTTGGTTATTCTGTCTCGCAGAGTTATTCCTAACATGGACCGCTCCATTCTTCTCTGCGTGACTCTCAGTTTGGTAGCTGCTGCTTTTGTTAAGGTAAGTGTTTCTGCTCCGTACGTCAAGACTGGGAGGATGCACTGATCAAATACCTTTCTCTTTAGGCATGTGGCAGCTCACTTTTAAAAGTTTCTCTCAGTTTTCCAAATGCTGCCCACCCAAGGCCGATTCTTCTCTTCAGTTCATGAGTCTGGTTATCCCTGCCAATCATAATTTCATGTGCCAGGTATTTATATCTATCTACGAGTTCTATTTCTTTCCCACCAATACTGATGTTCTGGTTGGGTACCAAATTGGTCATGATTTTTGTTTTCGAGATATTTATATTTAAACCTGCACTTTCTGTAGTCACAACGAGTTCCTGTACCATCTCTCTTGCCATACCTAGATCTTCAGCTATTATAAGTATATCATCAGCGAAACGTAAGTTGTTTCGATATTCTCCATCCATTTTTATTCCCTTTGTCATCCAATCCAAATTTTCGCACCATATTAAAAAGTTTAGGTGACATTGGGTCTCCTTGTCTAGTCAGTATGTAATCTGATATAGTTAGTATATATATATATATATATATATATATATATATATATATATATATATATATGTATATATATATATATATATACATATATAATATATAACAACAATAGAATACCAAAAAACAATCATAAAAATAAACAAAAAAGATTGGGAAAAGAATTTTACGGATCTATACGAAACTGGTCAAGAATACTATGGAATAAAAGATAATAAAGATGCAGAGAAAGACGACAAAGTTTGGAAGGACGAAAACATGCCTTTAGAATGGAAAACGGACACATCACCAATTTTTAAGAAGGGGGATCCAAATATGTGCAACAACTATAGACCTATTATGCTACTGAACACAATGTATAAGATCCTGACTACAATCATCAGAAACCGACTAAATTGTTACATAGAACAAATATAGGACACTATCAACAGGGATTTAGAAAAGCGACATCACCAATAGACGCAATACAAGTATTAACGCAAATCATCGAAAAAAGCTACGAACATGACATAGAACTACACATATTGTTCATCGACTTCCAACAGGCCTTCGACAGCATATACAGACAACAATTAAAAGAAATGAAAAGGATGGAAATACCAGCAAAGTTAATCAGAATGACTAGAATGACAATAAAGGACTCATCAACGAGAGTCAAAACAATCGAAGGAGATACAAACGACATCAATATAGAACGTGGTGTAAGACAAGGAGACAACGGCACTATTTAATATTAGACTAGAAATAGTAATCAAAGATTCTCCATTCAACATAAATCATAGGATACGCAAACCACCTAGCATTGGTAGCGCGTGAAAAATAAAAGCTAGAAGAAACACTTCTAACGTTAGTAAGAGAAGCAAAGAACAGATGACTAATAATCAATCAAAACATAACAAAATACTTAATAAGTACAACAGACGATGTAAACACAATAACAGAAATAAAAATCGGTGAAATTAAATTCCAGAGAGTCGATTACTTTAAATACTTGACGGTGTTATTGGACGACCAAAATGGAAGGAGTGCAGAAATAATCGAAAGAATTAAAGCAGGCCATGGGGTGTATTGGAAATATTACCGACAACTTAAAGACAAAAACCTGAACAAAAAAACAAGGACAAAAATATATAAAGCAGCAATTAGACCGGTGATATGATATGATAGAATATGGAGCGGAAGTAATGTGTCTTACGAAAAAAGATGAAGAAAACTAAGAATAATTTAAAGAAAAATTATGAGAAGAATACACGGCCCAATAAATTCAGAACAAGGAGGACTGATAAACCATAAAATAATAAATATAACCGAAGCGGAAGACATAGTAAAATATATTGAAGCAAAAATACTAATATGGTTTGGACACATGCAAAGAAGAGAAGAAGACGCACTAATTAGAATAGGAAACCAGTAATAAGCGGACTAAGAGAAAGACCAAAAATACGATGGAAAGACCAACTACTAGAGGATATATCAAAGATGGAAATTTCAAACTGGAAAGAAAAGATTCAGGACAAGAGAGAGTGGAAACAGATAGTAGTTAAAGCAAAAAAACAATAAAATCTGTGGAAAATAGCCTAAAGGATATATGCGGACTAATCCACCGCGTCAAATGGACTAAAAAGCTCACGGAATTGAGCGACCAATGCTCTAACTACAGATATATGTATATATATATATATATATATATATATATATATATATATATATATATATATATATTATTTATTATATAAAGAAATCGAAAAGTACCTGACAGTTTATATGTAAAAAAGGCTGCATATTGTAGAGTAATCTAACAATTCGATACCCTCTCAACGCTTCTTTTGTGAATAAAGAGACCTTCATATTATGTTTTTTTTGTTTTTCAACATTTAGACTACTTGAAATAACGAAGTTAGAGAAAAATGCACCACGAGAAAATCCGCATCTCTGTTTCTAACCGGTAGACTGAAAAGTTGACCGCCTGACCATAACAAGCGATCGGACTTCTTGATGGCGCCAGATGTTGTTCGGTGCCGCTGGCTAAAGTCTCTGCCAAGACTAAGATGCCATCTTTCCGAGATATTCATTAGAACCAAGAAAACCAGTATATATAAATTACCATTTTTCGCAAATTGTAAGTTATATACGAGGCATAAAGAATAAATAAAAGTAAAAATTAGAGCATCATATATACGACCAGATAATGGTAATACAGTCATTTGTTTAAATAAAATCGATTATAAAACCAAACCAGTATAGTATTTGGAACTAGATGAATGGTTTTGAAAGTATTACTAAACTATCCAAAAAATTGAAATACCTTCTTAATTATGAACCGTAGTTTACAAAGAAAACTTTATTCAGTAATTTAATTATTACACAAAGACACAGCCTCATTAGTAAAACTTTCACTGTTATTCACTGATGTTACAAAGACCATCCAAAATATTAATTTGTACTAATTGATAAATAAAATAAAAAAAAAACTTAATTAAAATACCTAAGCTAGATATATTTCGTTTTACTTTATTCATTTATTTTATTAAATTATCTTTTATTTTACTGTTTTTATTCTAAAAACAGTTGGCGTCTAATTCTTTGTTTTTTATTTTCTTCTTTATTTTCATCTTCATTTATTTCACTTATATTTCCTGTATTTGACTCCATTCTGTTCTATGTCACAGACATGGAATGTATAAATTTCTATGCCTCACTTCAGTCGACAAATGTTATTTGTCAGTTGTCAACTTCAATCTCAACGTCATTTCAACTGTAGAGGTTCAATTTTTATATTATCTTTTGCTTATTTAAGCTGGTGCAATTATTTTCAATTTTCATATGACAAGGAAATACAATAAAACATAATATAATACGACAAGGAAATAGTGGCTAGCACATGGTTAATTTTTTAGTTTTTTGGCCTAATTAATTTTCCTGTTCCCCCTTATTAGGTGGAACTGTATAACATCCTTGTGGTGCACCATCCTGCTGTAACAGATCTGCAGAACCTAATAGCTGCCTATAATAATAGCTGCTCAGAGCCAAAACGGGCTCGATCCCGGCATCTCCAGCAAGTTATCCTGTGAAGCTAACATCATCAAGTAACCACTTTATTCTGCAATCCTTTGAAACCAACAACAAGTTATCCAGTAATGCCATAAGTATCACATTTTACATTTGTACAGCTTATACGCAAGATTTGCTTTGATTTTTAATATCTTATTAAAATTTATTTTATACTTTTTTATGTGCAATAAATATAGTTAATATCTTGGTCTATTTGTCCCAGAAAAACTCATTGTTCAGATTTATTTCTAAGATAAGACATTCTCACACCTGATAGACTGAGCTAAGTGAGGCCTAACAATTGATTCCCAAGGAAAGTTGCGAGTTTTATGGTTCTACATTAGCTCACAACTTTCGGAGGTAGTTATATTGTTACCCATTGGCACCCTCCGTTTCTGACGGGTCGTTCAATGATCACAATGTATAAAATTTGTTTCATACTGTTCTATCTTCGGAGACTGTAGCTCTAGTCGCAAAGTTATAAAAAAAGAAATTGTAAAACTTTTTCTTTTGTTTGGAACAAAACTAGTTTTAATTATAATAAAGTAGATATACTATTAGGCGGATCAGTAATTTTTACACAGCGGTAAGCTTTTCCTAGCTTAGCATTGATCCTGTTATCCTTCTTGCGTACCATATGCCCAAGGAATAGCGCACCAACATGCTGTAGTCTAATACTTCACCAGAAATATAAAGGAAGACTATTATTATTATCCAGATTTAAGCCATAAGACTCCCAGTACTCTAAGGGGAAACTTCATTCATTGCGCTCTAGGGAGACTTTTTCTATACCCATTATTCCTGACAGAATAATAGATATCGTATGGATACTTTCCATTCTACATTGTCTCCTTATTAGTATCTCAAGATATCCGTACTTTTTTTATGTAACAAGCAGATTATTGTTGTTAGGTATCGTCACATTAATTAGTGTTGTATGTCTAGTTTTTGTTCCGGAAGCCGTTTGATAGCCGTGTGTCCGCTAGCCTTGATCGAACTTACTCGATCGCGATTCGACTTGCAGGTATTCTCTAGCGACGCCGAGAAATTGCTACTGAGATAATATGGAAATGAGGAGCAAATAAATATAACGAGAAATTTAGATTGTAGTCAGTCTGAAAATATATAAATTGTACGATTGAGTAAATAAATGTTTTGTTTTATGATTAACATTAATTATGTTTTAGCGTTAGTGTTAGAAAACTGTAAATAAATTAAAATAAACATTACGTTGGTGTCAGAAGCGAGATATTTAAATAAATTCTGTGAAAAATGGCTACGAAAATTGGTGAAAAGTAACCGATTTACGATAGCAACTGAAAGATAGAGAATTAAATTCTGTTAAGAAAAAAACGAATTAGTCCAAAGTCTGTAGAACGCCCTGGAAGAAGAGGGTTTAGTTTCAGAAGCGTATGTATTTGAGGACAAGAATACTGATGTGATTTCATCGATTACATCATTGAAAAACAAAGTTTCTGGTGATACCACATCGTTGGAAAGCAAAATTTCTTCTGATATTTCCAAAGTTTCTACGGACATTGTTTCTTTAGAAAATAAAGTTTCTAATGATATTTCTTCTCTAGAAAGCAAAGTTTCTGCTAACATCTCTTTGGAAATCTCTAGAGTACTTCTAAGATCATATCTTGACAATAAAATACGTTGGAAAACAAAGTTGCTGCCGTTATTTCGTCTTTTGTATAAAAAATAAGAGATCGAAAAGAAGATAGAGGAAACAGTGAAAGCAGGCAGAAGAATTCGATCAATTACAGAAGAGACAAAAGACGACGAGAAGAAATGTAAGTTGGAGCCACAGCTGACATTTGAAGGGATTGGTCCCAACTTTCAACATGAAATAGTTCGAATCAGCTGTAAGAGTGAATGGATGGTCCTAAAAAGAGAGGACTGTAAACCTGACTATTGATCTTCGAGGAGATGCCTTGAATGTGCTTTAGACCATAGCCGTAGAGAAGACAGATGATTTTGAACAACTTAAGAAGAGACTAAATATGCGATATGGTCACAAACACTTGGAGCATGTCTATCAGTCACAGTTCAAAAATCGAAGACAAAAGTGAGATAAGGCTCTTCAAGATAGCAGTAGTGGTAAGAACAATGGTGGTCAACAACAAATGGACGCTTACTAAGATCAGAGAAGAACAAGAGAAAGATCCAATTTTACAGAAAATTCGAAAATGGAAAGAAGAAAACCGTTAACCGTTCTGGCAAGAAATTTCAAACCCATGCTCGGTAGTTAAGACGTATTGGGCCAAGTAGCATCCCTTTTTTATGGAAGATGGCTTGCTTAAACCAGTACCTACTGGAAAATGATGGTTCTAGAAGAGAACAAAGAACTGGTGTAAGAAATGTACTACCTGTGCAACGAGTAACGGACCTTACCGAAAAAGAAGGCTCCTTTGAGACAATCCAATGTTGGAAGTCCGTTTGAAACAATAGCTTTGGACAATGTCGAGCCATTTCCAGAAAGTGAAAATTTTTGCAATTACGTGTTGGTCGTGATGGATTACTTTACAAAGTGCATGGAGATCTACGTAATTACAAACCAGAAGACCGCCACTATTGTCGATGTGCTGATCAGAGTACATAATTTAATTTGGAGTTCCTTTGGACATCCATAGCGACCAAGGAATGAACTTCGAGAACGATCTATTCCAAGGAATCATATAAACTAGACAAGAAAAAAAAACAGGAACTACAGACTATCACTCGCAGTCGGATGGAATGGTAGAGCGAATGGATAAGACAGTTGGCAAGTATTTGGCATAAATTTTCGCAATCACCAGCGAGAATGTTACCAGTACCTGGATTTACCCTGAGGTTTTGATTATTGGGGTAAAGCAATATTCCTAGATATACGAATTCTTTGACCGCTCCGAAGTTTTGGTCAGTGACAATAAGACCTGCGTCAACATTTATCCCTTCGAATGTTAATATTTTGTTTGCTGCATCAGTATATCGTTGGATGAAATCTAAATCTTCAGTATCTTCACCAAGAAACCAAATAAAACAGTATTACCAAGCCAATTATTGGGCGCGAACACAAATTTAATCATTTTTAAATTTCCTAATTGACAGAAATGGCTTCATAACGTAACTAAGACAAAGAAATAAAATTTCATGCAATTCATTTAAGAAAAAGTAAATGAAAATATTATTTTATAATGAACGTTAAGCATCCACATAAAAAATAGACCTACTATGAAGTGATATATTAACTCTCCTGCTATACGGTATAGAAGGACAATAGCGATGATGAAAAAAGTAAATATTTTTGCGATGTAGTTTTACAGGATAATATTGCAAATATCGTACCTGGATAGTGCCAGATAATGAGAGGGACAACATACTAACTTCTGCAAGTTATCATACAGGAAAAATATTCTAGAAAAAGATAGCCTTGGAGTAAGAGAAATGTCACGTCTCCGCAATCTGAAAGAGTTGTTTTAATTACTTACTTAACCAATATTTTAAAGCTGCAGTAAACGGAATAAAAATAATCATGTTAACCATTAATCTTCGCAATAAAATTGCACATTAAGAAAAAGACTGGTCTGCAGCACAATTTCGATAAGATCAACTGGAAGATCGTAGTGTTGAATTACTATGAAATTTAAACGAAAAGAAAGTTGCATAACAAATTCTAACGTATATTGTAATTAAAAAATGTAAGCACTCTTAACTTTACCATATTACCTTTCAAAACCTTTTATATTATACCAATATTTCGTTTTTCGGATTTATAAACTCAGTCCTTTCCCCTCAGAAATGGTGTTTATGATTTCAGTGCTATATTTATTTTCTGAAAACATATGTTTTTACTTTATACCTGTCGAATTTGATATATATATATTTTTAGACGTTTTCAATATTAATATAAACCGTGATTTATAATTTACTAATATACATTTTACATTTGGTGTAACTGACAATCGCGCTTCGTCGCTCCCAAATGGTTGGCTTCGACGGCAATTGGTCACGATCGCAGTGAGCCATATAAGGAAACAGTTGAATGCCTCAAATGGTATTCCTTATAAGATGCGGAAAGGTTTGCTTGGATGTAGATGCAACAAAATGTACGTGTGCACAAAACTGCACCTCTGTACCCTCTTGTCGGCGTCACTAGTGCTGATGAACCCGAAAAAGGTCACTTAATTTTTTGTGACCAACCGGAATGTACCTGTTTTATGGGAGATACAGGTAATTAAACATATGTCACTAGCACAAATTTTGTACAATTTTTAAATTTTTTTTAATTGAATAAATTATATTAAACTTTTAACTTATTCAATTTTTTTTTTGATAAAAGCTCTTTATCAAGATCGTAGCATACGCTGTTTTGATAATCCATTATTTTTAGCAGAAAGTGCCCGTGAGCTTAGAATATTTCACTAAGTTACTTATAATTTCATTTTGTTACTAAGTAAAGCCCACTTCGTTGTCTCCATGAATATTCAGTTATTATATCCGAACGACTACGGTATCCGGCGAATGCCGATCCAAATAAAATTGAAACTTTTTGTTTTTTAATAATAATTCCCATCTGGCGGGATTCGAACTCATGACCCTTGAGTTTTAAATTCAGTAAGACTATATGACGCCCTTACAACTGCGCTACCGAGACGTTCAAAATTTTAGTATTATTAACGAAATTTCTTAACAGAAAATAACTAATTTAGATTTTTACAAATTTACAAAATATCTTCAAAATGTATAAAAATCTATTTTAAAAATATATTATTTTTCAATGAAAAAATGTAAGGGGAAGTATAGTGACATTTTTTTTTCAAATACTTTTAATTTTGGTCTAATAGTATATTACGACTATTGTAGCACTACAAACGATGGTGATGTTTGAGGCACACAAAATGAATGAGGCCGCGTTGCTCAGAATCGGTAGAAATGAGGGCGTGGTTCTTTGGGTCATTCTTACTAGCTCAGAAGCAAAAAAAAAATTGAAAATTCAAAAACTTTGTTTTTTTTGTGAGGGACAAAGAAAACTCAAAACCAAAATACATATATTAACAAATACAATAAATAAAATGCATATATAGGCAAATAAACGCTATAACCGCGCTTACCTCGTATGTTCGCTTAGCAAATATGTTAGCAAATATTTATTCGTGGTCCAAGACAAAATAAGATTGTTAAAGGAATTACAAACAGTACAAAATTATTAAGCATAAACCATATTTATTATTAATCAAATCATAGATTTAATTTGGACATATTAATTTAGATCTGATAAACAGAAATGTCCATAACAAATTAATACCTTTGTACCAACGACTTGGTAAACATTTTTTAAAAATAATTAATGAAATTAAAAATAAAATAAAATTAAAAATTTATCAGAGCCAATATTATATCATGGCCATATTATGTAGTTTTTTTAGTTTTTAATCTATGTACATACAAAATTTGGTGTTCAAATTTTTGTATACAAAAAAAAATAAAATAATGATCAAAAAATACACACTGGATTTAAAAAATGTTGAAGTAAAATATAAACGATGACAGACATTTTACCCCTGTACATTACTATGATTAAAACATTCAGCATAATCTGGAGTATACATAGAAAAGTAGGTAAAAACACTTCCTGCGAATTCTTTGTTTTACATAACTTGTTTCCACTTTAGACTTGCTTGTTCTTTAAATAGAATAAAGACTTTCCCAATAATAACCAAACCATGTTTCTCAGCAATCAAAAATAAAAAAACACGACCAAAATATTCCAACTTTCTTCTCTTGATGGTGATCAACAGCTCCCATTCTTTGTTCATTCTTCGAAGAACTAATTGTTACTTTGTCTGTCCAAGGTATTTAATGAATACTTCCTCCAATTTCTTAAAATAATCCTTTACAATAAATGCATTCATTTTCTCTGCTCTTGCTAGATTCATTTGCTGAGCCTTCTAGCCCAGTCTGGTTATACAAAAATCATCGATTTCACGGCAAAATGTTTCGCAGATATCTGAAGCTTTTAAGACATAGGTGAGGGTTACTAGATGACGAATAGATAAAAAGATACTCCTATTTTTACCTTGCGTTTTTTTTAAACAATAATTTATAGTCAGAATTTGATTATTTATCTATAAGTTTTTTTCCCTTATAATTTAAATAAACAATATTTATACCATTTTTTTATATCAAGAATATCTTTATTTTCCCGTTTTTTCGATTAAACTTGATAAATAATTTACGGAGATATTTGCAAAAAAGCAGTTTTTTTTGCACTAATTTATAAATTTAATTAATTTTTTTATTAACAAAATAAAATGTTATTAATACATTTCAACATTGAGGAATTACCGTCCTTTAAATTTATGAGAAATTTCCCCCCGATCGGTCAAATAGTTTAAAAGTTATTCAATTTGTTTATCCCTGGGACTAATTATTTAAACCATTGAGCTTGCCCTATGAATGATGCTAGACACATTTAACAAATTTCATAGGATTTTTTAAGACATATACTATCTCAGAAGTTAAATGAATATTGAGTTTTCATCGAAATTATTTACAAAATAAACGTTTGAAAAAGGGGTATGTTTTTTACTTATAAACAATTAGAATAACTTCTATATTTTTCAAGATACAGACTTGTACGTACAACCATTAGATAGCTGGTAAAAAAACTCACATTTAACAAAAAAATAAACCTTCTATAACCAATAGAAACGAAGTTAGCGACAATTTTTTTGTTAATTATATCTCGATTGTTTATAAACATTAAGAAGTAAAATTTGCACAAATTTTGAATAAAAATCTAAACTTCATATTCAATTTTATAGCTATAAAATTCATTTAATTTTTCGAAACTTAAAACTTTTCGAAACGAAGTTACTTTCGAAAGATCGACATAGGGAAGTGGAGGGGAAACTGTTTTAGCTCCTCGCTGCAAAATTTAACATTATGGTTACGGATTTATCATTCAAAAGCTTCAACAGTTCTGTAGAAATTTCATCAGGTCCATTTGCTTTTCCATTTTTAGCGTTTCTTATTGCGTATTCTACTTCTTCTTTCAATATATCTGGCCCAGTTGCATTGATTATCTGAGTTAAGTTGTTTCTATCGTCTTTAAATAATTCATTCAGGTATTCTGTCCATCTTTTTATTTTATTCTCTAGATCTACAATAAGATTTCCATCTTTGTCTTTAAGTTTACCTATTTTCCATTTCTTTATGCTTCCTGTTATCTCTTTTACTTTTTTGTGCATATTGAACGCATCGTACTTTTTCTCATAGGTTTCCATTTCTTCACATTGTTCTTTAATCCACTCCTCTTTGGCTTTTTTATTCTCTTTTTTATGTGTTTATTTATTTCTTTGTATTTGTCTGGGTAATTCTTCATCTTTCTTCTTTGTTCCATCAAGTATAGTATATCTTGTGTCATCCACCCCTTATTCTTTGTTGTTGTTTTTGTAAGATGTTTCTTTCCTGCTGTTTGTATAGCTGTATTTATGTACTTTAATTTTTGGTTAACGTTGTTTGTATCGTTAATTTGTTGCTGCATTGAACAGAGATTTTCATTTATTTCTTCTCCTGTTTCTTGTCGTATATTTTTGTTTCTAAGTTTATTTAAATCTAGTGCCTTTCTGTGTGGTCTTCTAATCTTTTTTTGGTCTCGCCTCTATCACAGTAACTACCGGGTTATGATCTGAGCCTATATCAGCTCCTGGGTACGTCTTAGTACATTTAACAGCATTATGATACCTCCTTGCTATCATAATGTAGTCTATTTGATTTCTCACTATTTTTCCTTTGGTATGTTGTGGAGATGTCCATGTATATATCCGTCGAGGAGGTAATTTGAATAAGGTATTTGTTATTACGAAGTCTTTACTTTGGCAAAATTGAATCAATCGATCTCTGTCATTTCTGTTTCCGAGCCCATATTTTCCTACTTGTTCTCCTACCTTACCTTGACCCACCTTGGCATTAAGATCGTCCATTAATATGTTAATGTATGGAAAGACTGACTTAATAAGTGAAGACAAACAACCTGCAACAAAAAGTTTCAGACCTGACAGTGAAGTCGAATAAATGATCCAAATTTTAACTTTTAAACCAATGTATGTAAAGAAAATAAAAAAAGTAAAGTTCAATAAACATTGCAAAATTTAACAAGGCCAGTGATGAAAAAATCGACTTATTTTATCAAAGCAGTAAGGCAGATTAGATAGTAAGAAAAATAGAATAAAAATCAATATTGTTAATTATAAAAATACAAACGATTAGTAAAAAATTACCTGAAATTTAATTTATAAAATATATTACATATATATTACATTAATAAGTATTATTACATCATTGATATAAAATGAAAAAACATATGTTGATTTTCCGGGATTTTCTGAGATTTATGGGGGGTGAAAATTATGTCATCATTATTAATACTGCGACAGACTATTCGAGCAAATTAAAAAAAAAGTAAGTATTTAGGGTGAATTTGAAATGGACTCAATTTTTCCGAGTTTTCCCATATTTTCCGGCCAGTGAAAACTATGTAGTTATTCATATTTCGACGAGCTACCCCAGAATAAAAAAAGAGGCTTGCAGCTGCAAAGGAAGCCGAGATAATGTAAATTTTTCCTACGTGTTGCAATTTGAAGTTCCGATGCCGAAAAAAAAACGGAGCTGAAACAGATATCCTCTCCACTTTCCTATGTCGATCTTTCGAAAGTGCCGTCGTTTCGAAAAATTAGATAAATTTTATAGCTATAAGTTTCAATATAAAGTTTAGATTTTCATTCAAAACTTGTGCAAATTTTACTTCTTAATGTTTATAAACAATGGAGATATGATTTTTTTAAAAATAGTCACTTACTTCGTTCTTATTGAAGATTTTTTATTTTTTAATGTGAGCTTTCTTACGAGCTATCCAATGGTTGTATGTACAAGTCTGTAGCTTGAAAAATATAGAAGTTATTACAATTGTTTATAAGTAAAAAACATACCCCTTTTTCAAACGTTTATTTTGTAAATAATTTCGATGAAAACTCAATATGCATTTAACTTCTAAGAGAGTCTAAGTCTTAAAGAATCCTATGAAATTTTCTGAATGTGTCTAGCATCATGCATAGGGCAAGCTCAATAGTTTAAATAATTAGCCTCAGGGATAAACAAATTAAATAACTCATAAAATATTTGACTGATCGGGGGGAAATTTTGCACAAATCTAAAAGATGGTAATTCCTTGATGTTTAAATGTATTAATACCATTTTATTTTGTTAATAAAAAAATTAATAAAATTTATAAATTAGTGCAAAAAAACTGCTTTTTTGCAAATATCTCCGTAAATTATTTATCAATTTTAATTACAAAAACGGGAAAATAAAGATATTCTTGACATAAAAAAATGACATAAATATTGTTTATTTAAAATATAAGGTAAAAAATTTATAGACAAAAAATCAAATTGTGACCATAAATTATTGCTTAAAAAAAACGCAAGGTAAAACTAGGAGTATCTTTTCATCTATTCATCATCTGGTATCCCCCACCTATGTCTTAAAAGCTTCAGATATCTGCGAAACATTTTTCCACCTTTTTTTTTAACCAGACTGGGCTATTCCTTCTAGCCACATCAGGATGTCTTGCAAAGAATAATTTCAGCCATTTCCTTCCTGCTAATTTAGATGTATCAGAAAAAGGATTAGGCATGTTCATTATCATCGCATACGAAAATACACTTCTTCTTATTATTTTACTAGTTATTGGCATGACCACCTCTGCTAGTTTAAGAATTCTGCGAACTAGGTTTCTTTCTTGTTCAAAACTTAAAACACTTTCCCTTCCAAGTCGTTTAACCGAATTTTGGCTACGATAATGTAGTCCAAGTGTTGTTCGAGGTATTTCATATCGTAATGAAGCTTGGTTTATACTGCTTCCAGCTCTGACTGCTTCTAACGCTACAACGAGATTCGTCTCAGACCACAGGGCTCTTTTTCTATTCGGAATTCTGTTGAAAAGAAAGTTTTTATTAATAAAAAGTAAATTTTCATGTTGGGTTCCAAATATTACCATGGCAATATTAGGGACCTATCTCAAGTGGCAATATTAGGATCATTACTACTGCGGAACAGAAATGGCGATTTATGTTTTATTCTCTTTTATATTAATTACACACAATATGTATTAATAAAGTACTTGAATGTACCTACCTGATAACGTTCTCACCCTTCTATAGTCGGTATTAGCTAGCTTATAACAATCATTACAGTTTTTCCACGTTTTTATAAAAAAATCGCACGAAATACACGCTGCTTTGCCGTGAACACCAATACTAACTGGTTCCACTTATAACGTTTTTAGAGTGGTTGTTTTAATTCGATATTACATGACCATCTATGATTCAAGGGACAAATTAATAAATTTATGGGGAGTGTCAATAGTTGGCGCACTTACCTTATTTAACTTAGACATGCCACAAAAAAAAAGTTTCAAAACAAAATTTGTTTAATTTGTATTTTGACAACGATTTCTGAAGTGGAAATCGAAGCATCAAAATAATATAATAGTCTCCCGTTTTATACCGCTGTCGCGGCTTTGGGAGTATAGCAGGGTAGTCTGCTATATCTAGGGCCTACGGTATACAAGGAAGGTAACATGGCCAGTGCTACGCTTCAACCGTCTATTATTACCCCTGGTTTTACCCAAGGTACTCATTTTTTTATTCAGGCTGAGTCGACCTGGGGCCTATAGACATTTTTAAAATGTCTAGATGTTCTTGCCGGCGGTAGGATTCGAACTCCGGACCACCGGCTTGCGAGGTCAAGCGAGCATCAAAATAAACATATTTTAAATTAAATTTGTGGTTAATTCCCAATCAAAATTGTAAATTATTTTGGAAAAAGTGAAAAAAAAATTAAAAAAAATAAATAAAAGACTAGTGGATTCTTAAGAAACTGATCGAAAAAAACGTATCCTAATTATTACTCAATATATATAATTAGCTGTTTCTATCTATCTGTCTGCAACGAAAACTGGAGCGCCACCTATCTACAAAACTACTACTATCTACGTAGCAGGTGACGATCTCTGCAACGTGTTGGAATTTATTCACCTGAACCTGTGTTTGGTCACGGACAGCTTTACGTAGCTTTTTCTAGGGTAGTATCACCGTTGTAGTAGTTGTATTATTTTTATAAATAACACACATGTATCACATTACTGTTAATCTTCTTTAATAGTATTTTTAATTTAAATATAAAACATAAAGCAACTGTTACATTTTTAATCTTAATCCCTTCGCTTCTAATACGCCCCATTACTTCTAAGCCACTGTAAAAGGCCGGTTGGCTGTGGATGCCTAGGCAGGTGCCAGCTTGTAATAATAATACCTTTCTGCTTTGTTAATCCGAATCCGTAATAAATGAATGGGGCAAGGCAACAGAGATTTAGGAATTAGGATACAGGTGATTTTATCCCTTATAATTAAGTCGAAAAACTACCTACCTGGTCTACTTAATGATAATGAAATAAATTCCTTAGGTAGTTTAGAACTCATTGAGAGAAGGTGGTTACGGATCTAATTTAAATTGGATTATTCATTGGTCAAAATATTGCAACAGAAATAAAATTTAAAAAATAAATAAAGCTTGGAGAACATTAGAAATTAAATAACATTGTTTGGGCATTGTATATCTGTGTTATGGCAAATTTGTGTTGTTTGTTTGTGCAAAAAGTGTTGTTTGCTGTGGGTTGGATTTCTTTGTTTGATGTTTTCGTCTCTTGCTATAGGTTTTTTACCTTTTCAGGACGTGGTTTGTTTTTGTTTTGTTGGTATTTTCTTTCTCTGGCTTTGTGGGTTCTACTGGTGGTTGCTTTCGTGGACTTGTCGGCGGAGGAGCGTCCTGGACAATCAGAGGCGAAAGGGTTATTGGTTAACGGTCCTGTTCAGAATTATTTGTGCTAAAAAATATGTTTATGATTAAGTGAATTTACATGTATACAATTTGTTATTAGTAAATGTAGTGAATCGCGGATCACGTGAGGGCAGCTGTGGCTGTATCCTCTACAATAGACAGGTATCATTGTGCAATGGGATCGGGAAACCAGAGAAAATCAATCCCTCCCTGTTTAAACAAGCTTAAGGCGAAACTAGAAATGATGCCAGAGATGGCAGTAAATAGTAATTATTGAAGTAAATTTAAAAGTAATTAAGTAAAAAACTAGGTGAAAGTGATTTGTATACTGAATAGTGGAATCGTGAGTAGATAAAATATACTTTTTTCATCTATTTGGATTTAGATATTTAAGTAAGTCACTGCAATTAGTTATAAGTATTAACCAATTTCCATGAACTGGTATCACAGCGAAAACTGTAAAACAGCACCGGTTTTAGTCGGATTTTAAATCCATTTAAAAGATGTCATCTTCCAGTCAACTACCACAAAACACCGTAATATTCCAGATCTCAACATATATCTCTTCTGGGCTTTAAAATATCCTCAAGTACTATCAACTTCGGTGGTGGTGATAAGACTCCTGCTTGATGACAACTTTTTATTGTTCTCATAGTGATCTTCTGATCTCTGAGGTAGTAGTAATTATATTACCAGTAGTGAGCAAGAATTTAATCCATTTTATGATGGACCTTGTGACAACATACTTTAACAAGATTTGATCAAATTCCCTCTTCTTTAGCCCATCCCATTTAATGATCTTAGTCAGTCGTTTAATACAATGTTTATATCATATGCAAATTACAAAATAAAGTTCGAATTGGAAAGATAACCACATATGGAAACACTGGTTTCATTTTTTTCATGAACATATATAAACACGCAAATTAATTGACTAACCATTTTCCATTTTTGTAAAACAATTATTATATATATAAATTGGAAATGAATAGAAGGAACTCATTTGAATTAACTTATAGAAATAAGTTTTTAAAATCTCCTATTGTGTAATTTGGTTTTCAAAAACAGGTGACTGTTGAAAATAATTTCCCACTGGTTGCAATATAGAGCTGCTAGAGGTGTTGATGTTACAGGTCGAATTTAAATTTTTTTTATATTAATAATAAAACGTTTGGCAACTATAAATTTTTGTATGTATTTAATTTTTGGTATTTACAATATACCTCAAATTAAAAAAAAACTATCTATATTCTCTGGCTATCTTAACTTTTTGCTTACAAATATAATTGTACTGCCAAAATTTTTTGAAAAACTTTTGAAAAAAATACAAATCCGTAATACAAAGAAAAACCTGATACCAAATCATCAATTTGAGTTTTGAACTAAGCATCAAAAAACTCTAAAATATTATATATATATATATATATATATATATATATATATATATATATATATATATATATATATATATATGATTGTTTATTTTGACTTTAATCTTAGTTTATTGAGCCAATAAAAAAATATAACTTATTTGTTATCAAAAGTTAAATAAACTCCTTATATTACCTGTGTTCGATGGATTCAATGATTTTCTAGTTGTCTTTTATCGGGATAGAGAAGAAGGATAAGAATAAAAAAAAATATTATATTACAAAAATTTACGTTTCTTTATTTTATATGAACGAATAAAACAATTATCAAATTCTGTCGTTATCTTATCAATCAGCATACAAGAAAATAAATCAAATTTTTATAATAATAAGATTTTAAATCTACATACATTTATATTAAGTGAAAACCAATTTTACTTAAATTTTTTTTTTACTTGAAACAAGAAAACAATAAAACTTTAAACTTTTGATTAGCCTAACAAAACCTCAGTTCTTAAATTTGAATGCTAATGACCATGATGTCAAACCGATCCTTCATAGATATAAAATTCAATTGTACAAAACACTTACAGCTTATTTTCTTATTGAGTTGTATGTTGGAACATACCCAGAAAAATCCAGTCTCCTCAACGATGTGATCTCTCCTTTTTGGCACCTAGGCTCCTTCCTAACGTCTCTGCAAACCTGCTGCACTAAAGAAAAACACCTGATGCACTTCTCCAAAAACTCAACTACTTATTAATGACACAAGGACCTCCTTTTGTCAACTTGATGCCGTAAAACTACTTTCACAAATCTTCACAAAATGACAACGGTAAATACAAGGACCTCTTTCAATCTACTTGCTATCTCCTTCTGCAAAACTATTCAATTCTTTTCACAATGCCGGTATCCAACTCACGAAAAACACCCTATCTTGAGACAAACAACTGTTTCCTTCGATGACCAAATTATAACTGACTTCTCCGGTTCTCATGATCGGCTCACAAATTCCCATTTAAAAACGACCGTCCAATCAAAAGCTCAAATTGTGTTTACCATGATTTTGGAAAAGCCTAATTTCGGTTTCAGAGAAAAACTAAATAGCTTACTTTAAAATTGGTTTTGTCAATACACAATTTATACATATTTCAAAAGATTAGAATATGGTCATTTAATACTCGATTATACAAACAATAAAAAGATTAACTTACAGGTAAAATGTCTTCTAATTCTAAACAAAAGTTTTTTGATAATTTTGTTTGAAACGGAAAAAGGTCGTTTGCCAAACAAATTTCTATTCTTATCTACACTAAATCTTATCTTAAATTACTATATACAATTTGTTTATATTAATATCTTAAAATTTTCTTTCGATGGATTTTTTTTATTTATTTTTCTTTGGTTGGGAAAGAAGAAACATAACAAATCCCCGCCTTTGCATATGATAAAAACTACTGAATTATGCAGGGATTTTTCTCTATGCAAAAACAATACCAGTATTTTATTCATAATATTTGTAAACATCGTTGGTATTATAAATTCCCCTAATCCTGTCTGATTTTATGTGCTTCAACTCATAACTATTTATCCCATTCTCATTGTTTACTATGTACGGACCCTCAAAAACAGGCATTAACATTCCACACACGTTGCTAGGTATGTTGGACACGCGCAATGCTCTCACCATAACCTTCTCACCTTTTTTGAAAGTAACTGGTCTTCTTTTCCTATTTTGGTCTTGCCTCTGGATATATTTTTCGTTTGCTCTCCGCAATCTCCTCTGCACATTTTCCATTATCTGTGTGTATTCCTTTTGTTCTCTATCTTCCCATGGTCTTAGTGGCATTATACCCTTCATTATATATGCTGGGGTCTCTTTCGTTACGGTACTCGGGATGGTATTTAGATACGTTTCTACTTCGGCGACTTTCCTATCCCATCGTCGATGTTGACCCTCTGTTGTAATCCGTAGAAACTTCGTCACTTCCTGTATAAAACGTTCCGAAGGATTACTCTGTGGATGTCTGATGCTAACTAAATTTGTCTCTATTCCCCGTTCTCGAAGTTGTCCCTTGAAACGATCATTTCTAAAATATGTTGCATTGTCTAGAAGAATCCTTTTTGGTGTTCCTACGGTGGCTATAAAATTGTCGATTTTTCTCATTATTTCTTCCCCTTTCGTGGTACGGCAACTGTATAATTTTACATATTTGGAAAACACATCTACCATAAATACACATCTACCACAATATATATATATATATATATATATATATATATATATATATATATATATATATATATATTAAATATTAAACGGCGAAAGTAGCACAATTCGTCAAACCTTATGTATATGAATTGGTACCAATAGACTGTTATAACGTTATTTCTGTATACCCTACGTCTTTAGAAAGTCGGGCAGATACAAACTCATACACGAACAGTCATCGAATATGTCCTGCTATTTCCACTTCTCCAGCGCCACCTATTTTTGGAGTCTTGAAGGAAAACGACTGTCGTTTTTGAGCTGTACGAAATGTGTAAAAGATTTACAAATTTCAGCAAATGAATACAACACAAAACGAAACCAACACATAAAGAAACGGATGAAAATTAATTAAATAAATACTAAATTGCAAACCGAGAGGAAGAAGAATCTTGCATCTGTGCAGAAATTTGAGGGATACAGGAATTCCGCAAGGGAGCGTACTAGAGTAAGATCCCAGAGCGATCAGACATAACTTATTTTCACACAGATGAAACCTTAGAGTCTCAGTAGCGTCTCGCGTGCTTGGAATACCTGCGTATTTATGAAACTTGCTGAGTGACAGCTGGGCAGGTACCAGGTGAGAAAGGTAACTAAAAATAAGAGCTATTTAACTTAAATTTACATAACTGATTTTTATACATATTTTGTAGAATATTATTTTGAAAATACTGTAATAACTGTCAGACACTTGTCATGGACCAGAACTTTTGTCAGACGCTTTAAAGCTCCATTAAAATTAAATGAACTTTACTTACTTTTACATGTCTGATTTTTGCATTTGCATTTTTCAAAAGTATTTTAATTTTTGTTTAGTTTTAGTGTTTAGTGTTTTAGTTCAATTATTTAGATACTATCTTGACTGTCTTAGATTCGCTGAAAATTCCTTTTAATTTCGGAGTAAGATCAGGTATAAATGGAAAAGAGTAATAAAGATTCTAAAGATTATTGTGGGATTGCTTTCAAAGGTATCAACATTGGGTTGTGCAGTTGATAGGGAGACTGTATTCGAAATGTGCAAAGAAGGAAGATTAAATAAAAAATACTGACTAAGCAAAAATATTCTTGGACCTTCAGAAGACTGTACTCAGAGTAATTACAGGACCTAACATATCAGAGTAATCACAGGAAATAACACACTAGAAACTGCCCACTCAGATATCATCCCTATACAATGGGCAAAATGGACAGATCAATAAGCAGATTTTGCGAAAAAGCAGACGAAACGGCCGAGTATATTGTTTAAAACTGTATGAGAATTGTTGGCCAACGCCATAAAAACATTAAACAGCTCTTTATAGAATCTGACTAGATACCAAATATCGCTCCTAAATGGATAATAGACCTTCTTAGAAGCATAAATTAGTTTGACAGCACATAGATATGGGATAGGCATAAAAGATCTACCAGGTCGCATTGTGGAAAGGTTTACGAGGTCAATCGACCCTTTTAAAATCTACAATCTACAATCACCATAATCAATTCTAGTTTTTAGTGTGTCGATGAACTCATTTTCATTTTTTTTTTCGATCGAAAGTAAAACAAAATCATTGATCAAAAATATTCGCAACTAAAATCCGCGTTTAAATTCATAGCGTAATTGAACATCCCAATATTATATTTTATCACTTTTCATTGACAGTACAAAAAATGTCAAATTTTTATATGTCAATCATCTGATAAATAGAGTGTTACCATTACCACATCCCGAAATTACAGCTGCAACCTTCATATTAACGTAACTTTATAGTTACATAGAACTTTATAGTTCTAGACATACTTTGTATAGTCTAGAACTATAAAGTTACGTTAATATGAAGGTTGCAGCTGTAATTTCGGGATGTGGTAATGGTAACACTCTATTTATCAGTGATCAATCATCTGATAAATAGAGTGTTACCATTACCACATCCCGAAATTACAGCTGCAACCTTCATATTAACGTAACTTTATAGTTCTAGACTATACAAAAAATGTCTAGAACTATAAAGTTACGTTAATATGAAGGTTGCAGCTGTAATTTCGGGATGTGGTAATGGTAACACTCTATTTATCAGATGATTGACATATAAAAATTTAACATTTTTTGTACTGTCAATGAAAAGTGATAAAATATAATATTGGGATGTTCAATTACGCTATGAATTTAAACGCGGATTTAAGTTGCGAATATTTTTGATCAATGATTTTGTTTTACTTTCGATCGAAAAAAAAATGAAAATGAGTTCATCGACACACTAAAAACTAGAATTGATTATGGTGATTGTAGATTGTAGATTTTAAAAGGGTCGATTGACCTCGTAAACCTTTCCACAATGCGACCTGGTAGATCTTTTATGCCTATCCCATATCTATGTGCTGTCAAACTAATTTATGCTTCTAAGAAGGTCTATTATCCATTTAGGAGCGATATTTGGTATCTAGTCAGATTCTATAAAGAGCTGTTTAATGTTTTTATGGCGTTGGCCAACAATTCTCATACAGTTTTAAACAATACACTCGGCCGTTTCGTCTGCTTTTTCGCAAAATCTGCTTATTGATCTGAAGGTTTACGAGGTCAATCGACCCTTTTAAAATCTACAATCTACAATCACCATAATCAATTCTAGTTTTTAGTGTGTCGATGAACTCATTTTCATTTTTTTTTCGATCGAAAGTAAAACAAAATCATTGATCAAAAATATTCGCAACTTAAATCCGCGTTTAAATTCATAGCGTAATTGAACATCCCAATATTATATTTTATCACTTTTCATTGACAGTACAAAAAATGTTAAATTTTTATATGTCAATCATCTGATAAATAGAGTGTTACCATTACCACATCCCGAAATTACAGCTGCAACCTTCATATTAACGTAACTTTATAGTTCTAGACATTTTTTGTATAGTCTAGAACTATAAAGTTACGTTAATATGAAGGTTGCAGCTGTAATTTCGGGATGTGGTAATGGTAACACTCTATTTATCAGATGATTGATCACTGATAAATAGAGTGTTACCATTACCACATCCCGAAATTACAGCTGCAACCTTCATATTAACGTAACTTTATAGTTCTAGACTATACAAAGTATGTCTAGAACTATAAAGTTCTACGTAACTATAAAGTTACGTTAATATGAAGGTTGCAGCTGTAATTTCGGGATGTGGTAATGGTAACACTCTATTTATCAGATGATTGATCACTGATAAATAGAGTGTTACCATTACCACATCCCGAAATTACAGCTGCAACCTTCATATTAACGTAACTTTATAGTTCTAGACTATACAAAGTATGTCTAGAACTATAAAGTTCTACGTAACTATAAAGTTACGTTAATATGAAGGTTGCAGCTGTAATTTCGGGATGTGGTAATGGTAACACTCTATTTATCAGATGATTGACATATAAAAATTTGACATTTTTTGTACTGTCAATGAAAAGTGATAAAATATAATATTGGGATGTTCAATTACGCTATGAATTTAAACGCGGATTTAAGTTGCGAATATTTTTGATCAATGATTTTGTTTTACTTTCGATCGAAAAAAAAAATGAAAATGAGTTCATCGACACACTAAAAACTAGAATTGATTATGGTGATTGTAGATTGTAGATTTTAAAAGGGTCGATTGACCTCGTAAACCTTTCCACAATGCGACCTGGTAGATCTTTTATGCCTATCCCATATCTATGTGCTGTCAAACTAATTTATGCTTCTAAGAAGGTCTATTATCCATTTAGGAGCGATATTTGGTATCTAGTCAGATTCTATAAAGAGCTGTTTAATGTTTTTATGGCGTTGGCCAACAATTCTCATACAGTTTTAAACAATATACTCGGCCGTTTCGTCTGCTTTTTCGCAAAATCTGCTTATTGATCTGTCCATTTTGCCCATTGTATAGGGATATCTGAGTGGGCAGTTTCTAGTGTGTTATTTCCTGTGATTACTCTGATATGTTAGATCCTGTAATTACACTGAGTACAGTCTTCTGAAGCTCCAAGAATATTTTTGCTTAGTCAGTATTTTTTATTTAATCTTCCTTCTTTGCACATTTCGAATACAGTCTATCATCCCTATCAACTGCACAACCCAATGTTGATACCATTGTAAGCAATCCCACAATAATCTTTAGAATCTTTATTACTCTTTTCCATTTATACTTGATCTTACTCCGAAATTAAAAGGAATTTTCAGCGAATCTAAGACAGTCAAGATAGCATCTAAATAATTGAACTAAAACACTAAACACTAAAACTAAACAAAAATTAAAATACTTTTGAAAAATGCAATGTTATATATACCATATCATGTACAAACTGCGATTTGGATTACATTGGTGAGACAGGTAAAAATCTATCTTGCCGCATCACATCTCACAAAAGTAATTGTAGACTTCGTAAGCCTTTATGTGCCCTATCAGAACACGTTATTTAAAATAACCACATTATAAATTTTCATAATCCAAAAATATTGAACAAAGAGAATAACAAACATAAACGTACTTTTCTTGAGTTATATGAGTTATATAGTTGAGATATTCTTAAATATCCCACACGTTCTGAGTTGGTAGCAAAGCTGAACAGAATTATATCACTAATAAAATTTCAAATTAACTAATTTGCTTTGGATGACAAAAAGAATCAAAAATTCTTATCAAAGTTGACACCTCTGAACGCGTTCTTGGTTTTTGTTTTCACATTTTTTCAATCTTTATAGGTAGATATTCGTTTTAAATTTAAAATAGTTTTGTTAAATAGTTAATATGGTGCCTTTCGGTCAATGATGTGTTTCTATAGGTATAGAAACTTTTTAAAAAGTTTTTTCTCATACAAATCAATTTTAACGTGTAACCAAAAATGTTTTATTAACTAAAGCTTTGTAAATATATATATATATATATATATATATATATATATATATATATATATATATATATATATATATATATATATATATATATATATATATATATATATATATAACAGCGCTACTACAGGCCTTGTAGGCCCCTAGCTTCTAAAAACTTGGTTATTTCCCTCCATTTTTTTCGGTCCCTGGCTTTCTCTCTCCAATTTCTCACGCCTATTTCTGACAAGTCTTGATTTACTGCTTCCAACCACTTCTTCTTTGGACGTCCTCTTCTTTTTCCCCATTTCTCCCTCCTTCAGTATTGTTTTAACATCTCGATTCTCTGGCATTCGTATAATGTGACCAAGCCACCTAGCTCTTTGGGCTCGTATTTTTGCCGTAATTGCTGGTTTTCCATACATCCTCATTATTTATTTATTTGTTCGTCTTCTCCAAATATTCTCTGCCGTCTTTATTCCTCCGAAGATTTTTCTGAGCAACTTTCTATCCCAGATCTCTACTTTCTTTTCTTTCTGCTGGTTCATAATCCACGTTTCACTGGCAAACATCACTGTGGATCTGATTACTGTCTCGTAGACTCGCAGTTTAGCTGTTCTTGACACATTTTTTGCTTTCAATAATGAATTTAGTGACCATATCGTTCTGCTTCCCTTCATTAATCTTTTGTCTATCTCTTTTTCTTCTTTTCCCGTGTTCGTTATGGTTACTCCTAAGTATTCAAATTCTGACACTTTTTCAAAACTATAGAGAGTCTCTGCTCCTTTCAATTTGATATATTTGTTATTATTTGTTGTGTCTCCTCTCATTTCCATATATTGCGTTTTTGTTTGGTTTATTATCAATCCGTATCTTTTCGCTTCTTCTTGCAAAAAATTTCTGCAAAACTTTTTCTAAATGTCTTTTTGTTCTCGCTAGTATCACCACATCATCCGCGTACACTACGTACTGTTCCCTTCTATTGAAAATAGTCCTGTTCTGTTTGTGCTTATATTTGATCTTCTTACGATTTGGTCTAATAATAAGTTAAATAAATTAGTTGATAGCGGATCCCCTTGTTTTAAATCTCTATTCACTGTGAACTGTCTTAAGAAGCTTCCTTCCATTGTTACCCTATTCATCGTGTTCCTAAACATCATTCTCACTAGCCTTATAAGCATCGTTCGATTTAGGGAGTCATATATGCTTTTTTAAAATCGATAAATAGCATCTATAATCTTAAGTTTTGTTCGTAGCTATTATTTTGTATTAATTTTAACATACTTATTTGATCAGTAGTTGTTCTTCCTGATCTAAAACCTCCCTGGTATTCTCCAATCACTTTGTTATTATATTTTATTAATCTTTTCCTAATAATTTTTGCAAGTATTTTATAGACTATTTCTTATAGTGCTATACCTCTATAGTTTTCGCACTCCGTTTTATCTCCTTTTTTATAGATAGGACAAATAAGAGCACTATTCCATTTCTTTCTTTTGCCAAATTATTAGTGTTCAGAGTTGGTTCCTCTCACGTCCCTTCTTCATCTTTTTGCCAATTCTCATTTTTCTCAAGTTCCTCTTGTTGGTGTGTATTTAATAGATCTTCGAAATATTCCGCCCATCTGTTTAATTTTTCTGTTGTTTCACCTAGAAGCCTTCTTTGTTTCTTCAATACTGTGAATTCTTGCAGAGTCTTACCGGCCTATTTCCTTGTTGTCCTGTGTTATGAAAACTTTTGAACGAATTATTAAACACCGGTTAGAATTTCATTTGACTAGCACTGCCTTTTTTCCGTTGGAACAATTTGGTTTTAAAAAGAGGTTTAGTACTATTGACGCAGTTTCTTATTTAACAACAGACATTCAGTTATGTTTTTCAAATAACTATTACTTAGGTGCTGCATTTTTCGATATAAAAGGTGCCTACGATGCAGTTAATATCATTATGTTAAAAGAAAAATTGCTTCACGCAGATGTCCCTGCGAGAGTGTGTAATGTCTTATGCAATCTTTTAACACAAAGAAAAGTTTATGTAAGGTCAAATAACAATTCTGTAATAGGTCCCAGACGATCATCCACAGGTTTACCACAGGGCTCCGTTATTTCTCCCCTTTTGTTTAATGTTTTTACAAAAGAAATACACGAGGAAAAAAATAATTATAATATAATACACTGTATGCTGATGATTTTGTCGTTTATAACACTAATAAAAAATTAGAAGTAGGCATAACTGAGCTCACGTCACATATACAACTAACTACTTCGAAATTTGAATTGTTAGGTTTTTCTTTAACCCCTCAAAAATCTAGTGTTACCATCTTTACAAGATATAATTTAAACGGCATAAATTTTTTAAAATTCATAAGGAGAACCTGGTGGGGAGCAGATACACAATCGTGTTTAACTTTTTACAAAGCCTTTATTAGGTCCATCTTGGATTACGGATGTACGTTATATGGATCAGCTAGTCCTTACATTCTAAAACGACTGGAAATAATTCAAAATATTTCCCTAAGACTCTGTTTTGGGTGCAATGTGTTCAACGCCTGTTGAACCACTTCGGATTGAAGCACTAGAACCACCATTATTTTTACGAAGAGAATGGTTAGCAGAAAAATTTATTATTAAGTCTTTTTTAAAAACCGTACTCTGTTAGATAAAATAGCCTTATTAAATAATCACGATTTAACTAAAACGTACTGGTCAAAAAAACCTTCTCCTCCATTATGTATGGCTTTTAGAACTACAAGTAGTTATAATATAGATTTAAAAAGAACTATTGCAGTCGAAAAATCTGAATTCTTTGATATGTTGGAACCACTAGAAATTAATATTCTTGTATATAATGAAAATTTGTTGATAAGTAAAAATATATTAAGCGCCTGCATATCAAATCTGTCAGATTTTCTGGAAATATATACCGATGCATCAAAACAAAATAATGGCACGGGATGTGCATTCTATATACCATCAACAAACGTTCAAGAAAAATTCAAACTGAATAATAATACTTCCATTTTTTCTGCAGAAGCGATTGGTATTATTAAAGCCTACGATTATGTGAAAAAAAACAAGTTAAAAAAAATACATTTTTTGAGTGACTCCTTATCTGTTCTTAAATGCATCGCTAACCCAATTAATGTGATGGCTACTGATACAAATCCTTTTATTAGAGAATTAAAAGCAAGAATTCATAAATTAAAAAAAGTGAATACGAATTAAAATTCACTTGGGTAAAAGCTCATATAGGACTTCGTGGCAATGAAGTTGCAGACTCCTTAGCCAAAGAAAGCGTTACAACCGGAGAGCATATCAACAACAATTTAGGTGGTCAAGAATATTTAATGATATCTAAGAATAGTTTTAAGGCAAAATGGGAATTGCATTGGAAAAACTATTGCTCTAATAACCTCACACGATATACACTATTACATCCAAGTATTCCGACAGATTTGTGGCACCAACAATTTGATTTTACAAGAAATGATATTGTGACCATTTGTAGGCTAAAATTCGGACATGCAAGCTTCCCTCGGCACTTATATAAAATCGGTGTAGTCAACACTGAACTTTGTGAAACTTGCAATGTGGTTTGCGACTTAAATCACATTTTTTATGCTTGTAGTAAATTTAAAATACAAAGACAAGAACTTATTAATAGTTTATTATTGCAAAAATTATACCCCCCTTTCAATCTACTTTATTTGATATCATTAAATATGTACAAGGTATATAAAATTATTCTTAGTTCTTGGTAGAAATTCTTTACCTCTTTGTTTATGTAGGCTTCTTCTATGTTTTTCAATTGCTTTTCTAGCTGTTCTCTTTTCTTTTTTCTGCAAATTCTTTTTACTTCCATTCTTCTTGTCACATAGTTTTCGATCGCATATCGGGTATTTTCTTTATCTCTTTGTAGTTTTGCCCTGTTTCTTCTTGCCAAAACATTCCTACATTCTTCATCGAACCAGTCTTGCCATCTTTGCAAAATAACCAATATATATTTTTAATCTAAATATATAAATCTTGTGCTAACATGTTGTTGGCCCAAATTCAGCACCTGCTAATTTTTTAAATGTGTTGAAACTAATAAAATCATAAAAACGGATCGTGCCACCATTAAAATGTAGATTAAATTATTAACATATTAATAATTTTCTAAGTCCTTTGTCTTTTTAATAAAATACACATGTGTCCCAAATTTTTAAAACTAGAGATGGGACAATAAAAGCTTATTTCTAAAATACTATGTTTTTAGAAAGACAGTTAAGGTTTGATATCACGTTTAGTGCCTCTACAATTCGCTTATACGTATTTCGCCCTTTCAGGACTCGTCAGAGCGTAAGAAGCTCTAAACGTGAAATCAAATCTTTTCAGTGAAAGGCAGTAATAATAATATAACTTCCTCAAGACACAAACGGCGACATCTAAGAATAAAACAAAAAGTAAAAATCCGAAGCATTCTACTTGTTCGAAACCAAAATTCATATTCTTACAAATCTGTGCCTTCTACGATTCACAAAGCAAGCAGAACGATGAATGACCGACATGGGGAGTCCAAAATTGCATTCCACATATCGATTCATCTAAGTAAGAACCTTTTATGAACTGGCTAATACTCGAAATACGAGTAAATAAAGATATAAGAGACAGTTAAGATTTGATTCCACGTATAGCGCCTCTACAAATCTCTTATATGTTTTTCGTCCTTTCAGGAGTCATCAGAGCAACTCAGTAAGAAGCTCTAAACGTGAAATTAAATATTTTTTGTCAAAATGGAAAGGAAAGTAGCGCGCTGCTCTTGCGTTGCACATAGCGCACATCAAGTTTTTGCGTCATCATTGTAGTTCCATTGTCCGGCTAATGCGGCGCTGCTGATGCGACGACATTGGCGCTCGCTAGCGACCTCGATATACGAGTGCCCTAATATACAAGTGTTTTGAGATACGAGCCGCCGAGCGAGCGATATTTTGTTTTAAGATAAGAGCGAGATTTGAGATACGAGAAAACGCATACTACACCGCGGCACATGACTTCAATATGCTCCTGCATGTTGGGGTTTTGGGCAGCATCCAACAGTTTCTCCTACCTCAGACTAGACCTCCGTCTGTATGCTTGTCTTCGAAGCAGTTTTGATAAGTTGGGTTCGTTTTTTTTTTGCTTTTTGTACATTTACATAAATGTATCCGAAGAAGAAGATGATGCCTATAAATTTAAAACGTGAAATCATAGCAAATATGAGCAAGGTGTGCGAGTAATTGAACTAGCGAGGATGTACAGGCATAGCACATCAATGATATGTAGTGCGCTTAAACAGAAAGACTTTATTTAAGATAAAGGGTATAACGCTAGCTAAGGGCGTTTCAACAATTTCTTCATGAAATTGGAGAATCCCCGGCCCTCTTTCCATGAAAATGTGGATAAACTACTGATGGTGTGGGTGACAGAGAAGCAGCTTCAAGGAGGAAACTTAACACGAAACGTCATATGTAAGAAGGCACGAGTGATTTACGGTGATTTGCTGAAGCAGATCCCACACACTTCCACAAACAAAGTATCAGAAATCTCGTTGAAAGCCAGTCGGGGCTGGTTTGACAACTTTAGGAAAAGGACCGGCATTCACTCCGTCGTCAGGTATGGTAAGGCAGCAAGTTCGGATGTGAAGGCAACTGTAAAATCAAGCCTCTGCTAGTATACCATTCGGAAAATCCCAGAGCCTTTTCCCCACGTAATATTTTAAAAGAAAACTGCAAATTATGTAGAGGGCAAATCCGAAGGCGTGGGTCAGCAGGAAATTCTTTGTGGAGTGAATAAACCTGGTGTTAGGCCCTTTTATTAAAAAATATTTATAAGAGAATAACTTATTCAAGCAAGCCCTTCTCGTCCTTAATAATGCCCCTGCTCACCCACCAAATCTAGAAAATTATTTACTGAAAGAGTTTAAGTTTATAAAGCTTATCTACCTACTACCCAACACCACTAATATCCTAATTTCTAATTTTAAGAAGTTGTACACCAAGCACAGTTTTTGGCGCTGCTTTAACTTTTGACGGAGAACACAAACCTTACCCTTCGAGAGTTCTGAAAGAACCACTTTAACATCGTGATACGCCTAAGAAATATCAAGCCTGGCTTAGTGTTACAACAAGGGGCCTTAAACTCTACATGGAAGAAGCTGTGGCCTGGGGCTGTAGCTAAAACAACCTTCGAAGGATTTGAAGCTTAAGTGTTAGTGGTAGAGAAGATTGTTTCTCTGGAAAAATCCATTGGAGGTTGACGAGAGGGATGTGAACAAACTCGTCGAAAAATAGTCTCAGGGGTCGACAACCGAGGAGTTACACGATCTACATTCGCAGCAGCATACGGTGGTTCAACGAAAAATTGGTTTTGAAGAGAAGCCAGAGATTGAGGGGGTTATCTCTAGAAAAGATATAAAGGAGATCTTTGGAATGTCTTCGGAATTGTTTAACAAAACTTGCCTAACTCAGTTCCGCAATGTCTTTGAAGGGATGAAGAAATAAATCTACTTGTACAGTTTTTTTAAACGATATGTAGATGAAAATGAGCAAAATGTGATGAAAAAGCGAAGACCAGTGACGAAAATTAAGCGCTTTCGTAAGCACTTCACTTTTTATTTGATTATGTTTTTATATAATATGTATTTGTTATTTAAAAATAAATGTTCCCTCTTGTAAATACATTTTTGGCATTTCAGTTTATTTCAATGTGGAAAATTGCTTTGAGATACGAGTAATTTGACAAACAAGCAAGGTTACGGAACGAATTAAACTGATATGTCGAGGTACCACTCTATATTACTAGTTTTAGAAAAATAGATATTTCTCAACTTTTTTGGGAAGGTATTTTTTGAAGCAATGTTTTTTTGTTTTTGCAGATTAATATCGTCTGACTTATTTTACGGTAAATATGAATCGCCAATGTATAAAATAAAAAAAATAAAATTATTTTGTAGTAGTCGTAAAGCAAATCATCTTTATAAAATAACTACTCAAATAAATATGAAAAATTATAATAATTCCGACAGAGATAGTGTTGAACAACAATGCATAAATAAACCCCATAAAACGGGATTAAAATTATGTGGTCCTATGCGATTTGTACGGATCTACGGATACTCTTATAGATTCGAAATTTCCAATGGAGCTAGTGATAATGTCATCCTACCAGAAAATCATGATCTTGGTGCACCGTAAAATATAGTTATTTACTATTTTATTGGGAATAAGCCACAATTGAAGGTTAAAATAAGTATATTGACGTTTCAATTTCCACCTCGGAAATTAGACTTAGACCCATTTGTAATACCATGAATTCTCCTTGTAGTGAACTATCAAATTTTTTATTAAATATTATACAACCATTTACAAATAAAATGACACATTTATAAAAAATACACAGCATTTTTTAAATAAATTATCAAATATTGAATTTAATTTAAATAATATTTTGGTAAGTTTTGACATAAATAGTTTATTTACAAATGTGTTATTAGATAAGACTTTAAATATAGTCAAGACAAAATTAGAGAGTGATGATATATTGGCAACTAGAACAAGACTAAACATATCAGCTATAATGGAGTTATTGACATTATGTACTGATAATAAATATTTTCAACTAAATAATGAATTCTATAAATAAAATTTTGGTCTATCAATGGGCTCTAGTTTATCTGCATAATTAGCCGATATATTTATGGAAGATTTGGAAACAAATATTATTTCTAAACAAAATTTAAAACTCACGGTACGGTGGAGATATGTAGATGATGTGTTCTCAATATGGCTTCATGGATCAGAGTTGTTGGACACATTCCTAAATGATATAAACGATAAAGAAAAGACAATAACATTAATCATGGAAAAGGACACACTACCTTTCCTGGATGTTTTAATCTCTAAGAACGATACTGGATATGAGACTCAGGTGTATAGAAAACCAACCAACATCAACAGATATTTAAATTTCAAATCAATTCACAATATTAATGTTAAAAAGGGAATCATTAAATCCTTATACGTTAGAGCCAAAATTGCTTGTTCTAACGAAAATTCGTTCTTAGAGGAAAAACATTTGTTAAAATATGTTTTATTAAAAAATGATTATCCTTTATGGTTTATAAATAAGGAATTTGCAACAATAGACCGAATAGAACAGAACAACTTAGAACGAGATCCTACAGCATACACAAGGAATAATACGAGGAAAATAACAATACCATACATAAAAGGATTATTAGAAAAATTTAAAAGGATAGGAAATAAATTCAACATTTCAATAACATTCAAAACAACAAACACATTGAGATATATTAGAATATGTTAGAATTGAAATGTAGATATGTTAGAATAAGTGATCATCAATCTTATAATAAAAATAGAATTTGATAGATCTCAAATATGTAAACACGCATGGGATAATGAGTATAGGATTCAATGGAATTATTTAAGTATAGTCCTGAAAGAAACGGATGGTATAAAGAGAAAAATCAAAGAAGCGACTCAAATTATGCTAAATGAGACCAATTGTGTCGCAAATTCCTCGGCAGAATGCAGTAGAATCTTTTTACCCATATTGAAAGAGGAAGTTAATAAAAGAAAATACCAGTATTAGTAAGTCAGTAACATATCGATGATACATTATTTATGTTTTTTTAAATAACAAACATATAAAATCAGAATTTGGTGTTTATTGAGAGTAAACTAAATGTAAGACCAAATATTTACCATGTCGGGATAGTATTATGAGGGTTTTTTCCTGGGTTTTTCCTCATTATTTACTATGGAATCACTAACAGGAGAATTTTACTGTCGTCATGGTATGTGGTTGTCTTTTTAAAGACAAATTACATGCTATGATTTTTTTCTGACAGATATTCTCAAGTTAAAGTTGATTTCAAGTAATCGAACGAACTATCTTACAATAAAGTCGTCCCAGGAACGTAACTCAGCAATATTGGCAATATCATTTTAAAGTCGTCCATTTTAAAATATATAATGTATGTCTGAATTGTCATTATAAATGAGTCAGATAAAAATAAATTATTAGAAGAATTTTTTACAAAATAACAAAATACAAAATTTGTTTAATTTATTAATGTTTGTATTTTGAGAACTATTGAAAATTGAAAAGTCAATAAACTTATTTTAACCTTTAATTGTGGCTAATTCCCAATAAAATAGTATCTACTTTAAAATGCCACAAGAAAATAGCTTCAGAACAATATATAGTTATTTGTTTTGTCCCAGTCTATCCCTAAGAAAAACTACATTATCTACTTCGATAATTTTTACACATCGTTTTCACTGCTAGTGTATCTTCGCGCAAGGGGCATTTCTTCATTGGCAACTATTCGAAACTTCATTGGGAGCCAATCGAATTAGTAACTGTAAATTGCCAGCTGACAAAGATAAGCAACTACAACTAGCCATAGAAGAAAGTGGATATACTGTGGAATATATGGGGATGGCATATGATATTGAACTAAGTACAGTCCGTTCGAAAAATACAAAAAAGTCTCATCATCATCATCCAGCCTCAAGAGTCCACTGCTGAACATAGGCCCTTCCTCATGTTTCCAACCCCGTCTATATTGCGCCGCTCTTATTCAGTTTTTATTGAGTCTTCTTAAATCGTCAGTCCATCTTGTAGGTGGTCGACCGACGCTTCTTTTGTCTTCCCTTGGCCTCCATTCCAATAACCTCTTTGTCCATCACCCATCTGTCATTCTGGCTATGTGTCCTGCCCATCTCCATTTTAGTCTGGCTATCTTCTCGATGATGTCAGTCACTCCGGTTCTTCTCCTGATGTCTTCGTTGTTATTCTGTCTCGCAGAGTTATTCCTAACATGGACCGCTCCATTCTTCTCTGCGTGACTTTCAGTTTGGTAGCTGCTGCTTTTGTTAAGGTAAGTGTTTCTGCTCCGTACGTCAAGACCGAGAAGGAAAAAAAGTATAGGTTCCACTTATTTAGGATAACAGCCATTTAAACTATCACTTTATCATTAACAAACAAACAAGCTGTTTGTTTTGATAGAAAATAAAGCAGTACATTGACGTCGACTGTCCACAGACCATTAAAGAATACAACGGTCATATGGATGATGTTGATTTTATGGACGATCTAATGGACAGATACCGAATGCAGATACAGTTATACATGATAAAACAGGAAAAAGAAGATGGAAATATTGTGAGAAGTCTGATATGTGGATGCAATACATAAACTTCAATCTGAATTTATGTATTACAGCAGAAAAAACTGATTTTATCACTTTCCATTCTTACACAATTCACTATTTTTCAAATTTTTATTTTTTATATTGTTTTACTTTCTTATTTTTATATATTTTTTTCCATTAGCTACGTTTTCGTTTTTGTTTCAACAATAAAAACCATTTTTTTAGTTACTCTACTATCTGTTCTAATTTTCTACACCTAAATCGTCATAACCGCCTAGATACGGTCTACCTTCTTTCTCATTCTCATCTGAAGGCCAAACTATAATTGATATTACAAAATGGACATAAAATCCATTTTTGTATCACCCAATTTACTCTAACTAGAAATTTTCAGATGTTTTCAACCAATTAAGAAAAAACGGTTAGAGAATTAAATTATTTTTCTTGTAACAGTTACTATTATGTCGCCTACCTCTAATAAAAATAGCACAGGTGTCTTGATCTATTCCGCACTGACCGACGCCTTCTGTGTTGGCAGCCGGCTATCCCCGATCTGCAAATGGCGCAGTTTATAGCAGATGGGACCGTTCCCCATTTTGAAATATATTAATTAGATGCGATACGGCGGAGCTCGTGTATAAAATATCGGTCAAACAGTGATAACTCATCTGCGCGTTTTCAGCGTTGATTAATTGATAAGGGTGATTTTACTTTATAGGGGTTCCGAATCCGGCGAGGTCGGCATGTGTACATATTATCGATAACTAGGGGATTGGGTCGTTTCGTCTTTTGTGGTAATTAACTTCAGGTGATGTACCTACAAGTTTAAGAGGGATTTATAATTGACGAAAATTTGTAAATTAAATTATTAATGGTTTGAATAACATGAATAAAGAGTAATTGTACATATCCAACCACTTTTCTTGATTCAAATTGTTTTTTAGATTTTTGTAGTTGATGTACCTACTTCTTTATTGTTATTTTCTGTTCTTTGGTTTTGGTTAGACTAGGGATGGAAACTGCGATTGGATAATGATCTGAAGTAGTATCATTTTCAAATATAAATGAAGTTATGTTAGTGTAATCAGCAGGTCTTTTTATAAAGAAATGGTCTATACAAGTTTGACTTCTATTCTTCGTTCACAAATTGTTGAGAGCACGAAATATGCCTCAAACTCATAAAACGGTCGTAAATCATAGGCGTTCCTAAGGTGTTTATTCATTAAATAATAATATATTGTTTTAATACTGTTATATATAATATTGATAATATTTTAATACTAATATATTTAGCAAAAAAACAATTAAAACTTTCACGACTAATGTTGGTTATTATAATAAAAATAAGAATTTAACCATTAACAATTTTGTAAATAAGAATACCTTATCTCTTTGGATATTTCAATACTAATCTTCGCGTTTAATCACTTGACTAGAAAACCTGTAATTCATATCCGAAGGTACTATTCGTTGCAAGATAATAAGTGAAGTTATTACGAACGAAAACAATTTTTTTGTTTAGTACGTTTTTGATCGCATGTAATTTACGGCTCGTCGGTGTTTCCGCGTCTACGGCAGTAATTAGCGTCTCGAATATTTCTTTTGCGAATTATATGCAGTGCGTGAGTGATTTTTTATTCCATATACCTATACATGAACACATACCACCAAATTCAATTATAGTATTAGATAATGCACCTTATCATTTACGACTAGTAGAAAGACTTCTAACGAATGCGTGGAAGAAACAGGATATTCTTGACTGGCTGCGGAATAAGTATCTGCCTTACGAAGATGGAATGGTAAAAGCAGAACTTTTAAAAATTGCCCGGCAACACAAATCTAAATTCAAGAAACGTAGTTGACAAAATAGCGGAAAGGCGAAACATCACAGTCCTTAGACTTCCACCCTACCACTGCGAAATAAATTAAATTGAACTCATTTGGGCACAAATGAAAAGTTATGTGGCTAGAAAAAATACATCATATAAAATACAAGCTGTACGTGAATTGTTATACGAGTCTTTATAACATATTACAAAACAAAACTGGAAAGATGCAGTAAGACATATAATAGAAGAAGAACAAAAATGTGGGATCTTGATAACATAATTGATGAGACCGTAGAGATTATTAACCTAATTATTAACCCTCAAGACGACTCGGATTCCGAAATTGATCCTATTTATTTTGAATTTGAATAGTTTTCTAATCGTAATTATATAAGGTAAGTAATAGTAATTGTAATCGTAAGGTATTAAAGGGGAAAGGCGCAAAATGTCGCCTGTTAAAATGTTCAATGTGTTGTAAATGTATCCATTTTTTTTTCAAATCCTGAGAAAACTAAAAAGCATTTTTGAAAAATTTAAAGGCAAAATTATACTATATTTTCTCTTTTATTTTCAACCCTGTTACATAACATATTAAAATAAACATTGTAGAAGTTTTCAGGGACTTTCTGCGTAATAGTGTAATCTTTCATTCTGCGTTTAAATTTTTCAAAAATATTTATTAGTTTTCTCCGGATTCGAAAATATTGGATACATTTAAAACACATTGGAAATTTGGCCACGCGACATTTGGCGCCTTTTTAAATGTATCTTTTACAAATGGCAAGAAACTTTTTATTTTTGAATAAAATAAATAAGTTTTATTAAAAAATACAATTTACATAAGTACAATTTAAAAAATATAGTTATTTAGTTCAAATAAATGTTTCATCATATACTCCAGTTTTAGGTTGGTTTTTACTATTATATCGTATTACATATCCTCTCTGTATTTCAGTTTTCTAATTAGGGTTAAACTTGTAGTGAGCTATCAACAAATTGTGAACCGACTGTAGGTCTAGTTGTTTTATTTATATAAGACAAGAAATTTTCTGAAGCTAGAATATTTTGGTATTCTTCAGTGTGATCTTGATCCTCAAACAAATTAATATTGATATCACCAACTAATATATTATTGATGCAAATCCTGATTAAAACTATTTATGTTTACTGTCGGTGATTTATAGATAGCGCTCAAACAGATTTTTGTTTTATTATAATTTAAAATGACTTGAACTAACTTGATTTTCCCCAATAATACAACACAATATTCATATTTTATAGAGGATTTAATGTAAATAGTAACTCCATCATTTTTGTTTAAATCACCATAATTGTATAATAAATCGTAATTTTTTAACAAAAATGGGGTTTTATCAATATCATATTGAATGTATGTCTCCGTTAGAACTAATATATCAAAGTTGACATTTGGACTTGACAAAAATGAACAAAGATTATCAAAATTCTTACCTATACTGCTAAAATTACAATGAATTATTTTTTATCGTCACTGAGTAATCCTTATTAAAACTATCACTACTTACACATTTTGTGTCCACTTTTTCTTCTTCGTGGTCTCTAACATAGATATCCATTTTTTTTAACTAGCACACACTAATTATTTAGCGCACGATTAACATTACATAGATATAATAGTATACATATTTTTAATGTTGTTCGTTTGACCTGGTTTTCATTTTCTTCTTTTCTTCAGACGAAGGATTTGATGTAGTGGATGACTTTTGTGGCTTGATTGATTTTCCAGTAACAGCAGACACATATGGATGTTTTTTTGGCGTTGGCCTATTTTCATTCGCCTTGGGTATTTTTCGGTTTATTTTGTTTTCTATTTTTTCTTCTGTCTTCTGTCCAATTGAGGTGACAAATATATCATCTTCCTCCGGAAAAGTTGGGTTTTCTTCAAGTTCTTTGGACGTATAACTTTGATGGTCTATAAACAGTTTGTTGCCCCGTATATAGCTGTTTTTTCCTAGTTCTTCTTCTCTTACAATTTTTAAGTGTTTTTTTAAGATCTTAAGATCTTCCTGCTGACTTTTTGTTAAATCAGATGATATAAATATACCTGTGTCCGTTACATTTTTTCCATTTTTTAGAATTTCTGTTTTTTTTAATGTCGAGTTAATTCAATTTTAATTGGGCATTTATCCGTACTACCATGCAGTATACGTCACTTATATCTTTATCTGAAATGTCTACTTTTAGCACGTTGCTTAAATCACTACAGAGCTTCAGGATCTCCGAAATTGCAGATTTTTCTAATCCAAATACTACTAGATTATTTTTCTTGCAAGTTATTTGCACACTTACCAGAGCTTTTCGCAGAGATAAATTTTCATTCTCCAGCCGCTTAATTTTATCGTTTAGGCTTTCTAAGATTTTTGTTTTGACTTTCTTCTATGGTGCTTTTTAATTCTTTTTTGATAACATCTAATTCTTTTAGTATTTTGTTTGTGTCGCTTTCAGAATTTACAATAAAACAAATAAAAATGAAGTGGTAAAACTTTTCATCGACAAAATTTTAAATTTAATAAACAAAAATACAATTATTTTAAAAAGAAATTATCTAAAAACCACTTTTAAAAAAGATTGGATGACATAGGGACTTTTAAAGTCTGTACATGAAAAACATAGATTGTATGATCAGCTAATCCAAGATCCCTCAGATAACTTAAAAAAACAACGATGTACAGATTATAAAAATAAATTAAGACTTTTAGTTAAAACTTCTTCTTCTTCCTATGCCGTCCCCATTAACGGAGGTTGGCGACCACATTTTTAAAAGTTTCTCTGTCTTTTGCAAAGTGGAATAATTCGTCTATAGTCATGTTTGTCCAGTCTCGAATATTTCGCAGCCATGACTTCCTCTTTCTACTTATTCCCTTTTTGCCATCGACTCTACCCTGCATGATGACCTGCAGAAGACTATATTTATCATTCCTCAGTATGTGTCCAAGGTATGCAGTCTTGCGTACTTTTATTGTTCTCAACAATTTAACAGTTACAATAACAACAGTTAAAACTGCAAAAATAAATTATACAAAACAACAAACTGAAAAAAATAAGAGCTCTTCTTCATCACTTTGGAAATGTAATAATCAGATTAAGGAAATAGATCGGATAGAAAGCAGCATGTACTTGTATCTCGTTGACCAAAAAGAAGTGGTAAAGGCAATACAATCTTTAAAACACAAAAAATCTCATGGCTGGGATAATATCAAGACAGAAACCATCTAACAAATTAAGGAAGAAATTATTACTCCTTTAACTTTTCTCATTAATGCATGTTTTCAAGATGGTTGTTTTCCAGAATGTTTGAAAATAGGCCAAATCAAACCTCTCCTTAAAACAGGAAATAAAGAAGACGTGCTTAACTACATACCAGTCTCTCTGTTATCTGTTTTTTCCAAAATATTTGAAAAAAAATTTAAAAAATAGATTAGTAAGTTTTTTGGATAGGTTTAGTATAATATCGGATTGCCAATACCAAGTTTTAGAGAAAGAAAATCGACACAAGATGCTATTTGTAAACTAACATCACAAATATCAGAAGCTTTTGAGTCTAATAAACGTACTTTATGCATATTCGTCGATGTCTCTAAGGCGTTTAACACGATATCTCACGAGATCTTGTTAAAAAAACTTGAGAAGTATGGTCTGAGAGGACGGGTTTTGACATAACTAAAAAGTTACTTAACTGACAGAAAACGATTTGTAGACGTGGATGGTGTCAAAAGTGATCCTGAAGTAATTAATTATGGCGTACTGCAAGGGACCGTTTTAGGCCCTCTACTTTTTACACTCTATGTTAATGGCATGCTCAAACTAAAAATTGTTGGAAACATAATTAGTTTTGCTGATACAGCTTGTCAAATTTAAGGTGATACTTGACAAATTTGTCCACTTGCGTAGAAAATTAAGTGAGAACGCATTCGGAGGAAAAGAGATGCATAATGCGCTCGGTCTCTTCGCCTCGTTGGTACACTCCATACTACAAGTTTATATTTTATATGTCTATATTTTATGTCATTTTGACGTTTCAATTTTTCATTCGGAAATTTTTCTCAAAATACAAAATATTTTGTTTTGTTGCTTGGTAAAAAAATTCTTCTAATATTTGTCGTAATATTTTATTTTTTATTTTAAACTAAAATTGTGGCTTATTCCCAATAAAAATAGTAAATTACATTATTATGCCACAACAAAATAGCCTAAGAATAATTTTTATTTTAAATAAAATCACACACACAAGCGTACAACCCAGCTCCTACAGAGATATGTGTTACAATGGAATAGTGGGACCCACATGTCTGAAGATCAAACCGATCACACTCCCTTCGAGTGGTACCTATCTGACCCACAAGCTATCCTTCCACCTCTCACCCTCGCAGAGGAGACTGTACTCATTTTTTACTTTGAAGACCCTGTTTAATAGAACATCTTCCGTATGTGGTTAAGCCACCTAATTTTAGGGGTAGCTAGAAGGGCTTTTCTCCTTTTGGATGACTAAAAACTGAATGACTACTTAGGACTCATGTTCCCTAAATGTGTTGTCCAGACAGTGGGCCATCGTCCATCGACCTGGGTCGATGTATCGCTGTCCAAACTGTGTGTGTTCGGTCACTCAGTCGTCGAATTGGCAAAATGAATTTTGTTCTCCTCGGCGACTGGGTGCCCAAAAGGCCTGTCCAGTTGCTGCTGATAGATGTTGTGAACTTATTTCAGGATTTTTATCTACTCGAACCAAAAGTTCATCTTCTTGATTAGGTGTGATTTGTTTCGGTCGACCACCCCGATTTTTAGTGTGAAATGACCCAGTTTCACCTAAACTACGATATAATCTTGCAAAAGTTTTGTGATTTGGTTGCCTTCTGTTTGCGTATAGCATTCCACACCTTCTGGCTGCCGAGCGACCGTAAAAATTTTCTTGTGCGTATACGCAAATCATATCTCGCATTTCTTCATTAGTAAAATGACTGTGACGAGGCATTTCAATCAAAAAAAGTAATGATTACTTTTTAAAAATGCTACATTACACTACACTGTCACATCAAAAATAATTTACTCTGAATGAATGACATTTACCAACAACAATTATCTGACAGTCCAAAGCATACTTTTCATAAATGAAATAATATTTGAAATCCTTTTTTAAGACTCTAAGAAGTTCGACTGCGTTTTTATCGAAAACGGTTAAAATTATCATGTTTAAACAAGAGTACCAATTTTACATAAAAATGATGTTTACGTCATATTTTCTAATAAAAATTTGATCAACTCAATTTTAGTCTTAATCTCAAGTTTGATGACTCAATTTGATCATTAGGAATGATCCTCGTGGCGCCCTCTATGACAAAACGTAAAATTGTAAATAAAATACTATTTCTTGTCTAAGATTATGCCTCTGTGCCAATTTTGATAGCAATTTATAAATATACAGGGAAACTATTAGCAAAAAACGAAAAACAAAAATTAACTTTAACACCCTGTATCTTTTTTCTCAGCAACATTTTATTAAGGCATATTTGGTCCAATAGCCATATTTTGGTCGAAATAACCTGTCCTTAGTCTATGTCCCAATAGTTATGACTCACCCGGTATAGATGTTCTGGGCGAATTATCAAGGTCCTAAATCTAATTTAAGTAGTTGAAAAACATTGAATAGGAAAAGGCTCTTTCCTCTTTTTCTGTATTTATTGCTATTTTGCAGCAAGGGTAATAAATCAAAATATTTTTAACCAGTATTACCTTATACAAAATAATAAAAGTAATTATCACTATTTTATTTTAAAGTTTTAAATTTATGAACAAGAAAAGTAGATAAAAAGTAATTTTTAGATATTTTAATTTTTTTATGAATATTCCCAATCTATTTGAGAGAGAAAGGATAAATCAATTATTGTCACTGAAGTGTCACACAACTTTTTCTACAAAAATCAGAATGATACTTCTCACATCCAAATGTAGACTTTTTCATAGATTCGCCTTGCTCTAACAAGTAGGGGTTCTACGATTGTTATATCAATCATAATTGTTTCATCTTTATATATTCCTGTTATTAAAATTATTTCTGCTCTCAACTAACTAACGTTTAACATTTTAACGTTTTTTCAGTTCTTTATTTTCCGTTGCGGTTAAACTAGTATACACCTAACAGTTAGTTAACTTTAGCGCGAAACTAGCTTGTTATTCAACGGTTACAAACTTAAACTTCCTTTCATCGGATGACATTTGTCTGTACATTGCTTCCTTCCGACGCCCCTCGCCGAGGGTAGATGCCACTAAAAAATAAACTTCCCAAAAAGGAAACAATCCAAAAATAACAGACCATATGCCGTTCTTAGCACAGGTGTAGTATTCTTCTTCTTACACCCGTCTTAAATTATGATAGTATAATACTGGCAAGAAACAACTGGTGTACGAAATTTGCAGAAGGCCCTCGGTTATTACTTTCTTCCGTTATAGACTAAGAGCTAGCTAAGATATTGAATAAAGGGTTGTTCTGGGATATTTTAATGGTAAGCTTTGGTAATAGTAGTGTCTTCAATGAAACAAAAATAAAAGTAGTGTAATAATTTTAAAGACTGTAGAATGTAATGTAATTTATTTATTTTACACTGATATTATGTTATTATTATTATATTATTTTATATTATATGAATTTAATTGGTCCCTCACATATAAATTTGACCATATATGTATCTTGATATAAGGTTGAATGCTCGAATAAATGAACTTTGAAAAATTAAAGGCAAATATCGAGCACAATTTTAATAATCAAATCTTGCTCAAGTACTTTCGCTTTCTACAGCATCATCAGGGGCATTTCGTCAAATTTGGGCTATCCAGCAAGCGCAGAATGTAATAAACATTCAAACAAAGGACAAACAGTTTAAAATTATTTAAAAATTATTCTACGCTACATTCTTGTCGGCAACAGGAGAGAGAATCTAGATTCTCTCTCCTGTTGCCGAACAACCCCTGTTCGCCGTCAATGCCAGAAACCTACCTAAACACCCATAGCTAAAAAACACCCTCCTCAGCGGTGAATTACTGGCCGAATCGCCCTGATTGGGACGCAACATCAGCACGGCATTCACCCGATCTCTCATTCACGCACAATTCTCACGCAGTCTATCACTTTCTCACTACAGCGACTGAATTGTTCTCTCCCTCTTTTTCTCCCTGTTTATGTTCAATCTCGCCTCTTCTCATTCTGCCTTACGTTCTTGCTTGCTCCTGGGCACCCTGCCTCCCTTCGGGTCGCCTTTCTTCTTGTTCCTTTCTCTCCAACGTTCTCCTCACATATCTCTGAACTGCTCTCTACCGATCTGACGACCTAAACATCTCCTCCACCAGTTCCGTAAATGATTGCACCCTACTTCCTAGCTCTCTCTCGCTCAAGCAGGCTCCTCTCATCTATCCTTTTATCGCATACCAATAGAGTGTGTGAGACAATGTCCGATATTTCATTTTCTGCCTTTCCAAATCTGTAAAGGTATGCCCTGAAGAAATCCATGTCCTGTGAGCATCTGCGTCAGGAAGTAATCTAAACGCCGGTGCCTGCAGTCCATCCATCTTCTCAGATTAAGAATCAGCAACTTCGTCCACTGCACCACCCTTCTCATCTCGTCCCATTCCACTTGACACACCATTATGGATCTCTCCCTTTCTTCTTTTTTAAACATTCTGTTTTTATGTTTTCATTTCTTCTCTCGTATATTTCTCTTTCCTTGACTAGCACGTGCATCGGATTACACCCGGTGATAACTCCCAAAGCCTCGGCAGAGACTGATCTGTATGCACATGCCACCCTCAATAGACTCTTCCTATCTGCTCAGGTAAGCTGCTTTCTGTACGCCTTTGTTAAAACTGCAGGACTCCAGATAAGCGCAGTGTAAGGGACGATCGATTGCACAACGGAATGAAGAGTTCACCTCCTCTCAGTTTTGGGCCCTTTGATGTTGATGGGCCCTCACCGCAGCTCTTGGAGTCACCGCCTTTATGTGCTCCCCTTTTTTCCGTTTTGACTCAGAGTCACTCCTAAATACCTCACGCATTTTATTGGAACCACTCTCTTTCCTGCACATTCGAATGTTATCCCGTGCCTTTTCCTTGGTCTCTTGAGAACTATAGCCTCGGTCTTACCCGCAGCCAGTTCTAGCTCATGCATTTTCATCCATTCCTCGACTTGGTCGCACATACGCTGTGCACCAAAGATAAGGTCCTCCCTGTCACGCGCCACTACCAGCATAGCGAGGTCGTCCACAAATGCGAAAGGGGTTACACCCTCTTCGTATTGTTAGCTCACAACCCCGTTATATGCCAGGTTCCACAACGTAGGTCCTAGGACCGACCCTGCGGCACTCCACCCGTCACGTCAATTTTCCTGTCTGACAGATAGTCGGAGACCAAATTCATCAAGTACCTCAGACACTTTCTCTCTCGTAAAGCCTTCATTACATCTTTCCATTTTAGTGTGTTGAAAGTATTCCGGACGTCAAACAACAGTAGGATTGCCCACCTCTGGTTAACTCCCAGCCCGCGCAGCTCCCGGAAGACTTCCATTAGCGCATCCACCGTGCTCTTGTTCTTTCTGAAACTGTACTGCCTGGGTGAGAGCCCGCCTGACTCTTTAATCACTGTGTCTATTAGCCCTCTTAGTAGCCTCTCGTATAATTTACCTAAGCACGACAAAAGGCAAACAGGTCGATATTTGTCTTCCCCCTTTGGGAGTAGCACGAGCCTCGAGATCTTCCCATTTGGCGGAAATCGCTGAATTTCAAGCAGTGCGTTCATGTGTTCCAAAAGCCACGTCGGCTCCATACTTCCAATGCGTTTCACCGCTTCTAATGGTATTCCATCGAATCCCGGAGCCTTTCGTGTCTTTAGGGCACTTAACGCTTCGTTGAGTTCATCTACGGTAAAAGGTACAGCTCGCTCAGCTTCGGCGTCCCACTGCAGTCCACAATCTAAAATTTATTAAAACTTTACGGTGCTATAAATTATTGTTCTAATGCAAATACAGTATCGTGAATGCGTCGAATTTCGTCGTATATACTTCCAAAAACTGAAGTTCTCTAAGTGTATTAAATGGTTCAAAGTATAAACAAACATATATTAGAACCATATATTGTAAATCTAATTAAATTGGTCAGGGTTTTGTGCCATACAAAAATCTGATAGGTGTTATTATTTTTATTTGTAAGGTGACTTAGATGCAATAATAACATGTACCCAACAGTGTAATTATAGATATCTAAATCATTGTTACTAAAGTATATTTATTCGCAACTGGCATCTCATTACAAATGCAAATCTTTAAATAGAGGTTAAGGGTTATCGTTAAGGTCATAAGCCATTGCCGTACGGACATAGTAGAAACCAATAAGGTTTCATATACTTAAAAAAAAAGGCCCCATGAAATTAAAAACTCTTTAGTACTAACAATAATAAGAAAATAGAAAGCATGAATGTTGTAAAAGTTGTTTCTAACGCATATAATTTTCTTTCTGCTCTTTAATTTTTTCACGAAAAAACTTCTCCCTTTTAATAGCAGTACGATTTGATTTATAAGACAAATCTATACTATTACATTTATAAAATACTTTATCTCATTAGGAGATAATCCTTTTCAATGACTGACGAATTGAACAAGTCGTCTTTGGGGTACCTATTAACTACCTACCTACCTACCTTCCAACCGAGTAAGGGAAAGTTGTGACGAATTTGATATCGTCCGTGTTATCAGTTAGCAGTTCAGTCTATGCATTAAAATGGCATTATCGTTTCAATTTATTGCTGGTAAACTTAAAAACAGCGCGTATATTCTCTGAGAGAAAAAATATTGTATTAAATGTTCATGACTATCTTGTTCATCAACAAACTTTAACAAAGGTTAATAATGTAGTGCCTATGTGCTCCGGTATGACAGGTGTGAGTGACAGAACCATTTACAGATTTTAAAGTGATTACTGAGCTAAAAAGATACGAAGGAAAACAACCAATGGAAATTGATGACTTTTATAGAAACGTCCTTCGGAAAAAGTTTATTCGTTCTATTTAAAGGAGATTCTTACATTGGATACAATATTAAAGGTAATAAGAGATAATAATTTTCCCCACTTTAGCCGAGAGAAGTTATGGAAATTACTTAAAGAAATCAGTTTTTATTATGAAAATCAAAGAAAAAACCTGTATTTATTTAGGTTAGCAGGAAGATGCATTTCCTATTTAGATGAAACATGGCTAAACGAAAATGATATCGTTGCAAAAGTGTGGGTAGATAAAAATATTACAAGATCTCGACAAGCATTTCTAGAAGGATATTCTAACGGTTTAAATGCTCCCGCAGGAAATGGTCGAAGATTAATAATCACTCACAATGGTAGCGAACATGGTTTTGTGGAGCATGGTTTATTTGAGTTCATTTCAAAATCCGCTAAAGATTACCACGAAGACATGAACTCCGATGTTTTTGAGAATTTGTCTCATGTCTTGTCTACCAAATAATACTGTCGTTCTTTTCGATAACGCCAACTGTCACTTAAAATTGGAGAAAAAGTTACCGACGGTCTCATGGAAAAAAGTAGATATAATTGACTGGATCCAACGCAAAACATTACCGTATGATTAGACTATGCTTAAAACGGAATTAATACGAATTGCAAGGCAACATAAATCGTACTTAAAAAAATATGGCGTTGACGAAATGGTAAAAACAAAAGGAATAATTAGTATTCCGTTTATCACCTAAAGGTCTCTGGCCCTACGTGGCCAGACAAAATACAACTTTTAAATGAAGAATTGAAGAATGTTAAACAAATTTTATTAAATTCCATAAAAAACGTAACGAAAGATTACTGGACCAATACCGTAAACCACGTAAGAAAAAGGGAAGAAAGATTGTGGACTGTTGACAATAACATTAAAAAACTTTGTCATTCTATAATCACTCCAATCGGGTCGGACAATGAATCTAAGAAGAGGAAGAGATGAAAATCCATAATTTATAAGTAAATTAGTAAGCTTTTGCTTAAATGTTAGATATCAATACGATGTATCCTCTTTAACATTAATTTTATTTAACATATAAATCAGTCCCTTTTTGTTTCTCCAGCACTGACCCATAGTTTTCATATCTGTTAGGTATATAATCCATGGGTTTATATTGTTATTTCTAAGCGAACAGGGTGAACTCTTTGAAAAATAATATCTAGAACTACATTTCAACAGGAGAGGAAATTATTTTGAGAGATTTAAGTTTGACCACTTTACCTGCTGTTTAGTGAAATGGGGGGATTAGTGAAATTTTGCATTTGTAATGAGCTGTCAGTTGCAAACAAATAAAGTATAACTAAATATGTGATATTTTTTTCTCATGGAAGCCGTGTGTTGTAAACCAGTTGTTTTTTGTATTATACATCTTCCCATCTACCCGGAGCCCGTGTAATTCCAAAACAAGCAAGTGTTTGTACCTTGCTTAATTTGAGGATTGCACCTTTTTGCGGCATCTTTGGCTACCGATCACCGATGGATCTATTATTGTTGAAATTACCACCATGTTATAAATCCCATACCTGGGTTTAAACAATTTTTTCACTAAAGTAGTCACCGCTCTCTTTATTATTCGTTATATCTGCTGATTACAAATACAAGAAAGCCTAGTGTCTAGTATTACTTTACATCACTCACTAGATTTAGAATTGTACCAGATGTCGCTAGCTCTTAGTCTATCAACTTAATTTCTATAATAAACAGTATCAATAAAAATCACCTGAAAGTTACTTCCTATTTTAGATAGCGCGGTACGATATATCGACGGTTTTGGTTTAACTTTCCTTTTTTATGACAAGCAGCTGGAATTAATAATTTAATATTTTTATTAAAAATTAAATTTTGTTTGTTTCAAAACAAAAAAAAAAACGAAATGTATTGCAGAAATGTTAATTACATTTACAATATTCATTACCTGAAAGTTTGTTTAAGTATCACCCATCTTTTTTATGTTAACACGTGAGCAAAACAGGCGTAACACTAAATTTTAAATATTGTTCGTATGATATTTATTTGCTCTATTTTAAATTTTAAATTTGTTATTGAATTAATACCGTATAAACGGGAAATGATTTATTACTGTTTTAAGGCATTTATCACCCTAAATATAACTTCATATTTTAACAAATATTTAAAAAATACATGTATGACGTCGTTGCTCCAACAACAAACGACTTCAACATAACAATTTCCACCTGAGCATAACACCTAAAAAGGGAAAAAGCCCTTTGAGTTAGTTAAGTGAAAAGTGGAAATCAGAGCAAAGTATAAAGCCAGGTTTATACGTATCCAGTAACTGGCAAGTTCCACTGATATGCCAGTGTTTGACTAGGACAGCGCTGGACAAGCACATTTACACGTATCCAGTAGCTGGCGCCAGGCTGACTGGCATGCCAGTTCCTACTTGTTGAATTATGTCGTTTGTTGTTTCACAGGTACTTAAGTGACTGGAACGATGTATTTACACGTGTCTACAACAGCTGGCGCAGGGTTCGAGAGGACGCGGACGAGGGCCACTGGAATGAAAAATAGAGCAGCTCTCTATTCGAGATAGCGCTGAACAGACGCAAAAAAGTGTTTACATAATGCCATTACTATGCCAGCGCTGTCGTGCTAGTGCGACTGGATGGCGCCAGTTACTGGATACGTGTAAACCTGCCTTTAAGATAAGCGTCCACAGGTCCGCATCGCATGCATTGGACGGATCGCATGAAACGGATCAATTTTTCAAACTGCGTCCACTGTATCCGCAGCGATTGGATTTGCCGACGCGAGTATCAGCGATCCTATTGGCTGATGCCAATGCATTCGGATTTTCGTAGTGATTGTCCTGCGGAAAAAATATGGATACACAACATATTCAAAAAGAGATCGGAACATGGAGAATATCACACACTATTTCCTGATTTGTTAAACCGTTGATTGGATATCCTAAGAAAGATTCAATATCTGGGTCATATAATGAGGGGCGAGAAGTACGTATTACTTAGGTTAATTATGCAAGGGAAGAGAAACCCAGGACGATGCAAAATATCCTGGCTAAGAAATTTGAGAGAGTGGTTCGGTTGCAGCTCATTAGAATTATTCAGAAGCGGCCAATAAAATTAAAATAGCGATAATGATTTCCAACCTCCGATAGGAGAAGGAACCTGAAGAAGAAGAATTACAATTAAACATTAGATGCATACTTGGTTCTTATTTAAAATAAAAATATTGACCGAGAATCTGCGTATTTGGATCCACTAATGTAAACGTTCCGTATTGTTAATATTTTCGTGAGAGCACAGCATAAGCAGAGTTTCGCTATTGACACGTGAATACATATCCATGGGTGACGGCGGCATTTTGTTAGATGTAGATGAACGGGAAAACATTGTCGAAGTTACCGGAGACAGATTGTGTAGAGTTTCGTGCATGAGGCATCATATCTAGAGTTTTACTTCCACAGAAGGTGTCGAAGATATCATTTCATGATTGATACCTGATAATGGGTGTGATTCTGTTCATAGCAAACGAAGTAAACACCGTTGAATTTAAACGAGTAGGTGCCGGAAGCATTTCATTTGAAACTCTCTCTCTTTGACTTGAGCCAGATGGCATAGCATTAGAATCAGGATTGATTGGAATTGTCGCAAGTCTCATCTCTACGCTGTTAACCATTTGAAACAAATGGGATCTAATTTGAATTTCGTCTTGTAATGGAAAAGTCTTTAGTGTTGTAAAGGATCTCTCTGGTTTCTGTTTTGTGTCGATCTTGTTAAGTATTATAGTAGTACCTTGGCTGCAGTTGGACCTTGTGAAGCTGCGTAGCTCAGTTCCCTACCGACAGTTCGTGATGATGCGGCGGATTCTATGGATTGTGGACTTGGAACATTGCTTGTATTATCTAGATGACTTGAATTAGACAGTGCTCCAAGCTGTATTTCGTCGTTATCGTTGACACTTCTAGGCGATAGGCTTGACCATCGTTCTTCCTCATCATTTAGGTATGGTACTAGGAAAGAAATTTCTTGAGAAAATGTGGGAGGTTTTAATTTCGATGCTGCTTGGCTGCTTTTAGTCTTACTGAAATTCAAAGCCTTCCTATGTTTGTCTCTGATTCTGGTCCATCGCTCCTTGCATACATTGCCTGTAACAATAAAAAAAATTCTTTATTTATTTCAGGTACTTAGCCTGAGGCACTTTTTCGATCACTTTTCCTTCAGGATTAGCAAACGTACAGTCAAGTCATACAAGCCATATTAATGCCAGAAAAATGTTTTTATGACAAATGGAATTTTGCAAACGCGATCGCTTCCGTTGATAGAAAACATGTGTTTATTTAAGCACTACCGCATAGTGGTTCAAGTTACTTTTGTTTTGTTATAAAAAATAAAAAACACTTTAGTTTGGTACTGTTAGCCTTAGTCGACGCAGATAAAAAATGCATAGTTCATTCTCTCGAGACGAAGCCCAAAGTAATGAAGAGAAAAAGTATTCAACTATCGGCTGAGTCGTGCGAGCAATACTGTAGAAAATACATTTGCAATAATGGCAAGAAAATTTAGAATTGCAGCTCCGAATAACATGTGTGTTCCAATGGAACAGTGGAACCCACATGTCCGAAGATCAAACCGGTCACATCCCGTAATCGTAATGGAGTGGTATCTATGTGACCCCCAAGCTATAACCAACCACCCCTCCTCATCGTAGGACAATGAATAAGGAGGCTTTGTACTGAAAGTTACTGGGTAATAGGACATCCTCTGTTTTACTTTATGTAGTTAAACCACCTGATTTTAGAGGTAGCTAGAAGAGCTTTTCTCTCTTAGAACACTTCTATTGCGGAAATGGCACGACTGCATTTCCGCAATAGAAGTGTTCAAATATTTTTTTTATCAATGCTGATCAGATTGTAATCTTAATTGGTTAATAAACATAGTAGTTGTTTATAAAAAAAAAATCAACATTGACTACCATACAGTACCATGGTTTGAATATAATTCGATATAATCTTCACTTTGCTGTCTTTGAGATATTATTGAACTCAAAAGTTTCCGTAATTGCGTTCTCCTTTCCTTCTAAATTATTTTCTCTATTAGACCTTGTCTCCCTTATGGCTTACAGTAAACCTATTCTTTGTTTTTATTATCAGTCTATATTCCTTCACTTTCTTTACGAGTCATTGAAATAGTCTCAGCAACTCGTCTGTGTCATTAGGACTATAGCATCGGCACAGGCATCATACTTCGTATACCACTTTCCCTAAACATCGCTTGTAGTAGGAAATTACAGAGAACTGTTGGCAATGGATGTCGTTGTTTTAATCCTTTTTGTACTTAAAATTTTTCTGACACACTATCTTCCACAATTAATATTCGGTTTCCTCTAATGTAATTTTTATTAGTTTAATATACGTTTCCGATATTCCAATTAGGGGGGCTTTGTATACGTTTTTCATCACTAAAAAATAGATTTGCTTATAGTCAATAAAGAGAAGATTCATTTCAACTGCTGCTTTTAAGTATTGTTCTGTATAATTTATCTAGTCTGCATCTAATAACTCTAATTCTTACATTCTGTTTAATCTCCTTTTTTTAAATGGGACATACTATGGACTAATTTAATTCCTCTCGAACTTCCTGTCGTTCCCAAATTTTTCTCAGTATAATACATATTCGTCCTTCTAATATTTCTACACTATATTTTAGTACTTTATCGAAAATATCATTTTCCCGCACTTCAGTTATTATTTATACTTCGTATGACATGTTTTATTTCCTTGTTTTATTCATTTATGTGGTTGTTTGGAACTTCTAATGTTTCATATTGATTGTTAATCACCTGTAAGTCTTCTATTTGCTACCCATCGTTTTCTTCCTGCTCCTTCTGAAGTATTTCTTCAAAATGATCTTGCACTCTATCTAGTTTCTTTTTCTGATCTCATACTAGGTATCCGTGTTTGCTTTCTACAATATTAATTTATGGTTGTATACTGTTCTTTACTTTTATCCATTTCCTTGGTAAAAGTTTCTTAAATCCTTGTTTACATAGTTATTATTTTTCTTCTTGTTTATACAGCATATTTCTTTTTTATTACCCTCATTTGGTCCTTGGAGTATTCTTTGTTTTGCCTGGTTTCTTTTATCCAGAACATGTCTACCTTTTTTTCCAAACCATTATTTTCCTCTCTCTCCCCGTTCTTACTATCCCAGATGCGCCTGGGTTACCTCCTCCATGATTTCCTTGATTACTCTTTATTCCATTTCTTTTATTTGGGTTTGCTCTATGAAATAGTTGTGATGATATATTTTATATACTTCAAACTCTTCAGTCGTCTTTAATACCGTTGTTTATATATTATTGAAAAAACCCCATTCCGTCTTATCTCTAGCATCTTTTCTCCATCCTCAAACTTCAATGGAATTTAAGTTTTCCAGGTACCTAAGTTTCAGTTTACTTATAGTATGTTGTTCCACTGATCCTCTTCGGTCGAATACTTTTCTCACCATCGCATCTTCTTCCCTGTTGATTACATGTCCAATCCATCTGAGGCGTGCTACCTTAATGAATTTTCCAGTGTAAGCTTCCCCGAATTCTATATATCTCAAAGTTGTAGCCTCTACGCTACAAACCTTGCTTTTTTAGTCCTTCGTATATTCTTCTTCTAGTCTAGACTACAAGATACCAAAACATAGATGATTGCTGGCAACAAATGAAAACGACAATAATCACTGTAGCTCGAAAAAAAGTTCTAAGATAACAGTTAAAAATGACTGGATGGCATAAGACAATTTAGATCTAATGGTACAAATCTATAAACAAAGAAAAATACAATGAAATACATAAAAAAATCCGAAAAATAATTAAAGTAGCAAACGACCGATGGCTCCTGTTTAGAAATTGAGAAATTTGAGCAACGACGCGACGACCGCTTTCATTTGCATAAAAAACTAAAAGAATTAACAGGAAAAAGCAAAATTTACAGGCAAAATATATTACATGCAACACTCTGGTGGTAGAAATTTAAGTGATATTAAAGAGCGTTGGACCGAATAGGAAAATTACATAATAGAATTATTTAAAGATGACCAAAGAATCTACCAAGAAATCACATCTAACCGAGATGCAGGCCCACAGATTCTAATCTGAGAAGTTCAGAAGGCCATCGACCAAGCGAAAACAAGGAAAGCTTCTGGTCCTGACAAAATACCCGTAGAATTGTTACAACTATTGGATAATGAGAGTGTTGTGATTATCACCTCATTTTTTAACAAGATATACAGCAGCAGCAAATTACCAGACAACTGGTTAGAGTCAACATTTCTAACTCTCAAGAAAAGAAATGTCAGACAGTGTAGCGACTATCGACTTATCAGTTAAATGAGTCACATGCTTAAAATTCTTATAAAAATATTGCATTGTTGTATATATAAACTTTGTGAGGCGTGTATATAAACTGGTGATGAGCAGTTTGATTTCCGAAACGTTATGGATACTCGGGAAGCTTTTGTTTGCATGCGAATGGTGATGGGTAGTTTGATTTCCTAAACGGTATTAGTACTCTAGAAGCTTACAAAAGAGCATTGAGTTTAGGAAAAATATTTACGTTTTATGTTATGCTTTATAGATTTCGAAAAAGGCTTTGATAGACTACCACATATATTACTATTTCAGTGCTCAGACTAAGTTGATATGGACACGTATAACATTAGATTGCTCAAAAATCTTTACTACAACAGACCGGTTGTATGGAGGTGGATCAAGAGTTTTCAGCTAAAGTTTCTATTAAGCGTGGTGTCAGCTGGGGATGTGTTATGTCCCCGATGTTGTTTAATGCCTACATTGAACCAGTTTTTGAGATAGCGTTAAATAATCATAGCGAATGTATCAAATTGGTGGTGAAATTATTCATGGTGTCAACGCAGGCGAGACCGCCATAGTGCTAGAGAGTCTAGAAGACTTTCAAAGCCTGTTGAAAGCTATAAACAACAAATGCACAGAAAAGGGTTTAATAATCAACGCAAGGAAAACAAAATTGATGGCGTCGGAAAAAATAATATCGAAGACTCAGTGCTAAAATTAGATAACAAAATCCTGAAAAGGGTTTAGATAACAGGGTAGCTGGATTGACTGCATGGTTGAAAGTGATAGTTGAAATTTCGACGAGCATAGAACTTGCACGAAAAACCTTTATTAACTGCTGTTCTGTATTGTGCATTAGAAGTCTGTCATTCACCACACGTCTATTGAAGTGCTACGTCTGGTCCGCTTTGTTTTGTGGATGTGAAATCTGGACAACAAAAATAAAAAATCCTAACAAAATAGAAGCGTTCGAATTGTGTTGTTACCGTCGCATGCTCAGAATCCCGTGGACGGCACACATATCTAACGAATATGTTCTAGCGACCATGCACAAAAAACCAGAATTGATCAACATCATCAAAATGAGAAAGATCCAATACTTCGGTCATATGATCAAACGGTCGAGGAATTGTTTCATCTAGCTGCCAACCGAGAAATATTTCATCAGCTTGCTAATACGAAGACAGCCAATGCTTGAAAATAAGCACAACATACAAAGAAGGAGATATTCTTCTTAGAACCTTTCGCCCAAAATGCTTAAGCAATTCTTTGTCATTCTGTGCGAGTGACCACTTTTCAGTTCCGTATGTTAAAACTGGTCTTATCAGTGTTGTTTACACGGTCAGTTTAATTTTTCTTGAAGTTTTGAGGCTATTTCTCTTATCAGGCCATAGTAACACTTATTCGCAAGGACTATTCTTCTTTTGATTTATTCGCTAAAGTTGATGTCCTTCATTAGTAACAAACCTAAGGTATAGGAAGGTATATGAAGGTGTCTATATCGTTAATTATTAGTCTAGGTATCAAAATTACTAGACTTGAATACACACATATATTTCGTTTTTGGGCATTTACTTTTAGTCCTATTTTCAGTGCGGACCCAGTTAATGACAGAAAAGTATCTGTCAGGGACTCTATGGATCTGGTGATTATGTCAATGTCGTCTGCATGTCCACTTGTACATATTTGTTAAATATACCACTCATATTAATTTGGGACTCACGAATAACCTTTTTCAATGCAAGGTCAAAAAGGAAGCACGATAGTCTTAATCCGTTGTCTCCTGTCTTAACCCGTTTTTGCAACGGAAGGACCTTAAGCTGTCGTTCTGGATTCTGACTATACTATCTGTGCGTGTGAGTTTTAGTTCCGTTAGTTTAACAAGTTGGAATGGTATTTGAAATTCCACTATTGTTATGAACTTTTCGTAACAATAAAGGTTCGTGCACACAGGACGCGACCTCTAGCGGCGGGCAGCGATATCTACTGAGGCCGCCGGACGATCTGTCGCAGCGAGCCAGTCTTTCTATACAATTGTACAATATTACAGATTTATCGCGCTATTGGTTTGATAAAAATGTGTGAAGAAACTAAATTATTCATTGAAAAAGTGCGAAATATGTGTATTTTTTTTTTATTTACAAACTTGCATCAGCCTGTATGGCTATTAGCGAAAAATAAAAAGATTAACAGTTATAGAATAGTACAACAATCAAATCTTGTATAAATAATTTATTGCTTTTAGATATTGAAAAATCACTTTGGCACCGCACTTTAAGAATAGTCCTTTTAAATTCTCCAGGATTCCGAATTCACATCTTTCCGCACTGTGTAACGGGCATTCCACTAGTAGGTGTTTTATTTATATAGTATAATGGTCTCGCAAGCATAACACTCCGGTTGAGGATCTCTTGTCATCAGATGTCCATGCGTAAGGTGACTATAACCAAGCCGCAGTCGCATGGTGATCACCTGAGAAAACTGATTGGTGGAACTATCAGACCATGGTTGCAATGTTGGTTTTATTTCAAGTAATTTTGCCTGTTTTTTGTGCCATCTGCTATTTCATACGTTAACTATTTTGCTACGGAAATACGATCTGTCGCTGGAATTTTTGGATAGAACTCAATAGTTGCGTCCTCTAAGGCTTCTTCTTCTTCTTCCTCTTTACAAGCAATTCTGCTTGTTCATTAGCGGATTAATACCTATATGGAAGCTTGTCACTCCATCTTTTGCGCGGTCGTCCGATACTTATTCTGCCGATTGGTGACTTATCTATTGTTATTTTGAAGACACGGGTCTCCTCCATTCCGCTTATGTGGTTATTCCATTCTTTTTTCTATTTTGTGTCCATTCATTTATACATTGTACGTTACATTTTCTTCTAATGTCTTGACTTCTCTTTGAATCTCTCAGCGTATTTCCTGTAATTCTTCTCAGTACTCTCATCTCCGCCGTTTCCAGTAGCCTTTGCATTGTGGCTGTCGGGTCTTGTTTCTGAGGCATCTACTTTATAAAGTCTTGACTTCATCTCAGTGTCAATGTGTCTGTTTCGCCATATAGGGTTATTAAGGCATCCTGCCAGTCTATTTGCTTTTTGTACTTGATCTCTCACTTCTTTGTCCAGATGTCCAGGTCTCCATAGCTGGACAGTATAATTCCCAGGTATTTTATTTCCATTACTTGTTCAATACTGATGCCATCAATTTCTATTTTACATCTGGTTGGTTCTTTGCTGTCTACTATTGTTTTAGTTTTCTGAGATGAGATTATCATATTAAATTCTTTTGCTCTTAAATAAATTTAAATCTGTGGACCAGTCTTTGCAGACTATCTTCATCTTGGGCTATCAATATTGCGTCGTCTGCGTAACAGAGTATCTTGATTCCTTTGTTTCCCATTCTGTATCCTCTTCCTTTGTTAACGGTTTTGATGATTTCATTCATGATCAAATTGAAGAGCATGGGGCTCAATGAATCCCCTTGTCTTATTCCGCTGCCTATTTCTATAGGTTCTGTAAAATGTCCATCTATTCTGACTTCCATTTTGTTGTTTTGGTAGATGGCTAAGGCTTCTTGTGCATATTTATCTCCCAGATGGTTTCCCACAATTCCAATATTAGATGGCACCCACAGGAAAGCATGTTTGTGTGATTAAATTGTGCAATTCTTGTCTAATGAGTTTGGCGACAGGATGGGAAGAATAGATTTTAGAGATGATTTCTAGAGAATTTAGTGAGTCTGTAATTATTAGAAAATTAATTTCAGGACTTTCTGTAACGTAACATATGGCTTTATATATTGCAAAGAGTTCTCCTCGTAAGATAGTATTAGTCTCGCTAGTTTATATTTCTTTATTTCATCCTTTGTTACAAAATCAGATGCTACACAATGTTCCATCTTAAATCCATCTGTGAATAGCTGTTTTTAGGAGGAAAATTGAGAACTTAAGATATTTAGAATTAATTAGATGATGATTGGTTTCTTTCTTATTTTCTGATAATAGATCCAAATTTATGAAGATATCCGCCAAGGAGGGGGAGTTGACATCTTGCTAGGATAGATTTCGGGGACTTTATAATTTAATTCATTTATAATTCGTCTGCATCTTTCATATAAGGGAATGTGATATTTTGCATGCTGAATATACAAGGAGCGAATAGTTTGGTGACATTGTAAAGAGTACCGCTTCGCTACATATGAGAGTATTAATTCCTGTCTTCTTAAATCTAACGGAAATTCACCGAGTTCGGCCTGAAGACTTATGATAAGGGTTGTTCTAAATGCACCGCATATTATTTTAGGAGTGTTATTTTGAATGGTGTTTAAAACTTATAGAGTTTTTGTTGAAACTGATCTTGGAGCGGATCAGATTTTTATATAAGGTGAGTAAAGTTCTACCGTCCGCTCCCAAGTTCTTACCGCATCGTAGATAATTTTTTTACATATCGAAATGTCTGATCCCCAAGTTTTAAAGTAGGTACCCCTTTGTTGGCTTTGGTCTATTTGAGAATACGATGCAGCGAGTTTTAGATGAAGCAAATTGAAAACCACTCCTTCTGGACAATGCTATAAATTTATCGAGTTGATGTTGTACTAATTTGGCCATACTCTGTATACTGTTTCCTTTTAAAAATATTATAAGATCATCCGCGTTTAATCTTGCTTGAATGTGTTTATTCATTGATTTGATTATATCATTAATAGCTATATGGAAAAGCGTCGGGCTAAAAACCGAGCCTTGATGTGTGCCATATCATATTATTAGATAGAAGATCGTTTACTTTTACCTTGAAATTTCTATTTAGGAGAAATTTTTTAATGAAAGCAAGTATATTTTCTTCTTTCTTCTCTATTCATCAAATAAATAAGACGATCACAAAGGCAATAAGAAAAGACATAAGAAACTACAATGTAGAAAAAACAAAACAGGCATTAGAGCAAAATAAGAACATGAAAGTTTTGAAGAGGAGCGTACAAAAGGGGAAAATAGAAATTAACAAACTGAGAAACAGCACTGGAGAAGAAACAACGAACAGAGATGAAATATTAAGAATAGTCGAAGAGTTCTACATAGAGTTATATAGATCAAGAAAAAAAGATAACAATACGGAACCTCCAATTACACTAAAAACTGGGGTATTAAACCAAGGATCAGATTTAATGCCCGATATAACAAAATCAGAAATCAAAGAAGCCCTGAAGAAAATGAAAAATAATCGAACCCCGGGTGAAGATGGAATAGTATCAGAAGCACTAAAAATTGGAGGGGATGTATTACTTGAAAAAATTAAACATGTTTTCAATATCTGCCTTCACAGCGCCAATATTCCAACAGACTGGAACAACGCTACTATGATTCTATTACACAAAGCAGGAGACAAAGCAAATTTAGAGAATTACAGACCGATTAGCCTCCTCAGCCATATATATAAGTTGTTTACGCGAATACTAGTTAAGAGAATGGAAAGAAAATTAGAGACTTATCAACCAAGGGAACAGGCAGGATTCCGAAAAAGTTACGGAACAAATGACCATCTACAAAGTATAAAAACCCTAATAGAGAAAGCAGTGGAATACAATAAACCGCTAGTTCTAATATTTATCGATTTTCACAAAGCCTTTGACACAGTTGAGCTAAGCAAAATATTACAGGCGCTTAAAGAATGCAGGCTAGATTATAGATATACTAAATTATTATACAAAATATACCTGCAGGCAACAACCACTGTCAGATTACATACTAACAGTAATCGCATAAAAATAGAACGGGGGGTTAGACAAGGAGACCCAATGTCACCTAAACTTTTTAATACGGTGCTAGAACATGCTTTTAAGAGTTTGGATTGGATGACAAAGGGAATAAAAATAGATGGAGAATATCTAAACAACTTACGTTTCGCCGATGATATACTTATAATAGCTGAAGATCTAGGTATGGCAAGAGAGATGGTACAGGAACTCGTTGTGGCTACAGAAAGTGTAGGTTTAAATATAAATATCTCGAAAACAAAAATCATGACCAATTTGGTACCCAACCAGAACATCAGTATTGGTGGGAAAGAAATAGAACTCGTAGATAGATATAAATACCTGGGACATGAAATTAAGATTGGCAGGGATAACCAGACTCATGAACTGAAGAGAAGAATCGGCCTTGGGTGGGCAGCATTTGGAAAACTGAGGGAAACTTTTAAAAGTGAGCTGCCCACATGCCTAAAGAGAAAGGTATTTGATCAGTGCGTCCTTCCAGTCTTGACGTACGGAGCAGAAACACTTACCTTAACAAAAGCAGCAGCTACCAAACTGAGAGTCACGCAGAGAAGAATGGAGCGGTCCATGTTAGGAATAACTTTGCGAGACAGAATAACCAACGAAGACATCAGGAGAAGAACCGGAGTGACTGACATCATCGAGAAGATAGCCAGACTAAAATGGAGATGGGCAGGACACATAGCCAGAATGACAGATGGGCGATGGACAAAGAGGTTATTGGAATGGAGGCCAAGGGAAGACAAGAGAAGCGTCGGTCGACCACCTACAAGATGGACTGACGATTTAAGAAGACTCAATAAAAACTGGATGAGAGCGGCGCAAGATAGACGGGGTTGGAAACATGAGGAAGAGGCCTATGTTCAGGAAGAGTGGACTCTTGAGGCTGGATGATGATATTTTCTTGATAGCCCCGTGATTCCAGTGTTGAAATTATCTTGTGATGCCAAGCCATATTAAATGCTTAATATGTGATTCTATATCTACTAAATTGTCGGTAGTTGATCTTAAGGGACGAAATTCAGATTGTTCATTAATTAGTTGGTTTTTTTCTTCCAGACACCGCGATATATCTTTATTTATAATTTTTTCTAAAAGCTTACACATTACACAAGTTAGAGATACAGGACGATAAGAATCTGCTTTGTTTTGTGGCTTATTAGATTTTAAGATGAGAATAGTTACAGCTGTTTTTCATAATTTGGGAAAATCATATTCATAATCAGTCCATATACGATTATACCGGGTGGTCCAATAAGCCGATGTCTCGGCTATATATCAGAAACTATTCATGTTATAACTTTAGGAGAAAAAATTCCTTAGTAAAAGTGGCCAAGAGAAATCTCTGGAAATAACTTTCAAGTTTCTGGGTTAACCGCTAGGGGGCGTAACCTGTGAAGAAAAAGTTGAAAACCAGTTTTTTGTGAAATATGCCCAATTATACCAAGTGTTAAATAAATAAACTAGAAAGAGGCCTAAATTCGGCTTAAAATTGTTCAAGTACTTTTTTTTATTTTTTCAAATCAAGGGTGGGGGAGAGTGGGAAAGTATTTGTGGATAAATACCTATAACTTTGGTTTGGATCAACCGATTTTAACAAAATTAGTGTCATTAGAAAGAATGTGGATGATTTAATTTACATCTACTATAAAACAATTGCATTTAGTTTTAATTGCTATGGGTAGAGGGTACTTTCGAATAGAAAAAATTTAAATTTGTTTTTCTTCAAAATGTTTAATGGAAACACTATTTATTGTAAATTATAATGGAACTGGATTAAATTCGTAATAAAATGGCTCAAACCGCATGTTAATAGCTTTTGTAGAACTCGAGATATGAATAAAAATGCATAAACATAAGTAAGTATAGTATTGACTCACCCTTTATTACCTATAACTTATTAAATATGTGAAAGATCATACAAATATCTCGATCATTAAAACTTAATGTTAAATTAAATGTTCAAATTTTTTTTTCATCTTTGTCCACACAAAGATGTAATCTTTCGTGCGTAGACATAACAGCTGCTTCAATCTCAGCTGTTGATATACTATTTATTGCGTTTATAATGCGCTGTTTCATGTTGTCTTGCGTGGTTGGTCGAGTTTGGTACACTAAGTCCTTCAATCTTCCCCACAGATAAAAGTCCGGACATGTTAAGTCTGGAGATCTAACTGGCCATGAAAATATACTTCCCCTTCCAATCCATTTATTTAGATAACTTGCATACAAATAATCCTGAACTCGTCTTCAAAAGTGCGCAGGATACCTGTCATGTTGTAATATGACATCTCTTCTTGTTTGTAAGGAAATATCTTCCAATAAAATAGGCAACTGATTTTCCAGAAAATCCAAATATGTTTCGCCATTTAAAGTTCTATCAAAGAAATATGGACCTATGATCTTTCCATCAACTATACCACACCAAACATTAAGACTCCATCTACCTTGAACCTGCACCTCATGTATCCAGTACGGATTTTCTTCAGCCCAATAATGCATATTATGCAGATTAACACCACCCGCACTATTAAACGTAGCCTCGTCTGTCCACAAAATCTTTGACATGATATGCGGTTGTTCTTCTAGCAGACCTAACATCCAATTGCAGTAATCCAGCCTTTCATCAAAATATCTCTCATGTAAAGCTTGGTGGAGAACTATATGATAAGGATGCAGTCTAAAAAACAGAACAACAAATATTGGTGAAAAAGAAACCACTTTATTTACTAAAACTCAAAAATCTTGAAAAATCCACAATTGTTTCACAAGATAAATCGTGCAATAAGTATTTTTAAGAAACGGATAAAAGGATAAAAGTGCCGTGTTGCCGTCGCAATATTAAAATAACAGTTGAATCTAAAGTTTAAAGGGAATTCCAAGTTTCTGACCCAAACGTTTACTTTATAATATGAAAAATAAACCTGTGATTTTTAAAATCCTTAGCCAAGAATACCTTGATTCTGTTGAATTAAAGCAAGATCATTGATTGAGTTACCTTCGGTTATACCTCTACTACGTCGTTTAAAACAAGGACGATGAAAACTACCAGTTTCTCGTAATCTTTTTGCCCTTTCAAATACTTCTTTGCCATAATGTCTCCTGTCAGGATATCTTACAGAATATATAAGTGAGGCAATAGCGGCATTTTGGTGACATTCGAAATAAACTTAAATCATATCATACAATTCTTCATTTGATATACTCATCACGCAATATTAGTACTGATAATTAGTTACTAATATTACCAATATTAATATCTATTAAAAAAAGTGCAATCTTCAATTCGAATTATAATATAACACTTCTTAACAATGTTTTGACTGCTGTCAATAAATAAACAATATGAATTCCCCGTCAAATTCATTGTCGTAGCCTACTTAGTTTCGAAAAAACTATTTTTAATCATATGAAATAACAATGGTCAAAATAGGTATCGACGTTAAAAATCTTCTGCAAAAAAAAATTTGAAAGTTTCTACTGACTTATTTTTAATTTAATTTATAATACAGGGTGAGTCAATACTATACTTACTTATGTTTATGCATTTTTATTCATATCTCGAGTTCTACAAAAGCTATTAACATGCGGTTTGAGCCATTTTATTACGAATTTAATCCAGTTCCATTATAATTTACAATAAATAGTGTTTCCATTAAACATTTTGAAGAAAAACAAATTTAAATTTTTTCTATTCGAAAGTACCCTCTACCCATAGCAATTAAAACTAAATGCAATTGTTTTATAGTAGATGTAAATTAAATCATCCACATTCTTTCTAATGACACTAATTTTGTTAAAATCGGTTGATCCAAACCAAAGTTATAGGTATTTATCCACAAATACTTTCCCACTCTCCCCCACCCTTGATTTGAAAAAATAAAAAAAAAAGTACTTAAACAACTTTGTGCAGAATTTAGACCTCTTTCTAGTTTACTTATTTAACACTTGGTATAATTGGGCATATTTCCCAAAAAACTGGTTTTCAATGTTTTCTTCACAGGTTACGCCCTCTAGCGGTTAACCCAGAAGCTTGAAAGTTATTTCCAGCGATCTCTCTTGGCCACTTTTACTTTTTTTTCCTAAAGTTATAACATGAATAGTTTCTGATATATAGCCGAGAGATCGGCTTATTGGACCACCCGGTATATTCTTAAATAATATTTTTACAGCTTCGTCAGGTAGGTGTTTCAGAAAAGACGTCATCGGGGCCAGGGATGTGTCTTTTAAAGAATCTACCATCTCCCTTAGCTCTCTGATTGTGATAAGTGCATTTATGAGTTCACTATTGTTTACTATATTAATAGAGATACTTTCTTTTTGTTCTTCGTGTGTTAAGAAATTATTATCACGGTTAGAATTTGTGGATGTTAACTTGAATGTTTCCGCTATTTTTTCTACGATTTCTGCATGGCTTGTTATTGACGATTTATTGTCTACTTCTGATGAATCAATTCCTTGATATGAACTAGTGCCTGTTACATTCTTTATTGTCCACCATATGTTTGTTAAACATGTGTAATTATTTATCGTTTCTACATATTTTATCAAGGATTGTCTTTTAGATCTTGTGGTAACCACTTTGGCTCTAGCCTTACTTTTTTTAAGTTCAATTAGAATTTCTACTTTTGAAGAGCTTTTTTACTTTCCTTAATAGCTTCTTTATATTCTTCATTTCACCAGGGAATTACTTTATCTCTTTTAATAAACTTTTCTGCTGCTTTTGAGCTACTTCCGTTATGAGTTTATTGAACTGTATAATTATTAGGTCTATTGAAGTTTCTAAGCAAATCTTTGATGATTCACTACGGATAATTTCTTGAAAAGTGCGACAATTATCTTTATCTAGCCTCCATTTCGGATTAGGTTTAACTTGCGTAGGTTGCATCGAATGTTTTTCTATTAAAATTGGAAAGGGATCACTACCATATAAATCTTTTTCTACATACCAATTGTGATTTAATTGAAGAGTTGACGTCAATGAGTTCAAGTGTGTGCTATAGTACCATCATTTATTATTGCAAGGTTTAATGTGTTCAAGGTTACTCATATGTTTGCAAGGTTGTTAATTAAAACTATAACTATACTTATAGCACGATTTTTTCTCTAAAAAGGAAGCAGTATACTGTATCGATCACAAAGATATCGCGTCCTATGTAATGTGTGCCCGAGCCTTAAAGTTTTATGGAAGCGGCCTGGAACTGGGACTGCTCTTTTAAGATTACCATACCTTAGTATAATTTAGTTCGCGGGAATTAAGACGATTTACCATGAACTAAAAGACCTCAATTTCGTCAGGGACACTAGTAAGTCCTAATTAAAAATAAAAATCAGACGTTCCAGGATAATATTGTTACGTAAAAAGATGAGTCATAGTTTTAACCTTTAAAACATGTTTTTAATCTAATATGTTGTAGAGTTTACGAGAGGCCTCGATTTACCTGAGCGACCTTCCAGAAGCGATGCGAGGGAAATCCAGTTTGCCGTTACCGTTTCGCCATCGAAGGTTTTAGACTATTCGAGATAACGGCACTGGTATATAATAACGGAACTTTATTTGGAAGGGACAGTTAATAAAGAAGATTCGCGCTCGTGGTATTATTGTTACGCTCGCCTACTAATAAATTATTGTATATGTAGTGATAAATAAACTTATATAAATGATCGTGCCTTTTAATAAATTAAAGTAGGAACAATATAATAAATTAGTAAAGACATTATAAATTAAAGACATAACAATTAATAAATTCACAACAAATGGTGTCAGAAGTGGGATCGAACATAAATTAGACTTATAATAATAATACAAGTGAATACGTAAAATAAATTGTGAAAATGGCTACGATTTATGAGCTGACAGTGACTAATTTAAGAAGACATCTCGAAGACAGAGAATTAGCTTCTACCGGAAAAAAGGCTGAGTTAGTCCAACGACTAAAGAACGCTTTGCTAGAAGAAGGACTAGATCCAGAGACTTATATATTTGAAGATGCTGTCCTCTCGTCGATTTCGAAAGTTTCTTCTGATGTAGCCAAAGTTTCTGGTGACATCGCATCATTAGAGAACAAAGTTTCTGACGATATTTCGAAAGTTTCTTCTGATGTAGCCAAGGTTTCTGGTGATGTAGCCAAAGTTTCCGGCGACATCGCTTCGTTGGAAGACAAAGTTTCTAACGAGATTTCTTCGCTGGAAAGCAAAGTCTCTGCTAACATCTCTTCGGAAATCTCTAAAGTCACTTCTGAGATGTCTGCCCTGGACGATAGAATATCTTCATTAAAAAACCAAGTTGCTGCCGATATGTTAGCCTTCGAAGAAAAGATATGGAAAGAGATGGAAAAGAAGATGGAGGAAACAGGGACAGCAGAGAGAGGTAACAATCCGATTACAGTGGAGATAAAAGAAGACGAGACGAAATGTAAGTTGGAGACACGGCCGAAATTTGAAGGAAGTGGAGGTTCTATTCATGTTAAAGTCCCAACTTTCGACGGAAAATCATCATGGAACAACTACATGAAACAGTTCGAATCAGCCGCAAGAGCGAATGGATGGTCTGAAAAAGAAAAGGCTGTAAACCTGACTATCGCTCTTCGAGGAGATGCCTTAGATGTGCTTCAGACCATAGCCGTAGAGGAGACCGATGATTTCGAACAACTGAAGAAGAGGTTAAATATGCGATATGGCCACGAACATTTGGAGCATGTATATCAGTCACAGCTTAAAAATCGTAGACAGAAGAAAGATGAGGCTCTTCAAGAATATGAGGTAGATATTGCCAGATTAGTACGATATGCTTATCCAACAGCTCCCGAAGACATGATGGAAAAATTGGCCGTTCAAACGTTTATTGATGGTCTTCGTGATCATGAAATGCAGAGAACACTGCGATTAGCTCGTCACAAAACGCTGGTTGATGTCTTATCCGCCGCCCTCGAATACGAGTCAGCTACGCAGGCCTCTGGCGGGTACAGTAAAGTTAGGACTGTAAAAGAGGAAGGAGACGAAGATAAACTTGACCAGCTCTTTAATTTGATGAAAAGCATGACATGCAAGAAAAAGAAGACCATAAAATCAAGAAACTCACCATCAGGAAAACCAGAACGAGTCAACCTTAGGGAGGCAGCTTCGACCCGGAACTCTTCCAAAGACCCTCTCATACTAATAGCTTCTTTGAAATGTCGTGAAGATAGTGTATATGTAGATGGAGACATAAATGGTAAAAAGCATACGTTGTTGGTGGATACCGGAGCGACCAGAACCATTATACGCCCGACAGTTATAAACAGCCGAAAGAAACTGTTACCAACGAGGTTGCGACTTCGGACCGCTACAGGTGAAAATGCCAACATTCATGGAGAAATCCAGGTACAATTGGGAATTGGGACAGAAAAGTTTGTCCATACTGTTATAGTTGCTGACATCGAAGAGGATGTTATATTAGGAATGGACGTAATGAATATGCATGGATTCCAATTGGATTTTAAGAATAAGGTAATCAAAGTTGGCAACGAGGAGGTATTTCTCCATCCACATAATGACAACACTGTGCAAGCAGCCATTACAGAAGATACAGTCGTGCCTGCGAGAAGCGAAACGATCATAGTAGCGCGGCTACAGGGATTTGTGGACGAAGGGAGACCTGTTATGATGGAGCCTTGGAACCACGACGATGAGGTTGGCCGTGGAATCATAATTGGAAAGGAATTGGTGACTTCGGCTAAGGAAATTCCTGTGAGACTTATCAATGTCAACGACTACCCAGTGACCATAAAGAAAGAGACAAAAGTAGGAACTTGTGTACCTGTGACATCCATAATCCGTCAGGCGACAACATCTGATAATTCCAACGACAAATTCGACCAAATGGTTGCAGTTGCAGGACAGTCTCTAAATCAGATGGAGAAAAGGAAATTAAGGGAATTTCTTCGGCAGTATCGTGATATTTTCGTACCGAAAGGAGGAAAGACGGGAAGAACTACCGTTGTTAAGCATAAAATTGATACTGGTAATGCTAAGCCAATTCGTCAAACAGCTCGACGATTACCACAGGCGAAGAGAGAGGAAGCTGAAACGATTGTTCAGGAAATGAAGAAAGACGGGGTGATAGAACCTTCTACGAGCCCATGGGTCTCTCCGGTGGTCCTGGTTAAGAAGAAAGACGGAACGACGAGGTTCTGTGTGGATTACCGTTTGCTGAACAACGTTACCAAGAAAGATAGTTATCCTCTGCCTCGGATCGATGACACATTGGACACATTGGCTGGAAGTAAATTGTTTTCTACTTTAGATTTGAAGTCTGGATACTGGCAGGTAGAAATGGACCCAGTCGATAAAGAAAAGACAGCCTTCACCACAGGATCTGGATTGTGGCAATTCAACGTTATGCCATTTGGACTTTGTAATGCTCCTGCGACATTTGAGAGGCTTATGGAAAATGTGTTGAGAGGGTTATCTTGGAAAACATGCCTGGTTTATTTAGATGACATAATCGTCTTGGGGGAGACATTCGAAGATCATTTGAGGAATTTAGAAAACGTTTTTAATCGACTTAAAGCTGCCCAATTGATGCTAAACCCCAAGAAGTGCCAGCTATTTCAAGGTAAAGTCAATTATCTGGGTCATATAGTCAGTAAAGAAGGAGTGGCCGTGGATAAGGGAAAAATCGATTCCATTAAGGAATGGCCAAAACCAACTGACAAACATCAAGTGAGAAGTTTTCTTGGACTATGTACTTACTACCGGAGGTTTATTAAGGAGTTTGCAGATATCGCTAAGCCATTAACGCGACTTACGGAGGAAGCAAGAGATTACCGCTGGGATACAGACTGCCAAAATGCCTTTGAGACCTTGAAAAAGCATTTAATAACAGCACCAATTTTAGGGTATCCACTGCCAGAAGGAGAGTTCATCTTAGATACAGATGCAAGTAATGTGGGAATTGGAGGAGTGCTGTCTCAGATTCAAGGAGGACAGGAACGAGTCCTCGGATATTTTAGTAAAGTTCTTTCAAAACCTGAGCGGAATTATTGCGTCACGAGAAGAGAACTTCTAGCAGTAGTTAAATCAGTAGAGCACTTCTATCAATACCTCTATGGCAGAAAGTTTCTAATCCGAACCGACCATGCCGCCCTTAAGTGGTTGATGCAGTTTAAGAATCCAGAGGGTCAGATAGCCAGGTGGATCGAACGACTCCAAGAATACGATTTTAAGATTGAGCACCGAGCCGGAGTTAGCCACAGAAACGCTGATTCTCTTTCCAGACGGCCATGCCCAGCAGAGTGTCCCCACTGCAACAAAACGGAATCCAAGGAAGCAGCAGTGCTAAGAACGACGATTGTCAACGACGACTGGACGCCTACTAAGATAAGGGAAGAACAAGAGAGAGATCCAGTTATACAGAAAATCCGAAAATGGAAAGAGGAAAACCGTCGACCACCTTGGCAGGAAATATCAAACCTATGCTCAGTAGTTAAGACGTATTGGGCCCAGTGGGACTCATTTATCATCGAAGATGGCTTGCTTAAACGAGTCCTGGAAAATGATGACGGTTCAGAGAAGAGAAGACAGTTGGTGATCCCAAAGAGCAGAATAGCCGAAGTACTTCGTCAGTTACACGACAGTCCATCGGGAGGGCATTTTGGTGTAAGGAAAACCCTTCAGCGAATTCGGGAACGGTTTTATTGGATGAACAGTTCCGACGACGTAAAAGACTGGTGTAAGAAATGTACTATTTGTGCTACGAGTAACGGGCCTCACCGGAAAAGGAGAGCTCCTATGAGACAATATAATGTTGGAAGCCCGTTTGAACGAATAGCTTTGGACATTGCAGGGCCATTTCCAGAAAGTGAAAATGGGGGCAAGTACATGTTGGTAGTAATGGATTACTTCACTAAGTGGGTCGAGATTTACGCACTTCCAGACCAGAAGGCCGCCACCGTTGCAGATAAGTTGATCCAAGAATATATCAGCCGATTTGGAGTGCCTTTGGAGATCCATAGTGACCAAGGCAGGAACTTCGAAAGTGATCTATTCCAAGGAATATGTGATAGACTAGGCATGAAGAAAACAAGAACTACCGCGTATCATCCGCAATCGGATGGTATGGTAGAACGAATGAATAGGACAGTTGGCAAGTATTTGACAAAGATGGTGTCCAATCATCAGCGAGACTGGGACCAATACCTTCCGTTCTTTACAATGGCCTACAGATCTGCTGTTAACGAATCAACGGGCCAGACACCAGCCAGAGTCCTATTCGGACGCGAAATGCGACTACCTTGTGATCTAGAATTTGGGTGTCGACCTGGAGAAGATGTAGCAGGTGAAGATTATGTGATCGAATTACGAAGAAGAATGGACGATGTACATGAGTTGGTCCGTTCCCACCTTCAGATCGCTAGCGACCGAATGAAGAAACGGTACGATACACAAGCCGGAAAGGGTTGCTTTAAGAAGAACGACAAAGTATGGCTGTATAATCCCAAGAAGCGAAAAGGTTGTTCTCCCAAATTGCAGCAGTTTTGGGAAGGTCCATACCTCATCATGGAGAAGATCAACGATGTCATCTACCGAATAAGCAAGATTCCGAGGGGAAAGCCGATGATAGTACACCATAACCGGTTGGCATCTTTCGAAGGTGACCACGACGTAGATGAAGAAGTGGAAGTAAACCAAGTCCAAGATGTGTTTGACCTCACGTTTGAGGAATTCATGGGTGCCTATGGAGGTACCGGTAAAGCGAGACATGGTGTTACCACTGAAGAAAAGCAAGATCTACTCGAGCTCCCCGATGACTACTCGCTGGCCCTTACCATCCCGGCCAGTATCAAAGACGCACCAGGGTTGGCATCCGTCTTTCGAAGGAAGTTTGGTCGAGTTGCAGAACTTCAATGCCAAGTGCCAGCTCCCGGTAAAACCTTGAAACTCCAAGATGCATCACGTTACCTTTTCTACCTGGTAACAAAAGACACTGCCCGTGACCAACCTACCTACCGAGATGTATGGGAAGCCTTACTTCAATTGAGAGGGCACGTACTAGAGTCCGACGTGCAAAAGTTAGCCATGCCAAAGTTGGAGTGCCGCCAATTAGATTGGAGGGTTATCCGAAATATGGTGGAGGAGATCTTTAAAGAAACCGAAGTCCAGGTGTTAGTCTGTTGCAATCCGCATAGTTACTGGTGCGGAGAGAAAACCGTCCCTTGTCATTTTTATACAACTGGAAGTTGTAAAAGAGGGTCCAGTTGCCGATACCAGCATACCGTTCCAGTTCTAGTCCCAACAAGGTTCCAGGAGGAACCATCTTTTGAGAGGGGGGCAATGTTACGTAAAAATATGAGTCATAGTTTTAACCTTTAAAACATGTTTTTAATCTAATATGTTGTAGAGTTTACGAGAGGCCTCGATTTACCTGAGCGACCTTCCAGAAGCGATGCGAGGGAAATCCAGTTTGCCGTTACCGTTTCGCCATCGAAGGTTTTAGACTATTCGAGATAACGGCACTGGTATATAATAACGGAACTTTATTTGGAAGGGACAGTTAATAAAGAAGATTCGCGCTCGTGGTATTATTGTTACGCTCGCCTACTAATAAATTATTGTATATGTAGTGATAAATAAACTTATATAAATGATCGTGCCTTTTAATAAATTAAAGTAGGAACAATATAATAAATTAGTAAAGACATTATAAATTAAAGACATAACAATTAATAAATTCACAACAATATAAATTTGTAAGAAAAATATATTTATATTATAGAGCTGTTGTATCATGTACAGTTGGGCAGTAAAAATGTAAAATTGTAATTATGTATGGTATATTTTGTAATATTCTTCAGAAAAATACGTAGAAACATTTCCAGTGACAAATAGTTCTATTACCTGCCGAATTTCTTTCCAACGGTGAACATATTTGAGTAGGTACAAAAAATGTCACCTGATGCAAATACATACGTCAAGGTATCTTCCGATGATTATAAAGCGGCAGCGGCGGTATCAGTGTCTTCTTTTCCAAATATCATAGCAGATGGTGCATCGTGGAATCGAGTGCGGCCACGGCGGGGCAGATGCAAGGCACCTGCGATCAAAGCGTCCACCTGTGCGCGGGGGCTATTATCGCTAAGGCCATGCAAACACAACACAACCTGCTTCTACTTACCCATCGCGTTATACTATTATGTTATTATCTTTTGAAGAGGATCACTCGATTCGGCGATATATTTTACAGTTGGCCATGTGTGTCATAATACAGGGTGGAGTATGAATTTCGTTATAAAGTAACATTGGAAATCAATTTCCCATATTTCAATTGTAATTCGATTTAATTAAATATGTCACAATAAAAACAATTAGAAAAGAACTAAAACGCGACATACAAAAATGGAACGAGAACTTAATAGAGCGAGTCATTGAAAACAACAGAGACTTAAAATGTCTAAGACCCGCACTGGGAGTTCAAAAATCAACAAAATTAAAAACGGCAACAATAAGTAAGAGAAGGATAAATATAAAATAACAAATATTGTCGAAGACTTCTACACATCCTTGTACAGCTCGCAAGGCCAGCCTAATAAAACAACAAAGGAGAACGTCAAAAGAAAAATAAAAAACGTGGGATCAGAAGTACTACCCAAAGGGATTAGAAATAGAAAGAGCTTTAAAAGAGCTAAAAAATATTAAATATTAAGTAGAAAGCTAAAATAAAGCTCCAGGACATGACGGTATAATTGCCGAGCTCTTGAAAACAAGCAAGACATTAACAATCCCTGTACTAACAGAGCTATTTAATAGATGTCTCCATAATAGCAAGATCCTTAAAGGCTGGAACGAGAGTTTAGTCATACTCTTACACAAAATTGGGGACAAATGTGATCTACAGAATTATAGACCTATATCGTTGCTCAGTCAAGTATACAAACTATTTATGAGAATTATTAACAACCGGTTAACCTACAAAATCAACAATTACCAACCTGTTGAACAGGCTGGCTTCCGCAAAGGATAGAATACATCAGACCATCTGCTGACAATGAGAACATTGATAGAGAAGGCAATTGAATACCAACTACCCGTATTTCTTGCCTTCGTCGACTATGAAAAGGCGTTTGATAGTATCGAGATGTGGGCCATAGAACAAGCTAATAATAATTGTAGAATAGATTTGAGATATAGGCAACTAATACATAATATATATGAAAATGCAACTATGATAGTACAACTAGACGAAAATACAAATCCCATCCCCATTAAGAGAGGATTAAGACAAGGAGACGTAATATCGCCAAAACTTTTCAACCTAGCCCTAGAAGACGTCTTCAAAACTACAAATTGGACAACCGATGGCATTAACGTTAATGGCAACAAGTTAAACCACCTCAGATTCGCTGACGACATAGTGATTATAGCGAGCACATTCGATGAACTGCAAATTATGATGGGGGAACTAGCAAGCCAGCTCCCAATACGTCGGCCTAAAAAAAAAAACAAACACAGATGACCCCAGACGTATAACTACAAATGGCAGTGAGATAAAACAAATCCAGGAATATATTACCTAGGCCAAATCCTGAGACTTGACAACGAGAACCAAAGTACGGAAATTACTAGAAGAGCAAGACTAGCATGGGCAGGATTTGTAAAACTTAGTTGGATACTTAAGAACCGCAAAATACTCCAATACTTGAGGAGCAAAGTGTTCAACCAATGCATCCTTCCTATCATGACATGGATGTCAAACCTGGACCCTAACCAAGGCAAACATGAATAAACTAGCCGCAACAGAAAGAACAATGGAAAGAGCAATGTTAGGTATACGACTGTCAGATAAAAATAGGCCACACTGCTGAACAAAAAGACCAACGTTGGAATACTACAATACAACATTGGAGACCTTACGAAAGTTAACGACCAAGAGGAAGACCACAGATGAGATGGGTTGATGATATTAAAAGAATAGCCGGAACAAATTGGAAATATGTTGCTCAGGATAGAGACCGATGGAAGGAGTTGGGAGAGGCCTATGTCCAAACATGGACGACAGAAGGCTAAGAAGAAGAAGAAGTCACAATAACATATAATAATTAGTAACTGTAATATAAAATATCTACCATTTTTAAGTGATTAAAAAGGGGAATCGAATTTAAGCGATTCTCTAAAGTAGATAGCACAAATTTTTGGGTTTTACCTAAAATTTTTAAACTTACCAATTTATTTCAATTCTTGTATTCAATTTTGTAGTCATTTTAATCAACAAATGGTATAAGAACATACTCTCTAGGTACAAAATTTTTACAATTTTCAAAAAGGAGAGGGTCAATTTTATTTATAAGCCCTCAACTTTCTTAGAAAGGATTAAAATTTCCAAGAAACAGAACACGTTTTATAGATTGTGACTCATTTTAGTTAAGATTAGCAGGTTCTGTTTGTGGATTCCTGTGATTATAACACGCAGAATTGTTAGTTCTATAATAAAAAGCGATATTAATAAGTGAGTGTAGTAACTTGTGTAGTAAAAATGTCACAAACGTCTAATTTTACTGCTGTGAAATTAAAGTGTCATTTCAATGTTCGGAGTATAATTTCTAAGTGTTCAGATATTACCTTACTTTAATCTAAGGATATTACCGTAGTTGGAGAAACAACTATTTGTAGACTTTTAAAGCAATGAAAGAGTGGAAGTATTACAGAAGCACCTTAAACTTTAACAGGGAGAAAACCCATTCATACAAATAATACTGTGAAGCAATCGATTCGAAGAAACTTTGGAGACTTTTTAGTAGACATTAGTGAAGACGAATCTTTGATAAAACATTAAAAGAAATTAATTTGTTGAAAGTTTCGTTTATGAGAATAACAACAGAAAATCTGTGCTCATAGAGAAAGAAGAAATTATTTGTTGGACGAGGCAATATTTAAGGGAAATTCGAAAATTGAGGAGAGAAGGCAAGAATATTTTTTATTTAGGTGAAACGTCAAATGTCTAAGATCCCACTGCAACATCACTACGTTCATAACGTAGTTAATCAAACTCTAAAAACTCTTAATAGGTTGCCAGTCAAAAACTGGCAGCAAATATTTTTAATTCAATTAATAGTAATAAATTTTTGAACAAAAATTTTATTTCTTTCATTTACTTTTTTAATAAAATACGCTGCTCATGACGTATATGCATGTCATTGTCTGAGAAAAATCGCAGATAAGGTCGCAAATTTGGGTTGCCAGTTATTAAAAACTCAGGGTATCAAAGATAAAGTAAAAGACGCTACTGGTTTGAAGTGTCATTTTAAAATTTTTTTAAAGCCTGCGTCGATAATGTTATATCGTTGCGTCGATAGATATATAATAATATACATTTTATTTTTTGTCAAACCAGTGTCGTTGCTCTCTACTCTGTTTTACTTTATTTTTGGTACCTCGCGTTTGTATTAGCTGGCTACCCTAATTTGCGATCATTTTTTCTCAGTCAACCTTATATCATAATATTAAGAAAAAAATTAGCTTTAATTCGATATAAGAAAACATGCATATAGGTAATGAGCAGCGTATTTTATTTAAAAAATTAATGAACGAAATAAAATTTTTGTTCAAAAATTAATAATTATTTATTGATTTAAAACTATTTGCGGCCATATTTTGACTGACAAAATATTATCAATGTATTCTCCTAATTTTAATGTATGTAAACATGTGAGTTTGATTAACTACGTTAGGAATGTTGTAGTAATCCTGCAGTTTGATCTTGTACTATATTTTTATGGATACTCTAAACGAGAGCAGAGCACGAGACCTACCAAATCACTTTTTTAAAATTTTAAATCATAAAAAAACTTTTAAGTTAAATATACAAACGTTTATATCCTCTCTAAGAATAAGACTAAAAGACGTACGAGAAGTAGTCATCAGGCAATCTCCAGATGTCATCTGTTTATCAGAGACATTGTACATGACAGGAACACAACGTCCAAGGATTACCAACGAGGGATTTGGTAATAGAGATATTCCTAAGAAAAGAGGAGTAGCTATATACGTCAAAAAAACATCGAGGTAAAGTTTGAAAATTAAGGTATTAAAATTAATAGTACTAATATTTTTGTTATTTACAGGAAATGTCAGGACAATCTAGCTCTGGAAGAAATAGACGCAATAATGAACCGCGAAGAAAACGTCATACTAGCAGGAGATTTCAACGCACATCATACATCATGTGGCTGTGTCATCACACGAACAGGAGAAGCACTTCTAAAATACTGTGATGACAGACAAAGATGATATTTGCACCAAACGATCCCACAAAAATCAAGCCAAATCCAAGGCAAAACAACTCAACGTTGGACATATTCGTCACCAAAGATGTTATTATGGAAGATGTAATAACATACTACGAATGCAGTTCCGACCACAAATCAGTAACGGGAATTATAACCTCAAGAATCGACCTCTCAACGATCGAACCGGTAAAAACATGGAAACGGAAAGATGGAAACTGGCCAAACTACAGACGACAGCTAAACCAAACGGATATTAAGAAAGAATTCGAATCTACAGAAGAAGTAGAAAAAAAAATCTAAGAAATCACAAGAAGAATCCAACAAGCCATGAAAAACAACATACCAAGGGAAAAGACGAACAACATTCCGAACGGGCTAAACGAAATAATAAAGGAGAAACACTGGACCAGAAGAGCCTACCAGAGGACTAGAAGACATGAATTCAAGATATACGGAGACAACTATCCGAAGAAATAAGGACAAGACTCAGAAGCATCACAGAGATCAAATGGCACAACAACATCAGGAAAGCAGAAGAAAACCACGGAAACGTATGGAGGATGCTAAAAGCCAAGAAGAGGACATAACAGAAGATGCCAACCATATTCGACGAGGAAAGAAACTACGACACCCAACATAAATTGGATGCATTCGCAAGAAGAATGGCAGCAACACATAGGCAAAATCAAAACATGTCGGACGAAAAAATCATACAAGAAGTCAATAACGCCTAAAGAACAAGAAGAAGGAACGAATTTTTAGTAGAGGAAGAAGACCACCAAAATCCAACAGAAGTTGCTAAAATCATCAGGAGACTAAAAGGAAACGGAGCACCAGGATCGGAAGACATCTACAACATCGCACTCAAGGAACTGCCGAAGAAAATGATAGTGAAGAAGACCGGAAAACTACAGGCCAATATCTCTCCTGGAATCAATAGGAAAAATATTGGAGAAGATCATCTACAGAAGATGAAACATGCAGAAAGAAGAAGAGTCATCCAAGAAGACCAATTTGGATTTAGAAGAGGAAGAAACTGCGAACTACAGCTCGCAAGAGTTATCAGCGATACGAAGATCCGCTTCAACAGAAACCAGAAAACTGGAATGGCCATACTCGACATCGAAAAGGCATACGACATAGTCTAGAAGAAAGTCCTCATACACAAGATGGAAAGAGCTAGATTGCCACATTATTTAGTTAATATATGTGATTCATAATAGAACTTTTCAAGCTTCAGCAGACCCAAAGACAACCAGGATGCATGATGTTTAGTAAGGAATGATTCAGGGTAGTATCCTATCGCCCATTTTATACAACATTTTTGTTTAAGATTTACTAACAGATGCAAGAACAAATACAGCACTTTATACAGACGACACAGCAATCTACACATCAGGACAAGAAGACAGAAGGATACTCCAGACGTTAGAAAACCACTTGAAGAGGATCTTAGAATTCACTAGCAAATGGAAAATCAAAATAAACACTGAGAAGACATAATTCATCATCTTCACATAGCAACTCGTCCCACCAGTAGTCGACTTCACGATAAGAGGAAACATCATCCACTCGGAACCGTCAGTCAAGTATCTAGGAGTCCACCTCGACAGGACACTATACTTCACGAAACACGTTCAAGAAACCAAGGTAAAAGCAAATGTAGCTAAAAAACTAATACAACCTTATATTTTCAGGATGTCCCCTAACGAAGGCTAAGAAGATCCAATTATACCAGGCCTACGTTAGGTCGGTGATGTTATATGCAGTTCCAGTATGGAGTTCAACGGCAGAAACCAACTAGAGAAAACTAGAGAGGACAGAGACGTCGTGTTATCGACTAATCGACGGTGCATCATGTGCGGATAGAGTTACAAATGCAACCATCCAGGTAAAGCTCCAGTACACACCACTGAGAGAAGTAGCTGGTACGATGCTGGAAAACAAGTACCTACAGAAAAAGATGCCAAGGAGTCCATGACAGAAACATTCAAGGTCCGAAAGGAGGCAGTTCAACCAGAAGGCGGTGCAGAAGCGGGACGTCAAGAAAGAAGGCTATGATATCTTAAGTTGAAATATCTTAAGTGTGAAATGTTGATTTATTAAGGGCAATAAATGTTTTTATTTTTATTTTTATTTAGATAACACTGGTGAGGTTTTGCATGCCGCAAAAGACAGACGTCTGGACTTAAGATAATTCGACAACGCACTATAGGTGCACGGCACTATTAGAAGATTTGTTAGGACTTCCACGATTCGTTTAAAATTCATTGTCTTTTGAATGTTGTAAGTAAATGTCTACTTATGAAAATGAATTCATCATTAGGCAATAAAAATAAAATCAACAGCTATTTCAACTCATGTTGTTACTGGTTTCTGTTCAATTACCTGTCAGGTGATAAGCGGAGTCTATATTCGCAAAGAGCCGCTTTAAAGTGCATCTATGCGTAGCGGACTGACTTACTTTAAATTACTTTGATCTTAAGATATGAGACGGAACAAAATACCATGTGTAAAGTCTTGTGGTCGGTGTAATTGGATTTTACTCGAAGAGCACAAATATTGTTCGCAATAAATACAAAAGCGGTTTGTTCTTAACGCGGAAGTCATTCAAATTGGATTTAATACACGATCCGCATGTACCGTATTGAAAGCGGACAATTTTCAATTGGGTTTAGTTTAACGAAGCTTGCACACAGAAAAGATATTCTAATTCTTTTAAATCCTTTTAAAGAAAAAGTATACTACTTAATAACATTTGCGTATAACTATGAAGTTGATATAAATATATATTGTAAGATTGATGAGAAATAAAGTAAGAAACAGTCTACTTCCAGTTAAATATATTTTGGCGATATCTGTTGATATTGTAATTATTAAAAAATGAGCACTAACAATAAAAGAAAATATAGAATACCAGCCAAACAAAGAGGTAAAATAAAATAAAAACAAGTCACAGTATATTGCTTAAAAAGAATTCTTTTTAAGCAATATACTGTGAACAAGTTATTGACATGACCACATTGTTATTGTTTCTTTTTCACTGACCCGCGTGTGATTGAACAAGCAAGAAGGATTTACAGGTCCAAAAAGTGGCGTTTTGATAGGGCACTCGCCAAGAAACCGGTGTTAATCTTCGGAACATCTGGATTCGAAGTGGGCGTTGTAGTTGTCTGATGGAGTGGATCTTCAATTGATTCAGACTCTCGACTGCAGATGGAATCTGTATGGGACGTCCGCGACATTAAATGGAATGCTCTGCTCTTGGAAGAGACACATCAGGATTGGTGGCAATATATCTGGCTAAAGCAGACACATGATAAATACCTAAAGACACATATGGACTATCTGGATTCATGATTTCATATGAAGTAAGACTTATAACTCTGAAAATCATATAAGGTCCATCTCTGCGTGGCACAAATTGCTTTGCTCAATACATGGGTCTTCACCAATACTAAATCTGATACTTGTAATGTCTGATCTTGACGTTTACTATCATCATATTTCTTCCTAACATATTGTAGTTTCTTATGAGTTTCTCTAGCTAGACTTAAGGTATCTGTAAGTATACGTAAGTAAGGCGTAAGACATATGATTTCAGAAGTTATCACTTTCAATTATAGCTCGAAAATCCCGTTGAACATCATATGGAGTATGTAGTTCCTGTCCGAAGGTAAGACAAGTAGGTGCGAAACTAGTAGACTGACAAAGAGTAGTATTCATAGCAAAACGAACAAAGGATAACTTTTCTTTCCAGCTAGTATGGTCAGTTGAATCAATATACCCAGTTGGGTTTTTTGATCACGGTTCTTGCGTTCAACAGGATTTTCAGCAGGGTGATGAACGGGAATCAGACTCTGACTAAATCCTAAAGCTTGAGCTACATGTTGCATGACATCATTGACGAACTGTACTCCATTATCGCTGATAACTTTTCTGGCAGTTCCAATTCGTAACACAATCTCGTCAATGAGGCATCTGGCGCAGCATTCAGCAGTCACATCCTTAAGGGAAAACATCTAAGTCCATCTAGTGGATGTATCTTTCAACAATAAAAATCTACCTTTCTCCAGTTGACGTCTCTGGTAATGGACCAAAAAGTTTCACCAAAAAATAGCAATAGTTTCACAGCGCTGACTTTGAAATCCAGCCGGATTCAGATTAGTTGCGTTGTATCTTTGACACTCGATTAACTTTTACATAATTATAATTGATTACATCTTTGCGCATACATATCCAAAAATATCGTGGTATAATTTTGTACACCTTAGTGGCCAGCGAGAGGTGAATCGTGAATTTCTTGTAATACTCCTTTGATGGAACATTTTGGCACAACTTGCTGAGCTTCCTCTCCATCATGGTCAGGGGAATAACGATATAGGATACCATTCATCATAATATATCCTCTCTCACTCTTTTGATTTCAACAGCACAACTCTCAGGAGTCTCAAAAGACTTGATGATAGAGACCACAATTGTGTCAGATATCTGTTTTTCTCAAATTTCTCTAGCTGCGGCTGTAGGCAAGTTAACAGTCACAAAATAAATATTACATGAATCTTCCTTGGCAATTTCGTGAGAAATACGCCGACATAAACTGTCTACTAAGGAATTTTGTTTTCCTGGCAAATATTCAATTTTTAAATCAAATGATTATAGCCCGTCTAGCAAGTCCTCCTGCTGGGGACTTTAATGATGTAAGCCGGCGTAAGTGCTGGTGATCACTCTTAAAAATGACAGGAGATGACTCTAAATATCCACGAAATTTTGAAAAAGCCCACACCACCGCTGGATCCTCACATTCTGTTGTATGGGAATTTTTCTAAAAATCAGCTAGCAAACAACTTGCATATTCTGTTATACTTTTTTTGGAACCGTCCCCGTGGAGTAAACCTGCTCCTATTGCATATGGACTAGCGTCCGTCCTAATGATAAATGGCTTCGTAGGGTCAGCCTGACTCAGTATAGTGAAGTGAGTCAATAGCCACTTCAATTTGACGAATACATTTTCTTGGGAGGAACCACATTTCCAAGTGGATCTGTTGCGAGTAAGTTGGCTTAAAGGTTATAGGTTCTGCAAAATTTGGCACAAATTTTCGGAACCAAAAAAGCTAAGAATCTGTTTTATATTTTGGGGGGCACGCATATCCTTAATTGCAGCTATTTTGTCTCGGCAGGGGGTGAAACCATCCTGATTAACAATATATCCAATATAATTTACCTTATCAGTGCTAAAAACACATTTGGAACGATTAACTCAAGTTTAAAAATTTTTAGTTTTTTAAAAACCTCATCTAAAGCCTTGAGATGGCTTTCAAAATTAGGAGACATTATTATGCGGATATCCAAATAAGAAAGTATAGAGATATGTGGCAACCCTGATTTGAAACGTTAAATAAGCCGTTGGAATGTACCTGGTGCTGGTCCTTAATCCAAAGGGCATAACCTTATACCTATACGTACCAAAAGGAGTGATAAACGATGTTTTATCCGTCTTTCTTATTCACCGGTATCTGGTAGTATCCACTTTTTAAATCTAATGTGGTAATGAAAACAGCCTTGGCATATTTCCTTCAGTATCACAGGTCTCGGAGATCCACACAAACATATCCTGTATATGTTCATTGTGTTATTCTTCAGAGCTTCCGAGGTTTCAGTTTCCCAAGTCCCCAGACACTACTACACTATCACTTATCTAAGTATTACTGATGCTGGGAATAGAGGACGGGTGGGTGGAGGTTGGCGTGGGGGCCAGCGTCGGATTTTGGTTGGTTAAGTAGATAATAAAAAAAGAGCAGAAAAAATTCTGCAGACGGTCTTCGCTAAATGCTTTCAAATCAACTGCTTATTCCTCCACATACAGTATCTAGTAATAATAACTACTCACCACAAAAATTTTCGTGTTTATCTATTTACTATTTCAACTAGAAAGTACGTTTTTAAAATTTATTGTTGTTGCCCGTAACACAAATAATTTTAGAGTCTGAATCATATGAATGTCTGGACACAAATGCCAGCTGCTGTAAATCAATTAAAGCTACAGCGTTCAAACCGGTACCGTTTGTTTCGTATTTTCCGTACCTACAAATGGTTTTATCATTCAGCTTGATCACACCCGTTATTGAAAAAATACTTAGGTTAGAGTAAAGACAGTCTGCAGCCGGTCTTGCCGATGAAAGGGTTAGCTTAAGAATCCTCCTCCTAAGTACCTTCTCTGTTGAGGTTGGCGATCAATATGGCAAATTTCTCTCTATTCTGGGCTTGATGAATTAATTCATTTCCTTTTGTGTGGGTCCAATCCCTGATGTTTCGTAGCCATGATTTTTTCTTTTGTCCTATGCCCCTTTTACCTTCAATCTTGCCTTCTAATATTACTTGGAGCTGCTCAAATTCCCTATGACGCATTATGTGTCCTAGATATGACGTCTTTCTAATTTTGATAGTATTGACCAGATGAGGGCGTGTGTTCATTGCTCTCAGTACTTCTTCATTCGTAGTTCTGCTGGTCCAGCTTATTCTTAGCATTCGGCGGTACATCCACATTTCAAATGAATTTAATTTGTTGACGTCATACTGTTTTAATGTCCAGGTCTCACAGCCATATAGTTATAGAGACCACAAATAACACTTTAGTGTTCTCAATCTTATTGAGACTCATAGCTTGGGGTCGCAGAGCATTTTACGCATATTCATGTAACCAGATCTTGCTATTTCAATGCGTCTTCTAATTTCTTTTGAGTGGTCTAGTTGACTATTTAGTTCTCTGCCCAGGTATATGAAGCTTTGGGAACTCTGAAGGGTGATACCATTTATTTGTATGTTAGGTGTAACTTGTTCATGGGGGTTTTTGTGGAATACCAGAATTTTGGTTTTGGAAAAGTTAATATCCAAGCCCAGCCTGTGACTTTCTTCTGATAATATGTTCATCAATATATTTAGTTGGTCTTCTGTTTCTGCTAATACTACGGTGTCATCGGCATATCTTATGTTGTTAATGATGATTCCATTGGCTCTGGCACCTTCAGGGCGATCTTCAAGAGAAGCTCTGATTATATGCTCGGCATATATATTAAATAATAGAGGGGATAAAATGCACCATTGACGCACTCCTCGTTCTATGTTGATGTACTTGGTGTTTCCGTTCTCTGTTCGAACGCATCCTGTGCTTAAGAACCTGTAAAGTTCCTGAACTTAAGAATACCCGACATAAAAAATCATAACATGTGATTTGCCTTTAAAAGAACGACCACATGCAATTTTGACAGTAAAATTCTCTTGTTAGTGAACCCACAGTAAATCATGAGGAAAAAACCTCATGGTATTATCCTGATATGGTAAGTATTTGGTCTTACAGTTGACTCTCAATATTAACATCAAACTTCTAATTTTATATGTACCGTAATTTCGGGTGACTTTTACTCACTTTCGAAGTTTGAACGTAGATTTCAGTATTCTAAATACATAAAAGTATATTTCTTAATTTATTTGTATTTGAGTCTTTAACTACTTTTTTACAAAAATTACACTAAAACACAACGAAGCGCTTACTTTATTACAAAAAAACTAAAAATGTGGTGTGCAAAGTCACCCGCTGGTGTCGGGTGACTTTGTCTCAAGCTACATTTTTCATTAATTCTCTGTGATTATTAGTGTTTGGGCTTAAGTCACCCTACAAGATGAATAATAAATTAACATTTTATTAGTTAAAAAAATATTTATTTAAATTTCAAACAAAAAAAAACTAAAACTAAAATGAAACTCTACATAGGACCCTCGGTTTACAAAGAACATCATTTTTAAACAAAAAATGAACAATAAAACAATTGACAAGCTTGTTTTTAAATCTGGAAAGAAATATCGGTTATGTCCAAGTTCCAATGGCTCTGTGAAATCAATATTACCCAGGTGGTAGGATTTTCTTACGTTGACTTCGGGCCATTGCCACAAACTTCAATTTTGCCAAGTTTTAAAGTACTTATTGGCACTCCGAATTCTATTGCAGCTTTTCTTTGAGATATGACTCCATTTCTGATAGCTTCTAGAGCTCTTTCTACTGTGTCTGCCGTGTAATTTCCATAATTTCTACTACCAGCAACACGTTTGTAATTTGAGGGCATCTAAAAAAGTCGTTAGTTCTATACAGTTAACAAACTCTGCAGTTGTTACAAGGCTAAATTCAAATTAAAAATCAGCATTTACTTACTTCAATTTAAATATAGAACCAACGAATAACCAAAATCCAACATTCAACAAACTGGGCCAAAGTCACCCGAAAACCGTTAAATTCTGTACCACTTTGCAAATAACAACCGACCTTATTAGCATCTACGTTTAGACTGAAATACTGACGCCAGACGGGTAAGAATTCACAGATATTCAATGTGCAGCTATGCAATTAATCTTACTCTTGGAAGTATTATTGGTTGCCAACCAATTTTTAGAGTCAAGAAATCTTACGTAAAATGGCTATATTTTAAAAATTCATTTTTTTCTTATTATAACAAGTATTACCGTGATTTATTAAAATTTTCCTAAAGTTAATATGGTACTGATGGTGAGGTATAATGAAATTTACATGATAATATATTGTACATACGCACTAGTTACTAAAATATCTTTTTCCCAAAATGAGCCAAAGTCACCCTGGCGGGCCAAAGTCACCCGAAATTACGGTATTTTATTTCAAATAAAAATTTAAAACTTAAAAAAATAGGAAATAAATTCAACATTTGAACCAAATTGAAAAAAAAAAGCTCATTGAGATCTATTGTATTTAAAGCAAACCTAACAACGAACACGAAAAAACAAAGAATTGTATTAATAAAAACCTTGTGAATGCGAATATTTTTATTTAGGTGAAACATCAAATCCATTAAATGTTAGAATAAGTGAACATATTCCTGAAAGAAACAGATGGTAAAAAGAGAAACCAAATGAGTCGCAAATTCCTCAGCAGTCAATGACATATCGAGGATATGTCATTTATGTATACTGTACTTCCGTCTGGTAATATCCACGTGCTTTTGTGACTTTGTGTATATCTTTTTGAGCAAACTATGTGCTTCATCATGTTAAGTGATCTTAATAGGTTTACAACTTTTTAAACTTAAACAGGATCGAGAAAAATTTGCCAGAATAATTACTAACTTCAGGGAGAAAGAAAGAACATGGCAAGATCTTTTTGTCGTCAACTATCATTCGTGTATTTTCATATTATTATATGATCTTGATTATATTATATGATGTATAATTCAAACAGTAGGTATAAAAAAAAATCAATATTTTAACAAAAGATTTATTAAGAACACATTAAATGTAAAAATATACGAAAATCTTGTATAAATGGACGGCGTGCATTACAGTAGTCAATTAAGTCTTAAGGTCACCTAATAATCTACATCCTTAGTTTTATTTTAGTCTCAATTTTTCGTATTCAGACCTTATGATACAATATCATATACGAAATAATGAAATATTCTCTATTCAATGTTCAAAATAATATATAATTTGGTCATGGTAATCTTTTCTACAAAGTTAAATAACTTTTAAAATTTTAATCGGTATTAACATATAATCGGATACTTAGAAAAATAACAGTATACATGAATACATTATCTACTAAATTTTAAGGGAATAAGCCACAATTTTTATTAAAAATTCTTTATATTTGACATTTCGATTTCCACTTTGGAAATCATTCTACAATCAAATATATCATAATATGGGAGATTCAGTATAATTTGCATCTTTTTAATTCAAGCTAGATTAAATTGTACTACTTAATATATATTCTACATATCAGTGTTCGTAGCAAAGATTAACCATTAATTGAAATTGAATGGATTCGTTTCAAACATTCCTATAATCGAGAATCAAAATTGTAGAGTAAATTCTTAAGTAAATAAAGTAAATTCTTAAAAGTATTAGTGTCGTTTCACCGCTATTGTAGGTCTTTCAATGGCGTACAAAAAATTTCATGAGCAGTTAGGACAAAGCTACTTGTATTGAAGAAATACCTATTTATAATATGTATCACGTTAATGTAGAAATATCATTATTATTGACATTTGGGTTACCTACAATAAATAATTTTAGGTTAATAGGTAGTAGTTAAACCTTACTAAAATCGCGATTGTCCTCCCTAAGCCGGCAACTCAGGGATTCAGTTGTTTTACTATTGAACAGGACATGACTCACATAAACACATTGTAAATATTTTACATTTTTCACAGAGTAGTGTTTAACAGAGAAGACAGGAAGTCGTAAAATTTTATTACATCTTTCGGCGTGCGATAAAATTCTGAAATCGGTCTAATTATTTCATTAGATTATAGAAGCAGTGAACACGTATTTTAGCGTTGTGAGCAATATGGAAGGCGAGAGCAGTCAAAGTAAACGATGCCCAAATTTTTTACACAACGTGTATTGTGGACTCAATATTTGTGAATTATGGATGATTCAATATCCAAAATATCACGACGTGTTTTATTGCGAACATTAGGAACATTAATGAACATCAAATACCCATATGAAAAGAAGCAGGAACAGTGATCTTATAGAAAAAGATGAATTATCTTGTGGTGAAGACATTACTTACAAAAAATCCAAGAATATCATTGTAAAGGGCGAAAAATGTACTATTTAGATGAAACTTTGCTGAATCAAGGTCATTCTGCCTCAAAGTTGTGGCAAGATTTTGAAATTAAAAGTCGCCGGCAAGCCTTAATTGAAAGGTTTTTAACAGGATTAAAAACACTAGTGGGCAAAGGACGGAGGCTCATAATAACACATATAGGCAGCGATTCCGATTTTTTGGACAACGGCTTGTTACCATTCGAATCCAAGAAAGCCAACGATTACCATGAGGAAATGGACGCTCAAAGATTCCAAAGTTGATTTTCAAAGATTCTACCAAACCTTGAAGCAAATTCTGTTGTTTTTATGGACAATACCTCGTACCACAGTCGACATTTGGAGTCAACACCAACAACTGCCTGGCGAAAAGGTGACATCATCAACTGGCTCTCAAAAAAATATACCATATGATGACAACATTAAAGTAGAATTATTAAATCTCGCGAAGATACATATACCTACCCAAATTCAAGAAATATTCTGTTGACGAAATGGATCGTGAAAACAACAGAATTGTACATCGCCTCCCTCCTCCATCATTGTGAGCTATTTGGGCTCAAATAAATATAAAATCGGCAAGAAAAAACTTGTTTTAAAATGAAGGAGGTGAAAAGCTGTTTGCTACTGCCATAAAAAATGTCTCACCTGAAACTTTGCTCTTTTTAAGAAGTTAAATAAGTCTCATATCATTATATATTATACTAAGAATAATTATTAAAATTCACTACAACAGGATGAATGATACGCTACTGAATGCCAAACTGCGAAATTAATGAGTGATTTATCTCTCCTTATCTTATGACAACATTGATATACTATTCTTTTCTACTGGTCCTAAGGACATGACATTGTAATGGGAATAAGCCACAATTAAAGGTTAAAATACGTTTATTGACGTTTCAATTTCCACTTCGGAAATCGTTCTCAAAATACAAACATTAGTAAATTAAACAAATTTTGTTTTTTGTAAACAAAATTTGTTTAATTTACTAATGTTTGTATTTTGAGAACGATTTCCGAAGTGGAAATTGAAACGTCAATAAACGTATTTTAACCTTTAATTGTGGCTTATTCCCATTTAAATAGTAATTAATTTAAAATGCCACAAGAAAACAGCTTCAGGACAATATGACATTGTAATATATGACTTTTACACAGAATATTATCATACTTTTAGATGTTTTCTATATATAAATATTGTATATAAATATAATATTATAGATAAATATTGATCCTATTAAATACATTTTACTAGATATCTTAACGAATACAAAGCAATCATTAATCTATGATAATTTTGCTGCATGTGCATGATTAAAATATAAATTGCTAGAATATCTATCATCATAAACTGACAACAATGTCATTCCTTTATTGCATTCACATTTCTGAGAATCTACTGCCTACAAACTTGATTCTCTACTATTTTTTTTAAATTTAATTTTTTATGTATGGTCTAGACTACAATTAATTTGTAGACATTTTTTAATATGTACCTAGCAATGATACACGTGGGTACCATTCACACAAAAAGGAAAATCTATCACTATCAATTACAATCAAATATACATTTTGCTAAAACTATTTGATCAAAAAATTCAAATATAAAAAGAGCAAAAATAGAGTACAAATTTAATACCTAATACACTGATCTTTATAAATATAAAAAATAACAAAAAATATCATAAAAACTGTATTCAAATTCTGGAGAAAATAAGTTTGAAATGTAAGGATAAATATATACATTGTGCATATAACAATAATTATTACGTTGACATATTATTCAGAGGTGGAACTGTACAAAAATACCTTAATATTTTGTTGTCAATTAGAAAGAACATTTTCCATGCACTTGTTATGCAAATCAAGTTCACACACTGAAACTTATTCTTTTTGCCACAACTACTAAACTTATACTAGAAACTTTCAATGTCATAAAATGATATATTACAAACAAGAGAATAATAATAATTGAAGTGTGATGATGAAACAGCTTTATAAAAATAAACTCTCAGGTACTTGCTATTACTACTGAATCAAAAGTTGCAATATCATGCAGAATGACAGAAAAAAGCAGTTGAAAATTATTTCATCAATAAAATACAAGCAGATAAGTTATAAGCAACAATAGCAACAACAGACTCTGTTTAATGCTTTATATGCTGACAAATTTAATGGTCCCAGTCTCTCTATGAGAAAAGGAAAGCTATCTCATGTATAAGATATCAAATATTAACATATTATGGTATATGGGCAAATTAATTTTTATAAACATTATTCTTAAACAATTAAACTATGACAGTTCCAGTTTGGCTGTTGCAAGCTGATAACAACTTGTTATATTTGGTACACTGCCTCAAAAAATGCAATTAGATTATATTAAAAGATTTGTGAAATAAAGGTTTAATAAAAATAAATAAAATATATACATACTTAATTGCATAATTATTATATTAGCACAGGTTATGCTAATAAATATTTAGGCAGTTAAGCATATGAGTTAATAACTACCCCATAAAATTTCCATGAGGCAATGTTTATTATGTGCGACATTTAAAAAATATATTATAAAAACAGCTACCAATTGCATTATTATGGTCTGTTTTTTAACCAGGAGGAGTAATTCAAATTTTCCGCGCCGTAATGCTTGTTTGTAATTAGTCCAACCGCAGGCAAGTTTACTCCACTAAATTATGACATTTTGACACTAATGACATTTGTGAAATTTTAAAATTCAAAATTTATATCGACGATTTTTTGTGTTTTCTGCGTTATTCCTTACATTTTTAGATATTTCGTTTGTATTTATATAAAAATAGTTCTTTTCAGAACTATTTAGCGATATATTAGTGTTATTAAGATAACAATATGGATTCGATGCCAAGTACTAGTGGTAATTATTCCTCTCCACTTAAAAAACGCAGTGTAGATTTGGGTCATTTATCTTCAAATGAGAAACAATGCATTATAACCATGTATAAACAAATCAAAATTGATAATTCTGGAATGAAAATAACAGCCACGGTAGCAAAAATAAAACAGGCAATAGGTTAGTTTTGCAGAATAGTTATTGTTAAAATCAAGACTTACTAAAGTAATGTGATAATTTTATTAGCACATTACTTTAGCTTGTATTATAATATAAGCAGACTGGAACAGTAATATTGTAAAATTCCATTGGATTTTAGATATCATAAACATTATATCACGAATATATCGCTTTCGTATACGTTCCGGACGATTTTCTTCTACAATGTGATAAATAAACTCTAAAAATTCTTCAACTTCTTCATAACAGTCCAACATTTTTTTATTGTAATTAGAAATACTAAATAATATATATTGGAAGCTAATTCAAAAAATTATTATTCAAATATAAACAATCAAAGTTATGTTAAAATCAATGTGTGAAGGTGTCCGATACTGATTACTGGATTACCGCAAGGCCGAGATAATTAACAAAAAAAGAAGATGTATTTGGTAACTTTTCTAGTAACTTTCTTGGTTGTGAATCTGTCTTTTTAGTTTACTCCTCCTGGTTAAAAAACAGAGTATAGTACATATTTAAACAGTTTAAATGATTCTTTTCCACATAAAAACATTTTATCATTTAAAATATTTACAAGATTGGCATCAACTATTGTACTAACTTTAACCAAGCAAAGACTGATATTGACATTGTACACAAAAATAATAATGGAGAAAATTTCAAATGAGAGGATGTGTTACACCCATCTTTTGTGTTACATGTACAATATTCCATAAATATATTGTAAGTACCTGTTCTCAACAGGCAGTATCTTTCGTCGCCTCCTATACCAGGTTCTCCTAAATAAGCACAGCTTCTGATATATTTCCAAACACCATTAACTAAAAGTATAAGAATATAGCATAAATAAAGATTTTAAATCATAATGTAATTTCAAAATAGTCATAGAAAAAGTAATAAAGTTTCTGACATACATCAAATATAAATTTCCCACAAGTAGAAATATGAATCCCAGATGAACTTTTTAATAATAAAGGAGAAGTGAGTTATAGCCCGTTCCTGTACAATATACCACTGCAAACTTCGAAGTAGTTTAAAGAATAACATTAACATTTACCTTTCTGTCTGATTTTTCTGCACATTGTTGGTCTTACACCTTTTAAATAATCCAATTCTTTCAAAGTGGCACAATCAGTAATTGCAAATGTTGTGTTATCGAAAGGATCTGAACATTTTGGATCGGCATCAGATCTACAGTCCCAACATTTTATAGAAAAACCTGCAACATATAGTGACTAATCAGCTATTAGTAATATTTAATATTATTAAATTATAATGGGTGTAACTAACCTTAAAATCAGAACTTAATAATAAGACTAAAATGTGTACAGTTATTTCAAAACATTTATAATAAAAGATGAAAGCAATATACACATTAAAATAATATAATAAAATAGTTGGTTTAATATAACATTGATGATGTACTATGGGCGAGGTTCCAGAATTATTTAATATTTTAGATAACTTACCTGACTTTATTAAGACTGATACTATCACAACTGTTGTTATGAAAATAAACTTTAAATTAAGCTCCATATTAAAAATATTAGTGTATTTTATTTTCGAATATACCCAGTATTTTTAAACTAATTGGTCACTTTACAAAAAACATAAACAAAAACTTTTAAACTGCATAATGTGCTGTGACATAGAGCGCTTTAATTTGTAAAGTTCGCCACATAGCCACGCAATCTTCAAGGTAACGTAAGTTGCCTACTTAAAGCATGAAAAATATTGAAAAATTTGAACAGATAGTCTATAATTTTTGAAGTGAAGCTTCTATATTATATATATATATATATATATATATATATATATATATATATATATATATATATATATATATATATATATATATATATATATATATATATATATATATATATATATATATATATATATATATATATAATTGGCTATTTTTTCTATTTATTTGATTGTTATATTTATTTGATTAGCTTGTTAACTTTAACTCTAAATATCTCTGACTTATGTATTATGGACATGATCCACTATGGTTCTGAACGCCTCATATGTTCTTCACTATACCTATCCGAGGCAACATTTCAGGATTGTGTAATCATCGAGTTCGATGGCTGTTATACGTGGTTATCAGTGGTTATGGTTATGACTGACTGAGTACTGAGCATGATACAATGTTGTATCATGATGAAAGAATCTTTTCATTGTATCATGAGTACTGTATTCATTGTATACTCATTGTATCATGAGTACTATCTTTTCATTGTATCATGAGTACTGAGTTACTGAGCGAGAAAGCCAGAAACGTCTTTATCTTTGTATATTAAACAACATATGCTTTGTTAATACGCCAACAGGTGGTGTTATGAGCAAACAATAATTATTCATTGAAATATTTGAATATAATTTGTTTAAAACATAACTAATAACTAAATAATAAAATTACTTTATTTAATTTAAAAAATATTATTTAAATTTTAAAAATATAGAAAACAGCATAAAGCTTCGCGCTGTAATACCAAAGAAATTACTATTTAAATGGGAATAAGCCACAATTAAAGGTTAAAGTACGTTTATTGGCGTTTCAATTTCCACTTCGGAAATCGTTTTCAAAATGCCACAAGAAAATAGCTTCAGAACAATAGTAATACCAAAGAATATAGACGTTTTATATTCTTTGGTAATATGGGGAAGAAAATGAATAATCCAATATTCAAACCGACAATCGGTTTTGATCAGCTCCGAAAACCTCGCGAATTCAAGATTTTTTTCCAAAACACTACAAAAAATGTCCTCTTATGTACCCTTTGAAATAAACATTAATTAGTCATCAAGGTTCTGAATGAAGATTCTGAGCCAAAGCAAATCGAAAAAACTCGCTAATTTCGTGAGATGAGGGGTGATAATAACCCTTTTAAAATATTTTATTTTAAGCTGAATTATTTAATCGCAATGTTCTTCCTTCACTAGGCAACATTTCAGGATTGTGTAATGCTCGGCCGTGGTACTGAGCGGGAAACGTCTTTACCTTTGTTGTGTTTGTTTTATATTTTAAATTGGAGGAGAGCGAATTATTCCGCGACGAAGAGCTGGCTAAATACTAGAGTAGGGGAGGCAATTAACGAATTAACTAGAGAAGAAGAAGAATTGTTATAATTTGACATTTGACATGTAAACTAGACAAAAATATGTACAATGTACAAAAGTTATGTTGTAAATAAATAAAGGATTGTAAAATCAATGAGTATAGTTGCTAAAATATGGAATTAACAAATAATCATCGGTATTTTATCCAATACATGTTAAAAAATGGCGTAACAACGATAAACAATGCACAAAAATATTGTGACTATATCAGTGAAGGTAAATAAATACTCAACTCATGCCTAAAATTCATTACTTATATTCCACAGGACACATTAAACTGAACACCTTAAATCTGGAATTATATTTAATATTAACACAAATTTAATATATATATATATATACCCGGTATTTTAGGCGTCACGCCCTTCCGGTAGGGATCTATGGAGGAGTATCACCGAGCCGCAAGCCCTTATCTCTTGCCGTACTGCTCCACCATAGGCCGATCAGACACCAGCATATTCTAGTCAAAGCCGCAGATTCATCTAGAATTTTAAACTGCTGCGTTAGACTTTTTGTTTTTCTGTACACCAAGCTGGGGACCGAACCCATCCACATCCACTGAACCACTCGCAGTGAAGCGAATGAGAAGCCGGCCGCCCAGCCCGCTTGGCTATCTGACCGACTGACACAACTTTAATGATAGTACTTATATTTGGCTATTGTAAATAAGAAATTTTCTATAATTTAGAATCTTACTTTACTACTAAAATCTAGATTTTGAACCATATTGCTTTTAATTAAATCGATTTCTATTCATCATGTATTAAGGTTGCTAGAATATTTATGTGTCGCAGAATTTTCCATCTGTAAATTTTTTTCCTTTCTTACATTTCCGGATTGTTGTGGTCTATTGACAATTCTAATGAGTTTTGAGGAAACTTCATGTATTACACATAATTCTAAAGCTCCGGAAAGGGTTTTTGTGTGCCCTGATATTAACTATGGACACATTTTATCAGCAATTAAACTAATCTCTTTTGATATTCACTTGGTGAGTTAAATTTGTAGTGAAGAAATATTTCCTATTGTTTGGGGAGATCCTGTCGAACCAAACTTGAAACAATGTTATCATTAATAGATGGGCTTATTTTGTCTTCTGCTGTAAGTATATACTTATTATTCGATTATTTCCTTAACATTGAGTGCAAAGCACAAACGAATTGTGGTTTCTGTGGACATACATTTTAATATGCTAAAGAGGATTGGTAATGGTTAAAACAGAAGGCCTGTCTGCTGAACAAGTTTATAATATAGACGAGACAATTCTAAACATTAAAATGTTACCAGAAAGACTTTTCTGGGCGTACATGAAAACTCTGCCTCTAGCTTTAAAAAAAAACACAAATACTTAATGTATTACAGTAGCTGTTAGTTAGAATGAATCAGGAACTCATAAAATTCCCCTTTTTGTTAATGGCAAGTCTGCTAGACCATGTGCATTCAACAACTTGATTTGTCCTCCATTCCAGTCTATTACAAGTCACAAAAATCAGCATGGATGAATTCAAATTTGTTTCAAGATATAATAGAAACAAAAGTAATACTTAAAAATGAGAGCCTTAATATCAGTTGCTGGGAAAACAAAAGACAAAGTACCAAATAACAAAGTAAGAGATCTCTGTAAAACAGAAGATATTGTATGAAGAGAAAATCAGAGATAATGAAAGTTTAACCAGTATATTACATGATTGGATAGCGGGAGACTAGCCTGAACAAGAGATTTAAGACCAATGGGTTTACTAGATTGTCGATATATTTTTCGAATTTCCATTTTCAATTATCATTTAACTGTAAAGTCAGAATAACAACTGAAGAACCACAAAGCCTTATTATCATTATGTAGTCGCAGAGAACAACATAAAATCACTGACATACATACACCGTATTATTTTAAGTTGCAATTAGTAATTAGATATATGCATTTCAAGCGGTCCGTTTATTTGCTTTTAAATCTTTAATAGCCGGCAAAGTGCATGATTTAACTAAGCAATATTTTCTACTGATTTCTATGATTCATGGTATATGATATTCTTACCGAAAAACAAATAAACTGTCGTTACTATAATTAAAATAAGATAAAATAAAATTATCTTTTGTAAATACTATTTATTTAATTAAAATCATTTTCCCTACTTTTCATCTCTTGTTTCGAATGGGCTCTTTTGGTCAATTACGTTAAAAAACATTAATTTAATTCATGTCTGTGAAAACAAAAATACAAATTATACAACCCTGAATCGTGCTTGTGTTCATCGTGGCATCGCTGCGCTTCTATCGTCCATAAGAAATACATGGCCCTATCTCCGCAATGTTATTTTCTTAATGTGGAACGCTCTATAGGTAGGAATCATCTGACCCTGTAGTATTGCCACCTTGTGATACTTTTTATAGCAGTCAAGGAGGCCTAATAAACTATTATTCATTTTAGGTGAAATTGAGAGCCTGGCCCAATTAAAAACTTTAGTAACAGAAATTAATAGAGAAATATCAAAACAATGCTACAAATTAGTATTTAATACTTGTGAAGTTACCAATGAACCTTATTTAATATGGCTTAATACAAAAAATGATGATATATCAAAATTACAGATAAGTTATTCTTCTTTGGAACTGGAATATTTTCATGTGATTGTTCAAGAGATTTTACGGTCAGAAGAACATAGGATAACTTTCATTGTATGCTTAAATTTAACTTCTACACTTACAGCATCTTACAGTCGAGAAAATGGAGAAAGGGTTTTAAGAAAATGGATTAAAAATGGATATTTTATCAATAAAAATCCTTATGTGTATCTTGGGCCTAGACTTATATTAGAATTTACATCATATTTAAAAACCCACTTACCTGATTCAATATGTAATTTATGTTCTGAACTGGTATTCTGGGTAAGTACAAAACTATTATACTATACAGTTCCAGCCAAAATAGTCAAAAATATTATTTTAGTTAACAATATCAGATCCAAGTAATCTGCGTTTCATATTAAATTTGCAAAATTAAAGTATATTTTTGTTGATAAATCAGTCATATTAAAATAATGTAAGTGGGTGAAATAGACCACTCTGATCAAGTAGGCTTATATGACATCGAAATATGAATATGACGTCAAAATATAGAAAGAAAAAAATGCAGCAGTTTTTAATGCTCATATAGTTTTCGGTAAAACTAATCACAAAACATTTCATATATCACATTTTTAGTGAAATTGGTTAAGCAGTTTAATGGCAGAAGACAGGAAGAGGTTTTTAGCTGCTCTAAGCAGAACATCAGGAGGGGGGTTAATCCAATTTGTGGTCAGCTTATAGTAGCGAACTATCTGAAATTAAATTGAAGGTGAATGATTTTAATAAGGCGGATTGCTTGTAATTTATTTTTTTAAATGGTTCAATTTAAACCACTATGCAACTTTTAATTGACTAACTTAGTTTTATTATATACGGGGTAGGTTGTTACATTGAAAACATGCCCTTTTTAAAGGTGGGACAAATTTACCTTAACCGCATTGTATAATGAACTGATCGTTAGCCTTTTTACCTCATCAGCAATTTCAATTTTATCTATGCCATTCAATGAGCCACTTACTAGGATAAAAGAAATAATAGTTATTATTACTGTTCAGATACACATAAGTCTAGAAAACAACCATTTTTTTGATATACAAAATTATACTTTTAGGCAGTTGTAAGACTGTTTCAACTACTGACAGCTTATTGCCTTATTTAGAAATCTGAGATCTTATAATTTTATGAGGAGAATCTCGGGAGATTTTAGGAACTCTCATGTAGATGTCGCTAATATGAAATGACCTGATACTTTTCGCAATTCCTCTTCTGATAACTTACTTCTGTGACAACTAGCCCGGTCATTCCTATACTTTTTTGTATAAAAAGCAAAGATATAGTAGATCAGCACCCATATTTAAATTGTATGTGACGTCACAAGAAGAATATTATGGTCTAATCATAATTATTAGCTTATGTTAAAATATGAAAAAACCTACCTTAGTAATTTACATTTTCATAAAATAAACATAAGTAATTCTCCTGTATTTTTAGGGAAAATCATGTGAATCATGCTATAAAACATTCCATATACATTGTTTAAAAAAATATTTAGAAAATCAACAAAATTGTCCATGTTGCCTTACTGAATGGATGTCTTCACTAGAAGACCAGAGTAATGCTGAAGACACTAATGAAATAGAACAGAGTAATGCTGAAGACACTAATGAAATAGAACATGCAGATAACAGTCAAACAACTGAATCTGACGTTTCTAATAGCATGGGTATGTAAAGTGTAGTTTTGTATATTTATATTTTATAATTTCTTGTACAATTTTATTTATCTGTTTTGCCATTGTATACTAATATGCAACGACACTCAAAATAAAAGAATGGAATTTTAATTACCACATACAACGGCCTCTCGCGATGGGAACCAATTTTTAATTACTAATAAGGAGACGAAATTAAGTACCCCATATAAACAAAACGTGGGATGATGACGAAATTAATTAAATGACGTACCGGTTATATTATAAGACGCAATTATTTCCAATGCATTTTTTAAAGAATATTTGGTTAGGTTAGGTTAGGTTGCATTATTTCACAAATCCCTTTTACATTTTTGTCGTAATTTAATAATCATCAGTATATACATGAAACTATCAACAATTTGCCTATTTTGCTAATTAAAAACACATGTGTGTAACATCACACAGAATTTTACTTCACGTGTCTTCAAATAATCTACAAAATATATATTTATGTGTATATAATATACAGGGTGTCCAGAAATTCTCCTGACAAACTAAAACCGGAGATTCCTCAAATAATTTTAAGACGATTTAACCCAATTCACCTAGTCCGAAAATGCTTCCTAAGGGAGCTAGAGCCCTTTGAAGATGGCGCCTTGTAATTAGTTTTTTAAATACCTCCAGAACGCTTCTGTTTAGAAAAATGAAAACTGGTACGATTATTTATCCTTCAGAGTTGAATCGATTTCATCAATTGTGAATTTCTAGTACTGATCATAGAGTTTTGAGTAGGTCAACGGTTATTTTAACGCATAACTTTTTTGTCGTTACCTTTTAAGCATTCGTGATACTAGATTATTAAATTTTCAGTTATTCTAGTACTAAAAGATACTCTTACTCGAAGTCGAAAGGATAAACCGTTTTCTAGAAAAATCGATTTGAAATTTTTTTGTTTTTTCGTCATGAAAGTTTAATTGTCAAATTGTGGTCAATTCGTGAAGTTTATCTTTTAGTTTTTTACTTTTTCTTCTTCTTAGTCGTTGACCTGATGCAGGTATCGTGATATCATGAAGCTATTAGCTAAATTTCCCAATGTTCCTCCACGTTTTTCTATCTTCTGCCATTCTAGCACATTCTGACAATGGAGCGCCAATGGTAGCATCAATATGGTCCGTGTATCGTGTGGGAGATCTACCTCTATTTCTTTTGCCTTCTACTTTTCCCTGGATGGTAAGTTTTTCAAGACCATTTCTTCGAAGCACATGTCCAAATAGTTTTTTACTTAGTTGCATTCAAATATAATAATTTCAATTCAACAAAAATGGTTTTTACTAATGAGAAATACGCTGATATGCTTTAGTTTATGGCGAAATGAGGTGTAACGCTCGAGCAGCACAAACGTGATCTCACTTACTAAACATTGACAGCTCTTCATCAACGATTAAGACAAACAGGTTCAGTGGTCCCAAAAAATAATGAAAGAGGAGACGTGTTGATGTAACAGTAGCACATGAAGATGTTATTTTAATGGAAGTTGAGAAAAATCCAGAAATTAGCGGTTGAAGACTATCTGCCATGTATCCCAGAATTTTAAAATCTTCCTTAGGAAATATCTTACACAACAAAAATTTATATCGTTTTCATTTTACAAAGGTACAAGCACTGCTACAAAGATATTTTCCTGCTTGTGAAGAATTAGCTAGATGGTTACAAAATCAGAAAAATCAAAATAAGAATTTTTTTCAGATACATTTTGTTTTGTGACAAAGCTACATTCACAAAAAATGGAATTTTTAATGTACATAATGCACAATATTGTTGGTACGTTGGTGACAATCTCCTACGTTGTTCAAGAAATTAAGCATCAGCATATGTTTAGCATAAATGTCTGGATAAGAGTAGTTAGCGATTCGTAGTTTTACCTGATTCGTTAGGTGATGTGTCTTTAAATATTCGCCAAACCTTATGGTTTTTACATGACAGCTGTCCGGCGTACATTATCAGGAATGTACGAGACTTTCTTGATAATAACTACGAAGACCACTGGATTGTACGTGGCGGTAAAGTTGCTTGGCCAGCAAGGTTAACGGATTTTAATCCTTGCGATTATTGTGTTTAGGATACATAAAATCATTTGTTTATTCCATTCCGATACAAAATCGTGCACAACTCTAGCTAAGGATACAATATGCTTGCAACGAATTTAGAAATAGCTTTGGAATTTTTGCAAGAATTCGGTGTTATGTAAGCAAAAAGGGCACATTTTTGCATAGAAGCTAATGGTCATCAATATCGAGCATCTTTTGTAACTATCTACTTTTGATACTTGTTCTTTTGTGTTAGTTTCGTTCCATCGTAATAAATAGTTGTTTTTAAATCCCTTTAACGTTCCGTGCGGATGCCATACATGTGTGCCACATGCTGCTTTCACCAATGTGCGGACGGCGCACATGTATGCCATTGATTATACACATTTTTAAGATGTGTTTTTTTTTTGTCAATAGTGTACCGAATGATTTAAATTTACTATCAGGTTGTTGGATAAGATATTTTTCACTTATAACTACATTGGTTCGCGAATATATAAACAACTGAAATATCATACAAACAAATAAAAATAATGGTTGTCCTGGGTAATATTTTAAGAAATATATTTTGAATTATATGATATTTTAGTATATAATTATCGAAGAGATATAAACGCTAAATAATATATGCCAAACGAGAGTCCACTTATGATTAGAAAAGGTTGAAACCACTAATGATCTTTGAGTAGACAAATGGTCTCGACCTAAAATCGAAAAATTTTGGCAAAATAGAACTATTACACATCTTGCTCGAAAGTGATAGGGAGATAGATGAGTTAAACTGAGCGATGTGTCTAACAAACCGAAACGAAATTTTAAATATAAGTGAATATAAGTAATAAGTAAAATAAAATAAATTGAATTAAATCGAACCGAATGGAATTGAATTGAATTAAATTAAAAAGCATCGCTCCGCGTGTAGACGATAAGAAAGCTATGCTTCCTCTCCTCAGCCACTCAATGAGTGCCACATTCCGTTTTTTATTACTAGTTCTGGTATTTTGTCTCTGAAAAAAAAAATACCTACTCTTGAAATATTTCTAGTCCGTCTTTGATGTATAGGGTTAAATCAATTCGATTTTTTTTATCAAAAAAGTCTAATTAATTTAATTAATTTTTATATGGAGGAAAAAATAAGTAACTCTAGCATTTATGAATAGTACTACCTGTATTTCTTGACTACTGATATATGTATGCAGTATAGAGGAAAAGTATAGTCCTTTATTATCTAATACGTTTTTAAAACCTTTTTAGATATTGATGACATTTCACCTACACAAACAAGAACTCGGAACAGGAGCGGAAGAAAAAATATTTCGATAACATCTAATGAAGATATTAACGAACCCGGTCCAAGTACTAGAAAGCGACACAGATAAAATACTAATAAAAGAAATAAAATACACATACAGTCTGTCCCAAACCCTTCTTTCAGTGCGTCACTAATTTTGACGTCATATAGGATTTTAAGAATGTCAAGAATTATTGCATGAAATTTTAGTTAAATCTAACAGTTGAAGGATCGTAATCGGCTAAATGTGAAAAGGTTATTTTTTGAAAATGTGGAGTAAAAATTTTAAGAATTTAATTTTTTTTTTAATTTACATATTAGAGGTCCCGTCCTGTATAAAAAATTTTATTGTTCATTATATTGGAACGGCAGTTTGTCATAATTCCTATTCTATACATTCCAAGGAAAGTGCTTAATTAGCTAAGATTTATTTATGTATTTATTATTATTTATTACAAACACTATGGCTAAAATGTATAGTATTTAAACTACTGTCATCGCCAGTTAACTTGGCGGTGCGCACAAACCCAAAATTGCTTAGTGGCTTAGGTGGTGGTCTTTAGTATCCTCCCAGTTATCAGGTGCGTAACACTTAAGTGATTTGCAGCTATTATTTTTCAGACTTCTTATTATTTCGGATAGTTAAGTGTATTTGTGACAATTTCTAACGATGGCGTTGAAAAATAGTAGAAAGATTAATTCTGTTATCAGTGGACAATCTCGGGAGATTATATTTAATGTGTTTAATTATTTCAAAAATATTAAACTCGAAGCAGAGACCCTAAAAACTGTGAAAGAAAATACAGCTAAAGCAACAGGTAAGTTTGTACTTACAATAAATTAATTTTAATTAGACGACTTCTAAATAATAACAAAACCGCACTACGGTGGTCTATTTGGACCAAAAATAACTCTATATTTTTATTTCATTTTAATTATATATTATTTTTAAAACACAATAGTTCTATTTCTATTTATAAGGCATTTTCTTCCCACTGGTGGAAATATTTTGTTTGTTTATGTCTACCTTGTATTAAATTAAAATAGATCAAAAATAGGTGAATATTTGACATACATAATAATGTTGACAGCTTACCACACTTACAAAAAATTTAAATTATTCGTTATTTTACAAAAAATGATCCAGAGTTCAGCACAATTCTATTACACATAAAATACAGAAAAATTAATCACGTGGATAGTTTCTTAGGTTTTTTGCTGATTACACACCTCACAGCAAGCTACAATATGATACATGTATATTTGCAAAATTTCGGGTTTCCCTTTTCGTACAGTATTTTCAATGCCCTCTTTTACCTATGAAAAAAAACCTATGACAAACAAACAAACCTATGATTTGTTGACAAACCTATGGCTTGTTTTTAAACCAGGAGGAGTAATTCAAATTTACCTTTAATTTTTTTTACCTTTAATAATTTTATAATGCTATAATATTTATGGATTACCGTCGAAGGCCGTCATGATCAACCCAAAAAGAAGATATAATATATTTGCAGAATTTTCTAGCGACTTTCTTGGCTGTGAAACTTTTTAGTTTACTCCTCCTGGTTTAAAAACAAAACATAGTGGAGGATTTGGTTGATTTTGTGTCGGCATTCCAGATTATTGCATAACAGTTTGTCGAATATACGAGAGCAAATATTATCCTCCACGGGTGTAATTTCCTCAACAAAATAATTGTTTGCCTACGTTTGGAAGAGTATGTCATAATCCCACAGGTATTTCCCTCACTATAGTCGAAGTTGTTATTTCACGTAGATTTTACTAAAAGACATTCGAGACATTATAATATTTACTTATTTAGTGTAAAAACATAGTGTAAAGTGTAAATAATAATTTTGAAATAATACCAAGAGTTAATGGATTTTGGGAACAGCTTTGACCTTGAAAATGCCACAAAGAATATAACTAAATATCTCTTTTCTTACTCAGACTCTTTAAAGTCTTTTACAATATTTTAGAATCGAAGATATGTAATTATATTATTAATGTATTGGATTTTGACAAGAGCTATGCATTACGCCTATTTAGTACACAAGTTTATGTGAAATGTTCAAGGTCATAGCTGTTCCCGAAATCCATTACCTCGACCTGTATAATTTGTTTACGATTAAAAAGACATTAATAGATTACGTCAAATTCAAAAAAATATTACTTGCTAATGACATAAGTATTTGTATAATACAGTTAAATAGCAAAACAGGTCAAATATTTCTCAGTATTTAAAATTTGGTATTTAAAACCCATTAAATTCATGACTTTCTCGTAATGACTGATTATGAAAGCGGGCGTTAAATTAGTTAGGACTAGTGTAATATATTGTGTACTGTCTTTCGATATGGCAGTAAATATAGACATTTTTATACACCTACATCCTAGATAAAATAAATCACTATAGTTACTAATTCTTTTACAGGCATTTCCATCAGAACAATCGAAAGAATAACAAGCGAGGCAAAATGTTCTTTGAAAAATACCGGCAGAGTCCATTTTTCCAGTCCAGGCAAAAAACGAGTCAGTAGATCAATCATAGATTTGCCGGAATACCAAATAAGCGACATTCGCAGAATAATTTACGATTTTTATAAAACAGAAAAATGTCGGGTTACGGTAAAAAAATTAAAACAAAAAATTCACAACGATTTGGATATCACAATTTCACAAACATCTTTAAGGCGACTTCTACGCAAAATGCAATTTCGTTGGAGGAAAACCGAAAACAACCGAAAAGTGCTTGTAGAAAAAAGTGCAATAAGAGCTTTGAGAATAAAATATCTGAGGCAAATCAAATATTTTCGGAGTCAAAATAGGCCAATCGTGTATGTTGACGAGACCTACTTACACAGCGGTCATACTTCTTCAAAGAACTGGACTGACGAATCAACCAAGGGGTTATTTTCAAATATTTCCAAAGGTCAACGACTAATAATAGTGCATGCCGGTGGGGATATGGGATTCATAAAAAATGGGTTATTAATCTTTAAATCAGGTTCAAAATCAGGGGATTACCACTCTGAAATGAATTCAGACAACTATGGAAAGTGGTTACAAGAACATTTATTACCTAATTTACCTGCTAACTCGGTATTAGTTTTTGATAACGCACCTTATCACAGCATTCAGTTGGAGCGGGCGCCTACATCAAACTCAAACAAAAATCAAATGATAGAATGGTTAATGCAGAAAAATATTTCATTTACACCTAGTGCTTTAAAACCTGAACTGTATGAAATAATTAAATATCATAAACCTCATCATGTAAAATACAAATTCGACGAAATTCTACGTGCGCATGGCCATATTCCTTTACGTTTACCTCCTTACCATCCTGACCTAAACCCTATCGAACTAATATGGGCGACAGTCAAAAATAATATAAGGCAGAAAAACGTTACATTTAAGCTAACTGACGTACAAAAACTCGCCGAGGAAGAATTCACTAATATTGATGCAAATGAGTGGAGAAAACGATGTTACCATGTCATTAAGAAGGAAGATGAGTATATGGACAGCGAGATAGTTGCTGATAACGCCACGCAAATAGCTCCAATTATTATAAATCTTGACAGTGACTCTTCCAGTACAGAGTTTTCTTCTTCCGAAGATGAAGATGAAGAAAATTATTAACAATCAATTAATTTTCAAATAGATACCACTTTTCAACACGGGTACTTGTTTTAGTGTTATAATAAAACCAAAATATTAAAATTAAATAATTACTGTGTTGCATTTATTTATACAATATCCTCCATTTAATTTGAAACCCAATATCAAAGTAGATTTGTGAATTAAATTCAGTCAATATTTTATAATTTGTTTACTAAGTTAAATAAATATTATAAACTGTTGTATAAACAATGGCTTACTATTTAAATTGAATAAAACAAAATTACAATTTCATCTTTCTAATAATATATTAAAGCTTGCGAAAAATATTACTTTTTTAATTGTGTAATAATTATTTGACCTATACCGCTACGCTACTGAATATACTTATCAGAAATAGTAAACCAATAGGATGAATCATAGGGCGTAAACATAGTTTATTTCTCTGTGACGTTGTGCGTACTCTCTCGCCAAGTTAGCTGGCGATGATTGTACTAATATGAATATCTTTTAGAATAATTTAAAACTTACTTCATGAACGGCAGAAACTGGTAATAAAGTTGTCCCAGCCTCTTTTTCTAATTGAAAATAATTTAATAATTTTAATATTAGTCTTTATTCATTCTCGGTATATCTCGGCATATTTAAAATATTTTTATGACAATAAATACAAAATTAAATTTTCACTGTAAAATGTCTGAAAATACTATCCTGGAATGACAATTATCATTTTATCAGTTGACATTGTCAAAGTACTGTCACTATCGAGACCATCTGCGTCAAATTATATTTATGCGTATCATTGATTGGATATCTATTTAGCGTATTCTAAACTCCGACCAATTATATATCCGTAAGTAGAATTCGCTTTAATATGCAAATACCCGTGAACGATATATAATTTTCTAAGTTCTATGTATAATAATCACAGACTCACGTTTTTTTGTGTCACTTCTAGCTTAATGCGTTAGAGAGAATTCGATAAACTGTGACGCACTGAAAGAAGGGTTTGGGATGAACTATATTTTCTCAATGCTAGTAAATATTTCATCTAGTTGTTAATTTTTTTTATTTGATAATTTTACACATACATATTTTGTAATAAATTAAATAAACACGCCGTGTATAATAAATTAAATAAATAATGATAACGTTATTTTTGTTTTCTTAATTACTTTTTCCTCAAATTCTGATCCTTGATCACTTATAGATTTATAACCATTATTAAAGATGTTTTGACGTGACAACGTCTTAAATTAGGTTGTGGCTCGGAGTCACTCATGAAAAAGTGTAACGCCCGCTCACGTCTGTTACGATGAGTCACCGAACGAGAGAGAGGCCCGCCGGACCGGCGAATGCCTTGCGTCTCTCTCCCACTCAAACATGATCGGTCCGCTGGTGCGATGCTATTTCTCCTATCATCGTCCTATCCTCAACAAAATCACTCAAATAGAAATTAGTTAAGTTTAAGTTTACATGTACAATGTTTTAGTAAACAAAATATATTTCTATAGTTAAAATTTTTGCAATTCTTATTTTCATTCAATTCCTTGTTCCTATTGTGCAATTTAATAATATTCATATCAATAAATATTCTACCGAGAAAAAGACGTTGTCACGTAAAATCTTCGCCCGTAAAACCGACTTTACAGGCAACCGATTTTTTTTTTTATCTAAATTTCCTCCTGTTGATCATTTTCACTTTCTTTTTCATTATTATGTCCTACTTGTACCATTGCTTACTCACTGCCAGAATTCTTCGCACAAGCTTCAGATTTTTGCTTCAATATATGCCTTCTATAAATTGCAAGGCAAAACAGACGATGAAAAGACCAACATGGAGAATCTAAAATTGCATTCCACAACATAATGATTCATCTAAGTAAGAATCTTTCGTGGACTGGTTTCTTATACTGATAAAGAGTAAATAAAGAAAAGACTAACCTAAAGGTTAAATATTATGTTTTTTTATGGGATTAAGTCACAATTTATTGGTTGTTATTTATGATGAAAATCATATTTTATTTTTTTTTATCTAAAATTTGAAGTTTCAATTTCCACTCGAAATCGTTTTCAAAAAAGTTTTTATGAAAATCTGAAAAAATGTGTATTATTATTACAAATAGCAGAATTCATAACATAATATTATTATGATAAAAATACACATTTTTTTAGATTTACATAAAACTTTTTTGAAAACGATTTCCAGAGTGGAAATCAAAACGTCAAATTTTAGATGATAACATGTGATTTTCATCACAAGTAACACCCAATAAACTTTGGCTTAATCCCATAAAAAAACGTAATATTTAACTTAAACATGCCACAAGGAATTAGTTTTAGATCCTTACTAACCTAAAGGCTAATTTAAGTAGAAGATATTCCTTATCATGGGCAGCATTTGGTCAATTACAAACAGTATTTAAATCAAACTTACCAAATACTTTAAAGGCAAAAACCTTCGATCAGTATGTATTTCCAGTTCTGACATATGGAACTGAAACTTGGCCTTTTAACAACAGTGTAGTCAACAAACTTAAAGTGACTTAAAGAGCTATAGAACGGAAAATGCTCAACATTAAGCTCAGTGAACGCAAATCCAATGAAGAGATAAGAACACAATTAACACTAGCAGATGTGATCTAGACGATTGCCATGTTAAAATGGAACTAGGCAGGACACCCAGGAAAGACAACCTTTTGATGAAGAGAAATTATTGAATGGCGACCAAGGGCAAGCAAAAAGAAGTAGGGGCAGACCTCAAACAAGATGAAATGATGACATCAAGCGAATGGCTGGCCATGAATGGATGCAAAAAACAGCAAATAGATGAATAGACACACCTAAGGGAGGCTTACATCCGACGATGGATGAAATAGGTGTTGATGATGATGTCAATATTATTATTGCAATTGTATTGAATAATGTATAATTATATACATATAATATAATATTTTAATAGTGTATTGAAAGTTATTTTATGATCCTGTTGGTAGATATTGCTGAGGTTGTGGTACAGAAATTATTGGAGGTTGTAAATTTACTAAGACACTGCAGAAATGAATAACTTCATCTATATGTGAAAACAAATATTCTGGTATTTTCTAAAACACGAAATGTCCTCGTTTCCGAGGACATCGAGTGATGCAATCGTTGCATCACTCTTTCCACATGTATCCTTACTCTAGCTGTGTCATAAGTTTTCTCAGTTTCTTCCTTAGTAAATTCTAGTTTGGCCTTAAAAAATGGTGGCATTACAGGCAAAATTTTCTTTCCACAATCATCAATTACACTTTGGAATTCTGGAAAACCCTTATCTGCTAACACTTTATCACCATGTTCTAGAAGATTTATTAGTCCAGATGTAACTGTAATATGGAAATCACTTATACGACCACCATGAGCATCTGATTTGAAAAATGAAACCACTGGGAGTTATTGCAAATAGCACTTTAAAAGTAAATCCATGAGGATGGAATTTCTATTTGAAATTCTGTGCAATCAATAATTACATGAGTATCACCACATCCTGGTTTAAAACATCTGGAATTGAAGCTCGTACTGTTTCCTGGTCTGGCCTAAATACAAAATTTTATGTTCGATAGGCTAATTGATGCAGGCAAGAGAAAAATATTTTTGATATAGTTGTTCTATGGATTCTAAACAAAGCACCCATTGCTGCAAGTGACAATTAATCCTGTCTTCAATTTCATCAATAAGATGAAAAGCCTATTTTCTCTTGAAATCACATTTTTTTCTGAAAATTCCGTTTTTTGCAACAATAAATTAAAGTTCTGAAATGAAACACCAGTCAGGTCCAAGAACTCCTCTTCATTTTTTATTGATGGGCGACCACTAAAAATATTTATGTTTTTTTGTAAGATGATCCTCCTCAACTATAGGCTCATTTGATCCAACAGCCACATCAGCGTATGTTTTATGCTCAGTTCCACACATTTTGTTCTTGAAGTTTTTATTCTTTCTTGCTGTCACTAAATCAATCTCCACACTAATGTTAGTTTGTATTTCAACTTCAACAGAATCTTGATATCTATAAACATACTTTATACAAACAAATGATTCTTTCCAAAATTTTGGTGAATCATCATCATCCTCCCATATAAAGATTTGACAAGACTAATCAGCACTAGAATCAACCACAGAATAATTATTATTGAATGGCTCAATTTCACATGCATTATCTGGTGTATACGCCTCTGCTTGCACCGATATTTCATTAGATGAAGAATTTGCTATTTCACAATCTTCGTTTGGCCCTAATATTTCACCTGTGGAGTTTTTCATGGCTTGAATCCTTAGCTTCATAAATCTGGAATGTCTGTAAATAATAATAAAATATAATAGTATTAATAAGTATCTATGTATATTTATGGTGTAGGTACCTGTCAATTATATGTACACCTCTTGCTTTTAAAGTTTTTGAACCAAACAAAGAAGGTACATAACTTGGGCTAATTTCTGCATCAGATTTTCTTCCTCCAAGAAAGTGATCACTGCAAATTAAATGATGACTTTTTGGAGTCCATAATGATCCATCCTCGCTACAAAATCAATTATTTTTTTATTTTACACCATAGAAATATCATTTTGTTTGTATTATAGGTTATTTACTTACTTTTTCTTATTGATAGCAATAATCCATTTTTCTCTTACTTTTTTATGCTTGGCAACAGGAAATGAATAAAATTTACAATCACTGTTATACCCAGTATTTTTACATGTATCAATACAACAGCTGCTATATCTTTTTTGAAAAATTCATATTCCGCATTATTTGAAAGTTTACAATGTTAAAAGCACAAAACTGCCACTAACAGCGCTGGTGAAAACTGTCAAATCCCTTCTACTCATCGGCTCACAGCGAATACGTATTTCGTCCTAACCGGACTTATCAGAGCGACTGGTATAGAAGCCATAGGGCAGAGTCTCTTTGCGAATTAGCATATTTAATACACAGATGAGATGTTTCAGTTGTCGACGAGTTCACATCACCAAACATCTTGAAAATATACATATTGTTTAAAAAGTGGTGTGTTGCATTGGCCGATTAGATCAATTAAGAACTTTTTATCAGAAAGTGATTTAAAACTTTATTGTATAAAACCAGTTAACCCAAACAATTTGCCAGCCTTATAGGCCAGGCATTGATTCCAGAAACATTTGACGTGCAGCTTATGTGTACATGAGCAGCACCAGAAATACCAATAAATCAACTTTGTCTTCTACAAAAATATCTCAACAACCAACATACAGCAACACTTCTCCGATGTCATATGTAACAGCAGCAAAAATATCACCGAAATCATTGATTCAAAACTACACTGTTAAGTTTTTAATTAATAGCGAAACCAACCTATCCAAAGAATTCGCCTCTAGAATCTCCAACAATAGGGTCTGTATATATCTAACTAATAAAAATATAGTAGATGAACTTGCAAAATCTCATCCTACTATACAAAACTATCCTACTATACAAAACTTTAAATATACGTAAACTGGTCCCTCAAACAAAAATAATCCTGATCTTCCCGTTTATTCCTCACGAAATTATTAAAAATTCAGTTAAAAGCCCAAGTCTAAGAATAGCCTTTCCAGTTTTGTTTCTTACAGCAGAAATTCCATTGGAAGAATTCTCACATATTCTTAGCTTTAGACGTCGAGTTTATATAGTTCCCTCCTTCGAAACCTTCGAGCTTCAAACCTCCCGTGGGAACTCTTTCGAAGACAATGAAAACCTCATCTTTCTACGGACAAAATGGAGTGCTTTGTCTTTAAAAAAAATCACATGTTGCTTTATATTGCACTAACTCAACGGGAAGTACTCCTTCCAGCCAAGCAATTCGTTCCCCTCCTGTAAGAGCCGAATCCACATCTACTGAAAAAATACCAGGAAACAACACTGTATCTTCCACACCAACAGAGATTTCCAGTCACTAATTTATCACTTACGTACTATGTCACCGTACGGCACCATATGCAGAACGGAGAGTAGGAAAATACCAGGCTGGTTTCAGAGGTGGTAAATCGACAATTCATCAGATTGCAACCCTGAAACAAATTTTGGAAAAAACACTGGAATATGGCATTGATACTCATCACATATTTATAGACTATAAAGCAGCTTACGACTCTGTGAATATAAGAGAAATGTTCAAAGCAATGAAAGAGCTAGGAATACCAAATCAGTTGGTAAATTTAACAAAACTAACTCTTGAAAAAGTTAAATGTAGAGTACGCATTCAGGGGGAACTGTCTGAACCATTTAAAACAAATAACGGGCTGCGCCAGGGAGACCCTCTCTCCTCTATACTGTTCAATCTGGCTCTGGAAAAAGTAATACGTATGTCACAAATCACAACTACTGGTTCAATATATAATAAATCATTGCAAATCCTGGCCTATGCTGATGATATCAATATTGTTGGGAGAACGGAAAACGCTGTACGAGAGGCGTATGTAGGTAACATTAAAAGAATCAGCTACAAAAATGGGGTTAATAATAAACACCAACAAAACCAAGTATATGAAAATAAGCGCGCAACTACAAATTCCTACGACCACTTGTTATAGAAAACGACGTCATCGAAGCAGTGAACGAATTTGTATACCTGGGAGCGCTGCTTACCACTGAAAATAATACTACTGCAGAGATAAACCGCAGAATTTGCACGACCAACAGTTGCCATTTTGGGCTCAATTCCCTCTTTAAATCCACAATTATATCGACAGATACAAAAATAAAACTCTACCAAACAATAATACGCCCAGTCCTAACATATGGTTCAGAGCTGGACTCTAACAAAAAATAATGAAAACATGTTAGGATGTTTCGAAAGAAAAGTACTAAGGCGAATTTATGGAGCAATGAATGACAATGGAGTGTGAAGAAGACGATACAAATTCGAACTTTATAGAGTATACCAGGAACTTGATATCGTAAAACATATTAAGATAGGACGTCTGAGGTGGATAGGGCATGTAATGCGGATGGAACAAAATGACCCAGCTAGAAAAACGCTCCTTGATATACCCATTGGTCATAGAAGAAGAGGAAGACCTAGAACAAGGTTCCTTGATAATATCGATGAAGACACGAGCAATATGGGAATACGTGCTTGGCGTAGGAAGACGATGGATAGGGACTACTGGAGTGAAATTCTTGAGGAAACTAGGACCCACGCGGGGTTGTAAATCCAGAATGATGATGAATTTACCACTTACATCTTCAAATAACAACTCCTCATTAGAACAATTAAGTCAATATAACACAGATGCACAAATACACTATAAACGCCCACACTCAGTATCTTCTTCTAGCAACAGAACTAGCATAACTGAAGAAGCTACTCATAGTGAACAAATTAAAATCCATGCACGTTTCTCCAAACCACAAACCAAAAAGAAACGTAAACGGCCAAATTGTGACTCAACCTTATCGGCTATGGCAAAAACAATCATACATGAACTTCATGAAAACTCCACAAATATGCATAATCCTAGCAGATAACATAATTGCTCTTCTTGAAAACTGTTATTTTTTTAAACATCTACCTCAACCTTAATGAAAAATAAATAAATAATAGATTAACTCGTATTATAAAAAAAAAAAAAAATAATAACCGAACTGTTAATGGATGATTCTATAAAATTACCCAATCTTGACTTTTCACACGAAACAACAGTGACACATATCAAAATTCACAGACATCTCAACCTACACCATTTTTCTTTCTAAACATAGCTTTTCAGGTAAATAGCGTCCTTTTTCTCAACACAGACAGTTCCTTATTCCACCATGGTGTATCCCTGGTGGAACTCCTCTACGTTAGAGGGCAGGTTTCTTGGAATGATGAAATGACAGCGTCATTTAGATCATTCTCTGCCATTTCTAGATCCGTGGCGTTATTTATCGTTCTCCTCATCCTCATCAACGTGGGTTCCGATAAGTGACTTTTGCCGATTTCCCCTCTTCGAATGTGTCTGAACAGCTCTCCTCCTCAGACACATGCCATTCTGATATAAAGTTGCTCAGGAAATTTGGGACTCTTGTAATGTCGATTACTTCCTTTCTATTTTTGGTTATGAAAGTCGGTTTTTGTCTACATTTAACATATCCAAATTATTTGTCATAATAAATTGCAATAATGACTCACTCCTTTTGTTGATGTCCGTGCTCCCCAGGTCCTGTGGTGTGCATTGGCGTCGCAGCCGATGAGCAGTTGGGTCCCTGTTTTTCTGCAGTGTCTCATCAACTCCTCCAATTCATTGGTCAGTATCGCTGCTGGATCGTCCGAAGGAAGATAGGCCGAGCCCAGAATAATTGCTCTCAGTCCTCTTCTTTCCCGGATCTTGACTCTTACTGTCGTCAGATCTCTGGAACAGACATTAAATAGCAGCAGTATCTCTAATTCCTTTCTGGCAATCATACAGGTCCGGGGGACTTCAGTAGATGTACTATAAATCACTTCTCCATTTAACCCTAAAACTTTGATCCCCCTTTGGTTTACCCAAGGCTCTTGTACATGGGTAATATCAAACGTCCTCTCAAGCACTACCAGGACTGCTGAGGCTGCCTTGCAGTGTTGAAGTGAAAGTGAATCCATAGTAAGCTTTGTAGTTCTTCTTCAGATTTCTGCAGGATTCTTCATCTATAGAAAAGGCCAGGGGCTGGACCCTTTCTCTATTTTCCTGCTTAACAGAGACCAGTTCTGTGTCCTCAGCATCGGATTCAGATGCTGAACTCGCGTCCTAATCATCTGTGTCTCTATGGATTTTGTCTCAGAAATGAAGACCAGGACCCTGATTCTCACCATTCACAATTCAACCGTCTGTGTTAATTAGCTTATGCATTTTAACAACTAGGGCTTCCCCTCCTTGATTAAGAGCTCTGATGGTATATCACCTACTTCTGAGGCTTTATGGTTTTTTAGAGCTTTGCTGTTTCAGCAATGGCATCCGTAGCTGATATTTCTACTTCTATTTCTGGAAGATTCTTCTTTGAATGAATGCCGAACTTCCAATAGTGATGACAGTAGAAGGAGTCCGGTGAATCATGGCGAAAGTATGTAATTCACGTCACTTTAACATAATTGAGGTGCTTGATGTAAATATTAAAATATATTTTGGAAGGGGAAGAATAGAATAAAGAAATGTTATTTGTTTATCTATATGTACAAAGCTTTATTTAGATTTTTTTGGAAATATTTTCCAAAATACTCTTGCTTCCTTCAAATGAAGAACTTGTTTAGTTGTTATATTTTGAAAAATTGTGTTAACATAGTTAAAAAAATAGCAGTATGCATTGATATATTTAAGTTAGAAGCAGAATTACATCCATCCTTGCCACTGCAAGGACAATATTTGGCATTACAGTTATCGCACAGAATTGGTTGTTGACAGTCTGGACCTCTACATTGATACATCGCCAAAGCATTATATTTATCCTTATCTACACAAGTGGTTTGGTTACCATCTGAATTTATGTGATCTATGCTCATTGCGCTGTCTTTGCAAGTTCTTATTATTATCTTTTTACCATTAACTAAAAACAATTAATATTTATATTATATTAATACGAATAATAATCATAATTAACAAAATAAAAATTATTTCCTTATAATGCACACAAATAAACTATGGCAATGATTTGTTTTTAAAGTAGCTTTCGGGGTCAAATCAGAAGGGCAGAGGGTGCTAACCGCTACCCAAATAAAACACCTACGCTTTATATAGCGACATATAACTGCCGCTCGCTATCAAATCAATCCAGACTTGTGTAAAACTGGAAAAAGAAATTGAAAATATAAAATGGCACGTCATAAAAATCAGGAAAGTGAGACGGAAATGTGATGAGCTATTGGAATTAGTGCCAGGAAACACATTCTACTACCGAGAGACATCAACGGGCCAAATAGGCGATATTGGATACCGGCATTGTGTTGAGCTTTCGACAACCTGTTTGATATCTTCTTCACGACTTCCAAGGTTTCCCGAGCCCCAGATACTACTACACTGATAACTAACCAATGCATTATTACTAATGGGAACAGAGGACGGTTCATCCATATCGTCGATGGTGACGTGCTTTGGGTGGGGGTTGGTGTCATGAGGGCTAGCGTGGTGATTGGCGCGAATATTTCTGACAGTAGGATTTTGATTGGCGGGTGGAGTGGACGATATGTTCTTTATGAGAGGTCTCCATGTCGAAGGTAACCGTATGCCGTCATCTCTTTTATTGAGACAATTTGGACATCATTGCAATGGCGTATTGATCTGGAGACAAGGGTATTATTGACTGAATTCGTTTGTTAAGATGGATGATGAGAGTTGGCATGCAAATAATTATTGGTAGGGGTGGGTTTTTGTTACACAGAGTGATGAAAACCTTGGGATTGGTTTTTCCTTGCACTTTGGTACTTTAAACTATGCACAATCACAGTATCGTTTTGGTTCATAAAATTTATATGACTCATCTTAATGTAACGCCTCTCCTCAAATAGATGTTACTACAATCATTAAAATAATTACAATTGCTTGTATTAGTTTAATTATTCTTATACGTTCATGTGTTTTGTATTATTTGATACTCGACACCTAAAACGAAACGAATTTTATATAATAAACGCTATACTTACTTGTCTGAATAATTTTCACACAGGTAGAAATATTTTGTAGCATAACTGCGCCAATTTCATTATATCGAAAATTACAATTTACGAGTGCAGGAATTTCGTTATTAAAATCATCTCCGCAACGTGAGTCGACGTCAGATCGACAGTCATAACATTTTATGGAAGTACCTATGAATAATTAAGATTGTTAATACTTTTGATAAAATATTTGATATCTTTGTTCAAATGAGACATTTTTGTTTCCAAATACTTAAAATTTAAGCCTATTTTTCTGAAATTTATGTTTTGAAACTCTTTCAATTCGTTTGTCTAGGTCCAGCGCCCTTGAAGCAACTGTTTTAAAACAACAGTTAAAAAATAGTTTTATCTACAATGCAAGCGATCGACTGGAGGGTTCCAAAGCTATGGTGAAAATAGATGGAGATATGACGCAGGCCTTTGATATTGAAAATTGAGTTAGACAAGGTCCTTATCAACAACACTTTTTAATCTAACTTTAGAAGGTGTTGTTAGAAAACTGGATATAAACGGCTGTACTAATACAAGATCAATGCAAATATGCTCATATGCGGATGATGTTGTCATAATAAGCCGCAACAAAAGGGTATTAAGCGAAAACGTTATAGAACTGAAGCGAGAAGCTGCTACGTTTGGTCTATATATAAATGAACGCAAAACAAAATATATGGAGTGTACAAAATCGAATCAACATGAGAATCTGAAGGTAGACAACTATAATTTTCACACATTTTACAAATATGCCTCCACTTTTCCCTACTTAGGCTCAATAATAAATGACAACAACAACATTAGTCAAGAAATACAAGCACGAATTCTTAGCGGTAATAAGTGCTTTTATGTATACAAAGACTTAATGAAAAGTAAGTTACTGAATCGTGAGTCTAAGCTTAGAATCTACAAAATAGTAATTAGACTACTGGTCACATATGGATGTGAATCGTGGATCCTCTCAACCATGAAAATCAACTGAAAATATTTGAGAGCAAAATACTAAGGAAGATATTTGGATCAACCCAATGCAGCGATGGTTCGTGGAGAATTAAAATGCACCACGAGTTGGATGAACTAATGCACAGCGCAGATATTGTTAGATTTGTAAAGTCACAAAGACTAAACTGACTTGGTCACCTAGAAAGAATACCAGATAATCGAGCTGTAAAAGTAGTCCAGAGATGGAAACCCCAAGGAAACAGAATAAGAGGAAGGCCCCGTAAAAGATGGATAAACTACGTAGAGAGGGATCTTAAAACCATGAACATCAGGCAGTGGCGAAGGAAAGTATCCGACAGGGCAGAATGGAAGAACATTGTTAGGCCAAGACTCACAAAGGGTTAAAGCGCCATTAGAAGAAAAAAAAAAGAAAGATGAAGAAGCAAGCGATTTACAGCCAGTTTAGAACCTAAATAAAACCTGTGTTCGCCCACGAACCGACTGGTTTTTGATTAGTTGTGTTATAATTTAATGTTATCACTTTATAATACAATGTTATATGGGGCAAAATGGTGGGTAAGTCCGTCTCAGACGGTAAAATATTTGATCAAACCATCGATATAATATACTAAGGATGGAACCTATGAATAAATACTTGCGTCCAAAGTAGCTAGTAACAATGGCCGATCTTGTTTCCGGAATGTCAGTGGTATATGAAAAAAATTCTTTTGGTACATATATATGTACAATAATTGTTTATTTCGTTTTTATTTACATTTGAATAAAAGATATAATGACGTGTAACATTTTAAAATTAAAAAATATTACTTTTATAACATATATATTTTACAGATACGTAGTTGCTCATCGCACGCCACTGACGTGGCAGGATTTTACGAATTTATTAATTTACCAAAAAGAATACATTAAATTATTGACTTAACACATAACGTTATCTGTTAAACATTAAAATATCGGGAAATAATTAATCACTTATCAAATTCACGTTGTTAATTGTAGCTAGTAATGTGACATCAGTTCTGTCGTTTATCATCTATATGTAAAAATATCCTTAGACAAGAACAGGCCCGAAACGCTAGATATTAGGAAGCTTTCCAACAATAATATTAATTAACAGATGCAGGAGAATTTAAATACCGAAATATCAAAAATCCTTAAAAATAACAATGAACCGCTGGAAAAGTGGAGTGAAATTAAAGAAGAGATTAGGACTTCAAGCACTAAGTTTTTACTACCTGATAAGAGAAAAAAGAAAGACTGGATGACTGCAGAAATCCTTGACATGATGGAAGAGAGACGGATATATAAAACTAAAGATACTGCCAAATACCGCGAAACCCATAGACGAGTTAGAGCTGAGATAAGAAAAACTAAAGAGAATGGTTCTCGGAGAGATGCGAAGAAATCGAACAGTGCGAAAAGATATACGACTGTCACAATATGCATAAGAAGATAAAGGAACTCACAACAAAGAAAAGTTATAATATTTTATCGAAAGGGCTATGCGATGATAATGGAAATCTACAACTAGACCCCGACAAAATAGTTAAAATCTGGGAAACTTATGTGGAACAACTGTTTAATGATGACCGTTCTAGTGGGTATACACTGAGCAATGATGATACTGGCCCTTCTATTCTAAAATCAGAAGTGGAGAATGCTATAAAGGGCCTTAAAAATAACAAAAGACCAGGCAACGATAACGTATACGGGGAAGTATTGAAAATGCTGTGCGAAACAAACAGTCAATTTCTAGACTCACTCGTCAGACTCTTTAACAATATTTATAACAGCGGGGAGTTTCCTGAAGACTGGCTAGAGTCAACTTTTGTTGCCATACCGAAAAAACCAAAAGCAAAGTCTTGTGATCAACATCGGATGATAAGTCTAATTAACCACATTTCGAAGCCATACACCAACGTTATTTACAATAGAATAAGCAAAAAATGCGAGGATAACATTGGAGATTCGCAGTTTGGGTTTCGGAATTCTCTTGGGACAAGAGAAGCACTTTTTAGTCTACAGGTACTCATCCAGCGCTGCAGAGATATGAACAAAGACGTGTACATATGCTTTATAGACTACGCAAAAGCATTCGATAATGTAAAGCACGAAAAGATAATTGAAGTTCTCCATAAGATCGGAGTCGACTACAGAGACATTCGAACAATAGCGAGTCTCTATTGGGGCCAAACAGCTAAAGTGAAAGTAGGATCTACATTGACCAATAAAATTGAGATCAAGAAAGGGGTACGACAGGGCTGTATCTTGTCTCCTATTGTCTTTAATATATACTCAGAAGAAGTATTTAAGATAGCGCTGGAAGAAAGCACAGAAGGCATAAAGATAAATGGAGAAATAATTAATAACATAAGGTGTGCTGATGACACTGTGATTCTAGCAAGTAGCATGGAGGAACTGAGTTGCCTAATGAGTAAGATACAAAAAACAAGTGCACAATACGGACTCAGACTAAATATCACAAAAACCAAATGGATGTTAGTAAGCAAAACCCAACAACCACCACAGCAACTGATATTAGACAATGAAAGAATTGAACACGTGGATTCGTACATCTACTTGGGAACAACAGTTAACTCAAATTGGGATCAAGCGAAGGAAATACGTATAAGAGTAGAAAAGGCAAGAGCATCGTTCACTAGCATGAAGCAAATTTTCACCTCTAAAAGCCTCACCCTACCTCTCAAAATTCGACTTCTGAAATGTTATGTATTCCCGGTTTTGTTATATGGAATGGAGGCGTGGACAATGACCGCAACATTGATGAAAAAAGTAGAGGCCTTCGAAATGTGGGCTTACCGACGTATATTAAGTATATCCTGGACTGAGCACGTGACCAACGAAGAGGTACTACGCCGGATAGGTAAAGAGAGAGAGGTAGGAATAAGTATAAAGAAAAGAAAGTTGGAATACTTGGGTCACGTTATGAGACATAATAAATATAGAGTACTACAACTGATCGTTCAAGGGAAAATAGACAGCAGAAGGGGTCCAGGGAGGAGAAGACACTCGTGGCTCCAAAACTTGCGGCAATGATTCGGATTGTCATCTGCTGAACTATTCAGATCTGCCGTAAACAAAGTCAGAATAGCTATGTTGATTGCCAACGTTCGGAACGGACAAGGCACATGAAGAAGAAGGACAGATAGAAGACAGGTAACGCTCATTTAATAAATAGTTGTAAAGTGAGTCCAGTTTCGATGTGATCGCCATGTTATGGTGCCCGTACGTTGCCCATTACCACCTCTCCGAGGGATACCAGGTCTACCGATTTTTCTGTAGATCTTACGATTTCAACTTTAATTTACTGATTTACTGAAACACTAAAAAATATGTAATGATAAAATCATGTTCAAAAAGTAATCAATATATCAGTGTTAAATTAAAAATTTTGAAAAAAATCTATTTATTGATATTCATCCATTATTCTCAATCTACTAAAGAAATAAAATATGACCTGGTAACCTTTTTGGTGTCGGTTTAGGCTTCAGTCAATTCCTTACGATTACGCGTCCCCTCTCTTTCCTTGTCTAAGAAAATATCAATATGCTCCATCCTTATCACATTATATCTATGGATCAAACTAGTTTGACTAAGCCAAAAAATTGACAAGATATGCGTCACGTCCTGAGTTTGATCAAATCCTCTAAAAATAGAGGATCTTCTATTTTTCAAGGTAAGTTTGATCAAACTTTAATTTTAATTGGTCGCAAAATATCTATAGTCGGTTCGCTATATTTACGCGGGTTTCGGACTAAAAATTTTATTGTAAGTACCCAGTTTTAATTACCTGCTCTTTGGGGAAATATCAACTGGTCAAATGAAATGAAAAATAATCCATAACTTTTTTTAATTAAATAATAATGGAAAATCTTTTATATAATTGACAGTATAATAAGGAGAATTACTTCATTAATGGAGTCTAATGTGGCTAATATAAACCTAATAATAATTTTATATTACACTTCACACAGAAAATATGGTCTATGTACATTTGTTCCATGGAGAGAATTTCTAATGAAAAATAAAAAAATTTAACTTGCCAACAAAAATGAAAATCAGTCATTATCATCAAAAATATCATAATCGTCATCATCATCACTATCATCACCATTAATTGTTATTATGATTGGACTTATTTCGTTTATTTTATTTTCACGAGTCCACCAATCTTCTATTAGTTTCTCGCACTTGAATATACAGTTGCACCACACTTCTGGAGTTACAATTGAAAGTGCCTTTCGCCAAGTTTCCCGAACTGCGTCGTCGCTATAACCGTTAGGCCCAATATGGTTGTCATAATATTGTTTTGCTATTCCCCATATATATTCGATGGGATTAAACTGGCAATGATACGGTGGCAGACGTAAAACTTGATGATCGTAACTTTCAATAATCTGATCCACAACAAAGGTTTTTGGTTTTGCGTGGATATTTGCCAAGCGTAATAATTCTGATTTTAAAATATGTTTTGTAAATGGTATATGTTCCTTTGTCAACCATTCTTTTATTTTATTAACAGTCCAAGAATTTGTTGGACTTTTGTTTAATACTTCAGAATGGTAAGGTGCATTGTCTAAAATAATTACGCTGGCCTCACTTAAACCTAGGAGAAGTTTTTCATGTAACCATTTTACAAACATTTCTGTGTTCATATTATCGTGATAGTCACTTGATTTTGATTTAGATGAAAATATTAAATCAGCACCTTCTATAAAACCCGATTTCCCTCCTGCATGTAAAATTATGTGTCGCTTCCCTTCTCCATCAGTACGTTTGATAGACTTTACGTTATCATCTTGCCATATTCTCTTGGTTGCACCCCTAGAAAATATCCATGTTTCGTCTAAATATATAAAATTTGCCCTTTCTTCTTTTAATTTAGAATATTTTCTTAGAAAGTTAATTCTTTTATGCACAACAGAACTTCTTTCACAAAGGGCTTTTCTGTTATCCTCCTTTTGAAATTTGAAACCCAAATTATGTATCACTTGCCATAGACTTGTTCTGCCAATTTCGTCAAATTTTCTATCTTTTAATTCCGAGAGAATTGTATTTAAGGTCACATGTTCCTTGTTGTTTATCCGACACCCTATTAGGGTAAAAGGAAGGGGAGAAAGAAAGAAATGTTCCTTGTTGGCTCGCATTCGATAAATGGTCACGAATTTCAAATTTGTTTCCATCTGGAATATCTTTCGTTTTCAATGATAGGCGAGTTTTTCGGTGATCTTCTTTCGGCCGTTCATTATTGCGAACACACGTCTAGGCATTTTTAAATATTTCCACCAAACATACAATGTCAACACTAGCAAAGAATCAATTCAACTGCAATATTGTAACAAATTTATACCTACCCTAATGTTATTTTAATGTAATTTAAAATATGACCATTAATGCAGTTTTTACCTAATTTTCTGGGAAGTCGTTTACTGCAACTGGTTATCAATGAGTCATTAGCATAATTTTGTTAATCCGAAACCCGCGTAAATATAGCGAACCGACTATAAGGACAAATGACAGTCCGCAGTTAGACGTGTTCGTGATGAGAAATTCATTTTTCCTTTTTTTCTTTGGTCGACAGTGTGTGGTTTATTGGTCTTCCAATTTTGTTTTAAAAAAAAATAAAAGTTTAAAATATCTTGGAGCCAGGAACAAATTTTTACATGATTGATTTATATCTAGAAAGAAGCTATATACCGTACCACCAGTGTTTTTATTTTTCCTCGGGCAAGGTTCCATGATACTTTTATGATTGGTTCCATCTGGTAGTTGTCCAAAAGCCAATGGTACTATAATGAAGTATAAGGTTGCTCAAAATGATTGGATGCTATCATATCCCAGTAAGACTATTACCATTCTTAATGTTGTTGAACTTGCGGGCCAGGCTTTTGAGAACTCTTTTACAATCAAATATATAGTAGCAGGCTTAAAAAAACTGGAATATATCCATTTAATAGAAATGAGGTCTTGGATGAAGACTTTGATGCAGCAAACGTCACGGACAGGCCTATTGTAGAACACCCCATAGAAGCCTCAAACACACCTATTGAACCGCAATCATAAACTAGTTCTTGTACTTTTAGAACTCCTCAACCTACAACTGTTATTGAAGCTTAAGGCTCTCCATTATTTCCTTTCGAGGCTGTTCGACCATTTTCGAAGGCACAAGCTAGAAGTGGAAAATCGCACAGTAAACGCTAGGCAGGTCTAAAATGCTTACTGAAATGCCAAAAAGAAGGAACTAGAGCAACAGAAAACAGATAAGGAAAAGAAAATTAAGGTTACAAAGAATGTTTTACAATAAATTGAAACATCTAGCGAAAGTGTTTATATATTTATATATAATTTATATATAATTTATATTCCTATAATTTATCTGATGATGAATGTGTTTTTGATGATGTGTGTTTCGAAGACATGTCTGTAGATGACTGCATTATTGTTAAATTGTGTGCCAAAGAAACTGTTGTTCACTACGTTGCTCAAATTAACTAAAAGGAAAGGATAAACATTCAATTTTCCTGAAATCAACGATATTTCCACAATGCAAATGGACAATGTAGTTCGGAAACTGCCATCCAATACGAAGGGCACTGAAAGAACTCAATCTTTTATTTCATTTAGGTTTGGCCAAAGTCAATTTAATTTTCGATAAATTTATGTCATTATTTTTTTACTATTTTAATAAAGTTTAGTTGGTTTATGTAATGCGTGTTAATGTTTAAAAGTACCCCATGGGGAATACCTTTCAACATTGGAAAAAAAAATTCCCCAAAAATTATGTTATACTGTACAAAATATATACCAGTAGACTACAGAAGATAAAATATTGTTTATGTTTTCTTTAGAAGCGTGGAGAGCTCCCGTAGGAAAAACTGTTGAAAGGTGCCCCCCCCCCCTCCTGCGGTATTTAAGTATTCAATGCAGTCTTAAGAATTGTACATTTCCCATTGCTTTGGAAAGTTACAGAAATTATTTCAATTCCCAAAGCTGTTAAATCACTATAATAGAAGATGATAAATCACATCGCCCATTAGCTTGCAAACAATAATCTCAAAAATCTTAACCCTTAAGTACCATGGGGGGGTCAAAATTGACCCCCCGCGTTTTTAATACCAAGTTTCGCTACCGAAACATAGATTGAGCATTGCGCGCTTTCTGCTAATCTTCGACCGGTAGGTGATTTATCGATCTACGAAAATTCCGTTAGTTTATCTGTTACTACTGCAGAGTTAGGCATGCATAGGGTCAATTTTGACCCGCTTATGGTATAAGTGTTTCTAGTGCAATTAACGAGTAATTTGAAATGGCGGGGTGTAGTCGCAATAAACGTCCTCTGACACAGAAAGAACTTGAAGAGGAGGGATAAAAAATTATGGATAATGGACTAGATAGTGACAGTGAGTTTTTAGACCAGGCTAGTGAACACAGTGATCACGAAACAGACAGTGAAGAGGAATGGGACGATGATGACGAAAAAAATTGGCAAATGAATAATTTCGAAACTGGTAGTGAATATTCGAGTGAACAAAGTGATATAGCTGACTCAAGGGATGTGTTTTATGGCAAAAATAGGTACCAGTGGTCTAAAGCTTCTCCCACCTTTTCTCGTACAAGTAAGCATAATTTAATTAGTCATTTACCTGGTGTTATTGGAAAAGCTCGAGCTAGTATGCCAGAGAAACCAGTTGATGCTTGGGAATGTATTATTAACCACGATATATTGCAAGAAATTCTTGAGAAAACCAATGAACGAATAACTAATATGGCTTCTAAATATAATTTACACAATTTATCGTGTCAATATACCAATCATCTTGACATAATTGAATTAAAGGCCTTCTTAGGCTTATTATATTTAGCTGGGGTATTTAAATCCAATAATGAAGATTTAAGGTATTATTTGCTACAAATGGTACTGGCCGTGATATATTTCGAGCAACCGATGTCACTAAACCGATTTTATTTTTTGCTTGCAAGCCTTTGTTTTGACGACCCAGCTACTAGACAAGAACGTATTGCGCACGGAGATAAACTGGCAGCTATATCCAATATTTTTAATATGTTTATAATTAATTGCCAGTCCAATTATAGCTGTGGTGAATATCTCACAATAGATGAAATGCTTATTGCATTTAGAGGAAGGTGCCAATTAAGGATGTATCTCAAAAATAAGCCAGACAAATACGGTCTGAAAATGCAGTGTTTAGTAGACTCTAAGACACATTATTTGCTAAATGGTTTTATATATACTGGAAAAGATACACGCAGAGCAAATCCAAAAAAGTTATCCATCCCCACTCTAGATGTTTTGACACTTATTCCACCAATTTCTGGTACAAATGGAAACATAACAGCAGATAATTGTTTTTCGTCCATTGAGCTCATAAAAGAACTGAGAATCCATAAAATTTCATATGTTGGAACTCTAAAAAGAAATAAAAGGGAGGTTCCTGCTGAATTTCAACCCCAAAAAACAGGCCACCTAATTCTGCCTTATTTGGTTTTACAGGAAGCGAGAGCCTTGTATCTTTTGTTCCTAAGAAAAATCGTGAAGTGTTGTTAGTGTCAACTATGCATCATTCCAATACAATGGTTAATGGAAAGCCAGAGATTATAAATTTTTTACAACGAGACAAAAGGTGGGGTGGATTCATTGGATAAGAAATGTGCATGCTATAAAACTGGCAGAAGAACTCGTAGATGGCCTCAAGTAATATGGTTTCGTATTTTGGACATTGCAGGATTAAATGCTAACGTAATTTTTAATGGAGTTCAGCAAAATCAAATAATGGAAAGAAGATTGTTTCTAACCACTTTAGGTCAAGAACTTATTAAGGCCCATTTAACTCGTAGAGCTCAGCAAACTTGTTTACCGAGAGAAATTCGTAGTGCCATTTTTAAAGTTTCCGGACTTCCGGAACCAATGCCTGCCGCAAATCCAGAGCCACAACGACGAAAAAAGAGGGGAAGGTGTAAAATGTGTCCATATTCCAAAAACCAAAAGAAACAAAGCTCATCGTGCGATAAATGTCGAGATTTTATTTGCAAAAATCATTCCCGCATACAGACGTTATGCATAAGCTGTGTTGAAAATTAAGATAAAATCATGCTTGTTATTTTTGAGATACGAAATCTAAATCGATTTTTTTTATTTTAGGTAGGAGCTATGATACCTAGATTTCACCATTGGATATAAAAAAACTGCACATTGTTATTATTTTTCTTATAATTCGAGAAAGTGCATAGCTATGTTAATTTGACTGAATACAAAAGTTTTTTTTAAATAAAGTTATATGTAATTAACCAAATTCGTTTATTTTTATATAAATGTAAAAGTAGCTGTAAACAAAATAATTTAAAATAAAACAAGTTAAAAAAAGAATATTTTTTGATACAAAAAACAATGGGGGGGTCAAATTTGACCCTGCCATGGTACAAATGTTACTATTTTTGGCCATGGTAGTTAAGGGTTTAAAGAAGCTGATACTGTTAAGAATAAGAACCACTCCTATCAGATCGTGAACTAATACCTGCTCACCAATTTGGATTCAGGTCCCAACTGTTGTTCTGGAGATATCAAAAATTTTAATAAAAGTGACTTGTATCGATCTTAGCCGAAAACCTAACCTTAATAATTTTTTTCTTGAACACAAATATTTAATATTTACATCCAAAACATTTGTCATTTGCGTTTATGATTAATTAATTTCAATTTTGTTAATAATTATTGTTACATAATATAGGTAACTTGTATTCAACTGATTTTTAATTTCTTAACGTTTATGAGATAGATGTATTAGAGCACTACAAAAGAATTTTTTTCATAACTGGTATACTGATTTTAAAACACTTACCGTCTTTTACAAAAAACGTAAAGAATAAACATAAAAATAATACAATTTTACCCATGATTGTCTTAGTCAACTTGTTTGTGTTTATGCATCAATTAAAACTATTACTTTTTTTTTGAAGCATTTAAGGTCAAGCAGAATTCCATCTCCAACTGGTATTCATGAATAATAATAAAAGAAAAAAAATTCCAAGGTTACCTTTTCTTACATACTGCAGTAATCATTTCCAATAAAATCATATATACAGAGTGGACCAAAAGTATGGAAACGCCTAATTATCTATTAAATGGATGGTTCAAATTACACAAAACAGGGACAAAGCTATTTTGCAATTTTAAAATTTGAAGTTTTATGTTTGTTACGTTGCCAGATTTATCATTTTTCACTTATCACTTGGTTTTTTAAATGCAACACCCTCTATATTGTATCTTTCCTGAAATCTCTATTTTTGAACTGTATACAATACTTTCAACTTTATCTAGTCTGAAACATCTTGAAAAATAAAGCAAAAGTCTAGAAACGCCGAATCGTATTAAACAATTTTTTGATTCAAACTATGTACAACTAATATTATTCTGATTCTGTAGCTATTTTATTGTAGCATCTTAATGGATTTTACTATTTTTTTTGAGAATAAGCCACAATTTTACTTTGAAATTAAGTTTATTTGACATTTCGATTTCCACTTCGGAAATCGTTCTCAAAATACAAAATATTAACAAATTTTGTTTTTGTGGCAGTTTGATTTGTGGTTGTTTTTGACAATTCAGGCATTATATTATACATTTTAAAGTAGATGTAGCGGATTCTAGTTCCGCATGTAATATAATTTATTGAACCTAAACACACACACACGGCGGTGTGTGCGGGAGGATTTTGAGAATATGGAACAAAGACAAAGACAAAAGTTCAGTAAGTGTCTGTTTTATTATTTAATTACATTCTAAATAGCTTCATCCTGCCATGGAACTGATCCAGCTTCGGGCATGAAATAGTTCACGAATTCTGTTCGAACTAAATTGGCAGTATTACCACCTATTGTTCTTACTTCATGGGTTAGGTTTTCGTAACTAAATTCTTCAGATACGTTATTATCACTGTTTCACTGTTTGAACCCTCCTTGTCTCTTATAAAGTTGTGTAGAATAGTATATGCGTTAACAGTCCATACAGCTGTTGTTTTATCGATGTCTAAAGGCCGATAGAATATTCTCCACTTATTATCTAAGATACCGAAGGCACATTCAACGTATCTCCTAGCTCTAGCCAAACGATAGTTGAATATTTGCTTATTTTTGTCCAGATGCGTCCCGCCAAAGGGCCTTAATAAATTTGCGTGTAATCCGAAACCTTCGTCTCCAATGACCACATAAGGAACTCTCGTTTCTGAGTCTCTTGTTAATGTGCATGGTGCTGGTATTTGTAGACTGCCGTCTAGCATCATTTTCCAAAATGTTGTCTCCTTGAATATTGATGAATCGCATTCTTTTCCATAAGATCCGACACTGGCGTATACAAAGCGATAGTCGGAGTCTACGATCGCTAATAATATGATGGAAAAAAATCCTTATAATTGATATACAGTGAACCACTATTTAGTGGTTTTTTAAGTCGGATATGTTTTCCGTCGACAGCTCCGAGACAGTGGGGAAAATTAGCTTTTTTGTTAAATCCACTTGCTATCTGTTCCCATTCGTCGACTGATGTAGGAAGTCGCATAAATTTTTCACTTAAATTGTTCCATATGCATCTTGAAACTTTTTTAATAATATTGCTAACAGTCGAAACATCAACGCGATACGTGTAATGAAGATCTTCAAATGAACACCCGGATGCTGCATACCTGAAAATAAAATTGTTTTATACTTGTTTTAGGAAAATTTGTTATGAAAAAGTGGAGACAGATGAGAGATGTCTGGATGAGAACACGAAAAGATAAAAAGAATTGCAAGACGTCTGGTTCCGCTGTCTCAAACACAAAGCCCTACAAATATCATAATCAGATGCTGTTTTTGAAAAAAGTAATTGCTGCTGGTGAAACACACGAAAGCGTCTCTGCTAAACAAACTGAAGAACACACCGAAGATGACACCACTACATCGAATGAACCTACAAACGAAGATGACAGTGTGACTACAATGACACAACTTGACAATGACAGTCAAAAGGACAAACAAAATCTAAGAAGTAGCTCCCCTGCCAAAACGCAGAGCACCAGCCAAATAAAATTTATTGAAATTGATGCCAAAATGATGAAAGTAGTAGCAAATACAAATTGTTGTTGAAATTTGCAGGTAATTCAAAGAGACCTATTAAATTATCTCTAAAAATTCCACACCAAACATTTATTCTCATTTTATGTTATGTTGAAAATGTGCTTCTCTGACGGCATGACGATTTTCGTTATTCCAAATGTGACAATTTCTCCAGTTATAAACGCCTCTACGTGTGAAAGTGACTTCATCAGTAAAAATAATGTTAGCGAAATTGTTATTGGCACTTGTCCTGTCCATAACAAATGTGCAAATTCCATGCGTCAAGTAAGATATGTGGATAGCAAGTTCTGCGCTGGTGTAAAATGGTAAGGTCTTAAGTTTTATTTTTTTAATATTCTGAAAACTGGAAGATGGTGTATTCCAGTTATTGCTGATAAACGTCTGGTATTTAACTAGGTTCATTAGTAATTCTTACTACCACTCATCCTCCTGCTTCACTGTAATTATTTTTGGACGTCCAACAGCAGGCATAAAGGTCAATGGAATACCAATGAACAACATTAGATATGCGGACGATACTATCATAATAGCAGACAACCTACAAGACCTCCAAAAGCTAATGAACAAGATAGTTGAGTATGCAGAAGAATATGGATTATCAGTAAACATTAAGGAAACTAAATTTATGAGGATATTAAAAACCGAAAATAATGATAAAAGCCTGACAATTAACGGTAAAACTTTAGAACAAGTTAAAAACTACAATTATCTTGGCACAATAATTAATCACACAAATGATTACTCCAAAGAAATCAAAGTTCGAATAGAGAAAGCACGAACAAACTTCAATAAAATGAAAAAAGTACTTTGTGCAATAGAACTGAAATTAGACTTGAGATTTAGGCTGGCAAGGTGTTATATTTTCTCGACTCTGCTTTAGGGGATAGAAACATGGACACTTAACGCGTCGACTACTAAAAAGTTGAAAGCATTTGAATTGTGGGTGTATAGAAGAATCCTGAAGATATCATGGACCGAGCATGTAACAAACAACGAAGTCATGAGAAGAGTCAACAAAAGAATGGAAATATTGGAAACCATCAAGACACGAAAGCTGCAATACCTGGGGCATGTTATGCGTAATGAAAGATACAACATACTTCAATTAATTATACAAGGGAAAATCCAGGGCAAGAGAAGTGTAGGAAAGAGAAGAATCTCATGGTTGCGTAACTTGAGGGAATGGTACGGATGGTCATCAATCGAACTATTCAGAGCGGCAGCATCTAAGATCAAAATAGCCATGATGATTGTCAACCTCCGTCGCGGAGATGGCACGTAAAGAAGAAGCTGAAGTTAACCTACCTCCAGACTTCACCATCCATAACATGCATCTGAGCGCATCTTTAATCTTGCTGGACTAAGTCCATGTCTCTCATCTATACATCATTACTGGACATATCACGATTAGGTACAAGATCTTCTTTGTATTCCACTGACAACTCTGAACGTAAAGAACTGTAGTAGACTGAAATAGTTATATTAGCTGTCAACCTCACTTTTGTTGTTTACGCCTCTTTGTCATAAATGACGTGCTTGCTGTAAATATTTAAATGCACTTTGGAAGGGAAAGAATAGAATAAAGAAATATTATTTGTTTATCTATATTTCAATATCTTTATTTAGACTGTGAGAAGTTGTGTTAACATTGTTAATAAAATAGCAATACACATTGATGTATCCAAGTTAGAAGCAGAATTACATCCATCCTTGTCACTGCAAGGACAATATTTGGCGTTACAGTTATGGCACAGAATTGGTTGTTTACAATCTGGACTGGTACATTGATGCATCACCAAAGCATTATATTTATCCTTATCTACACAAGTGCCTTGTTCACCATCTGGATTTATGTGATCTATACTCATTGCGCAACTTCTTATTATTATCTTTTGACCATTGACTAAAAACAATTAATTTTTATTAATAAGAATATTAATCATATTTACAAAAACAAAGAATAAACACTTTATATAAAGCATTTTTGAAGCGAAGCTTCTATACTGGCGTTGTATTAGGTATTAGATGGTATTAGGTATATCCCGCCACTAGGAGGTATAAGAAATGAAATACAGCACCGTTAGGCTGGTAGCTAACTGTGGAAGTATATGTCTCTCCTAGTGCATATAAAATCAGTTTTTAAAACGGTCATTACAAATGGTTTATTTAACCAGCAAATGTGATAAGCTTAATTAATTAATATACTATTAAAAATCAAGAACATCTTTTAAATTCAGAACAAAGGTATTCAATGAGTTTCATTCTTCTGATAATATAGAGTCGAAATGGAAATGTACCAGAAAAATATATGCGACAAATGGAAGAAATCTTTCTATAATTATTTTTTTTATACGTTCATGCATTTTGGTATTATTTGTTTCTCAACACAAAAAATAACGAAACCGATTTTGTTTAATAAATTCTATACTTACTTGTCTGAATAATCTTCATACAGGTAGAGGTTTGTAGGGGTATATCGGTGACATCAAATCCAGGTCTAAGAAAATTACAATCTGTGATAGAAAGAGTTTTATTGTTAAACTCATCTCCACAATCTGGGTTCACATCAGATCGACAGTCCCAACATTTTATGGCAGTACCTGTCAAGATTTATCGTTGTTAATACTTTTGAAAAAATCTTTAATACCTCTGTTCAAATGACATTTTGCATCGAAATACCTAAAATATTGGAACCTACAGCTTATACGATTTACAGTGACAATATCGATTGTAAATATAGACGTAGGTATGTGGTAAAATTTCAGAATGCGATATATGATGCAATCGTCAGAATGCGCCCGCCCATTTAAAACTATGTGTTAGGGTAGACTGGGTAAGGTTGTAACAATTTTTCTTTAGTGCTTCATAGCACAACTATTATAGCTGTAAGCAACGATCAAAGTCTTTGATGTGAAGTAATATTCATTTGTCTTTAAATTAATGTCAAAACCAATAGTTCAAGTAAAATAGTTTGGAGGGAATATGTCATTTAAATAAGTGTGTGCGATTGTTACAACCGACCCCATACCAGGGGCGATTGTAACACGAATAGGGGACAGTTGTAACATTCAAAAATAATACATAAATCACACATATAAAATCAGTTTTTTATTTTTAATCTGATTTTAATTTATAAAAATTATCAAACAAAATCTGAGTTTAAACAAAATATATTTTCCTATATTTAATCAGACTCATCACAGTTGTGGCATATTATATGTATAATATCTACTCCCATCAGTACAGGCCACGTGAGACCATTGTTTGCGGCTACCTTGGCACTGAATCCAACTGTCTCCAGATCGTCTCGCTGAATAGGTCTCTAAGCAAATAAGACAATATTCTTCTTCTGATCATGATTCTGATGGTGTATTAATCTTCATTTTCTTCGCTTTTCCTTTCCCTTTATTTTTGATTTCCTTTTCAGTAGATGATCCGAGTACTTTTTTCTTTGTTTGTCTATTTTTCAACCGTTTCTGTCGCTCTTCATACTCCTTTCTAGCAGCTTCCTTTTCTAGAGTATCTCTGTAGATAGCAGACTTTTTGGTTTTTCGACCTCTGTTTCCTAGTTTTCTAGGTGGAGCTTTCGGGTAAGGCCGTAAAGTCTCAGGCGAGAACACAGACTGCTTGCTTGTAGACGGTTCTGATGGCTGACACAAAACAGCATCACGAGGAGAGATGTCTGATTCCAGATTCATTGTAACAGCTTGCCATTCTTGGCTAGGTTCTAGAGATGTTTATCTAGACGGTGTTTTTGTTGCTTCTGTTGAGAGTAAACCTCTTCTCCGGACACTGGAACTCACTTAAGCATGGGTGTATGTTACCTGAAGTAAAATCTAATTAAAATATTAAACATCATATAATATTATCAACATCATGTACAATCTTTGGTAACACATTTCATTTTAAAGGGTTTTTACCCAAATATTTTGGTGGCTCAGGCATGGTAACCTGTATTTTAACCTGATGATGGAACAGTTGTTCCGAAAACGTTCGTGCTTTTAATGTTGCCATTTTAAGGGTTTTTATAAAATAAAATATACCCACATACAAAGACTAACCTCTTTTGTTATACGTGGTATACAGCCAGCTACAGGAATTATTTTCCTTGTGGATTTTGAATGTACTAATGTTTGTCCTTTGATTGGTAATGGTAAAACTGCCACATATATAACAAAACGAATCGGAACTGTTTTCGCACTCACGACGTGTACGAGCAGAGGTAGCCATAAGGAAACGACTCAGTTCAAACACACTAAGTAGGTCACTTAAGTAAGTTCACTAAGTAGTTCTACACACTTAAGGAACAAAATACTAAATGCTGCTAACCAACACACAATGTTTCACCACGGTATAACAGACTTAACTGAAGTGAACACGGTAAAAGTCAAGTCTAGACCAGTTGCAGTTATCAGCGCGTCATTCCCCCACCAACATGCGCCCCACCCACATAGAAAACGAACGTGACGTGATAAAAGAAAAGTAAAAACAGTTTTGAAATCAGCACGCCTAATTCTATAGAAAACAGCTAAAAAATCTAACTCAATAGAAATTGAGTTTCAAATTGTTCCCCAATGTAATAAATGCAAAGAAATAGGTATAACGTCCTACTACATGGCAACAGCGCCGGAAGAAATGACAAAGGCTGAAGACAAAGATCCTGGCACCAAAAACCTCAGTTCCGTAACAGTTTACAGCTAAGAGTTAAAGCTAAGTTAAAAGAAGCATTAAACTGTAGTTTCGTCTCAGCGCTGATCATTTTGAACCGCTGCAAATAAAATTATAGCAAATTATGATCACCAACGTTCGATAATTGGATGCAGTACTAGAAGAAGATTCAGTATTTTTATAATCTTATTAAATAAATGACTGATATTAATATTGATTTTTTTGCTAAGCAAAGCCCAAACATTTTAATGTTTGATAAAATTTGATTTATTACTATTTTGAAGATATAAAAAATTGTAATAAAAATACCTTATATCGATTATAACAGAAAACCTAGCCTTAATAATTTTTCCTGAATAGGGATAAATGTTTAACATTTATATCAAAAATCTTGGCCTATTTGTCTAAAAAAATATAGGCTACTTTAAATCAACTGATTTCGAATATTTCAACGTTTACGGAATATACTTATCAGTGCACTATAAAAGAAAAAAATTATACCTGGTATACTCATTATAAACTTACCGTCTTTCACGAAAAACGTAAAAAATAAACCTAAAAATAATAGAATGTTGCCCATTTTTATCTTAGCCAACTTGTTTGTGCTTATGCGTCGATTAAAACTATTACATAACTATTATATTATTACGACTTATAATACTTTTGAAGAAACGTTCAAGGTCAAACTGAATTCTGCTTGCTATTAGTATTCATAAACTGCAGTTATGATTTCCATACTTTTAATTAATTTGTTTTTAATATTTATGTTCTATGTTGTATCATATAGAAATATATTTTTTTTTGTAGGTAAAGTTTTCGATAATTTTATAATTTCAATAATAAGTATACAGAATTCGTTTATAATATAACGGATATTCTAATACCAGAAAATCTGTTTAGACATTAGAAGTGAATTTGTAAAAAAAATTAAAAACTCCAGATAGGTACCCATCGTTTCTTTCCATCAACCACCAAAACTTACTGAAAAAGTATTTTGTAACGCGTAACGGTAATATACAGGGTGTTTCAAAAATGTATGTCATAAATTAAATCACGCATTATGGGGACAAAGATAAATTGATTGAATCCAACTTACCTTAGTACAAAAGTGTACACAAAAAAAGTTACAGCCCTTTGAAGTTACAAAATAAAAATTGTTTTTTTGCATTATCTCCTAAACTACTTGACATTTTGTAATAAAAATGGTCACGTTACTTTCTTGTTCTGAAAGCATTTTTCATACAAAAGAAACAACAAAATCTAAGCGTACCTACAGAAAAATTTTATGAGGGGTGTGCAGCCATAAAGCCCCCCAAACATTTGAGTACGTTCAAATCAAATGAGTTTTGTGGGGTCATTAGTTTAACACATTATTTTTAAAAAATTTTTGCTTCTTGTCACTTTTTCGAAAAACTAGTTTTTTCCTAGTTAGCCATAAAATTACAATTAGTTTCTACGGATACAATAATTACAAACAGTTCCATCAATAATAGTCAATAATTTGAAGCTATCATTTATTGTGTGAATAAGATTAATATTGAAAATTTTGATATTACAATGGCCTACACATTTCAGGAGATTGCAGATATGCATTTAACTTTGGGTAAGTTGGGTCAGATTAAATTTGATTTTGATTTGATTTCAATAAACTATTGGGAATAACGTAGGTGAATGTCAAGGAAATAGTGCAGCAGCCTCAAGGCGTTATGAAGTAAAATACCCCAATCGAAATACACCCGATAGACGATTATTTCTGACCATTGATCATCGTTTACGGGAAACGGGTACATTCCAATCGCAAGTTGCTGGCAATAGTGGTCGTCCAATAATGGATGCAACTGATGAAGACACTTTAGAAATTATTGAAGAAGTCCCTGGAATAAGTACAAGGGTAATAGCTGCTCAACTAAATGTTCCTCACGTAAGGGTTTGGAGGCGTTTGAAGAATCAGCTGCTTAAACCCTATCACTTAACAACGATTCAAGAGTTATTGGTTGAAGATTATTCTAAAAGGATTGGATTTTGCGATTGTTTGTTAATGGAAAACACTCGAAATGTTAATTTTATTAGAAATATTTTGTTTACCGACGAGGCTACCTTCAGTAGAAATGAAATAACAAACCATCAAAACGAGCACATTTGGGCCGACGAAAATCCTCACGCCAAAAAAACGACTCATCACCAAAGGACTTTCAAAGTTAATATTTGGGCAGGAATTGTGGATAACAATCTAATAGGCCCAGTATTTCTTCCCAACAATTTAAATGGTGATAATTATTTGCAGTTTTTGTTAAACAATTTTCAAGAGAATTTGGAAGAAGTGAATATTGCAATAAGGCAAAATATGTGGTTTCTACAAGATGGCGCTCCACCGCATTACAGTAATGAAATACGGAAATACCTTTGCAGGCAGTATCCTGGTCGGTGGATTGGAAGGGGTCGTGACGCACCTATTTCTTGTCCACCCAGAAGTCCAGGTCTTAACCTCATGGACTTTTACTTTTGGGGGTTTATGAAAGAGAAAGTGTATTCTGTAACAATAGAGGACGAACAACAAATGAGGGTTAGAATAATTGAAGCTGCAAATCATTTTGTCAGAAAAATATGATTTTTCAGCGCATTCGATTTTCCTTATTAAACCGATACCGAATGTGTATTGAAGAAAATGTGGGTCATTTTGAACATTTATTGCAATATCATATTTATAGAGGTTATAGACATTTTTTGTACTTGTTAATTCATTTAAGCCATTTATTTAGTTGCACGTAATTTTTTAAAGGTTAATGATAAGAGCCGTAACTCAATAAAAACTGTTTTTTGAAAAAAGTGATAGGAGGCAAAAAATTTTAAAAAATAATGTGTTAAACTAATGATGCCACAAAATTCATTTGATTTGAACGTACTCAAAAGTTTGGGGTGATTTAGTGCTGTACATCTCCCTTAAAATTTTTTTGTGCGCTTAGATTTTGTTGTTTATTTTTTATAAAAAATGCTTTCAGAACAAGAAAGTAACGTGTCCATTTTTATTACAAAATGTCAAGTAGTTTAGTATCGCAATAAACGGTACCCAACTCGAAAAAGTAAGCGAATACAAATACTTGGGAACCCTCATCAATGAACAAGGGGATCAAAATCATGAGATAAAAAGACGTATTGAAATTGCCAGGTCTACCTTTATAAAAATGAAAAAAATATTTTGTAATCGTGATATTAGTATTCAGCTACGAACTAGAATGTTAACATGCTATGTATTCAGTACTTTGCTTTACGGTGTTGAGGCATGGACTCTTAAATAGAGGAATGTTAAAAATCTTGAAAGCTTTGAGATGTGGTGCTACCGCCGTATACTTAAAAAAAGTTAGGTGGATAAAATTACAAATGAAGAGGTAATACGCAGAATAAATAGCGATCCAGAAGTTATACTGAATATAAAAAAGAAAAAACTTGAATACTTAGGCTACCTGATGAGAGGACAAACGTACACATTCCTACAAAATATAAAGCAAGGAAAAATCCAAGGACGTAAAAATCCAGGCCGTAGAAGAATGTCCTGGATGAGAAATTTAAAAGAGTGGTTCGGCTGTACCGCTAACGAATTATACAAAACAGCAGTAAATAAAATTAGAATCGCCCTAATGATATCCAATCTCCGATAGGAGAGGCACTCAAAGAAGAAGAAGAAGTAGTAGTTTAGGAGATAATGCAAAAAAAAACAATTTTTATTTTGTAACTTCAAAGGGTTGTAACTTTTTTTGTGTACACTTTTGTACTAAGATAAGTTGGATTCAATCAATTTATTTTTGTCCCCAGGATGCGTGATTTAATTTATGACACACATTTTTGAAACACCCTGTATAGGTACGAAAGAAAGCAGTTACATCGGGTTTTCGTTACATCTTTAAAAAAGTAAGCTCCACAAAAGGAAAAAGAAAAAAGCATAGATAGTGTTACGATAATTATTATGGCGTATAAAACTGTAAAAATATTATGACTAATTCTTTTCTATTCTAGTTATTTAGGCGCTCAGTTGAAAGACCTGTTTACCTGCATTCTGATGAGTCACCCACGACTTAAAATTTCCAAAAGCAGGCCGAATAAAACCAGTATGAACGACCTTCTGGGCTCTTCGATGGGGGATCGCGGCGATTCCGGAACTAACGGCATTTTATATTTAAAGAGGAATTTTGTTAACAGGACAGTTAGTTTTTGAACATCGCGTCGAGTTTTAAAAATGTAACGCACGTAGATGAATTATATAATTATTAGTGTAAATAAATTAGTTATATTGTACAAATAAAAACTTTAATAAATTTGTAAGTGTTATAAATATAACCTTTAATAATAAATAAAGACAATAAATTAGATTAATAAAAACAGTTCAATACACTTCATGATAAATTTGAAATTTTACACAATTTTGATACTAACTTTGTTAAAATCGAAGAATATTATTTAATAACTGATTAATAAGTGATTAGTGATTTTGCCCGTCTTAGTGATGAAATCTTAGTGATTTTGACCGTCATCATGAGACGGACGGGGGATCCAATCAATTGCATCTACAATCACTCCACTTCATTTTTTATGTCTTTCTCCTACTGAAGGCTAGGACGGCAACAGAATAATATTTTAATATGTTGTACAACTTTCATAACAAATAAGTCACTTTTGGAGAGTCGCTCAACTTTTTGCGTAAAGTCGTCTTATGAAATCAATCTACATATAAAACCAGCGTAATTCTAGTTTGGCGATTTATTTGTTCGGAAGGCTCGAGTTTTGTATTATATTTTTTACCGATCACCAAATTCGCAGCCAATTTCTTAGGATCAACAAAATGTTTGAGGACCACACCAATACTTAATTAATTGTCAAAGAAATCACAATAATGTTTTATTATCTCTTTTGATTATACAATTTGTGGTCGCAGGAATAAATTAAATTATTCTTCTTAGGTTTTTCCATATAACTAAAATATTATGTAAGGTTAGCTCAAACATCTTTAACTTCAAAAAGTTCAGTAATGTCTTCATTTAGCAATTCATCTTCAAAATTGTGTCAATGTTGATCTCTCGCTAGGTTATACTCGTAGAATGTTGCTGTAGATTGGAACGGTTGAATGTTTTTAACCTTACAGCCACTTCCACTGGATGAAATAGCTTCTCTTTCATATATAAAAAGTTATGTTGCATATCTGGTTCTAATATAAAATGCATTATAGAAATTTAATTGTTTAGTGGACTTCTTAAAAACTGCTTTACTTTATAATTAGAATCTCCTTGTAAGAACCCATTTTTATTATCTCCATTTAAACTTCTTTCAAGAATATAAAATTCTTTATTCCTACCTGGCAGGTACGTAGAAAAACATATCCAAGAAGTATTACGAAATTGTCAGAATTTAAAATCAATAGTCCATATATTATTTAGAAAATTTATTGAAAGCTCTGTATATTTTGTATACTTACTCTGAGTCTTTTATATATAATTGAATGTATTTTATAATAAAATTATTAAACGAATCTGACAACCTAGCTACTACGTGCATATTTTTCATTTTGAAATTATACTAAGTTTGACGTATGACGTATAGAAGTAGATAAAATAATTGAAGAATTTATTTAAAAAAATATCATTGATAATATTTTTTTAATTCTTCAAATAAAATTGTTTCAATAATTTTACCGATATTGTAGCTTAATAAAATTTTAAGTAAACACAACATGTATACTGCGTTTTCAAAGTGTCTATGGTTTTTACAATAATAATGTTTGATAATATTGTGAAATACTGAATTACCAAACCAAAATTAACAACAGTTTTAATTTAATTAAGTTTAAGTTCAGTGGAAAAGGGTATGTCAGATTCAGATTCTAAAAAGGTATGTTAACAAATATTCTATGAATAATAATTATAATATATATATCTGGACTTCAAAAGCTATTACATATAAAAACTTTATCAAAGGTATGGATACTACTCAAGTATGACTCAAAATAAACATGCTGTGTTGTTCAAGCATGTTCGTGTTAAAAACAAATTAAGTTAAACTTAATTGCTTGTTAAACTGTTTGTTCGGTATGTTAGGCCGTTGTCTTCTGAGATTAGTTCTTGACGTTTCGCCAACACTAGGAGTTGGCATCTTCTGGAGATATTACTGCTTCGCTTGTAAGCTGTAACTGTCAGTCTCTTTGGGTTTGTACAATTTTTCTTTAGTCAGTGTCTAAGCAGCATTTTCTGTCTGTTTGTCAATTCTCCTCTTCTGAGCTCCAGTTAATAGGTTGAGTTGCCTCTCTGCTCATTCCCCTTATGATTTTATTTCTAGACACAGAAAGCTTACTTATTTCTGAGTCCCCTTCAGAGATCCCCTTTGTGTCGCCATCCTTTTTTGTCCCTGTGAGGGAAAAATCAATTGTGATGATTGATACAACACTATATAGGACATTCCCTACCAGGCATTGGAATGCTCTGTCAGGTTTGAGAACTTCCCTATCAATTATCTCTCTTCTTATACTTGGCACTCAAGGGAATGTAGAGGAATATTATCCTGACAAGGGCCTTTTATGTTACATTAAATCTATTAAGGAATTATATGGAGGTGATTTGATATTGTAGTATTTGGCTCATAGACATTTGATTCAAAGTGCGTCATGCATTTGATTTTGTTTTCATGACTCTGCTTTGAAAAATAGCACTGTTGATGCCATATTTTATGCCTGTTGGTCTGTGGTAGATATTTAATTTCCTTTCTACCGCCTATATCTAAGAGGCTTTCTGATACCTAGAAGAGGCTCTCTAGGGGTTAAAGACTTCACCTAGCGCTCTCATTCTTTTGTCATGTATGTCACATAAAGACATCGATTTGTAAATATCTCCAGAATATACTGTGAGAGTTTCTCAATCACTTATTTATGGACATTTGTACATTCTTTAAGCATGTAATAATCCAAATTATTTCTAATATTTTTTATAACCTTTATACATAAACAGGATGATTATCAGGTAGTGAAAGTTTCTCTACTAATAGTATGTTTTTTAACAATAATATATCTAAACTAATCATAGTCGAAAAATAGCTAGCATAGAAACTATTTTATGATTTGCAAAATATATTTTTTAATTTAATTAAATTCAGTGTTTTAATTTACAGAGAAAAATGGAACACTCAACTCCAGAGGAAGTTATAACAAAATTCCACAACCTAGATGGCGATTTGATAGGTGAAAGAAAAAAAAGCTTTTTCACTCTTCTCAAAACTGCCTCTCAAAAGTTAACACCAACAGAAATAGACTATGTAATAGATAATTTAAATCCTAAATCATACCAACAAAAACTTTTTTATGTACATGCTATTGTCTATTTCAAAAAAACTGAACAATTAATTCAAGTTCTCAAAGATTGCAATAGAGACCATATAAAAATTGTAATGCAGCAACACTGGTTTATTCAGGAAGCTTTTCAAGACATGGCACCCAATACTTTGGTAAATGAGTTCTTTCCAGAAGTGTCTTACAGTACTCGCCTTAAACTTCTGAATAGAATTACATGTTGTTGGAGTGAAGAAAAAAATGATGAGCTATTCAGCTGCCTTCAGCAAAGGTAATTATATTTTGAAATTTTCAGCATGCTTTATATGTGCAACAAGTATTTCTAACTGTAAAACTCAAACTTATTTGCTTTATCTATTGCAGCAAGCACTAGTGTGATTAAAGACAATTTTTAACAAATCTTGCATGTGTAGTTTGAAATATTTTTTATGTGTTACGAGCTATTGATATTTGTTTAATTATGCAAGTTATAATTAGTTTTATTAATGTTTTTTTTTAAAATACATTTTGCAATATGATGGACGAAAATCTTCAATCAGGTATCAAAAGATACCGTCTGATATCATACTGTGTGGAAATATTTCATCACACTCCCATCTGCTCACGCATTAGCTAGCTCTAGATTACATTTACTCTATTATTCTAGTACTATAACATTCTCGGTGCATTTTTCCATTCTATCTTTCTCTTTCATCATGAGATTTTAATGTCTCTTGCACACACGCCCTACACTTACACACATACACGTGTACATGTACATTCGGTACTTGAAAGTGATGATTCATGCCCTACTTAGCTTCAAGCAGCGTCAGTACTAAGAGCAGTCTTGTCATGGTTAAAGCCGAACGTTGGTGGCCCAAAACAAATCATGAGGGCATTACCCTCCAGGCTGTCCTGGAGTCAGTGAAAACGCGGAGCACATGTTCTTATGTGTCCTTGTTTTCTAGAAACTCTTCTCAAACAGATAATTTGACCAGAGACCTTAGTAGGAGTAATGCTTTCATCGAAGGCAAGCGAGCTGGAAAATAAGACAGTTAGAATGAGAGAAGCAATGACTTTGATTTCCTGGAGGAAGAGCAATAGCTAGATCCTCCCCCATGAAGTGAATGATGTAATGCCTTAAGGCGGATCCGCGTTGGAAACAGAGGCAGAAAAAGGAGGTGGTTTTTAGACAGTATGGTTATATATGAGTCCGACATACCTACTTAATAGAACATCTAGTCCTGATGATATGATGATAGTGGAAATTAAAAAACAAAATATATAAAACACTTCACAAATTTAGGGAATATCTGACAGACTACCAAAGAAGAACATTAACACCACACTTATATGGAGTTCCAAAAATTCACAAGGAAAATGTAGTCCTCAAACCGATGTTCAGCAGCATGGATTTTCCTTGCAGCAGACTGTTAAAGTTCCTCCAAGACATAATTTCATTCATTCAATTCTTGCAAAAACTAGCAGAAATACATTACAATTTCAACAATATGCTAGTCAGTTTTGATATTACCAGTCTTTTCACCACATTAGAGAAAACTTTAAAAATAATAAGGGGCAAATTAGAGAAAGATGATACATTGCCAACAAAAACTAAACTGAATGTATCAGTTATCATAGAGCTACTAACACTTTGCACAGATAACAATTTCAACTAGATAATAAACATAAAGTATGGTGGAGATATGTAGATGATGTATTCTCGATTTGGTCTCACGGACCAGAATCATTGAATAAATTTCTGATGGACATCAACAATAGAGAAGAATCAATCAAATTTACCATGGAACAAGAAAACAATAATTCACTTCTTTTTCTGGACATGCTAATCACAAAACAAGACTCAGAATATGCAACAATAGTCTACAGAAAACCAACCCACAGCAACAGATATTTAAATAACACTCCAACCACAAGGTAAACATAAAAAAGGAATTATCAAATCCCTATATGATAGAGCCCGAAACACCTGCTCTAATAAAAATGCATTTCAGGAAGGAAAAACACCTGCTAAAAAGGTTTTGACTAATATGCCACAATAATTGTGGCTTTATCCCATGTAAACATAATATTTTATATAAAGTAGTTTCAGAACCTAGATAATGTTAAGCCATCATTAACCGGTTGGTCTTGAGCTTCTTGCAGCCAATTCACAGTCATTCTTTTGACGTCGTCTGTCCATCATGTAGGTGGTCTACCTCTGCTTCTTCTGTCTGCTGGACGTCGCCCGTCATTCATTCTGACCACATGGCCCGCCCAGTTTTACTTCACCATGCTATGCACTCTATGACATCTGTGACGCCTGTGCATAGTTCTTAGTTTCTAACCCTGTCTCTGAGAGTCAGTCCAAGTAGTGAGCATTCCATTCTTCTTTGGACTACTCTGAGTTTGGTTGATGTAGCATGGGTTAAGACAAATGTTTCGGCACCGAAGTCATGACTGAACGCACACATTGGTTGAACGTCTTCTTTTCAAATAGATTCTTCTTTGCAGTTCAGCAGTTTTGTTGTCCCTGGCAATTTGGATTCATGGCCCAACTATATATATTTATGAACTAATCCTATTTCGTTGCAGTCGGCTTTTACATTTTGTCTTGGTAATAGGGTTGTCATGTATTGTGTCTTTCCAAAATTTATGTTCAAACCAACTTAATTACAGGCGGCATTTAACTCAGTAAGCACAGTTCCAATCTCATTTAAGGTGTCTATTAGCAGAACAATGTCATCCGCAAATCGTAGATGAGAGAGCATTTCGCCGTCGACATTGATTCTTTTGGCTTCCCACTTCAATTTTTTGGAAAAAACATGTTCCAGAACTGCCGTAAGAGTCTACAAAAGCCAGGACCAATGTTCGGCTATATTCGATGGATTTTTCTATAATCTTTTTATTCAATGAAGGTGGTCGTTGGTGCCAAAGTGTTTTCTAAAACCTGCCTGTTCCTCAAGTTGGTAAAAATCTAATTTTGTTTCCAGCCCAGAGGTGGCTTAACAGGCATGGGTCGGTAATTCTCGAGGTCTGTTGGGCTGCCTTTTTTGTGTAATAAAATGGTAAGTGTACTGTGCCAACTTGTAGGTGTTTCACTTGGGGACAGACATAAGTTGAATAATTTCTTTTTATTTTCTAAAAGTCTGTTTCCTCCAATCTTTACGGCTTCTATAACGATATTATCTTCTCCCGGCACTTTATTTCTTGCTATTTTCTTAAGTGTGTTCCTTATTTCGTCTGTTGATATATCAGGCATCAATTGCGATCCTTGGTTGACTAATCTTTTTCCTGAATTTTCTAATTTTTTTGTTAGTTGCTCATCATGGTTTTGCTGACTTTTGTATAATTCTGTATAGAAATCTTCTACTACCCTTAGTAATTCATCTCTGTTGGTGATGATATTTCCATATTTATCCTTTAATTTACATTGGACTATACTTCCTTGAAAATGAGGCTGGTCAAGCAGTCGCTGTTACTGGGTTCGATATCGCAACATAATAACAGATTTCTCTCTGACCAAATTCGATTATAATAAGATTAGGACGACATGTGGTTTTAACAAGACGGTGTCACATGCCTTCAGCCTGTGGAACAATTTAATTATTGTTATCTGAAATACAATTATCTGAAACTAGTTTAAAGTGCAACACTTTATTCAAGAGTCTTTCTTCAAAAACAAAACTTGTTGAAATTATAATCAGTATTGATATTATCATTGATTTCTTTGCCTTTATTTCCATGTGGAGTCGAATTCCTTAATTACACTTCTTTACAAGCTTCTATTTTAGATCATACCACCATTTATTCCTCTCAACATTTGCATACGCGTCTCTCTCCAGGTATCATTTAGTTTTCTTTATCATTGGAGTTTTCTTCGTATGGGGTGATTACCATTTCAGTGATGAACATTCTCTATCCAGCTTAACCTGCGGTCTCTTTTTTTGGTGTCAATTTGTATCGCATCTGGACTTCCCATAGTATATTCATTCTTAATATGTTCCTTTTTTATTGATCCATATAAGCATTTCTGTTACATGCATTAATCTTTTATAGAATTTGCCTTTTAATTTCAACCGAGTATTTTCACACAACACGCCATTCGCCTCCTTTCATTTTATTATAATCTCTCCCTAAATCTACTACATTTATCTCCAAATATCTAAAAAAAAAGTTTACCTAAATGCTTGGAGAGTTTTCGTCAGAAGCAAATATTCAAGATAACGTTCATTTCTAGTTTGATAAAAGTTACTTATCAGAATAGGCAGATACTTATTAAATTTTTGAAACATTAGTTGATCTCAAAGTATTACTTTCTTAAAGAACTTTCTTATTTATAAAATTTGAAAAAAATATTCTTAAGCATTTTTAATATATAACAAATTTTTAATTTCTATTTGAACTTAGAACTTTTTTGGGTTATTCAGGCACTAAATGTTATTTTTATACGATTTGCACCATTTGTCAAAGTTATTGACCTATATTTTATCACCATATTAATCATGTCGGAACATGTAGGAGCATATATGTCCCTCCAGGTTATAATTATGTCCCTCCAGGTTATAATTATGTCCCAATAGTTGCAAATCTCAATGAAAGGAGGAAACACAAAAACTTCTTTTTCATTTTGTGACATCGGTGGCATCTTCGTCGAGTGGTCCCTTCAATGGGCAAATGCTCTCCAACGTTTTGTAGAGACATTGTATTTTTTGATGGTCTAGGAGCATTTTGTCTGCCACAAATAATGAGCTGCTCGACTAATGGCACAATCAATTGCAGAAGAGGAATTGTTTATGGTGTACTTCTTTATAAAGTATCCAAGAATTCACAACCGACGTCAGAAGTAGGTTATAAAATACCTTCTTCCACCATTTATTAGATTTTCTGTCAATATCGTTCAGCACACACAGCTGGTCGGCAAGATCAACTCTGCCCATGTTTTGATTGTAAAATAAAACTGACTGTTGACAAGAAACATTAGTTTTTGAACCATCTTTCATTTTTCTTTTGACTAAATCAATTTCAGCTCTGCGACAATTTCTAATTACAACCACTTCTTTAGTATCCTTCCATTCGACGGCTAATACACCTGAATTGCTGCAATGCGTTTCTTCATTACGTACTTGCAGCTTTTTACTAAATTCTGGTAGCTGTATTCGGTTGCCCATACAGGTATCAACAGCCACATACTGTAAATTTTTCATTAGGTTCACTGAAATAAAAAACCATCAACGCATACATACACTCTGGACTTCTAATGACATAGTTTGGTAACCACTCTTTCACCCAAAGTTCCGTCGGTATGTTCAGTTTCTTTCTCAGCATATATATTCAGGTCATAAACGTAACCAGTCAAACGTGTTACACCTTTGCCAGATTTTAATACCTCTTTTTATAGGTTTTAGAGGTAGATATTGTTTGAGAACTGATCTGCCTTTAAATTTAGCCATTGATTCATCAACACATTGATTAACACTATGGAAACATCCACTTATAAAATTTTGTTTCAAACAAGTCACATCTTCGTTCTAACTGGATTATTGAAGTAGAGCTTCGATAGCAGTATCAAAAATCTATCTATAGAAATCGCAGATTTTAATGCTTCATTACCCATTGACTCATTTGTAGGCCAATAAACCTGTCTTGTTGAAACTCGATTGTAACTCATGACTAACAGAGTCCCCACAATTATCGTTATTTTAGAGGAATCGGTGGGTTCAACACTAGGTTTATTTTGTTCTTTTAACATCTCTAATCGTCGCTTTGTGTTTTATGATATATGCATTAGAAGACTTCTAGGGAACAGTTTTAGAAACACATCCATTTCACAACAAGAACGATTAACTGAAATTAATGGTACATCCAAAACGTCACAGATCGGTAGATTTTTTCGGGGAATAAAATTCTCCATAAGATGGCTGCCACTTCATCTGAGAGACAGTTAATATTTTACTAGAAGCTGTAGGAATATCACCAGGTTGTTCTTGGGGCAACTCTTCGGTGTCTTCAACTTCGAAATTAGTCTCACTTTCTGTATCATTATCAGATAAACATTTATCAATAAAATTAGAAGAACTGACAGAGGATGGTGCATATTCTGAACCGCTATCCTGAAATGTTCAATCAAATCCAATTATGTTCATCTAATTTTGTTTTTCTGTAATAAAATACAGAGTATGATTCGAGAGGCGTAAATACGTCCCATATTAAAATTCTAGTGGGACTCGTATGTCCCAACGTACATTTTTCAATAATAACAGTTAGTACCTACACTAAATTATTTATAAAACAAAATAATAACGTATTTTATTGACTTACCTATCCATTATAAAAATCAACCTTGTGAAGGAATAACGCCAACTAATACAAAAATAATAAAACACACTTCTCCTATGCAGACAACCACTTAGTTTCAATTCTAAGAAGCAACTGAATGTTAGCACGTGTAAATTGTGGCGGTAAGCAGAGCAGTAGGATGTTTTGTTCAAGTAGGACAGAAATGCCTGTACTTCTTATAATTGCTTTTCCCTCTAGATTTTTTTTTAATTAACAATGGAACAAATTGGATTCCATTACAAGTGAAAGGATTAAATTTCTAACTCTTTGTACCTCAATAAAGACAAAACTTAGCACACATGTTTATAGGAACATTTAGTCTTGAAAGTGAATCGCTAACAAAAATATTTCACATTAGTTTGAAAAAAGGCTATATATTTATAACGGGTAGAAAAGTTTTTTTATTTCTCCAACAAATATATAAAACATATTCTGTGATATTTTAACAAGCAACATATCGTCAAATTTATGTATATCTAGATCTAGACAGTGGTAAAACAGTATTTTAGTTCAAAAAAGATTTAACTAATTATGAGCATGATATAAATAATCAGTATCACTATAGTTATTCCTTCAATCTTTTTAAATTGTTAATTACTGTTTTTTTGCCAGGTATGGCTCCTCCGTTGCACTGCGGACCGTCTCGAAGAGTAGTATAAAGAAATTACTCAAAGTATTGAAACAATATGAAATAATATTAAACTCAGATGAAACAATTCGTATTTTGAATGAACCTGAAGACATAGTTCGAACATATTTTAACCACTACTTCTGTGTCCGTAAAAAAGCCTATTGTGAGAGTTCTGTTATAAATATATTGGCTGTTAAGCATATGAAGGTTTTCTTAGAATTACAAGCGTCTCAAAAAATATGTATAATAAAGCGGTTGTCAAACGCAGCCACAGTCCAAATGATTACTTACTCAAAAGAAGCCATTATAAATTCTCCACACTATCTGACATTCTTAAATTTGAGAGCAGTGGTAAAGTGTTTTGGCTCTGATTTTACATCTTTTTATAAGAAAATGTTACCTCTAAAGTTTGAACAGTTTCGTGCAAATTTAGATTGTTTTCAAATCCTTAAATATGTTCCTAAAAACAAACGTTGGGAACTTTTCATAGATGCGTTTTATACTAATTATCCCAATAGAAGCATCGACGATTTATTTTTGTCTTTCGATTTTTCTATAAACAAGTTAAATCCAAGTAGAGAAGTTATTTTTAAATGGGCGGAAACTAATTATACAATAACCGATGATGATAAGTACTTGGAGTACTATTCTCCTATTGTTTCAATACCTATTATTAAGGCAAAAATCAATTTTACAGCTAATCCAGGTAGAAGATTGGCTATGTTAAAAATTTTGGTTAGTACATGTGCCTATAATAAGGATATGATATCACTGGACAAAGTATTTGAATATATTGGTACTAGACACAAAAACGAAAACTCTTTAGCTTACAAAAAGTTGATTGAATTTATAATAAATAAATTTTCAGAAAACGAACTCAGTAAAAGTAATTGGGTATTTATAAACCAACAGTTGACGTTAATCAGAACTGTCACTAAAGAAATGTTTTATGATACCAGTTTTCTCATGGTGAATGTTTTAGATTATTTCTGCAAAAATGATATAGTCATATTCAAGACGATACTTTTTCATTATATGAAAGAAGCAAGCACATTTAACTGGTGGCCTTTTCAAAGCTACTTAGTAAATACTTCTTATCGTGAAATTTTTATTGAGTGCTGTAAAATGTTACCACAACTTGAATTTCCTTCTCGAAAATGTTTCACAGAGGTCCATAGAAGATTCATCAGAGATTTTGTGGAAATATGTGAAAGTAGACCTGAACTACCTTTAAATATATTTGAATATCCATGGTTTGTATCTGTCATGGAATACGATTGTAATACAAAAGATTCAACTATATCTGATGACAATCTGATACAGTATGCTATACGTTATAATATCTGTGTTCCTCAACATAGATTATCTCTCATAAATGACATAAAGCTAATGGAGATTTTAGAAGTGCTTTTTAAAGGAAACATGTATAAGTTTTGTAGCTTGCTCGAAAATATAACCAGAAAACCGAAACTAACCGATTTAGAAAAGAGAATAGTAATATATTCCCTTGAAAAGTTTGATATGAATGATTGGTACTATAGTACTGTTTTTAGACAGTTAATTGTTTACCATCCACGATTAATACTGCCAATATTTGACACTATATTTCCAGCATTAGACTACAACTTTGAAATTAAAGTCATTAAGCAATATTCTCACATAGAATTAGATACAAAAATTTGTCAAAATATATTCAAGCTTTTTAACAAGTTGGACGTTAAGAAGCTACAAAAAGCAATAGATACCTTAATAGATCTGCTTCCAACCGAACAATTGGTAGAATTTGTCAGCGACCAGTTAAGTGCTAGTAGAAATACATCAACTTTGGATAGTGAACTAAATTCACATCAAATTATAAAACGCATAGCCACAAATCTGAAAGAAGTTGCCGATTCGAATTCATTATTACCACTAGTACTAGAACTATGTGAAGATTCTTTAACGGAAGAAGTACTACCATCTCTGTACAGTTTGTTTTATAGGTGTCCTGAAAACCGTCTGCATGTTTATTACTCCATACTACTAAAAAAAAGCAATTTTGAACAAAAACATGCTATATATTTAATTGTCAAACTCACCAATCAAAACGTCGTTATAGAATTTTTCAAACAGCAAAAACCAGATGTAAATGTAGTTCGATCAGCATTGAAATGCTGTTCGATGTATAATTTTAATGATTTTTTTCCAATAGCTAAACAATTTTTATCAACACTGAAAACCTATGAAAAAACTATATTTTCTACTATGTCAAATACTCATATTACTATAAATCACCGCGCTGAATATATTGAAGATTGCTGGAAAATACTTGAGAAGGGCGAAGGTAATAATAAAACAAATAAGTACTTTGATCAGTTATTAAAATCTATAATGTACGAAGAGGTTGTTAAATCGTTTTCAAAAGAATTTGTTGATAACGTTGTTATAAAATATTTTCATATTCAGGAGAGTAACCGTCAACATATCGATAACTTTATAGTACAATGTCTGGCATTTAGAACTCAAGAGAGACATTTATGTTTAGGCGTGATATTCAAAAGTATTCTAACAGTACAGATGAATATTATTTCATTTTGCAAAAAGATTGTTGATCTTAAAAATGAACTTGCCGTTGACTTACTTCGGGATATCATGGACTACTGGAAACAAAGTACTTACTTGCCGAATACATTGGACAGCTACATTCTTTTAAATCTAATGCTTATACAACGCGAAACTTCAGAAAACCCCCATGGTTCTAATATTGTAATGTTTTTAGATCAGTTGCTTGCCCAATATAACTATCCAATTTTGGAAGTTTTCATCAATTTGTTCAAAAAACATGTAAATAATCATACAAATTTTAAAAAACTTGAGCTGCTCTATTCAATACTAAAATATAAGGTTTCACCAGAAAATTTAATTTTAATACTCCGTTTGATTGATCCGATATCTAGTGACGATAGTACTGAACAAAGAATTGTTTACAACAATATTATGGATGTGATTAAACTTTCAGAAGTCCCTATTGTTAAATGCTACTACCACATTTATTTAAAAACATATGGTTTGCATTAAAATCAACAAATATAGACACTCCTACAGTTCATTCATAAAGTCCTTTTACCCTATATCGGCATATGCAATTAAGATATGATCAGTGGGCCTCAAACAGTGGGGCGTTAATATTTAATTCCGATCGCTTGAAAAGTAAAAATATTTAATTTCATATATTTCATGTTCAGTAATAATATTGGATTTTACTGTATCAAAGGCATAAAATAAATATAATATGTATACACAGGGCATGTTAAAAGAACTGGGACAGAATATTTCGAATACTCGAAATTATTTGTTGACATCAAATGTTCATCAAGGTCTCTATAAGTCTCTATTTTGCGTATAGTGAAAATTATACGAATGGTTTTGCATGCAGTAAAATTGGAAAATACTTGCCAAGTTGCTGGTATGTCCAAATTTGAATAAAATACATCCAAGACTTTACTTTCTGCAGACACTGTATTTAATATAACCTTGAAAACAAATTGGCACTAAATCACTTCCGAGTTTTCAGCAAAACAAAAGGTTTAAACACGTGTAGTCCAGTAATTAATACCAAAGCTATTGAGAGTATGCAATCCAGTAATTAGACCGAAGGTACTTTATCGTTTAACTAAAACTCACCACAAATTTCAAATTGAATTCCCGAAACACTTTTTTGTTACACTTCTTTTTAGCAAACGATTTGTCCTATTCACTGATATTTCACTTTCAAAGTCGTCACTATCTGAATTGTCTATCCGAATAATTAGAGGCCGGCCTCATATATATGACTCGCTTGGTTTGAAAAGACTGAACGATTATGTCTTCCGTATGTCTAATACAATTTTGCCATTGTTCTGCCTTAATTTGTTCTAGCGATTCTTTCCCTAAACTAAGAACGCTAGCGTCATCTGTTGTTTTGGATGCATGTTTATCATAAAAAATTTTGGCTATACCCCAAACAAACTCAATTGCATTATAGTGGCGATGGTAAGGTGGAAGTCGAAAAACTTCATGGCCATATTTAAGAGCCATTTGGCCAGTAACAAATTTCTTTTGAATTTTGTGCTCTGCACACCTTTGAAGTAAATCGACTTTTAAAAATATGTCACTGTGATAAATTTTCTTTTGTGTCAACCACAACTTTATTTCTTCTTTTGTTCAGCTTCTTGAAGGAAGTCTCTCTTCTACTCTTGAGTGGTAGGATGCATTATCCAACACTTATGGATGGTCGCTCCAATTTTTTTAACAAATTTTTTTCAAACCATTCTTCAAAAATATTTGCATCTATATTTCCATGGTAATCACCTGTATTCTTTGTGGACGAAAAAATTAATTTAGCGTCAGAAATAAAACCCTCATAATTTCCAGCATGAAGTATAACGTAGCGTTTACCATTACCGGAACGACTAGAAGAATAACATTTTGTGGTGCAATCTTGCCAGGATGATTTTGACATATTTCTTTTAGCGAAAATCCAAGTTTCATCTAAAAATACAACTTGCCTCGGACTATCAGACGTTTTATTGTTCATAAATTTTCTTAAAAAATGCCACCGTTTTTAAACAAAATTAGAGAGTTCACACAATACTTGTCTATTATTTGTTCTTTTATATCGAAAACCTAATGTTTCAGCAGTCTCCACAAACTTGTTAAACTAATATCACACAGTTCCTTGTCTTTCATTTTTTGTAACACAGCACTAATTGTTACATGTTCTTTGGCTTTATACATATTATATATAATATTTTTAATTGCAAGTTTAATTGACTGGTGCAAATCTAGTTTTAGCAAAGTTTTTGGATGTCGACGATTTCTCTTGCTTACTTTATTTATTTCATCCTCACTCATGTTATTAATTCTTCGGAATGTCCTCTCCGAGATACCGCAAGCATCGCATGTGCGTTTCTGAACTACTATAACAGATGTCAATAGACCCATATTACTTTTTTCCAAATTGAAATAACTTTCGACTTTCAGAACTAAACGCCGTTTTTCTGGAGATAGCACTCTACGTTTCGACTGTATTTTATTTTGTTCCAAATTACTCATTTTACTTTAAAGTACCGCTTCACTACACTACTATAGAAAAACAGGTACCTATATACAACTACTACACCCTAAAAAGGACGAGGGTTGTACAACAGACGAAACAATCGAACACAAGATATTTAACAGCCAATGCTAAACAAGCATAAACACTGCATTGATTGTGATTGCAAAAACCGCTCGCATGATATATGTACAAGAGATATCCATATAGATCTTTAAAGTAGTGGTTTCTCCTTGCCTTCTACATCCTTATGTCGTTGACCTACTTCTCGGTTCATTCGCCTTTAGGGCCAGTTTCCCAATCCTACGACAAAAAAGTGCCCTACCACTAACTAACTCACCCGCTCTAAGCCGTTGGTCAGTAAATGGGAGATTGCTTATACCGGTAATCATTCGATAAATGGATAACAACGATTGGCGAGTGAGGAGATAATTATTATTATTTGGAGTGGGGAGATTATTTTTAATCTATATTTAGTGCCGTTTATCACTATATGTCCGAGTGTCGGAGATATTTTAACTTTCTCCTTTTAATCGTGTGCATATATTATATATAAAATTCTTCTACTTCCTATATTTTTGGATTGTACGTCCTGGATAACTTCCAACTCGTATATCATATAGATGCATAATCAGAAGACTAAGAAGTTTCTTTAGCATAATCAGAGTCCGCTAATTGTTAAAAAAATACCAATATTTTTAAGTAAACTTGTGGTTTATTTCCAATAAATATAGTAGGTAGTATAGAAATACTACAACAAAATAGATTCAGAACCAAGTTAAATATTAATCTTACAAACTAGATATTTAAAAAAAATCACTTAACAGCAAGTAATGATTGTTTTTGAGAAGAATACGTATTTTATATGCTCCACCTATGATTTCGTATAGTAATTATCAGTAGTGTTTTAAATAATGAAAATAAACTAGAAAATGTAAGTGATGCGATCATTTTGAGCATGAGTTTATAATTAAGTTATAAGTAATAATCTTTGACTACGTATTTTTGTATTTAACAATTTTTTTATTAATTTTGTATTTTTTTGTAATAAAATATTCAAAATAGAATATTGCGAGTTTTTTTCCTATATTTTTTTCATTTGCAATTCAATTTTTCCAATAATTTCAAAATAAACAATATTCAAAAGGATAAAATACATTTTTGTTTGTATATAAATATAATCTCATTTTTCTAGACATCGACCGGAACAGTAGAATATAGCTTTATATATTAACGATTTATTTATTTTTTTGACTTCAAAACTATGAACTATTTTCTATATATTTGAATATTCATAAATCACTGCATGATCTCTTCCACAGTATAGGTATCTAATATTCCTCTAATTAAAACACAAATTGAATTGAATACATTTTATATGCTATGTTTTAAAGCGTTGATCGCCTGTAAAATTTATTTTATAGTCCAGTCGGGTTAGACGAAAAAAGGCGTAACCTTACATGACGAGCTGTCCCAAATTTTATTATTCTAACCTTTAGGAGGGCCAATAGTATAGTTTGTTTCACGAAAAATGGTTGAGTGCTTAATGGTTACCTGAGCTGATCCTATTGTGTATACAAGAGTCTCTCAATAAACTACCGAAGTACACAGGGTCGCACTTCAGAAAGTTTGTTATTTAATATATTTCATTGGTAGCTGTGTAATACACGATTATAAAAATTTATTAAATGATTTCATATGGTATTTTCAGGTTGTTCAAGTGAATATACTTGATAATTGAACAATTTTTAACATGAAGAAAGTAGTTTTTTTGTTCTACGTGAATAATTGTAGTATATGGATCTAAATTCAGAAAGGTACTTTCCTTCACACTTTTTACAGGCTTAAGACTGTCAGCAAAAAACTGGCGTGTTTAAAAGTTTTTGCTCTTCCTAATCGGATATCGTTAAAAATGTACAGTAATAATAGTTCTATTTACAGTATATACATACAAACGAATACATAATGTACAAAAAATAGATGAATTGAAAAAAAATATATAGAAAAATATATACAAGTTAATATTTACAAAAAAAAATACCCAAAATATATTTATGAATTCCTAAATACCTAATTCTGTTTCGCTGTCACTATCCTCTTCAAGATTAATAACAATTGGTTTAATTATGTGATTCAAAGTAACATATGAATTTTCTACGTTCATTACATGGCGTACCGAATTTTTCCAACTTTCTGGGGAGATATCAACACATTTCCTTATTAATTCGACTACACTACCACTTAAAATCGGAGAAACATTTTGTGACCTAACATTTGACTTTAGTTGGTGCCACATATGCTCTACTCTATGGGATTAAATAAACAATAGTAGGGCGGAAGCCGTAACACTGTATGTCCCATGTCCTCGGCCAATGCGTCACAAACATATACTTTTTTAATAGAAAATGATTTTAACACTTCTAACAGTTCATTTTTTAAATAACTTTCTTCAAAATATATATCGTTTTCTAACAGATAGCTTTGAATTTCAATTTTCGTGTTATTTGCACTTGGAGACTTATGTAATTGACGACTGTGTTAACTTGCATTGTCCATTACTATCACACTATTTTGAGGAAGGTTAGGTATAAGACAATTCTTAAACCATTGCTCAAAAAGCTCTGCCGTTCTATCCTCATGGTAGTCCACGCAGGAGTCTTTAATGTTCTTTGCAGAAAGCCATAAGGCATTTGGGACCCAATCATTTTCTGATCCTGCATGTAAAATTGTTATTTTTTTCCCTTTGTTTGTTGGAGCTTTTGTTTGACACTTGGAAGAATCGGACCAACCTTTGGATGGTGTTTCATGAATGTCAAACCATGTCTCGTCCAGATAAATTATTGGTCGATCTTCTGTACGGTACTTTTTTATGGAAGTTATATATTCAGTACGCCACTTTTGTAAACGATGGGACTCCATAAGCACTTGCCTTTTGTCAATTGTACGATATCTGAAGCCCATTTTAGACAAAATCCTCCAAAGGCTAATGCGGCTACAGTTTATTTGTGTATCATCATTAGTAAGCCGTTGTTTTAAAGCATCTAATGTAGGTATCCGTTGCTCTTCGTACATTGTGTAAATTTTTCGTCTTATTAAGTCCTTATCACTTTCGTCAATACATTTGGTAGAACCGGCATCCTTACGCTTCCTCCTTGACTTAATGGGATTTGATGTAATTCTTTTCACTGTGGTTAGAGGTATTTTCGTTAAATCAGATATTTCACTGGCAGCAGTATTATCAGTAAGTCCTCTTGTAAGTAAAGAACTATATATTGTTTTTACGATTTCTCTAGCGTCAGCAGATAAATGCTTTTTCTTTGCTGGAACACTGGAAGAAGCACCATCAATGTTTTTCCACGGACGCCACATAATGCTGTTTTATAGGTATAAATAGGTGTAACACTGGTAACACTTGTAACACTTTCAACTAAATGAATCTAATGTAGGGAATCTGATTATACCAGTCTGCAAGTAAATGCCCAAAAACTTTACCAGTTCTTCCTTGTTTACTCGTTTCCAGCGACTTAAACGACGTCTAGAACTATTTGCAATAAGTTGTTCAGCGTATATGTTCAGTAACCAAAAGACGAAATATTGCAAACACATCTGCATTTTCTGGAATGTTTTCAGTATGTATATAATTTTCTGAGTTACTAAAAATTTGACGATCTAACGGCTGAATGTCGAAATTCCATCCATTTTTCCCATCATGTTCTTTCATTTGACACTCTGTAGTTGGTATTATGCCAGTTCTTAGAGCTGTAGTTACTTCAATATCTCTGTTGTCATCAGAATCGGAATCATCCATACGTTGTTCAATTGCATCATTACCTGATTATCTCGTAGACTTGAACGGTCAGGTGACAAGTCGTCATGAATAAAATCGAGATCTGCTACACTGTCATTATCATCAAAATCACTACGGTCCTCAGTCACATTTTCTTCATCCCACGAATTTGACTGACTATATTGTTTGTTATCACTCTCTTCTAATATTCTCCGCAACTCTACTTCCGTATAGCCTCGTCTCTTACTCATATTGCCGCAACAATCTCAATTCACAAAAAGCACAAAAAATACAAACTCGTCTGTTTTGTTTTGATTTTCGAGTAATTACATAAACGTAATTTGTCAATCAAGTAGCTAGTTCACGTATTTTATTGTCCTAGAACATAAAAAAGACCTAAGTTTATCGTAATTGATGATTTTTCTATGCCATTTATTATTTGATACAGGGAAATAATGGATAAAATGAGAAAAATACGCACATACCTCATATGGTCTGTGGACTCACGAGACAACTTTTGGTCATTTTTGTTCTATAGAGTCCACAGACCATATGTGGTATGCTTTAAAACAAATATCTTTTAATTACATATTTATATATTTTACATTATTGATTTATTTATAGCCACAAGATATCAATTTTTACAAAAACATAACTGGACGTATGAGCAATTTCCACTCTAAAACCTGGACAGTGAACCTGTTAAAGTTCTATCCAGTGTCTGTAGTGACCTCTTGTGGGCCAATGTACATTCCTCGATTAATTTGCATACCTAAAATCTTCGCCATTGTGCTATTATTGGCGGTGTTTCCTTTATTTGTATATTTAATGGTAATTTCAAGGCAAAATATGCAGTTCATCGGCCTTCTATAAAATTGCAGATATTCCAGATGAAGCCAACACTAGGGATACTGCAATCTGATTTTTGTCAACACCAATAAAATTAGTAATGTTTTTTCTGTCTCTCCCTGAGCATTAAAAGAACTAAATTTCATGAGATTTCTCAGCTTTAATTTTCTTATTCATTTTATTTTAATTTTATTTAGTTTTGTTTTTATTTTATTCTATTCTACTCTGATTTATCTTATTCTTTATTCTTATTCTATTTAATTTTATTCTATTTTACTTTATTTTATTCTACTTTATTCCATTTTAGTCTAGTTTATTTTATTTTAATTTTATTTTATTTTATTCTACTTTATTTCATTGTATTTTAATTTATTTTCTGTTGTTTTAATAAATATTTCTTGACTTATCGCTGAACTTAAAATCTACATATAAATCTTGAATAATATAAATATGTTGTCAAGTCTCCCTTTAAGAAAAGGTAACTTTTATAAAGTCGTTGTACATTCACCATGTGAACAGCTAAATTAACTTCAGTGGGATGACGTTTGTGTATGGAAAATGAAGATATTCTCCAAACTCATTGACATATCTTGTCATCTGTTATGTTGGAAACTTCATCGTTATTATTTGGAGCCGCAATACCAAATACAGCTTTGTCGTTATGTCAATCTATCAATACTGACATTTAGTTTATTAATCATAGCTTCCTTTGTAAATCATAGTATGACGTCATCTATTAGTTATATTGCAATTTAAAATGACGAAAAACTATTGTTTACGCCTTTCCGTACAATTTTTTTAAAATTATTTTTTATATAAACCATGTCCTGATATAATAATCGGTTAAATGTGAAAAGGTGTTTTTTTTTTAAATATAGAATAACTTTAACAATTCAAAATTGTTTTTTCATTTACATATTAAAGGTCCCGTCCTGTATATAGATTTCTATTGCGCATTATATTTGGAACGGCAGTTTGTCATAATTCCTATTTTATACATTCCAAGGAAAGTGCTTAATTAGCTAAGATTTGCCATCTCCAATAATTCAAGTTTCATCATGGTTCTTGAAACACGTATAATATGTCTCCCTTTTAACCATTCTACTAAAGAGTGTTTAGTCCAACTTGAATTTGGTATTTTTGGTATGAAAGGTAACATGTTGACCTAAAATGAACAAGAAAAAATTTAAAGACGCTAGTGATATTTCAGTAATTTATGGTAAACTATATGTCGTGTTATCGAAGAGGGGTTACAAATAATAGTCCTTACTTCACATAAACATCAGTTTATTCTCAACCCTAAAAACATACATCCATGCCCGAGCTTCGGCAACCTTCACATAACCTGTCTAACCCCCGTCATCCGTGTTGCCTAACTCCTGCACCTATATCTTAAACTAGGCTAACAACACATCTCCCTTTTTTTTATAAAAGATCCCTGTGTCACTGATGATCTTATACCTAAACTAACTTAAACTACTACAAACATAATCTGTTAAATGAACCGGTTTCTTCACAAGTCTTTTTGGCCTGCTAGGCTTTACGCACTCAAAGTCTGATACTCTATCAGTGTCACTATCACTTTTATCCTGACCCGATGGAGGTAAAACATGATTTCCACTTTGTTCGATTTTGTCCGGAAATACACTGGGTTCCCCCCTACTACTTTCCTCCATAATTTTACCCTGTATGTCACCATTGCTTTGATTAGAGCAAGGCATTAGCTTTGTGTTACTAGAAATTGGCGGAACATAATCATTTGAGGATTCTGGTTGGGTGCTCAATACAGGGAAACAGTAGGGTGCATGAATCAAATGCCATCTATTTCTTCTAAATTTCCCAGTCTCAGTTTCAATTATATAGGACCTGGGTTCCTGACAGATCGCAACAACTTGCCCATATTTCCTGATATCAACCACCCACACAGAATCACCAACCTTAAGAGGATCTAAATCCTTGGCATTGTGTCGCTTATTGTAGTTTTTCACTTGTTTATCCTTTATTTCGTTCTTTTTATTTTCAGTGTTTAGTTCTTTTGAAAAGTTTAATAAGCTTGGAAGCTGGGGCAAGTTAGATCTTAATTTTCTATTCATTAATAATTCAGAAGGTGAAACACCACATTCGAGGGGTGTACATCTGTATGCTAACAATGCCAAACTTAGGTCCTCTTTTTTATTTTTCTGAATTAATCTTTTTGCAATTTGTACAGTGCGTTCCACTCCACCGTTGCTCTGTGGCCAGTGTGGACTGCTCGTCTTATGAACAAAATTATATTCTTTTGAAAACTTTATAAATTTTGATGAAAATTGAGTACCACAGTCGGATCTAACTTCCTCTGGGATACCATAACGAGAGAAAATATCTTTAAGTTTAGGAATAATAGCATCTTCTGTCATATTGGTTAAAGTAAAAATTTCAAACCAATGTGAAAAGTAGTCAGTGGCAATCAAGTACCACTTATCATAACATTTAAACAAATCAACCCCCAGTTTTTGCCACGGCCTTTGTACAGTATTGTCTTTATGAAATGTTTCTCTATGATTTACTCTGTGTTCAACACATTGGGGACAATGTGTGACTAGGTTATTAATCTGGGATGACAAACCCAGCCACCAAACGCTCTGTTTGGCACGATCTCGACATTTTACAATTCCCATGTGGCCTGTATGAATAAATTCCAACACCTTGAGTTGAAGACTCTTAGGAATGATTATGCGAGACCCTTTTAAAAGTAATTGTTCCGAATAGGAAATTTCATATCTATATTGATAGTATGGCAACAATTCAAATGGCAATTTAGATCTTTTAGGACAAGAAGACAAAGAATATTCTTTTAGTTTTTTACAAATATATTCATTTTCTTGTTCTGTTTTTATTAAATTCAAAAAATAATCTTTAATTGGTAAATTATGAATAATTGACTGCACATATGCTGCAGTTTCTGCAGTTAGTTCTTTATTAGCTAACGTATCTGTTTGTAAAGGGGCCCGACTTGAAAGTATCTGCTACAATTAAATTTTTTCCCGGCGTGTAGATTACAGTATACTTGTATCGCATTAAGCGCATTCGAAATCTTTGCAAACGTGGCGTTAACTCATCTAAATTTTTAGTTTGAAGAATTTGTAGTAAAGGTTTATGGTCTGTTTCAAAAATTAGGTTAGGAACTCCTGAAATAAAATCGTAAAAATATTCTGCTGCCCAGGTAAGTGCAAGAGCTTCTTTCTCAATCTGAGCATATCGTGTTTCAGCTGAGTTCAGAAGCCTAGATGTAAAAGCCACTATTTCCCGAGTATGATCTACATTTTCTTGAAATAGACATGCACCTATACCAAAACAACTTGAGTCTGCACTAACAATTATGGTTTTATTAGCATCAAAAAACGCTAGATTTGGAGGGCTCTCTAACTTTTGTTTTAAAGTGCTGAAAGCTTTATCTTGTGCTGGACCCCACAAAAAGTTAATATATTTTTTTAGTAAATGTGTTAATGGTTCAAGAATCTCAGATTTATTATGAATGTATTTTGCAGCAAAATTAATCATACCCAGCCATCTTAACAGCTCAGTCTTATTTTTTGGTTCAGGAAAATCACGAATAGCTTTAACCCTATCTGGATCAATTAATATCCCTTGCTCAGAGACCATATGACCCAAGTATTTAGCTGTTTTTGTTGCTATGGAGCATTTGTTTTTATTTAGTGTAATACCTTCCTTATGAAGTTTTGTTAGGACTGTGTTCAAAATATTGTCATGTTCCTCTATTGTCCTTGCATGAATAAGAATGTCATCTATATGGACAACACAGCCTTCAATGCCAGTTAAGATTTTTGAAAATCTCATAGTAAAATACTCTGGGGCACAAGATATACCAAATGGAAGCCTTTTAAAGAAAAATCTGCCAAAAGGTGTTATAAAAGTTGTTAACAACTGACTTTCCTTATTCAATTTTATTTGGTAAAACCCACTTGTGGTATCCAATTTTGAGAAGAATTTAGACCCTTTCAACTGTGCTAGTGTATGAGATATTTTCCCGAGAGGAAAATGTGACCGTAACACGTTTTCATTAAGTTTAGTATAGTCACCACAAAGCCGTACACAATCTCCCTTGTCCACACAAACAATTGGGCTGACCCAAGAAGTAGGATCTTCAATGGGTTCAATTATCCCTAATTTTAGCAATCTATCAATTTCAATTCTTAATTTTGGTAACAGAGGTAAAGGAACAGTTCTGGGAACGCTCTGTACATAAGGTTTAGCATCTGGCTTAATTCTAATTGACATTTCTATTTTAAATTCACCTATATCACTAAAAATACCAGGAAATGTTTTAGCAACAGACTCTAAATTAAATTTTGAAAACATATTAGTACTCTTAGATTGATTACACTGAACAACATTGCAATTGATTTGATTTACCTGTTTAAGCTTACATTTATAAAAATTTAGAACATTAAACCTAATGATTGACTCTCTGCTTAATATAGGTTGTCTCAACTTCCTAATACAATATATTGTTTCATCATTTGTAAAACCGTCATAAGTAAATTTTATATGTAGCTTACCCACTGTGTCTAATTTATGATCGTCCGCTGCACCAATTGCATCACATGCCACAATTTTACCCATATATTCTGGAGGTAATTTTTCATAGGGAAAACAGTTAACATCTGCTCCTGTATCCACAAAAAAAAGGTACCTTAAATTTGTCATCCAATAAGATGTCTACATACCAACGATCCTTCTTGTCTAGGTACACTTGGCCAATAAAGGAATCTGTATGTACCACTTGATTTACTGAATCCCTTCCTTCGTCGTCTGTACTACTGCTACTGGTGGACCTTGAACACTTAACAGCTCTGACAGCTTTCTTCCTGCACATCACACTCCAATGACCTCTACGTGAACAAGATCTGCATTCAGAGAACTTGGCTGGACATTTCTCCCTATTTTTACATGTAGGTATGCCACAGTATCCACATCTGTAACCTTGATGTCTTTTATCACTACGCTCCCTGTAGTCCTGTTTAACTGCACTAACTGACTGCTCCTGTCTCATAATTCTATTTTGACTATCTTGAAGTTCAGCTTGGCGTGCTATTTGTATTGCCTTCTCTAGTGTCAAACCATCATTTAGTTGCATTCTTTCGCTCACCTTTTTATCAGCTATTCCGATAACAATCCTGTCACGAATTAACTCATCTTTAAGAGCTCCATAGCTACAGTGCTCTGCAAGAGTATGTAGACTTGAAATAAAGTTTCCCACAGGTTCTCCTGGCCTTTGTACCCTTGAATTAAATTGAAATCTCTCAAAGATTGTATTTCTTCGGGGAATAAAATGATTGTCGAAAATCTGCATTACGTCTTGAAAGGATGCATTCTCCCCTGGTTGATTTTGAAGTAAAATATCTTCTGCTTCATTTCCCATTAAATACAACAAAAGGTCTAGTTTATCCTTGTCAGATTTTTGTCCAAATCCACTTACAGACATATATCTCTCTACTCTTTTCTTCCATTGGTGCCATGTCTGGGGCTGTGTAAAATCAAATTCGCTTGGAGCCGAAATGTTCGCAAACACTTCTTTATTTATTTGGATAGGTGCATCCATTTTAAGGATTTTAGGTCCCCTCTGATTTATAGGTTATGCATAAGATTTGCACTGCTGTCACGTTCGATCACTCTTTGCTTGTTTAATGTTAACAAAACAAAGCACCAGCTGCCACCATGTCGTGTTATCGAAGAGGGGTTACAAATAATAGTCCTTACTTCACATAAACATCAGTTTATTCTCAACCCTAAAAACATACATCCATGCCCGAGCTTCGGCAACCTTCACATAACCTGTCTAACCCCCGTCATCCGTGTTGCCTAACTCCTGCACCTATATCTTAAACTAGGCTATTAACACACTATATTTTGATACAAACCTTCACTAAACATTCTGTATACACGAGTTCTAATGACATGTTCATAGTTATTGATTAATGAACGACAGAAACTGGTAATAAAGTTGTCCCAGCCTCTTTTTCTAATTGAAAATAGTTTAATAATTTTAATATTAGTCTTTGTTCCTTCTCGGCATATTTAAAATATTTTTATGACAATAAATACAAAATTAAATTTTCACTGTAAAATATCTGAAAATACTAACTTGGAATGACAATTATCATTTTATCAGTTGACATTGTGAAAGTACTCACACGATCGAGACCATCTGCGTCAAATTATATTTATGCGCATCATTGATTGGATATCTATTTAGCTTATTCTAAACTCTACCCGTGCACGATACATAATTTTCTAAGTTCTATGTATAATAATCACAGACTCACGTTTTTTTCTGTCACTTCTAGCTTAATGCGTTAGAGAGAATTTGATCAACTATGACGCACTGAAAGGGTTTGAACTATAGGGACTATATGCTTTGTTAATAAGTTAGTCGGTGGCGTTAGGAACAAACATAATAATTTATTGAATTATTTTAATATAATATGATTTGTTTAAAATATAAATAATAAAATTACTTTACTTATTCAATTTTAAAAATACAGAAAACATAGCTTCGTGCTAGTCTACAGTACTGCTTACTGCACCTGCAACACTTTTTTTTTAGTTTAAAGGCGTTTCAGATTGGCTGAAGAAATTGATCAAAAGAGGGTATGTTGAATAATAAAATACTTCAACTTTCAAATTTAGATTGCTTCTATAATATATTTTCAATATAATCCTCGTACCTACTCATTATCAACTCTAACGCTTGGTCATAAAATCGTTGTATTGTCTTTTGTTACTATGTCTTTCTTTATTATATTTTTTTTAGGTATGGTTTCTACGTTGCATCGAATGTACTACAAGCTTGCTCTGCTACTATAATTGAGAAGATACTCAGTGAACATGAAACTGTCTTAAGTATAAAGCAAGTTCTTTATCTCTTGAATAAAAACGAACGGTTATTCAGCATATACGTGGATCATTGGGAATCCATTTTCAAAAAACCTTATAAAGAAAAAAATGTCATAACTCTATTAGCTTTTAAGTATCCAAAATTGTTTCTAAAGTTGTACCGTAATGAAAAAATTTGTTGCGACAAGTTGACACCTTCAGCCAGTATCAGTTTACTTACGGTTCTTAAAGAAGAACTTTATAGCGATTCATACAGATTTGGTAAAATACTGAATGCCAGAAAATTAGTTGAGAGTCTTGGGTCAGAATTTCAAATATTTTGCAGACATCTGATGCCAAATAAGTTTGAAGATTTAAATGGAAATTCTTTATGTTTTCAACTCTTAAAATATGTTCCCAAAAAAACAAGATGGGAATTATTTACCCAGTCATTAAATACTGTTTTTCCACACAAAACCATTAAAAATTTTCTGGAAATTATCGACGAGACTATTTTAAAGTTGAATCCAGGTAAGGAATTAATACACCAATGGGCTAGAATCAAGTATGAGAACAGCTCCGATGAAAACTTTTTGCAATACTATCCTAGTTCTGAGTCCATTCCAGTTATCAAGGAAATGATAAACCTCTGTTCTGATATGCGAAATAGGCAATCTTTAATAAAACATTTGATTAGCACATGTGCTCACAACAATGATTTGTTGTCTTTGGATAAGGTTTTGGAATATATAGTTTCTAGACACAAAAATGAAGAGCCCCATGCTTATATGAGACAAATACAATTTTTACTTACGGCTTTCAAAACTGAAGAGTTTACCAAAGAACACTGGAATTTTATACAGCAACAACTTGTTTTGATGCGTGCAAAGGATGTTGTTCATTATTCAGAGTATATTGATATAGAGGTAGCATTTTTGGAATACGCATACAAACATGATCGTAATGCTTTCAAATTAGAAGCTACCGAGTTTATGAAACGTGCATGTGATAACTCGTGGAATTATAAACTTAATTTCAAAAATTCTAACTTGAAATATGAAATCTTTCTAGAATTAGTGCCGTTGTTTCTTAAAGAGGTACCATCAACGTCTGTCTATTACAATGATTGTCAAGCTTGTATAATAACTGATTTGGTTGATTTGTGCAAAAAATATCCCGAAAAATGTATTAATATATCGGACTATCCAGAATTTGTGTCTGCCATTGAAACAATATTTTCAAAAGATGAAGAAATTAGCTATAGCGAGTTTCAAGTTATATCGTCGATATTAACTTATAACATGGAATTTCCACAGTTCGCTTTGACTTTTTTAACAGAAGCCAAAGTATTGAAAGTATTAAAAAATATGGCAAATATATATAGTATATGGTCTTTTAACGAGTCTCTTACTTCAAAGAAATGTTTTTCAGTATTAAAAACAAACATTGTATCTTCCTTGATTGAAGTTGATGTTAATGAATGGGAATTGGGGTATATATTTAAATCTTTAGTTGTACATCACCCAAAAATTATTTTGAAGTATATAAATAAATTTGGGTACTCAATGGAATTTTGCAAGGAATTGAAGCATTATTCTCATTTGGAACTTGATAAGAAGATCTGTGATTTTTTTGTAAATGATTGGCCGGAAGCAACAGATGCAAGAAAAGGAACAGCATTAAAGATTCTTATACAACTACTAGACGAGGACGAATTTAGTAAATTTTTTAACGAGCGCTTAAAAATAACTCTAACTAAAAATGAAAATACTGATGAGATCGTCCTCAATAAAATTCAGAAACAAATACTGTGTTCTTTTAAAGAAGTTTTGCTTCCACAGAATTACATTCCTTTGTTATTAAATGCATGTGACGGAAATTTCCAGGAAGCTGCACTACCTTCTTTTTGCAGTTTATTTGCAAGATCTCCCGAAAAAGTTCTTTATTCTTACATTGAAAGTATGTTTAAGCAAAACCTGCAAATGCAAGAATGTAGTTTAATACTAAGTAACCAATTTTTGGAGCAAAATTATGTTATTGAATTAATCAAAATCATAAAACCAACCTCTTATTGTACGCTTAAATTCGTATGTTTGTTTGCTCTAAAAATTTTTGTTAAAACAGAATCTGAAGATGTATTAAATTTATTTATAAACTTTGCGAACATGTTTGAAGAGTATGATAGAGGGATATTTTCTTCTTTTGTAAAAACGAAAGTATCCAAGAAATATGCTTTTCGATATATTGAAACTTGCTGGAAAATGATCGAACGTTTCATGTTAGCCAAAAAGAAAAGTTACGACTTTTTGGACAAATTACTTACACGAACATTAGACGAAGAAGTTGTAAAATCTCTGTCGTCAACGTTTGTTAAAAATATAATTACAAAATATTTCACAGAAGGTGATAAACGTTTGTCTAATATCAACTCCTTCGTCTTGTATTGTTTAGCGTATCGAGAAGAAGACAGTGAAATTAATTATAAAATTATATTTCAAATGCTCGCCAAACTGAGCAAAGGAAACATTTGTTTATTCTGTTACAATTTCGTGGAATTTCAAAATAATATAAATCAACAATTATTTGTTGATAATTTTATACAACATTGGAAACAGAACTTCGTTGCTAAGGATACAATCAATGAACACGTTATGCTGAATCTGCTGTGCAAAAGTATGAACGAGTCAAAAGAAGATTTTGCGAAAAGTGTTGTAGATTATATTCTACGTTCAATTTCAGATGTAGGCCCTTTTGCTTATCTAGTTTACGCTAGAAACTTAGACGAGTTACTCAGTAAAACCAAACGGTTTAATATATATGATTTACTACATTTAATGTTATTATACAAGCCGTCATCAACAATATATATTTTTGTACTTAATCTTTTAAAGCCTGTAGATGATGAAGAAACTGAAGAGGTGAAAATTACTTACAAAAGTATATTAGATGTATTAAAAGACTCAAAAGAGCCTATTGTAAAATGTTGTTATGAACAGTATGTTTATAACAATAAAAGTACGTTCTAATAATCTTATTAGCATTCTCAACATACTTATACCTTCTGCAAAATTTCATGATGCACTTGCTTCACAAATGTTTGCATATTTTCACTGACGTTACTGAGCACAACACGGCAACAATACAATTGACTACTTGAAGATGACCTAATCCTTATCTTTTGTGATTGCTAATTACATTATGTACTATAATAAGATCTGGAAATTGTAGGGAGTGACTTATTTTTAAAGTATGTACAGCTACGGTGTAAGAGCGGAAGGACGTGTGTAAGATCATGTCGAGGTTTTTGGATAAATATTAACAGCAATTATATGAATATTTAATTTTGAAAAGTGCCTCAAAAATATTTTGAAAATAGACTAACAAAAATTTAAACTTTGTACATTATTACAAGTAAATAAATTACTATATTGTGATTTTCGGTTTCAAATATAAAAGAATAGAAATAAAATTCACAACAAAATTAAATGGCATCAATAAAGAATGCATGTGTGTTCCTAAAGATATCAATAACACCATAAATAAAGACCTAGGGGGAGTAACAAGGAATGTCACTCATAGTTGAATTCGAGAAAATTGAAGTTTAATATTTGTAATTATATAACTCATGATTTTAAAGGGATACCTAAGATCTATTTTTAACTCTTTATTGTTAGTTTATTTCTTAATGAGGTTAAATAATAAAAAGGTATCTATTTTACTTGTAGTTAACTCAACACGTACTTTAGAAAAAAAGGAGTATTTTATATTCGTGAAAAACAAGGTATGTCATGGCATTCCTTGTTTTTGCTAATTGTAGAAATAAGAGATGTTAAGAGTTACTTAAAAGTATTTTATATTTAAATGTAATTGGAAGGGTAAAAAATAAAAATTATTGTTTGTGAGGAAGTCTTACGTAGAAACGTCTCGCGTTAGAATTTTTTAAGAACTTGTAGGTCGTTAAATTTTTTTTAGATATCTTGACCAAACCTGCAAGTAAAAATACTCTTTAATGTAAAATAACATTTTAAAAAACTATTACCATGATACGCTTTATCTGGTAGATAAAACTCTCCATCACTCAAAGTTTGCATTTGCTCAGCAGATTTTTTGTTCGCGTGGACGACGGATTTGCACAGTGGCCAATTATAGGATGGTCGGTGTTTTATATACCTATTGTTAGATACCTATGTTTAGCTTCAGTTAAGATTTCATTTAGTTCTTGAATTTTGAAAGGGCTGTTTTTTTATATAGTGAGATTGCATCGAAAAATTTTGCACAGTCTCTAATCTCACGATAGCTAGATTCTCTTCAACTTTGACTACTTGGAACGGTTCTGGCTTCATTTGGGAATTACGTAACAACTCATAAAATTATTGTGGTGTTTCCATCCTCGTCTTCAGCTTTACCAAATCAAAATTTTATCGCATTCCATATAGGAATGTTATTAATAGGACACTAATAAAACTAACAGCCCCCTAATAGGAAATGTTATTAAAAACGGTGTCTATGCGTTTTAACGTATGAACAAGAAAATGCAGATATTTAAACATATTGTAATTTTTATTCTGGCTTCCTGCTAAGCCACAAAAAATGTTTACTGTTCTTACTTGTTTGTGCAACTGATTCATGATGAAATAATTTACGAAACATATAACTTCGTTTCAGCCTATTTTAGCTATGGTCTCAGTATATGTGTAGAAAATAAATTTACCGGTAGAAGGCAGATGGACATTAAAAAAAACATTGACAACTGTCTTCTGTAGTACACATCGTTTGTGCTGATGTGTGGAAGTGAGACATTTTTTTGGTGTTCCATGACCAGAAGTTCATATCCTTTGTAACGTCTAGCAAACCTTTTTGTCTCCTTCTTTCGGCCATAATAAAAAACTGGGCCTTTGATTTGTGAAGTTTGTTTTCTGTGTGTAAACATTTTAATTGACTTTCCACTTCAGGATTGTGATCTTATTTTTGTAGAGAAGTGACTTCAGCCAGGTATTTATTGCACTCACTGCATGTACCTGCAATCTTTATCTGAGGATTTTTTTCTTTGAGAAATTAGTAGATATTTTTACATTAAACTCTTCAGGAAGGTAAATTTTAGATGTCTTTTTATTACTGTAATAGGTTAATCTGTCCTTTAATGACTTGTAAGTGCATTCTTATGGAATCTTTAGTAATAATTCTTAGTTTATGTAGCCGATTGGAGTGCTTACCTCTTAGATCACAAGGTTCAACGCCGTTCATTTTAAGCCCTCTTTGAAAATACTTAACTTTTCATTTAGTGATGCCGTGGATTGAGAAAAATGCTTTGAAACAAACAGGTATCTCTTGCTTTGAGCATCTTTCAAAACCCTAATCATATAACCAAAAGGACAGTCGTGATTTTTCGCTGTCTCGGAATTGGGCTTCCTAGAAAGTTTTTGTGCGATCATTTTGATCAAGATTAGACCTGGCGTTAGGTATAGGAGTTCTGTTGGTCATTTGAATCTAGAGCATTAAAATCATGCAGCAGTTTAATTATTTCGCTTTCGGTCACATTTTCATAACATTTTAAACGAAGTAGACGAAGCTTTCGCATAACATCAGTCATTCGTCTTTTAGATTCTTTCTTTTGTTTTGGTGATTCCACGTCTATTTCATCACTACTTTACGTTTTCAACGTCTAATTATTTTATTATAAACAGTAAATAAGCCACACAATTGAAACTAATACGACACACAATAACCTCTAAAACAACAAAAATCAGAATGAATAACAAAACAAAAACACGTGTCTCGTACCGGCAGCGCTGTGCCCGAGACTGACATTCCTTGTTAATTGCAATTCCGCTCGGACTTTTCTAGTTCTTAGCAATTATTATAATACGAGTTTATGGTCAGCTGTCAACTGAAATGGCTTGTTATTGCCTACCGATAACTTGTGCATTAAAAACTTTGCTAGTTTCTCCGTCAGATGGCATTATTACTTTGATTTGAGACAAAAATGTACATTCCTTGTTTTTCCCCCGTGATCTTCAAATGTGGTCTTAAGTTCTTTGTGAAAACAAACTTTGCGATCAATTTTACATAACTTGCTTTTAGTCAACATCAGAAATGTCTGAGTCATCGCTATCTGCACTAAGTTAAACGACAATAGGTTCCATAATGATATCTGCCTGTATATCTAAAGTCCACATATTTGTCTTTATGTGTGTGAAAGATGCACTGTAGCCAGTTCTCTGGGGTAACGTTTTTTGTGGCTTCGTGGAAGAGCACTTTTAAATCATATAACTTAAAAGTAGTATTTCAACTTTCTACCTCCTTTTTTACTTATGCCGAGATTATCTTAATATGATTAGACTCACAATAGTATGGTAGTAATCGGTGAACATGAACCCTGTGGTTACGAGTCATTTCATCGACAACGTATTTCTGATATTTTTACCTCATATTCTTAACCATAGATTTGTCATAGGTACCCAATTTCTTTCCTATCTAGCTATTCACGTATTTTTCCTTTTCGACAACTTGTTGTTGGAAGCTTTTCTATTTGACGAATATTTAAATGATGCCAAACTTTGTTTACAGTATGATTTTCGTTTAACCAATTCTGATCTAAATAATAGAGTTTTCTTCTTTCATTACGATATTAATAAAACTTTTTAAATTAAATGGTTATCTAAATTATTGCAGTAAGACTATAATATATGATCAAATGTTATACTTTTGATATTTGAATTAAAATTTTATTTTTATTGGCTGCTAATAAAAGTTTTTATATTTTTAAGTGTTTTTTATTAAAAAATTTATTAATGCGTCTAGTATTTTTTCAATTTGCCTTAATCCTATTATTAAAACAAAATAGAGAATATCAAAACGGAAGGAAGTGAGATCAAATAGAACGAAAAAGGTGGGATACAGAGATATTAGAAAGCGGAGAAACGTAAATAGAAATACCAGATAGAAATCGCCGCCCTACTAATATAAAATACGCCACAGATAGCCATAGCCATATACGCCAATAGCGATAGCAAATGCAGTAGAAAAAAAACTACGAAAGGAAGATATGAGAAGGAATGCTAATTACCGCAAGATGGATAATCACAAAACCAGAGTAAGGATGCAATGCTCAAGGCAACAGTTCAACCTATACAGAGCTGGTACAATAATAGGCGAAGTGAGAACCGATGCCAAAGAGATATTGAAGGTAGATAACTGGTAGCCAAGGAAAGTAATGCTGAGAGAGGTCAGAGCTCGAGCTCAACTTAAGCTGTAGCGCCACAGAAGAGAGAGAGGGCGAACGAAACTTATGAATAGAGAAAAGTCTATAATAAAATCATAACAAGCATGAAACTACAAACACAATACACACACAATATATATATATATATATATATATATATATATATATATATATATATATATATATATATAATAAGTAACATGTAGTGCGGTATGTCACGCAAAACAGGTGGTTTCCAGGTCAACAACTAACAATAACCACAGGAGGAAGCTACAGCTACCTGAGGAAAGAAATGCCAAAACAGGAAAACAAAATAGATATATCGATAGAAGATCCCGATAGAAAGATTATTCCAGGAAATACTTAACGATCAACAAATTTATTGTGGTCATTAAAAGATCAACCATTGATAGTGAAACTCACTGTTAAAATGTTTACGAAATAAAATGTATTCTAATCGTTTTTATAATTTTATACTATTTTTTAATCTTTTTTATATTACCAGGAATTTATTATACAAACAAAATAACGACACTCCACAGTAGCTCCAATTTTACCTGAATACTTACCTGCTCAACTAATGTTGACTAAGCTGGGGTACTTGTGGTCGGGTTTTATTGCAATCATTAAGCACTCAACCATTTTTCGTCAAATAAACTATACCTAGTGTAAATTTAAAATCACGGCTGAATCTAACTGTTGCGTTAGCCGCCATCTTGAATTGAAAATAAAAAATGAGAAACATTTTTGCTCAATCTCTCCACATTTTCAACTTTCCGACAAAAATGAAAAGGACTGAAATTGTTTCAAATGCGATTTTCTACAATCTTTTTCGTGCCTGCGATATTTTTCAAGATAAGGGGAAAAATAGCGAAAAGGGTGAAGCATAATTATCGAATTATCTCGTTTATTATTAACTTTACGAAATGAATATACATAAACAAAAATTTAGAGAATTATATTTTATACAATTTTGCTCTCTTTCATTTTTAGCTAAAATTAATATTTGAAGTCGTACGTATGCGGTAAAAGCGCGAGCGTAAGACTTTGCGGAGATTGGTGATATAGGAATTAGTTTTGCTCAATATCGCTGCCATTTAAAACGTTTGGACGAAATGATACCGACTTAAATTGTTGTAATTGCGATTTCTTGCAATTTCTTCTTTGCAAATTTTTCGTGCAGTTGATATTTTCCGAGTTATGGAGAAAATAGCGGAAGGGGGAGTGAAACATAATTATTGAATTATCTCGTTTATTATTAACTTTACGACATGAATGCACATAAACAAAAATGGAAAGAATTATTATTTTTTGTTTAATTTTGATCTCGTTAATTTTTTTGCTGAAATCAATATTTGAAGTCGTATGTATGGGGTAAAGGCGCGAGCGTAATACCTTGCAGGGATTGGCTTTATAGGAATTGTTTTTATTCAATATTTCAGCCATTTTCAACTTTTCGACAAAATCGTAAAGACTTAAAATGTTGCAATTACTCTTTCCACAATTTCTTTTTTGCAGATTTTTTCGCGCGGTCGATATTTTCCGAATTAAAGAAGAAAAATAGTGACTAACTATAATTATTTAATTATCGTTTATTATTAACTTTACAACATGAATGTACATAAATAAAAATTGAGAGAATTATGTTTTATACAATTTTGATCTCTTTCACTTTTTTGCTGAATTCGATATTTAAGGTCCTAACCCTAACAACCCTAGACGATGACGTCATCAGCAGCCAGCCATAAACAGGAAGGAAGCTATGATTTTAGCAAAAAAATAGATAGATAAAAAGTGTATAAAATATAATTTTCTTAATTTTTGCTTATGTAAATTTATGTCGTAAGTTAATAATAAACGAGATAATTCGATAATTTATATAATAATTAAATTAGCTATCAAATGATATTTATTCTAGCTGAACTGGCGAACTTCGTACCACCTTAGAATTAAATAATGTGTAAAAGTTCAATAAGCTCATCTTTTGAGTTGGTTAACTAACAGAAATCTTTGGGTAATGAAATGAGCCCGGTCGAGGTGCCAATAGCGATATCTAACAACTGCTTCGACAACACAATTGCACTTTGATCTTGTTGAAAAAACACTCGCAAATTGGAATTTATGTGCCGCCACAAATTATATGATTTGCCATCTTCAATCATTCAAGTTTCATCATGGTTCTTAAAACACGTATATGTCTCCCTTTTAACCATTCTACTAAAGAGTGTTTAGTCCAACTTGAATTTGGTATTTTTGGTATGAAGGGTAACATGTTGACCTAAAATGAACAAGAAAAAATTTAAAGACGCTAGTGATATTTCAGTAGGTTATGGTAAACTATATATTGATACAAACCTTCACTAAACATTCTGTATACACGAGTTCTAATGACATGTTCATAGTTATTGATTAATGAACGGCAGAAACTGGTAATAAAGTTGTCCCAGCCTCTTTTTCTAATTGAAAATAGTTTAATAATTTTAATATTAGTCTTTGCTCCTTCTCGGTATATCTCGGCATATTTAAAATATTTTTATGACAATAAATACAAAATTAAATTTTCACTGTAAAATGTCTGAAAATACTAACTTGGCATGACAATTATCATTTTATCAGTTGACATTGTGAAAGTACTCACACGATCGAGACCATCTGCGTCAAATTATATTTATGCGCATCATTGATTGGATATCTATTTAGCTTATTCTAAACTCTACCCGTGGACGATACATAATTTTCTAAGTTCTATGTATAATAATCACAGACTCACGTTTTTTTCTGTTACTTCTAGCTTAATGCGTTAGAGAGAATTTGATCAACTATGACGCACTGAAAGGGTTTGAACTATAGGGACTATATGCTTTGTTAATAAGTTAGTCGGTGGCGTTAGGAACAAACATAATAATTTATTGAATTATTTTAATATAATATGATTTGTTTAAAATATAAATAATAAAATTACTTTACTTATTCAATTTTAAAAATTGTATTTAAATTTTAAAAATACAGAAAACATACCTTCGTGCTAGTCTACAGTACTGCTTACTGCACCTGCAACACTTTTTTTTAGTTTAAAGGCGTTTCAGATTGGCTGAAGAAATTGATCAAAAGAGGGTATGTTGAATAATAAAATACTTCAACTTTCAAATTTAGATTGCTTCTATAATATATTTTCAATATAATCCTCGTACCTACTCATTATCAACTCTAACGCTTGGTCATAAAATCGTTGTATTGTCTTTTGTTACTATGTCTTTCTTTATTATATTTTTTTTAGGTATGGTTTCTACGTTGCATCGAATGTACTACAAGCTTGCTCTGCTACTATAATTGAGAAGATACTCAGTGAACATGAAACTGTCTTAAGTATAAAGCAAGTTCTTTATCTCTTGAATAAAAACGAACGGTTATTCAGCATATACGTGGATCATTGGGAATCCATTTTCAAAAAACCTTATAAAGAAAAAAATGTCATAACTCTATTAGCTTTTAAGTATCCAAAATTGTTTCTAAAGTTGTACCGTAATGAAAAAATTTGTTGCGACAAGTTGACACCTTCAGCCAGTATCAGTTTACTTACGGTTCTTAAAGAAGAACTTTATAGCGATTCATACAGATTTGGTAAAATACTGAATGCCAGAAAATTAGTTGAGAGTCTTGGGTCAGAATTTCAAATATTTTGCAGACATCTGATGCCAAATAAGTTTGAAGATTTAAATGGAAATTCTTTATGTTTTCAACTCTTAAAATATGTTCCCAAAAAAACAAGATGGGAATTATTTACCCAGTCATTAAATACTGTTTTTCCACACAAAACCATTAAAAATTTTCTGGAAATTATCGACGAGACTATTTTAAAGTTGAATCCAGGTAAGGCATTAATACACCAATGGGCTAGAATCAAGTATGAGAACAGCTCCGATGAAAACTTTTTGCAATACTATCCTAGTTCTGAGTCCATTCCAGTTATCAAGGAAATGATAAACCTCTGTTCTGATATGCGAAATAGGCAATCTTTAATAAAACATTTGATTAGCACATGTGCTCACAACAATGATTTGTTGTCTTTGGATAAGGTTTTGGAATATATAGTTTCTAGACACAAAAATGAAGAGCCCCATGCTTATATGAGACAAATACAATTTTTACTTACGGCTTTCAAAACTGAAGAGTTTACCAAAGAACACTGGAATTTTATACAGCAACAACTTGTTTTGATGCGTGCAAAGGATGTTGTTCATTATTCAGAGTATATTGATATAGAGGTAGCATTTTTGGAATACGCATACAAAAATGATCGTAATGCTTTCAAATTAGAAGCTACCGAATTTATGAAACGTGCATGTGATAACTCGTGGAATTATAAACATCATTTCGAAAATTCTAAATTGAAATATGAAATCTTTCTAGAATTAGTGCCGTTGTTTCTTAAAGAGGTACCATCAACATCTGTCTATTACAATGATTGCCAAGGTTGTATAATAACTGATTTGGTTGATTTGTGCAAAAAATATCCCGAAAAATGTATTAATATATCGGACTATCCAGAACTTGTGTCTGCCATTGAAACATTATTGGCAAAAGATGAAGAATTTAGCTTTAGCGAGTTTCAAGTTATATCGTCGATATTAACTTATAACATGGAATTTCCACAGTTCGCTTTGACTTTTTTAACAGAAGCCAAAGTATTGAAAGTATTAAAAAATATTACAAATATATATAGTATATGGTCTTTTATCAAGTCTTTTACTTCAAAGAAATGTTTTTCAGTATTAGAAACAAACATTGTATCTTCCTTGATTGGCCAACTTGATGATAATGAATATGAATTGAGGTATATATTTAAATCTTTAGTTGTACATCACCCAAAAATTATTTTGAGATATATAAATAAAATTGGGTACTTAATGGAATTTTGCAAGGAATTGAAGCATTATTCTCATTTGGAATTTGATAAGAAGATCTGTGATTTTTTTGTAAATGATTGGCCGGAAGCAACAGATGCAAGAAAAGAAACAGCTTTAAAGATTCTTATACAACTACTAGACGAGGACGAATTTACTAGATTTTTTAACGAGCGCTTAAAAATAACTCTAACTAAAAATGAAAATACTGATGAGATCGTCCTCAATAAAATTCAGAAACAAATACTATGTTCTTTTAAAGAAGTTTTGCTTCCACAGAATTACATTACTTTGTTATTAAATGCATGTGACGGAAATTTCCAGGAAGCTGCACTACCTTCTTTTTGCAGTTTATTTGCAAGATCTCCCGAAAAAGTTCTTTATTCTTACATTGAAAGTATGTTTAAGCAAAACCTGCAAATGCAAGAATGTAGTTTAATACTAAGTAACCAATTTTTGGAGCAAAATTATGTTATTGAATTAATCAAAATCATAAAACCAACCTCTTATTGTACGCTTAAATTCGTATGTTTGTTTGCTCTAAAAATTTTTGTTAAAACAGAATCTGAAGATGTATTAAATTTATTTATAAACTTTGCGAACATGTTTGAAGAGTATGATATAGGGATATTTTCTTCTTTTGTAAAAACGAAAGTATCCAAGAAATATGCTTTTCGATATATTGAAACTTGCTGGAAAATGATCGAACGTTTCATGTTAGCCAAAAAGAAAAGTTACGACTTTTTGGACAAATTACTTACACGAACATTAGACGAAGAAGTTGTAAAATCTCTGTCGTCAACGTTTGTTAAAAATATAATTACAAAATATTTCACAGAAGGTGATAAACGTTTGTCTAATATCAACTCCTTCGTCTTGTATTGTTTAGCGTATCGAGAAGAAGACAGTGAAATTAATTATAAAATTATATTTCAAATGCTCGCCAAACTGAGCAAAGGAAACATTTGTTTATTCTGTTACAATTTCGTGGAATTTCAAAATAATATAAATCAACAATTATTTGTTGATAATTTTATACAACATTGGAAACAGAACTTCGTTGCTAAGGATACAATCAATGAACACGTTATGCTGAATCTGCTGTGCAAAAGTATGAACGAGTCAAAAGAAGATTTTGCGAAAAGTGTTGTAGATTATATTCTACGTTCAATTTCAGATGTAGGCCCTTTTGCTTATCTAGTTTACGCTAGAAACTTAGACGAGTTACTCAGTAAAACCAAACGGTTTAATATATATGATTTACTACATTTAATGTTATTATACAAGCCGTCATCAACAATATATATTTTTGTACTTAATCTTTTAAAGCCTGTAGATGATGAAGAAACTGAAGAGGTGAAAATTACTTACAAAAGTATATTAGATGTATTAAAAGACTCAAAAGAGCCTATTGTAAAATGTTGTTATGAACAGTATGTTTATAACAATAAAAGTACGTTCTAATAATCTTATTAGCATTCTCAACATACTTATACCTTCTGCAAAATTTCATGATGCACTTGCTTCACAAATGTTTGCATATTTTCACTGACGTTACTGAGCACAACACGGCAACAATACAATTGACTACTTGAAGATGACCTAATCCTTATCTTTTGTGATTGCTAATTACATTATGTACTATAATAAGATCTGGAAATTGTAGGGAGTGACTTATTTTTAAAGTATGTACAGCTACGGTGTAAGAGCGGAAGGACGTGTGTAAGATCATGTCGAGGTTTTTGGATAAATATTAACAGCAATTATATGAATATTTAATTTTGAAAAGTGCCTCAAAAATATTTTGAAAATAGACTAACAAAAATTTAAACTTTGTACATTATTACAAGTAAATAAATTACTATATTGTGATTTTCGGTTTCAAATATAAAAGAATAGAAATAAAATTCACAACAAAATTAAATGGCATCAATAAAGAATGCATGTGTGTTCCTAAAGATATCAATAACACCATAAATAAAGACCTAGGGGGAGTAACAAGGAATGTCACTCATAGTTGAATTCGAGAAAATTGAAGTTTAATATTTGTAATTATATAACTCATGATTTTAAAGGGATACCTAAGATCTATTTTTAACTCTTTATTGTTAGTTTATTTCTTAATGAGGTTAAATAATAAAAAGGTATCTATTTTACTTGTAGTTAACTCAACACGTACTTTAGAAAAAAAGGAGTATTTTATATTCGTGAAAAACAAGGTATGTCATGGCATTCCTTGTTTTTGCTAATTGTAGAAATAAGAGATGTTAAGAGTTACTTAAAAGTATTTTATATTTAAATGTAATTGGAAGGGTAAAAAATAAAAATTATTGTTTGTGAGGAAGTCTTACGTAGAAACGTCTCGCGTTAGAATTTTTTAAGAACTTGTAGGTCGTTAAATTTTTTTTAGATATCTTGACCAAACCTGCAAGTAAAAATACTCTTTAATGTAAAATAACATTTTAAAAAACTATTACCGTGATACGCTTTATCTGGTAGATAAAACTCTCCATCACTCAAAGTTTGCATTTGCTCAGCAGATTTTTTGTTCGCGTGGACAACGGATTTGCACAGTGGCCAATTATAGGATGATCGGTGTTTTATATACCTATTGTTAGATACCTATGTTTAGCTTCAGTTAAGATTTCATTTAGTTCTTGAATTTTGAAAGGGCTGTTTTTTTTATATAGTGAGATTGCATCGAAAAATTTTGCACAGTCTCTAATCTAACGATAGCTAGATTCTCTTCAACTTTGACTACTTGGAACGGTTCTGGCTTCATTTGGGAATTACGTAACAACTCATAAAATTATTGTGGAGTTTCCATCCTCGTCTTCAGCTTTACCAAATCAAAATTTTATCGCATTCCATATAGGAATGTTATTAATAGGACACTAATAAAACTAACAGCCCCCTAATAGGAAATGTTATTAAAAACGGTGTCTATGCGTTTTAACGTATGAACAAGAAAATGCAAATATTTAAACATATTGTAATTTTTATTCTGGCTCCCTGCTAAGCCACAAAAAATGTTTACTGTTCTTACTTGTTTGTGCAACTGATTCATGATGAAGTAATTTACGAAACATATAACTTCGTTTCAGCCTATTTTAGCTATGGTCTCAGTATATGTGTAGAAAATAAATTTACCGGTAGAAGGCAGATGGACATTAAAAGAAAACATTGACAACTGTCTTCTGTAGTACACATCGTTTGTGCTGATGTGTGGAAGTGAGACATTTTTTTGGTGGTCCATGACCAGAAGTTCATATCCTTTGTCTCGTCTAGCAAACCTTTTTGTCTCCTTCTTTCGGCCATAATAAAAAAACTGGGCCTTTTGAAGTTTGTTTTTTGTGTGTAAACATTTTAATTTACTTTCCACTTCAGGATTGTGATCTTATTTTTGTAGAGAAGTGACTTCAGCCAGGTATTTATTGCACTCACTGCATGTACCTGCAATCTTTATCTGAGGATTTTTTTCTTTGAGTAATTAGTAGATATTTTCACATTAAACTCTTCAGGAAGGTAAATTTTAGATGTCTTTTTATTACTGTAATGGGTTAATCTGTCCTTTAATGACTTGTAAGTGCATTCTTATGGAATCTTTAGTAATAATTCTTAGTTTATGTAGCCGATTGGAGTGCTTACCTCTTAGATCACAAGGTTCAACGTCGTTCATTTTAAGCCCTCTTTGAAAATACTTAACTTTTCATTTAGTGATGCCGTGGATTGAGAAAAATGCTTTGAAACAAACAGGTATCTCTTGCTTTGAGCATCTCTCAAAACCCTAATCATATAACCAAAAGGACAGTCGTGATTTTTCGCTGTCTCTGAATTCGGCTGCCTAGAACGTTTTTGTGCGATCATTTTGATCGAGATTAGACCTGGCGTTAGGTATAGGAGTTCTGTTGGTCATTTGAATCTAGAGCATTAAAATCATGCAGCAGTTTAATTCTTTCGCTTTCGGTCACATTTTCATAACATTTTAAACGCTTACAACTACAGTTGTCGCCGCTCTCATGACTCTGTAGACGAAGCTTTCGCATAACATCAGTCATTCGTCTTTTAGATTCTTTCTTTTGTTTTTTGGTGATTCCACGTCTTCATCACTACTTTACATTTTCAACGTCTAATTATTTTATTATAAACAGTAAATAAGCCACACAATTCAAACTAATACGACACACAATAACCTCTAAAACAACAAAAGGCAGAATGAATAACAAAACAAAAACACGTGTCTCGTACCGGCATCGCTGTGCCCGAGACTGACATTCCTTGTTAATTGCAATTCCGCTCGGACTTTTCTAGTTCTTAGCAATTATAATACAAGTTTATGGTCAGCTTTCAACTGACATGGCTTGTTATTGCCTACCGATAACTTGTGCATTAAAAACTTTGCTAGTTTCTCCGTCAGATGGCATTATTACTTTGATTTGAGACAAAAATGTACATTCCTTGTTTTTCCCCCGTGATCTTCAAATTTGGTCTTAAGTTCTTTGTGAAAACAAACTTTGTGATTAATTTTACATAACTTGCTTTTAGTCAACATCAGAAATGTCTGAGTCATCGCTATCTGCACTAAGTTGAACGACAATAGGTTCCATAATGATATCTGCCTGTATATCTAAAGTCTACATATTTTTCTTTATGTGTGTGAAAGATGCACTGTAGCCAGTTCTCTGGGGTAACGTTTTTTGTGGCTTCGTGGAAGAGCACTTTTAAATCATATAACTTAAAGGTAGTATTTCGACTTTCTACCTCCTTTTTTACTTATGCCGAGATTAGCTTAATATGATTAGGCTCACAATAGTATGGTAGTAATCGGTGAACATGAACCCTGTGGTTACGAGTCATTTCATCAACAACGTCTTTCTGATATTTTTGATTATGCTGTCATGAAATATTTAGTAACTCCGGCTTAACCATAGGCTTGTCATACCCAATTTCTTTCCTATCTAGCTATTCACGTATTTCTCCTTTTCGACAACTTGTTGTTGGAAGCTTTTCTATTTGACGAATATTTAAATAATGTCAAACTTTGTTTACAGTATGACCTTCGTTTAGCCAATTCTGATCTAAATAATAGAGTTTTCTTCTTTCATTACGATATTAATGAAACTTTTTAAGATTATTACGACGCCATATAACAATTTCACTTTTTTCCAATAAACTGCTTTGTCGACATGGTTTAATATATTTAAAATTCAGTGCAGTAATAGCTCTCGTGAGATTTTTCAGGGGCATCATAATCAATTTCCGCAGAAATTTTCCTTGATGTTTGAAGTTCATTCCAAAAGAAAATTAATGATTTTGTGACGAATAACCCTTCGTACTTCATCATCTAAAACTATTGGTTTGAGGTCTTCTATATAGCGTCTACTACGTTAAATAAAAAACAATTTTCAGATTTGGTATTGCATAAAATAAATCTAATGCAAGGAATGTAACTAAATTATGTGAAGATAGTGACATTAACGCGTCCTTAAAATCAATGCTGAAATACATTTTAACAAAATCAATAATTGATTATTAATTAGTTAACTACGTTTAAATTGAAAAAAATGTATTTTGACATTCATTACCAAATCAAATATATGGTAATAGTCTGAATGAATATCAGGAAACGTAATATTATTTGCAAATAATATATACCGGGCAGGTATCCTAACAAATTCCAAAAAAATATACACGATTTCTTTTATTAACCAGGTAGATATAAATATGATGGATAAATAAAACTGGTTTCAACTGTAACCACTGTAATTCAACCAATCTTAATAATTAAATGGTTATCTAAATTATTGCAGTAAGACTATAATATATGATCAAATGTTATACTTTTGTTATTTGAATTAAAATTTTATTTTTGTTGGCCGCTAATAAAAGTTTTTATATTTTTAAGTGTTTTTTATTAAAAAATTTATTAATGCGTCTAGTATTTTTTCAATTTGCCTTAATCCTATTATTAAAACAAAATAGAGAATATCAAAACGGAAGGAAGTGAGATCAAATAGAACGAAAAAGGTGGGATACAGAGATATTAGAAAGCGGAGAAACGTAAATAGAAATACCAGATAGAAATCGCCGCCCTACTAATATAAAATACGCCACAGAAGGAAATAATGATATACGTATACTTTAACCTGGAACAAAATTAAAATAGCGACAGCAAATGCAGTAGAAAAAAACTACGAGAGGAAGATATGAGAAGGAATGCTAATTACCGCAAGATGGTAATCACAAAAACAGAGTAAGGATGCAATGCTCAAGGCAACAATTCAACATATACAGAGCTGGTACAATAATAGGCGAAGTGAGAACCGATGCTAAAGAGGTATTGAGGGTAGATAACTGGAGGATAGCAGCCAAGGAAAGTAATGCTGAGAGAGGTCAGAGCTCGAGCTCAACTTAAGCTGTAGCGCCACAGAAGAGAGAGAGGGCGAACGAAACTTATGAATAGAGAAAAGTCTATAATAAAATCATAACAAGCATGGAACTACAAACAATACACACATAATATATATATATATATATATATATATATAACGGGTTTTTCGATTAACCTTGGATAAACCTTTACGTTTTAAGTTCAACGTATACATTTCCAACGTTAAAAAAACTTTTTTTGCACATAGTAACAAAAAAACATCATTATGTTGTTACTAGCAAAGTTTTTTAATATTCTAACTCTACAATTCTAAGTTACGGTAAGATCAATAATGTTTTTAATAGATAATATATGGTAGCTAATTATAATTTATTCTCTTTCGGCCCTGAAGAAGCCAAATTAATTCTCTTTGGCGAAAACGTTCGGCGAAACAATTGATACTCATTAGAGTCTTTCTTGCAGATTTCCCCAATATTTAAGAGTTTACTATTTAACTTATCTGCAAAGATTAAATTTCTTTTCTCTATATAAATATATATAGAGAAGAAAGAGAAGAACAACACATAAGAAAAATAGATGCGTTCGAAATGTGGTGTTACAGAAGAATATTAAAAATTCAGTGGGTTCAAAGGATTACCAATTCTGAGGTACTACGACGTCTAAATAAGGAGTTAGAAATTATGAACAGCATACAAAGAAGAAAACTAGAGTATTTGGGTCACATAACCGTAGGAGAAAAATATAAGCTGCTGAGAATTATTATGCAAGGAAGGATCCAAGGAAGAAGACGCATCTCCTGGGTGAGGAACCTTAGAGAATGGTTTAACTGTAGTTCACTACAACTTTTCAGAGCAGCAGCCAACAAAGTTACCATAGCCGTTATGATATCCAACCTCCGATAGGAGATGGAACTTTAAGAAGAAGATATATATATATATATATATATATATATATATATATATATATATATATATATATATATATATATATATATATATATATATATATATATATATATATATATATATAATAAGGAATATGTAGTGCGGTATATGTCACGCAAAACAGGTGGTTTCCAGGGCAACAACTAACAATAACCACAGGAGGAAGCTACAGCGCTACCTGATGAAAGAAATGCCAAAACAGGAAAACAAAATAGATATATCGATAGAAGGCAACCGTAAATACGTATTTCTGATTGTTCGGTTGTCGTTAGTACGGTGCAGCTAAGTTAGAAAAGGAGCTTGTTAATTTGGGAAAAGAGCAATGCGATAGTATTTCATCCAACGGATTCTTTGTTTTAAACTAAAGCAACACTCAAATAAACATAAAAAAAGTGATCAAATCACACGTAACGGAATATCATTTGACAGAGTAGAAAGCTTACAATTATCACCGATAAAACGCAACTTGCTGTAGCTAGCAATTTTACTCGTAAATGAATCATTTACTTGAATTTACGATAATTCTCGTACGTAAGCAATTCCCCAATGTATTTCACTTGAGTCTCTTCCCGTCTACCGGGTACAGACCTTTTTAGCAACTAAGGTGGTTCCCCTGCGCGAAAGGGTTAATTAAAAATGTAATTTCTATTACCATTAATTGTGACTCAATCCCATATAAACACAATTTTTTTAACTTGAAATATATCACAAGAAAACAATGTTGCGCAGCCATGACATTCTACGCCTCCCTATGCTTCTCTTTCCTTGGATCTTTCCCTGCATAATCAGTTGGATCAAGGTGTATTTCTCTCCACGTGTAATATGTCCGAGATATTCTAATTTTCTTGTTTTTATTGAATTTAAAATTTCCATTTCTTTGTTCATCCTTCCCAGAACCTCTTTGTTTGTGACGTGTTCTGTCCATGATATTTTCAGAATTCTTCTGTAGCGTCAAACAATACACACACACACATATATATATATATATATATATATATATATATATATATATATATATATATATTTATTTATATTTATTTATAATAAGTAACATGTAGTGCGGTATGTCACGCAAAACAGGTGGGTTTCCAGGGCAACAACTAACAATAACCACAGGAGGAAGCTACAGCTACCTGAGGAAAGAAATGCCAAAACAGGAAAACAAAATAGATATATCGATAGAAGGCAACCGTAAATACGTATTTCTGATTGTTCGGTTGTCGTTAGTTCGGTGCAGCTAAAGTTAGAAAAGGAGCTTGTTAATTTGGGAAAGGAGCAATGCGATAGTATTCCATACAACGGATTCTTTGTTGTAAACTAAAGCAACACTCAAATAAACATAAAAAAAGTGATCAAATTACACGTAACGGAATATCGTTTGACAGAGTAGAAAGCATACAACTATCACCGATAAAACGCAACTTGCTGTAGCTAGCAATTTTACTCGTAAATGAATTATTTACTTGAATTTATGATAATTCTCGTACGTAAACAATTCCCCAATGTATTTGACTTGGTCACTTCCCGTTTACCGGGTACAGACCTTTTTAGCAACTACGGTGGTTCCCCTGCGCGAAAGGGTTGATTAAAAATGTAATTTCTATTACAATTAATTGTGACTCAATCCCATATAAACACAATTTTTTTAACTTGAAATATATCACAAGAAAACAATTTTAGAACCTTATGTAAATGTTATTTATTGGATGTAAAAATTTGTGATTTATATTTGAATATATTTATTGCTATAATCTGCAACACAATTTTTAAGTGAAATATCTAAAGTTAATGTTTAAAACACTTGTTCTGTTTATTTTTTCTTCTTGATACTGAACCTGGCTGAAGACCGAGATGCAAAAGGTCAATTGTAAAAAACATTATTAATTTTCATAATGTCAACTGTCAAATTAAAATGAGGTGATGAGCAACCAAAACAAAACATTAACAATTTAACACACCCATTTGATTACTAATAACATTTTAAAAACGGGTCTTAAAACACAATGAATTACGTATATTTTTCTTTTCTTATTGTAATATTAGTGTTAGTCAACAAAAGTAAGTTTGTCTTTTTAAAATAATTGTTCTTACTAGATTAAATTATGCCATACTCTTAGTCATTTCTACAAGTAGCATAAGAGTGTGATCCATCAGGCATTTCAAAATCACTTATTATTTATTTTTATAAGTTCATCTATCCACTCCGATCTGAGGATGCTTCATATTATAAGGGCTGACATATTAAATTCAGTAACTTCTATAGTCTTTTTACCATTATTTACTACCATAAACTGTAATGTAAATATCCTATTAATAGACTTCTTCCTTGTCCACTAGTTCCTTCTAGTTACACAACTTTCCTTCCTTCTAGTATACACTATTTGCTTTTTTTTATTTTGCTAATTTTGGAGAAAACTACTGGAGGTGTTTTGTGCACACGGATATAGTTTCTCTTAGTTCTCTAGGACTGTTAAGAAACCAGTAGTCTGTTGGTCACAATAATTCAAGTACTAAATATATGACCTTACAATAAGGGGTGTCTGGTGTCAAGCACAACAACTTTAATATTTAAATATTTTGAAAAGTCAAACACAAATTACATTACATTTCATTTATGTAGTGTTTAATGAAGAGGAACATACTGTCAATCTGATATGCAGCATCCAGAGACAAGAGAAATGAAGGCTCGCACAAACAACAGAACAGCTAAACATCTAAACACCAAGACAATAAAAAGTTAAGCAGAACTAACAGATAAGAAAGTGAAGTGACAGCACTTTCATTGCATCATTTGCTGAACATTAGAGCTTGGAAGTGAGTGGCATGGGGTAGAAATTAGATGGAGGCTGTTTGGACTGTAGCATCATTAGAAAAACAAGAGTGTTTAATGTATTCATCACCATCAAACTCTAAACCCAGTTTATTAGAAACATTTAATTTTTTCTGAATTATATATTTTTTTCCTTAATTCCTTCTACCATTTATAGGTGAAGCAGTAAGATGCTATCAATGTGGATCAGATGAAGATGGCAAATATGAAGACAACTGCGGAGCTTATAAAAAATTTGACAAATTGAATCACATTGCCATTGAATGTAATAGTGAGGAAAGTCATATGCCTGGTTCTTTTTGTATGAAAGTTACTCAACAAAGTCCTAGGGGTTTCATTTGTAAGTATATGTAAAACTCTTTGTTTTAATCCAAACATGTTGATTATTCAGTTAGTATTAAATTATCTGCATTTTTATGTGTAAACAAAAAATATTTCACAGAAAAAAAAATTCATAATGTATCTTTGGTAAATATTTAGGTATTATATTAGATAAAACTTTGTTATAGAAAGAATTGAATATTTTAAGATAAGTCAACACAACCAACATATACAATTACTTTTCAGATTAATTTTATATTTTTATCATCAAACCTCAAATATAAAGGTCCTTATGTAAAAAAGGACTTGTTGGTATCAAATAGTCCTCAGAAACACTTCGTCTATAGAAAATGTCACACCGAGAGTGCAGTACAGCTAATATAGGAATGCACAATTGCCGGATTTCACGCCTTGTGCTTGGCGATACAAACAGGTCCAAGTGGTAGTCACAGAACCGTACCCAGATCTTTACGCCGGGCTCTGTTATTTATTATAAAATAATATATTGATAAAATAATTGCCTTCAAGTAGCCAAATAAGAGGCATGAATTTGAATAAAAAGACCTTAAGTTTTTAGCGAGAATTTTATTATAAAACTGTATACTTTATTAAACTAACAAATGTATTTTAAATTACATTTCTTGATAGCTATAAATATACCGGATGGAACCTCCGGTAACTCGATTTCCATGCACCCAGCCCAATATCCAAGAAAAACTTTTTCTTTTGTAAATATGTGAAAAATTATCAGGAACGGGAATATCGAAAAAGCTTTGCACATTTTTTAATCCCGGCGATGTTATTAAAAAAACCAGTTGGGCACTTGAATCACTGCGAAATTTTAACACCTACTATGAATTTTTTTTTTGTGGAAATCTGAAGTGCAGTTTTTGTCCTTGTTAAAACATAATGCAGTCTCGCATTTTTTACACACAACATAAGTTTACCTAGTTCCTTGGCATAGCAACCTGGTAGTTTTCAGCGAAACCTTGTGTTATTCCATATGGGATAATGGTTTTTCTTGCCCACACTTGACCAGATGAGCAGGTATAAGGTTTATAGTGTAAATTATTTAACATTATATTATATTTATACTTTATTAAACTAACAAATATATTTTAAATTGCATTTCTTGATAGCTATAAATATACAGGGTGGAACCTCCGGGAACTCGATTTCAGTGCACCCAGCCCAATATCCGAAATGCCCATACTCTGATTGGACTGGTAAATGCATTTTATTGGTTATACAGTGTAAAATAATCGAGGTTACTCACAGATATTCAATCAATTATACTAAAGTCGTCCTCTACATCCGAGATGTCGGATTCACTTTCACTACTCTCCCCTGTGTTCGCGTGTATTATCAATTGGTCTACGTCATCTTGCAGGTTGTCCGCAGTCCACATCTCAGTTTCCGTTTTCTCGACAACATGAGTGACATAATTGCGCCAATTTTGCTCTGTGACGCGTGCGAAACCGTCGTCGATCAACTGGCGTACCTCGTCGTTTTTAAAAGTGGTATTATGGGTACCTACATATCGCTTAACTTGGTTCCACACCATTTCTATAGGATTCAATTCGCAGTGATATGGAGGAAGCCTTAAAATATAAACATTATGTTGTGAAGCATACTCATCAAGATGATACTTATCGTATTGATCTTTACAAGCACGCGCTGCTTCTAATAGCTCGGATTTCAAATAAAACTCCTCGAAAAAAATGTCTTTTTCCACTAGCCATTCCTGGATTGCAGCTTTATTCCAGGAATTGTTAGGGAATCTCTCTTTACGGGAGTGGTACGATGCATTGTCCATTACAATGACATTCCTGCGACCATTATTCGGTAAATTTGATATTAATGTCTCCTTAAACCACGACTCAAAATATGCGGCATCCATTTCATCGTGATAGTCGCCATCATTTTTCTTTGCCAGAAAAACACGCTGTGTGCCAGGAAGGAAACCATATCGTGGACCTCGTTTAGTAGGTGCTTTTAAGCCAGTACTTAAACCTTTGAGAAAAGCATCACGACTGTTTTGTATCGTAGTATCGCACCATTCGTAATTTATAGATTGGCTAACATTAACCCACGATTCGTCCAAATATATGATATTGCAATGGTCTTTTCGCAAACGTCGTATAGTTCTCAAATAATTATGGCGCCAATGAATAATATCCTCTAGCTCCACCATGATGCTTCTTTGGCCACGTTTCTTATAAACACATCCAATATCTTTCAGAAGTCTGTATAAAGTAGAAAGAGACAACGGGTGTATATTCTCATTACCGTGTATGAAGTTATGTATATGCTTTAAGAATGGCGGCAAATTTTTCATGAAAAATTCACAATGAACAATTCTCCGTAGAATACTTCTTATACCCTCGTCATATGTGAATATTCTAGAATTTGATTGACACACTCGTTTTTTACGTTTTTCTGGCGATTTCAACATTCCACTCTGTTCTTTTTCTTTTTTGAAATTGTAAATGCTTCTTTCGCTAACACCAGTCATCAACGAAGTACGTCTACAGCAGCACTTACATTAAGTTGTTCCATATTTTGTAAAAAACACAACACATTTAACACTACGAGTTTAGCGCAACCGTTAAATAATTCACCGGATTTAAACTTATAGGACTCCATGCTCTCTGTTGAAACTTGGACTAAATTTTGAAGTGTAGTTTCGTTTTCCAAAAGCACTTTCACTCTAAGGATGGGTAGGGGGTGAAATAGGGAAAGCTTGGAGTTTATCAAATACTAATTATGACAAACAAGTTTATGGCCATATTGAGGTGATTATGTTAATGATGGTAATTTGTAGCAGAAGTTTTACAAAAGAAATGAAGACCTATTTATAGAAACAACATAACTGTATTTTTAATATATTACATACAATAGAAAAAATCTAATTTCTATGAAAGAATTGGAAATTTGAATATTATATATAATATCTATGATCTGATCGCCAACGTGGAAATAAAAATTAATGAAACCTCGCTAGAAGTAGTAGATGAATACATATACCTGGGACAGCTCATACATAAATCGGGATCACTACTTCCGGAAATCAACAGACGAATAAAACAAGCGTGGTCAGCATTCGGACGAAATTCCATAGTCTTCAAGTCCAAAATGCCACTATACCTCAAGAAGAGAGTATTTGATCAATGCATATTACCCGTCTTGACATATGGATGTGAAACTTGGATATTAAAGAGAGAAATAACGTCGAAACTCCAAGTAACTCAAAGAGCAATGGAAAGATGTATGCTAGGGATAACAAAGAGGGATCGTAAAAGAATTGAATGGATACGGAGGCAAACCCAGGTGACTGATGTAATCCAAAGAATAAAATCCCTGAAATGGCAATGGGCAGGACATATGGCAAGAAGAACAGATAACAGATGGACCACTAGAACAACTATGTGGTACCCCAGGAACGCTAAGAGACCAAAGGGGCGCCCAAATCTCAGATGGGATTATGATATTAGAAAATTAACAGGAACAACGTGGTCTCGAATAGCACAAGATAGAAAAATATGGGCGCAAATGAGCGCAAATTATTAGAACAACGTATAACTAAGACATCGTCGAATAATAATAAGAACATAAAATAACATTGAAATAAGGGAGGCTGCACCGTAATTGGAAACGGTTGATAAAGCTGCACATGATGATGATGATGATGATATAATATCTATAAATAATATCATTTCCAAGTTTCCAAATTCTTTCCTAGAAATTATGTAGGTTTTTTCTATTTTATGTAAAACATTAAAACTACAGTTATTGTATGTTGTTCTTGTAAAGAGGTGTTCAAATGTTACTCTTATGAATATGATTCAATTGTATATCTCATGTTGACGTTTTATATGCAAAATTCAGTTTTCATTGTCAATAACTCATCAATGCTTTTTTATTCTACTGTATATGTATACATGATATAAAATATTTTACTCGTACTGCCGGCAGATGCATTTTATCCAAGCCGGTCCTGTGAGACAATGAGCAATCAACAGCTGGAGAAAACCGACAACCCTGCGCGTTTATTCTCTATAAGAAAAGCATTGCCGTATCTTACCCGTACTGCACTCTCAGTGTAACATTTTCTATAGAAGGTAGCAATCCCAGTGGAATCCTACTTAAACATCCTACTTGTTTATCATCAAAAATGCAATATTAAATTAATTGAACTATTGTAAAGGGTTTTACCATGTATTTATTGGTTTCAAACATGTAAATCTAGATAGCACTGATGATGGAATAGTCATCCCGAAAATGTTGTCTGATGTAGCTTGTTAGGGTTTTTATATTAATATACATAAAGGATTTTTTTAAATAAAAAAAATTTGTGGTTCATGATATACAGCTAACTACAGGAATTAATGTTCCTTGTGGATGTTATTAATCAGTTAAACTGCGTTGGCATGGGTAGTCAATGATCAATATGAGACACATTTTCGTAAGCCACGCTCCATGTAAACAAGTTCATTTGTGAAAAACAAAGATTAAATTCTCTTCATGACTTGAATTAAAACATCAACTCTTTAATTAAATTAGTATGACTTCTTTGTTGAGTCCACTCCCTTATCCCAACCATCATCTTTTCTTCCTTGTTTTTGCCAAATTTTGTGAAATTCTGTTTGCTATCACCCCACACATAACTTGATATGCTTCTGCTTCCAAAGTCTGCATGTTCATCTGCATACATATTTGCTTGTAAACTCTCTTCACAAACAAGACATAACCACAGTTGTGAAGTTACTAAGATTCGTGTATCACGAGTGTTGCTTCTGCTCATGATTCACTACCCATGTCAAAGTGGCTTTAAATGACAAATTGGTGTAAATTAAAACAGATTGTAATCATATCAACTGAGTACTCTATGTCTACTGGGTATCAACTTTAGATAATGGTAGGTAGGTAGATGCATCGAGCAAAAAGACAAAAGAGGGAATCTAATCGTTATGAAAAGGCGACCAAAAAAGTGGCCTCTGATGGCGGACATATCCGGAAATGGGAACGCGCCAAATTTAAATTTTCCGACACTTATTAACAGTAGCTATAAAATAGTTTTCGGAATGTGTCTTAGACGAGAAAATTTTAATTAAATATTAACGATAATAGTCTAAAATGTGAAACAATTGTTAAAAAACTTCAATATAAATAAGATTTCATGTGACAGTTGGGACAAATAATAACATAACCCAACTAAATTTGATTTCTTAAACAAGGAAAGACTCTCTTTCCTTGTTTAATTTGGCCTCTCAAGATGGCACTTCCTGTCTAACAATATTTTTGCCCCCACTACCTTTACATTCCCTCTTTTGTCTTTTTGCTCGATGGGTAGATGGTAGGTCATTTCATTTTGCAAGCAAGGAATATAGCAAAAAAATATTTTTTTTTCTAGGGGATGGGAGGTGGAGACAAGTAATAAGAAGATGTGCATCTGTAGCTGATACAGGAGTAACTGGAGTATGTAATTGGGGGGTGTATGAAAATGGAATTTACTGGGAAGAATGTTATTGTTCAGAAGATGAATGTAACAGCGCACATATTACTAAAATATCGATAGTTTCAGCTATTAGTTTTATCATTTTACCAATTATGAGGTATATTTGGAACTAAAAGATACATAATATCTTATTAGTTTGTTGACTAGACAGAAAACAAGTGAAATAAAGTAATATTGTCAGTAAATCTGTAAAAACATAATATACATAAAAAAACATTATTTTTCAAATACAATATTTTACACAATTAAATTAAATAAACTACCTTTTGAGCTAAAAAATAATTTTTCGGTCTGGTATTTATTCAGTATATTACAAAATTTTGAAACACGGTTTGGTTTAAGGTATTTAAACATTTTACTGACAAAATTAATTCCCAGGAAAAGACCTTTAGCATAGTTTAAAGGTGTCTTCCTAAGTGCGTTCAAACAAAAAAGTTTAATTTTAGTAGATTTTGTACAATTTTTAGATCTTATACATAAGTATAACCACTTAGTTTTATTTGTTGACTTGTTGTAGTGTATAAACAATGAAAAATGTGCCTTCATATATTTAGATCACATCCATTTGCCATTTTCAGTGAATATTATCAATAGGAAATGGTATTAAACTTCATAAATGAGCAAGAGTTGTAAACTGTTATTTCCATTCATTTTACCAAGTTAACTATGTCTCATGCATATTATAGTTGTCAGATGTCTGCTAATCAATTTTGATATACTAAGCGTAGAAATTGGGTGATTGTACTTGATTGAAAAATATAACACTTGGCTATTGATTACAAAAATTCTAGATGGCACATATTGACCTAAAACTGAATCTCGTAGTTATTAACAATATACATACAGTATTTCAACTTTTATTTGTGTTTAGAAAACGAATCTCTTTCCATTTTATTCTTTGATAAAGAAGTATTAATAATATCAATAATTATCAGTTATCAATAATAGACTACAAGTCCATGGGACATTTTTAAGGAGTCATTTGACCCAGCATGAAAAATGTATGGCATGTCCAAAAATGTTATTATTTTATGTAACTAAATTTAAAACTGTGAGTTTCATATTGGCTCAAATCACCTGCCTTGTACTACTTAAAAAGAGAGGAGTGCTCCCTAGATTTCTCACTCCTGTACCAGCCGATATGTACAGCCCTGCAAAAAAAGTAATCTAAATAAAGATCCAAAACTACATGTATAAATGCCGTACTGTATCAAATTGCTGAAAATGGTTTCAAAGATTGTCTCCCTGCTACTGGTACCAATATTTTTGTATAGCATTATTTTTGTATATACAAATATGTTTGGCCAAAATACCCCCCCCCCCCCCCCCCCCAATGTGTGGTAAGTTTACCTTACCCGCGTAGTCACCTGTACCGACCAAAATTGACGGCATAGTTTCTAAAGTTGTTATTACATATTGTAGTTTTGATTTATACATGGTTCATGCTTGGTCAAGTGTCCCCTTCAAAATATCCCATGGGCTTGTATTCTATAAGCATTATTTTGTATTTATAGTATATTTTCTGCGAGAAATAAATATCTATAGCTTGACCACTATATCAGTGGTGCTAAAATGCTATTGTGATCTGGAGAGTTGTTATTCTATAGTAACTATATTAAAATTGATCTAAATTCGCCCAGATCATAATCTGTTTTTAAAATACAATTTGTAAAAATTAAATAAACCACCGAATTTTGTTTCATTGAATAAATAGCAAATTAGTTCTTCTAATAATTTAATTTTATATGCCTCACTTATAATAAATTCATCGTGTTTTACATATTTTGAATTTTAAGATGACATTTTTCAAATTTTTGCAATTTTATCACAATTGTATTTTGATGTAGAGGTCTGAACTTCAAATAAAATATGTTTGAAATTGAGGTTAATTTAAAGTTTTTTAGTAAAGAAAAGCTAAAGTACCATGAGAAAATTGTTTGAAAATATTATTAAAATTGTGAAAGAATGTTCTGCTGTGTAGTATTCTGGACCTCATAGAATTGCATGTTTCTTATGAAAACTAGTAAAAGTAGTTTATAATTGTTCAGATCACATGGACTCTCTGTACAATTCTAATAGATGCTCACAGAAAATATATTTTACGATGTTATGTTTTATTCCAAATTTTTTTAATATATTGGTATATTATATGGTATATAGGGTGAATGTACCAATTTCCGACCAAATTAGGATTTTTGGAATTCAAAAATTAATATAAAATTGAATAATTAGTTTTTTATCGTAAAATTTCTAGCATTTATTGTGTATTTTAAAAATACATTTAATTTTATATGTATCTTTGATGTAACCTATGTTTTTTAATTATTAAAATTTATTTGACAAATTCACCAATAACCGACCAGTTTTTCCAGTTTTTGACCAATTATGCACCAATATTTGACCACGTGAAAAGTACATTTATAAAAGATATTTTTATTCTTTAAACATTTATTAATGGTGCGAAATTAGCTCGTGTGACAGCCCTAGCTCCAGTCTTATTCAGCCAATCTGAAACAAGTTTCTTCCATTAAACTTTAATAGGACGAAATACTGAAACGTCTGCTGGTTAAATATGAGTGGCATTGGGTAGCAATGAATACAAGATGATACCATTTTCCTTACAAAAAGTAGTAACTTCAAAGCTTATGTGCAATCTGTGTCCATCGACTATGTATAAAACTGGAAATGTAGTACTTCTTTCCTTTAGATAAGGCAACAAACTGTTTGTAACATATTCATAAAACACTTGTGCAATCCATCCACTTTTAGATCTGCCTAATGACCGGCTAGAACTTACGTTTCTGCTAATTTCCTTTCATAGGTATAAATAATGCAATGAGGTGTCATATTTCCACTACCTGTAAATGTTAACATTACCGAAATACATTCCTTTCACTACCTCGAAACTGATACAGGTCTTTAAATCCAAAACAAAAGAGGTTTCTGGGTTAGTTCGAAAACCCGATTTATTCCCATTGAAAATTCTGGAAGGATCTTTTAGCAGATCGCGATTTCCAGTTTGTTCTATTATATAAGTTTCCAAGTTCTGATGCTATTCACGAATTGTAATTTTCAGTTATAAACCCTCTGGCTAAACCAAGAGATTCAGGTTTATGCAGTGAAATACTTAGATTTCACTTTCTTCCAGGTCTTCCTTGAGTAAATGGACTTGGTCGTCGATCTTTTTTTTATTACCTCTTGAACAGCATCATTAGTTGTCTTGGTTCAACCGGTATTCCTTTTTTGGCCATTCCCTTCAACCAACAAACTATTAGGTTTTCTTCCTGCAAAACGAGAAAAGGGTTACGCACAAATCAATAGACCTATTACATGTTTACTAAAAAGATAGGCCTATTACATCTGAAGTTTGAATAGTTGGAGGACACTTTCTAGCATCCAAAGATGTTTTTTCTTTTAATTTGTCCATAAATGTGGCATGGGGAATGTTATACTTTCTCTCAGTTTCCTGTATTTTTTCTCCATCACGAACTTCATTAATAGCATTGACCAAATCGTCTTTAGAATAATTTTTAGGCATCTAAAACAAATAGCCGGAACAAATTGGAAATATGTTGCTCAGGATAGAGACCGATGGAAGGAGTTGGGAGAGGCCTATGTCCAAACATGGACGACAGAAGGCTAAGAAGAAGAAGAAAACAAATAGTTTGATTACTGTACCAATTTATGACTACTATTTTGCTCCAGTAGCCGAACACTGGTCGGTTATTGGACAGAAATTAGATTAATGTATAAAAATTAAACTCCCCTATTCGTACTACTAGCAACAGTCTATCAGACCACCATAAATTAATCACTTAGTTACAGATATTTAGAAAAATAACAAGTTAACTGTATTTATTACACTTTTATAACCAGTAACATCATTTTATAACGAGTAACATCATATTTCAACATTAAAAAAGTTAAAAAGCATTCGATCTAATTAGATAAAAATTGCTTACTTCATGTGCATCTAGTTGCACGCTCATATATTTAACTTATTGGCAGTGTTGCCAATACAGCAAAATTCCCACTTCCTTTAAACTTGATTTGAATAAGTCAACGAAATTTCCCTACATACCTAAAGCCACGTAGTATACGTGGGCGGTGCAATAATTTCTGAACGTTCTAAGATTTTCTTAGTTTTAATATTTGTTTAAAGACTGGTCGATAACTGGTGCATGGCCGGTTACTGGTGCATTCACCCTATTATTAATTTTCAATTGTAAAATATACAGAAATCACTTATAGAATAATATTGTTTGTGACCTTATAACGCTGGGACCCGTCAATTTTTAAATTCAAAAGTGCGCTTTATAAACATAAATTTAAATTTACAGAGCCATTCATGCAAGTCTAGCATAGTCCATAATCTTTATTTTTAATAAAACACAGTGCATATTTTCATGTTTTTTAAAGCTCCTTAACAATCTGATCTGAATAAGCATCATGTAGGATCTATTATGACTAGTACAAGGTGAAATTTTGAAATCATTTATAATTTTCTTCAAGACATTAAAATAAATACCCATAATGTTCTCCACCTTCTCCTATAAAACTCGTTCCGAACTTTGTTTAAAATTTGAGATGAAATATTACACATTTTGTGTAGTTATCCTTTCTTTGTACACATATATAATCTGAGAATGATTCTGAGTAAATAAGATTTTCACTTCAACTTGACTTCTACAACTATACCAGTAACCGATCATCCTGAATAAAATCCACATTATTTATCGCCTTAGTGAATTATTGGCATATCTGAGCAGTTTTTAGCTGTGCATGACAAAAAACTTTATCAAAAGATAAATTATTATCTTGTTGTTGTTTATTGCGATATATATTTGTATACTGCTATCTGGTCACAAATGACCAATTATCAGTTATTTTCTGACCTAACATAATAACAGCAAATGCTTAAATCTAAGGCTTACCCTATGGCTTACTCTTATTTTATCTATTAATTAATGCACTACAACTAACATGCAATAACTTCACAGCACTATACTCTGCTTTTTACACTAAACTGTTACACATTTACACTAACTCAAATGGTTTTGTCCTTATGAGTCTTCTCTTTAGTTCAGTGTTGTCAAGAAGCTGGATTGCGTCGACATTCACATGACTATGCAGCCTCTGCTCGTGACTTGTTGCTGTTCTCTTGATTATTTCGATCACAGTTTCCATACCCAGGTCCTGGTGGAGGTTGCTGTTACGGATATACCAAGGAGCATCAACATTGTTTCTCAGTACTTTGTTTTGAAATCTCTGGATAATATGTAGATTACTAGCTTTGGTACAGCCCCAGAGTTGGCACCCATATACCCATACTGGCCTCAGTACTTGCTTGTAGATGGATAATTTATTATGAATTGATAATGTTGAATTTTTTCCAATCAGCCAATACAATTTCTTACATCTAATATCAAGCTCCCCTCTTTTCTTTTTGACATGGACTTTCCAGCGCAACTTCGCGTCTAGGGTGATGCCCAAGTATTTTGCTGATGTTGCATAAGGAATTTGGGTATCATTTATTCTAACTGGGAAATTTTCTATTTTTTTATTTGTAAAGTTAATGTGTGCAGATTTAGTCTCATTTAATTTTATTCGCCATTTTCTGGTCCAGTTATGTATTTTATTTACTGATAGTTGCAACTTATCAGTCGCTTCTTCACTAGTGTCTAATATCGCTAGAATGGTTGTATCATACGCGAAGGTGGCAATAGTATTTTGTTCTAGCTCTGGAATGTCACACGTATACAATAGGTACAGGACCGGACCTAAGACACTCCCTTGTGGCACTCCAGCTTTGATCTCCCTTAAGTCGGTGTACAGTTCTTCTTGTTTTACTCTGAAATATCTATTCGCAATGTATGATTTCAAGATTTCTGAATACTGTTTAGGCATGAACGTTCTTAGTTTATAGTTTAAACCGTCATGCCAGACTTTATCAAACGCCTGTGCTACATCCAAGAAGATTGTGGAGCACACTTTCTTTTCTTCTAATGTTTTTTCTATTACATTCGTTATTCTGTGAACTTGATCTATGGTGGAATGTTGATTTCTGAAACCAAATTGATGATTTGGTATAAGATTTTTTCTTTCTATTATTGATTTTAATCTTTTCAATAGAAGGTTTTCAAATAGTTTTGACATCACCGACAGAAATTATTAATTTCAACATTTTGTTTAATGTCTTGACGAAAATTATACATAATTTCTTCACCTTCTATTATTCAGAATAGAACCTACATGATACCGTTCGTTGAGATCAGGCTATTAACGAGCTTTTAAAGAAAAAATTTACAGGGTGTTTCATTAAAGTAAACATTATGAACTATGCTAGACTTGCGCAAATCACCCTGTACACTTAAATTTATGTTTAAAAACCGCACTTTTGATTTTAAAAGTTGACGGATACCAGCGTTTTTTATAATTTTTCTAAAACAAGGACACAAACAATTTTATTCCATAAGTGGTCTCCACACTGTATATTAAATGTAACTGTAAAAATAAACTTAGCCAAAAACCAATTTTATGTAAAGAAATAATGGGTATCAATCTGGGCAGCAAATTTTGTGACCTAAATATGTCTATATTGGATCTATTAACTTTTCCGAACTGGATATACTTGTTTCTAACAAAAGAGCTTCCGAGATAAACTGCCGTACATTCATCCTGTGCTATCCTTCCTGTTATTAATTTGTTTATTTTATTCGCCACTACAGAATACACATATACTAGATCACACATACTTGTTCAACAAAACAAGTATGTGTGATATCCGCTATCTGACATGCAGTCCAAGAACAAAGAATAGCTCTACTATTTATTTTTGCTCTATTGTAGATGATTGAATTGTTCCTCTTGAACTGTCTCTATTCTTGATTCCGTTGACTGGAGACTAATTTACTGATATTCCTTCATACTGTTGGTGTTGCATATATTCATGCTCTTTACGTAAATAATCGACAGGTGCCGAATTAAGTTAAGTGGTAGAAAGCACCCAACTTCAACTGTGGTAAAACTTCATATTAGTAGAGGTCACTGGAAATACGTTTAGGTTTATCCTAAAAAGTGGAAAAGATGCCAATTTTTCGCTCAGAAAGTATGAAAAGTGTAAAAAATACTTTTAGATAGGTAGTTGAAAATTTTTTTATACATACTAGAATATCAGATATTGGCCATATAAAGTGTTATCAAAATACGAAATTACCTTAATCGTTTGAGATCTAATAAAATAATTATAAATATCAAGGTTCTTCGCTGTTAAATCATTTTAAAATAAATAACATTGTAAAATATGCACATTCCATAAAACGTGCAAATTTAAATCTGCGGCACGCTAGTTATAATTTTCTGGACATGTACATTGTTGTCATATTTTCTTTTCACGGAGTAAAGATTTTAAATTTGAAATAACAGTGCAGTACATATTATTATAAACTACTTATCCTATTATGCCGACGGATATTTGATGCAATTGATGAAAAATTGATGCACCTTTTTAGGGAAATGTTCTTCGGAAATAAAATGAAGTCAGATAAACTATAAAATGATCTAACCGTACACCATAGCACAAGTTAATAATCGATAAAATGCAAACAAATCCTAACCTAAGTCAATAACCGGTAAAATCGGGAATAATCATCACCCCGCCTTCTGCGTCCAAAGTTGAACATAGGCCTCCCCTAATAATTTTTTCCAATTATGTCGGTCTTAAGCTTCCTGCAGCCAACTCCCAGCGATTCTTTCGACGTCGTCGTTAACGAAAACGTTACGTAATGTAACGTTTCTTGACAGAAACTATCATGCAGGACATATTTTAAAATTTCTGTGAAATATCAGTTTTCTAAATGAGAGATGTAGAAAAACTAAAATTGTCCGCCGAAAAATATACATTGTAAGTTGGATAGTAAGTAGAACACAATTCTATTGTTCAAATTTCAGGTTGATTCGACAATTTCTGCTAATGTGGAGTTTTACCTCTAGTAATATTTAGAATATCTTCAAGAGATAACAAAACAGTTGGAGTAGAAGTAGATTATACATAATGTACCAATGTACACAATCTGTCAGATTATTATGATAGACATTTTAGGACAAGAAGCTCGGGTATTTTGCGTTGATTTATTATAGGAAATATCTAATAATAAAATAAATGGCCAATATAGTTTCATTGGGTATTTAACTATATTAAATTAAAAACTGTTTAAGTGTTATATTATTATCTATTAGTTGTAATTCCGTCCCTTTTATTATAGTTTTTTTTTATATAAAAATCATATTTCCGTCCATTTTTTTTATTTTTTATATACGTTATATTCTTTTAGAGCACTTTATACATTTGCTAATAAAATTGTATACTAACATTGTGATATTTTTTATACAGTTTTCATTCTATCTGATACCTAAAAGTGATACATCAAAGTAAACGAAATAATACCTAAAATAAAACAAAGGTTTAACGAAAGAATCAGCAATGAGAACGCAAAAGACTGCTGGACTTCTGCATAACAAACAAATTAAGAATAACCAACATGTTATGTGACCTTAATCCTTTAGCTAAGGAAAGCGTTCATATGCGTTTCACGCTGTGCGTCCTGTGTAAACATGATTTCAATAGACAACTTAGATAGCCGCAATTTCCATAGACGCTGGGCACTTTTTCCGCACATAGTAAATATAACTAGTCACAGATGGCACTCGTTTTTCTGGAATTCACAGCTTTATGCTGTAGACCAGCTTGGTCCAACCTCAGGCACGCGGCCCGAGGCTCGTTAAACTGCGACCCCCGCAAACACATTTCAAAAATATTGCCATTGATAACTATTACCTGTTCCAACCCTGTCTAACTTTCCGTAATCATAAGAAAGTAGTTAACCTTGAACACCCACTCCCGATGAGCGGGCAGTTAGCTTCAGTTAGGTCCAGTGGCGAATACATTGAATGTTAAATTTAGAATGAGTAGTGCCAAAAAACGCAAAATTTTCGAAGAGAATCGTACGTTCCAAGGAAAATGGGAAAATCAATATTTCTTCATCAAATTAAAAGGCAAACCTCAGTGCAATATTTGTTGTCAAGTACTTGCGGTATCAAAAGAATACACTATTAGTAGGTATTATGAAACCCAGCACAAAACAAAATACGACAAATATCAAGGTAAAGCTCGCAATACTCTTGTAAAAGAACTTAAAGCTATTTTTTTTTTTATTTAAATTAATGTTTCTCGGCTGCAATGGCCATTGACACAAACAATATTGTGTACAATAATTATTACAATAAATACATGTTACTAATTGCTACAGTAAGTTAATCTATAAGCTTAGAACCTATGACTAAATAATACAACAGTTTTATCACTAAGATATAAGTTAAAGGTAAAATACATGGAAAACAAGGGGTCATAATCTGTTGAACAACTGAATGTCTGAAGAAACCAATTAGGTTAAAGACTTGATCGGGCGAGTTTAAAACGTCTTTGATATTTGACTTAAGTTTATGTTGCACTCTGTGTTTTGCGTACCGGGGACACTCGATCACGATATGTTTCACGGTTAATACACTTGAGCAGATTTGGCAATTGGGCTTCGGCTCGGATTTCATTAAATATTCATGTGTGAATCGGGTAAGTCATATTCTTAATCTTCGGATGACAGCTTTTTCGTTTCTAGACATATTTGGAAGTTCAAAATTTTCAACAGTCTGCCGGATCTCATGTAATGCACTCTTGATTGTGTTCCAGTGGGTTTGCCAGGTATGATAAGCTAAATTGAATAAACAAAAATCTCTATATACAAAACCGACAGCTGTTCAATCATCAAGCTTAGCAGCATCACATGGAGTATGTTTAGAGCTTGTCAAAAGTAAAAAAAGCATTTAGAGATGGAGAAATGATCAAGCGTCATGCCGTTAAAATAGCGCGATCCTTTGGAGATGAAAAGATGGCCAAAAATTTTGAATGTTTCAGTTTCTCATCAAACTGTATCTAGAAGAGATGATGAGCTGAATATTCATGTATTTAAAAAAATGGTCGACACAGTTCGTGATTGTACTACTCCTTAGTCCTGGAAGAATCTGTTGATATTACTGACAAAAATTTGCTATTAAATGCATCAGTGAAGATTTTTGTGAAACTGAGGAACTTCTAAAACTGCACCACATGGAAGACGGGACCAAAGGTATAAATATAATTGAAGCAGTTAGTGACGCTGTGAAAAATATAGGCGGTTTTCAAAAGTGCTCTTGCGTTTGCACCGACAGAGCAGAAGCAATAACGAGACGCATATCGGGATTGGCTGGACTTTTGCGGGAAAATGGTGTTAACTGTGTTATGTTTCATTGCATTATCCATCAAGAGGCTCTCTGCGGAAAATAATTAAAATCAACGATACTATGAAAACTGTAGTGCAGATAGTAAACAGCTTAAGAGGGGAAAACAGAGCTCAGCGACACCGAAAATCCATCTCTTTCTTGGAGGAATTAAATACTGAATATAAGGACGTCGCCCTACATTCAGAGATATGCTGGTTGAGTGCAGGTAAATGCCTTAGAAATTTTTTTTCTTTAAGAAAAGAGATCTTACTGTTTTTTGAAACGAAAATCGTTATTAACAGTATTTATAACAAAGCTTAAGAACAAAACATTTCTTCAGGAACTGACATTTCTAACAGACATTACCTCTCACTTGAACACATTAAACCTACAACTCCAGGGGAAAAATAAGACAGTATCACAGTTGTTTGGTCAAATTGAAACATTTCACAAAAAACTTGATCTTTTCGAGAACTGCATGAAAATAAACGACCTCACACATTTTCCTGCGAATTTCGAAATAAATCAAGAAGAAACCATGGTCGATTTCTCGAGATTTGCAAAAGTTCTTACGGAAATAAAGAGAATTCGATGAAAGGTTTTCGGAATTTGATGCACTAAAACCCAATCTTGAGCTTTTTAACAATCCAGTGGGAGTCAACATCCAGAACCAATCAACAGAATACCAATTAGAGCTGTGCGAACTACAGTCCGATAAGTTTTTTTAAGCAAAGAAAAATGAAGACATTAGTACCTTTTGGAAGTTAGTCTCCAAGGATCGTTTTCCTAAACTTCGTAACTTTGCGTTGAAACTATATTCAATTTTTGGTAGTACGTATATATATATATATATATATATATATATATATATATATATATATATATATATATATATATATATATATATATATATATATATATGTGAAAGTACATTTTCTGCTTTGAAGCATATTAAATCTAAAACACATAATCGCATAGAAAACGATTCTCTGGAAGTGTGTATTAGACTCATTACGACTAGCATAGATATAGATGTGCAAAAGTTCTTCTTCTTCTTTCAGTGCCTATTCGTTCCGAATATTGGCAATCATTCTGGCTATAATTATTTTATTGACTGATGCTTTAAATAGATTCGTTGTTGTTGTGGAGAACCATTTCCTCAGGTTCTTCAACCATGATATTCTCCTTCTCCCAATTCCTCGCTTTCCGAATACTTTACCCTGTAGGATTACCTTCAGTAATCTGTATTTAGTGCTGTTTCTCATTATATGTCCGAGATATTCCAACTTTCTCCTTTTAATGGTATACATCACCTCTCTTTCTTTGCCCACTCTTCGTAATACGGTCTCGTTGGTTATCTTGTCTGTCCATGATATCCTTAGAATTTGCCTGTATAGCCACATCTCGAAGGCTTCAAGTTGTTTCTCCATTGCTTCAGTTAGTGTCCAGGATTCAACTCCGTAATACAATATTGAGAAGATATAACATCGTAGGAGCCTTACTTTTATCTCCAGATTAAGATTTTGGCTTTTAAAGAGTTTGGCCATGTTATTGAATGCACTCCTAGCCTTCTCTATTCTACATTTTATTTCCTGTGAGTGATCCCATTGTTCATTTACTGTTGTTCCAAGATAGTTATACTGTTTTACTCGGTCCACTGGTGTATTATTGATAAGTAGTTGAGCGTCTCTAACTTTATTTTGCTGATGATCATAAATTTAGTTTTTGTTATATTTACTTGAAGTCCAAATCTTTCACTTACTTCATTTACTTTGTTTATCAGTTGCTGTAAACTGTTCAAACTGTCTGCAAAAATAACGGTGTCGTCTGCATAACGGATGTTGTTTAGGCGTTCTCCATTTAGAAGTATTCCATGTTCGCATTTTTCCAAGGCTTCACTAAATATTTCCTCTGAATATAGATTAAATAATATAGGTGAAAGTATACAACCTTGTCTAACGCCTCGTAGAATCTGGATCATTTCCGTTGGTTCACCTCCAAAATTCGTTCTTATTGTGGCTGATTGGTTCCAGTATAAATTTTGTATTATACGCCGATCTTTATCATCCATTTGGGCTTTTGTTAGAATATCCATCATTTTTTGGTGTTGAACTGTATCAAATGCTTTTTGGTAGTCCACAAAGCAGGTGTAAATATCGCAAGTCATATCTCTGCATCTTTGAAATAATACTTGTAGACTAAACAGTGCATCTCTTGTACCTACGCCCTTCATGAATCCAAACTGTGTGTCTTGTATTCTCTCTTCGCATAGCTTGTATATTCTACGATGTATAATTTTAAGAAAAAGTTTTAATGTATGGCTCATTAGACTTATTAGCCTATATTCTCCGCACTTTTTTGCTCCCTGTTTCTTTGGTAAGGTAATAAATTCTGAAAGTAGCCAATCTTTTGGGATATTGCCTGTGTCATAGATATTATTGAAGATTTTACATAATACTCTTAAAGATTCATCATCAAGAAGTTTAAGAAATTCAGATTGTACTCCGTCTGGTCCTGGAGCTCTACCTTCTTTTAGTGATATTATGGCTGCTCTTATTTCTGCCACTAGTATAGGTGGTCCTGTTTCCGTAGGTATTGGGGGCTGGTTCTCTCTCTCATCAAAAAATAAATTTCTTATGTAATTTTTCCAGGTATCATTGATACTCTCTTTGTCCACGATTATCTCTCCATTGTCATTAACAAGTTTACTTATTCTTCTGTTTTTACATTTACCTGTAATTTCTCTTACCTTCTTATGCACGTTGAAGTCGTCGTATTTACTTTGGAGAATTTCGATTTCTTGGCATTTTTTCTCCAGTTCTTTCTGTTTGGCTTCTCTGATCTTTCTCTGTATCTCTCGCTGTAATGTTTTATACATGGAGTTATCGTTCTTGTTTTTCCTTCTTTCTTCCATTAGTTGCAGAATCTCTGTCGTCATCCATGTCTTATTCTTACCTTCTTCGTTCTTCATAAAATTGTCTTTAATGTCGTCTATTGTTTTCTTAAGGGATTCTATCTTATCTTCTGTGCTTTCCGTTGTGCAAAAGTTAGTAGAGGATAAACCATTGCCTCATATATCCCATTGATTTTTTATTTTAAACATAACATGTAAATTGTAAAGCATAATAAAATCCTTGTAAATAATATTTCGTTGGTATATTATTTTTTAAAATAAACTTTTTTTGAACGAGTCGAGTTCTCTGGCCCTTCATAATAATTTCAAATTTAATACGTCCCGCAACGTATAAAAGGTTGGACCACACTGCTGTAGACAGTTGTCCACACTAATTTATGTAAAAATCGATGAGTATTCACTTAAATCTAGTTCTCGCATTACAATGGCCGAATTAAATGAACTCGCTGGCACCTCTGGTATAAAAAGAAAACGTTTTGTGAAAGTAAGAAATCTAAACAATCTTTCAGTTGAGGAAATGTTGAAATTGATGCTTAATTCTGAATTTGAAGTAGAATCTGACGAGTCAGATGAATGTAAGTTAATTACTTTCTGCGTTTTAAAATAATGAAAACATAATATAATATTTTAGGGCAAAGAGAATATAGTTCTAAAAGTGAGGATGACAGTAATTTTACAGTTTACAGAATGATATAGATCCATTTACTATCGATAATGAAAATATATAGACAGATACAACAGATAATATGAAAGAAATACCTTTTACTAAAACAAATAAATTATTGGTCGATTTTCTAGGTAAACAACATATGATTAGTTCAGACTATTGGACGATAACTTATTGGAAATTATAATTTCACGGACGAACAGCTACGCCGTTAAAGTGCTATCTACTAGTAGTGGAGGTAAACTCTCGAGAAGTTCAAACTCTCTTAAATGCATTTCTCGTGTCGTGTGATCGTTTATAATATTAAAAGTCACAGTGCCAGAACTGCTACTTTTTTAGAACTAACAATGCATACCGGAACAATAAAGTTATCCAAAATTCAACTGGAAAACCCATAGACTATTTTCAACGTTTTTTCCAAAATATATGAGCAGAGACCGGTACCTACTCATCCTAATATGCTTTTATTTTTCTGAAAATTTACAAGAGTATGAACAATTCCCGGAAGATTGCTTATACAAAATCAGAGCATTATTAAATAATTTTAGTATAAAAATGAAAACTGTTTATTATCCAGAAAAAACATTGTCCTTAGATGAATCGATGGTCCTTTGCAAGGGTCGACTGATTTTTAGGGAGTACCTTCCAAACAAACGTCTCAAAGATTTTTATGCTAGGAAGAATTTTAGTATAATACTGTATACTGACCAGAGCAATGTTATTGGTGGTAAAGATCATGCCCAAAAAATAGTGAAACATTTAATGCAAAATTATATAGACAACGGCATTCCGTTTATATGGATAATTTTTTCAACAGTTACCCTTTGGATATCGTAGATGCAAAGTTAGAAGCAGGTGAGACAAAAAGGAAGTACATCAATAATATTATGATAGGCAAATGGAGAGATAAAAGGTATGTGATATTAATTTCGACTGATTTTAAAAATCAACTAGTACTGATGAAAAATAGAAGAGGTTTAGAGCAAGAAAAACCAGTGAGTATCGTTTAATACAACAAATTTGTGGGTGGAATTGATCTCTGAGATCAGCTAATATTATACAGTATACTCCCTCTATAACGAACACAGTTATTACGAGGTTTCGCTTATAACGAGATACATTAGATGTCCCGTGAAATTTCTATTGAACTATAACCCTCTATAGCAAGGCAAATTTGGTTATAACGAGAGAAAATAAGATCGAAAAACGTGTTTTTTTAAGTGTTTGGCCCGCTCGTGGCTATAAAAAAACCCTTTTTAACTGCCGCCCGCAATAAACTTCTGTTTAATCTGCCGACCGATATTGCATTGTCGGAAATTTACAAGTATCAGTGTAGAGGTTTGACCATTCGAATCTAATAAACTACGTAAAGAGGCTTAAAAACATGACAAATGAAACAAATTTCAACAGAATTTCATTTTACAGTTGTTTTTGTCGTAAATGTTTATCGTTTGTTTCCTGATTGTGCTTTCGCTTCTTGAAAGTTATGTCGTAGATTACATAGTCACATAGATTACTTACTATGACTCCTAAAAGGCATTTACTTTAGAAGAAAAATTAACATCCTTAAAGATGTTAAGAACAGTAAGAAGAAAGCAGAAGTTTGTCGTGAAAGAGGAATTTCAAGTTCCACTTTATCTACCATGCTCAAAAATAAACACAAAATTTTCGAAGCAGGTTCGTCTTTTTCCGGTAAATCGAAAAAACTACTTACCGCAATTAATAAAGATCTCGATACTGCAATGGTCAAATGGTTTACCGTAAACAGGGCTGCGAATGTTCCAATAAGTGGACCACTGCTTCAAGAAAAAGTAACTCGCGGTTTTCGCAGGCGCTAGGTGGTGATGAGAATTTTAAAGCATCGAATGGGTGCATGAGCCATTTTAAGGCCAGGCACGAAATTACATCTGGAAAAATTTGCGGTGAAGCGAAGAGTGTGACAATATGTCCGGTTCCAAAAAAAGGAAGTTAGTCGTCATTGGGAAATCTTAAAAACCACGATGTTTCAGAGGTGTGAATCAGCTTCCTGTCACATATAAATTTAATAAAAAATCGTGGATGACAGCAGAGATTTTTAGTGGAGAACTTTTGAAGTGGGACAGAGAGTTGAGACATCGAAAAAGTCGTTTAATTGTTGACAATTGTACAACCCATCCGAAAGTTAACGGTTTAAAAAACATTCAACTTCTTTTTTTACCCCCAAATTGCACATCTGTTCTGCAACCGATGGATCAGGGCATCAAAAGTTCCCTTAAAGTCCAATACAGAAAACTTTTAGTTAAGCAGATCCTGAATAATGTGGAAAACCGTAGTAAATTCCCTGTTACTTTATTAGATGCCATAAATTTCATGCACAAAGCATGGATACTGAGGTAGAAACGAACGAATATCATGTAGCAGAGTGGTTGAGGTTACAACAGCAAGGTCAAGAACTAACCCAACTGAACAATGATGACGAGTTTGCTGAATTCATTGCCATTGATGATGACATCATTGTTTGTGATCCTCCGACGGATAGTAAAATTATCGCGGAAGTAATAAATCCGCCAGGAGACGTACACCGGAAAACAAAACTCCAGGTCTATAAAACAATAATCAGGCCCATAAAAAGTTATGGTTGTGAAACATTGGTGGTGACACAGAAATCTGCCAATACATTAGATGTATTTGAAAGAAAAATATTACTCAGGATACTGAGCCCAATAAGTGAAAACAACAACTGGTGAATTAGGTATAATAGAGAAATATACGAGAAATATAGCGAACCAACTTTAGCACAATACACTAAACTGCAGAGATTACGGTGGGCAGGGCACGTGGTCCTCATGCATGAGAATAGAATCCCCAGAAAATTACTTTCTTTATGTGCCGTCTTCTACCGAAGGTTGGCGACCATCAAACGATAGGTTTCTCTGTTTTGTGCCGCATGTATTATGTTCGCAGCTTCTGGTATTTGAAACCATTCTCTCAAGTTTCTCAGCCAGGATTTCTTTTTTCTGTCCAAACCTGTTCTACCTTCAATCTTGCCTTCCACGATAAGCTGTAGCAGACATTACTTATCATTACGGAACAGATGGCCCAGGTATGACGCTTTAGATGGAAAAATACTAAATGCAAGAATGCATGGAAAAAGACCTGTTGGAAGACCTAAAAAGAGATGGGAAGACGAAGTCGATGAGGATGCCAGGTACCGCCTGGGAACGCGTTCATGGAAAAGAACAGCAGTAAATCGGAATGATTGGAGAAGCCTGTTGAAGGAGGCAAGGCCCGATTTGGGCTGTAGTGCCATTGGATGGATGGAATAAATTCGCCGGCGGATCGCGTTATCGTCAGTGACGAAAGTGATTAGGATGCAGAAGACAATCGCGGTGAATCTACACAAGAAGGTCCTAACAGACAAGATGTGGAAAGTGCTTTCAACGTTGTAAGAAACTTTATCCAAAGACAAAACGCAAATGAAGAAGCATACAAGTGTTTCACATCTTTAAAAAATATAGATAGAATGATACTGGACAATTTAAAGCAGTCAAAAATGACAGACTTCTTTCAATTGCAGAAGCAATAGTTTATGTTATCCTTAAAAATACGCTTTATACATTATGTAGTTGGAAAAAAAATGTAAGTACAGATTTTTTGTTTTAACGTAAATCATTGTCAATAAAAGTAAACAATTTTTTTTAAACACGCCATTCAAACAGTATTTAGCATCTTATATTGCTCTGAATGGCTTCACTATAGGAAGTTAATGTTTTAGAAAACTACATATTTATATGTAACAATAAAACACTGAAAACTTTGTTTTCAAACTTCCACAAAATTTATTTTAAATTCTTATCACTACAGCTGTTTCGGCTGATTGCCTTTCTCAAGTGGGAAAGGCAATCAGCCGAAACAGCTGTAGTGATAAGAATTTAAAATAAATTTTGTGGAAGTTTGAAAACAAAGTTTTCAGTGTTTTATTGTTACATAAAATGAATTTCCATCAAGTAACGGTCGAATCCATCAATTACATATTTATATGTATGCACAGTATTATTGTTGTCTGATATAACGAGGTAATTAGTCTGTCATTTCAGTTCTCGTTATAGAGAGAGTTTACGTACTATCAAGTGACACGAAAGACAATACGATGTTATAAAAAACTTGCCACCCACATGCTTATAATATTTTCTAACAAATATTCTGGTAGGAAACTAATAACTCGAGCAATTTAGACTTGCAGTTTTGGAAAAACTGTTGTAACTTATATTTACAACTTTCCATGAATATACGCCAGTTTTGAATTCGGTATGAAAGTATCGATTTAAATGGTCCAATGTACTGAATTGTACAATAGTAAATACTCCCAATTTTTAAAATCCGGTTTTTGCAATTTATTACTGTAAATACCATTTTTATTAGTGCTTAATTACAAATAGTGATAAACAAACATCTGTGTATAGATTGGTGATATTTTCTTCATTGAAAGTAATTAATTCTGCCAAGAGCTCTAGGCTTTTGGTAAACCAATATAGACAATACATTTTACAATATGAGTTTGTTATTTGCGCACTCCAGGAGAAATAAAACACTTCGTTGCTTTTGACTACAACGGTTTTAAAATTATGAATAATAAATCTACAGTCAATACCACATACAAGGTCTTACAAATGTAATCCTCCAGAATGTACTACATTTTCTTCGAGCAACGAATTTGTATTAGACAATTTAATGTTTTCATTTTTTAGTTTCTCTTTTATTCTGTTTATTATAATGTAATGTAAAATTAATATAATAATAGTCTCCCGTTTTATACTGCTGTCGCGGCTTTGGGAGTATAGCAGGGTAGTCTGCTATATCTAGGGCCTACGGTATACAAGGAAGGTAACATGGCCAGTGCTACGCTTCAACCGTCTATTATTACCCCTGGTTTTACCCAAGGTACTCATTTTTATTCAGGCTGAGTCGACCTGGGGCCTATAGACATTTTTAAAATGTCTAGATGTTCTTGCCGGCGGTGGGATTCGAACCCCGGACCACCGGCTTGCGAGTCAAGCATCCTACCGCTTGCGCTACGCAGGCCCGTTTGTAAAATTAATTGAATGTAAAATTGATAGTCACAAAATTGACCCAGAGTCAATAACCTTGTAGTTGAGACACAATAAACTAAATAAAAAAAATACGGTTGTATATGATGAAATTGAGTATATTTATTTAGTAGAATATTTAATTAGTAGTACAAAAACAAAACAAAATTACGAATTCTCTTATTCCTTTAATCCCCGAAAACTATTAACAACCATCAAATTCACAGCCTTAATCACTGTCGTCGCTATTCCCATTGAGATGATAAATTGCAACAGGATCAACTGCTTCCATGCAACTTTCACGAATCCACCATTCTTTAATTAAGTCTTCAAATTTTTTTACACGTTTTTATTGTGGGTGCTGAAACTTAAATAATGAGGCTTATGCAGATTCCAAATATCGCAAAATTAAAAAATATAACATACAACATATGCAACAATACGTATTTTATTTATTTTGATTGTATCTAATCATTTTATAATCAAACATTGTCAAACTAGATTAAAGGTATTCAAAAGTAAAAGCATTAATATTCAGTTCATGGTGACATATTGACCCACTCGTCAGTTGCCATTGCCATGTAATTATCTTTTAGATTAGAACTAAATATCAAGCTTTCCTATAAAAGTGTCATATTTGTCTAAAGAAGCTATTAATCCATCCTTGTTTGTCACATCGATGGCATTGCTATAATCCAACTCGGCACCAAACTTGTTGACCATCTTTCCACCCAACGCATTAATAACAGCATTTCCTGCACATATGTCCCATTTTTTGATAGCTGTTGTATGTATATAAGCATCTACTTTCTTCTTTGCTACTTCTAAAGCTTTATAACCTAAAACAGTAATAGTTACATATATATATATATATATATATATATATATATATATATATATATATATATATATATATATTATATATATATATATATATATATATATATTATATATTATATATATTATATATATATATATATTATATATATACATTATATATATATATATATTTATATATATATATATATATATATATATATATATATATATTTATATTTATACTCAATGGGAAATTCTAAATTGTTGAATAATTCCTGTGCTTCCCTGATTATTTTACATCAAAAATCATAAGAAACTATTTGTAGAGAACTGAAATCTGTATTAAAAACAAATGTTAAAATTGTTCTACGAATTAAGCGTACTCCAAAATTTTGCAAAAATATACATTTTTCAGACCACCACTAAAAGTCAGCTCACACGTAGTGCAAGAATATGACGTGTTGCGTTTGATCATATTGATGTAAGATGTTTGACGATATCTGAATTGTCAATATTTTTATTTTATGATTAAATTTTCCCAAATACTATTACTACTATTAGTACACAATAAATATTACTTTATAAACAATAAATTATATTGTTTACAAAGCGATAAAGTTGATGAAAAGTACTCAGTTCGCGAAAAATTGCAATAATGTTGTATTCAGGCAATAGTACGAGCACTGCCAGATCTTTATTTAAAGTTAGATATCATAATACATTTCAATTAAATTCCAGGTTATACAATAATTATTCAAAGAATTTCATTATAGTTTTACTGTGATCCTTCCTAAAAATGATTTATGATAATTTCTAAACATAAAACTATAACAAATGTTCAAACAATAAACCATTTTGTACTAAGCACTATCCCACTCAATGTAAAACTCTCGTCTAACATTAGCCAGAACGCGTGGCGTTATTTGTGCACACTCTTCAATAATTCGCATTGAAAAATCATAGAAAAATTGTCCTATAATTCTATAATTTTAAATTTTGAACATTTGGTTCATTATTTAATGTAAATGTACATTCATCACTAAACAAAATGTTTTTTAAAAATTGTCTGTCTGCATTAGCCCTCTCTAAAATTTCATAACAAAATTCCGGTCGTCGCTCAGCATCTCCTTCTCTTAGTTCTTGATGACATTGAAATTTATATGAACGGATTTATTCCTTTTCAAAATTTTTAATTTTTTGGTACCTCAGCAATATTATTTGTACAGGTACAATTAGAAATCACGGTCCCAGTATTTTTAAAATTTTGTAAAATCCTTTGAATTGTTGAACGACTTGGAATTGGTCTATTGGGGTATCTTACGCTAAATAAAGAACTGACAATTCGCGCACTATTGCCTGAATAAAACATTTATTGCTACTTTCTCCACAACTGAGTACATTTTTTAATCAACTTTATAGGTTTTTAAACAATGAATCACAAAATAAAAAAAATCAGAAACATCAATATGACCAAACGCAACATGCCATACACATTCTTGCACTGCGTGTGGCCTGAAAAATGTATTATATTGTTGCAAAATTTTGGAATATGTTTAATTCGTATAACAATTTTAACATTTGTTTTCGTTGCAGATTTCAGTCCTCTACAAATAGTTTTTTTTTTACTTTTGGTGTAAAATAATTAGGAAAACAGGAATTCAACAATTTAGAATTTCCCCATCCAATTTTCCAATAATAATAATGATTATTATATCTTCTATATTATATTATAGCTTCTATATTATATGTATATATATATATATGTATATGTATATATATATATATATATATATATATATATATATATATATATATATATATATATACCGATTCGGCAAATTTTCAACTACCGTATACGTTATTCAGTATGTGGAACAAAGATAACACTTAATTGTTTGAATACGAGTGAGACACAATCCACGCACTTGGAGTAGCGAGTCTAATTTTTAAACAGTGTTGCGAAATTTCTGTAACATAACTCCTTCTAAAACATTAGTCGGATACATGAGTGTAACATAATGTTTAAATCCACTACAGTTCATTGTAGAATGAAAATTAATATTGCCCCAACAAACCTTACATGAAGTAATCATGTAAGTATTATTTTTTTAAAGATTATATCATTACTTCATTAATTAACAAAGAATACTGAATTGAGAAATTGAGATGCGACAACAGCGTGAGCTAAATAAATATCGCACTTCAGTAGACAGACAAATAGTATAAACCATTTGCCCCCTCTACGACTTCCCCTCAAAAGAATAGGCGGTCCTTATCTGTACAGCAGGTTTAAGGTCAATAAGGTAAGGTCTATTTCTTTGATTTTTAGCTGTCGTGGTAAAAGGTTGAAAACAAATAATTAACATGCCAAGCGTATACAGTAGTAGAACCTCGATAAGTTAAATTCCAAGGGAAAAACCAAATATTTTAAGTTATGCAGGTTTTAAGTTATCAAGGGTCTATGTTGTGATGGATTAATATAGGTCAGAAGTTCATTAAAATATAGGCATTTATTATACACTACATTCATTTATTATATTCGTTACAAAAAGTTAAAGCAATAATTAAAGGTATAGTCTAATAAAAAAAGTCTGAGATTTTCTTTTGATTTAAACAATTCATAGATTCTAAATCGATTTGATTTTAAATAACATAGAGAAGAAAATACGTTATCTTTTATGTTTCTACACTGCTCTATAAATGATCGTACAGTCGTTATAGCACTCTTGCTTCGTTAATTGATATGCTCTTAGATGAAGTTTGTGGGTCGTCATTAAATTCATCGTCTTTATAACTTTAAATACAGTGCATGTTGTTATTCCATTATTCAGGATCATTATTATCTTCCTCTTCAAAATGATTTCTTGGGGTTCTGAAGAAAAACCACAGGTTCTAAAGCAGTTTTTCACTGTGAGGAGTGTTACGTTTTGCCATGTTTTGTTCATTATCCTCATTACTTGAAGAACATTGATAGAAGAAATCGTATTTTGCTCCATATCAGCTATCATTCTTCTAACAACTTCTTTTCTGTATAATGTTTTAAAATTTTTAATGATACTCTGATCCAAAGGTTGAAGTTGTGATGTTGTGTTTGGTGGAAGAAATTGTACTTTGATTGCCTTTAATGGTGGTATGCCTCCGTGTGCTGTTCAGTTGTCAATGAACAGAACAATTTTTCTATTTCAAGTTGCCCTTTGCTAATCTATATTATTCAGCCATTTTTTAAAAAGTTCTGCTGTCATCCATGCTTTTTTATTGGCTTCATAATCCATGGGTAGTGATTTTAAACCTGCAAAACACCGAGGTTTTTTTGACTTACCTATATAATTAAAGGTTTGAGTTTTTCTGTGCCCGTAGAATTTGCACAAAGCAGAATCGTAAGTCGTTCCTTGCTGTGTTTTTCTCCATGACATTTTTTATTTTTGAATGTTAATGTTTTTTCGGGAAGACATTTAAAAAACAGACCAGTTTCATCAGCATTAAAAACATCATTGGGATCATAATTATTCACTAAATTATGCAAGTCAGATTTCCATTCTTGGCAGACTGATTTGCTTACGCTCGTACTTTCGCCGCACATTTTTTTAAGGCTAAATCATTCGTTTATTGAAATTCTCTAACCAGCCATTGCTGGCTTTAAAATTATCGATTTTTAGTGAATTAGCGAACTCTATAGCCTTTTCTTTCAGTATGGGTCCACTGATACTGATGTTTTTTTTTCGATATTGTTTTAACCACGTAAACAAACACTGTTCCAAATTAGGGAATTCGGCAATTTTTGTCTCCTGATTCTTGTTTTTTCAATAGTTCGGTTTCTTTTTTTATGATGATTGATAATGTACTCTCGTGTATTCCAAACAGAGCCGCAACTTCTTTTCTTTTGAATCCATTTTTCACTGCTTCTATAGCTTTTAATTTATCAGCATATGTTAGCGTTGTTAATTTTCTTTTTGAACTCATTTTAAGCAAGGTATCACACAGTACCTAAATCGATGTTTCTAGAACAGTGATCAAAACTTATGATACAGTAAGCTGTTCAGCTGTCATTGGTAAACAATTTTATGTTATAGGGATTGTGAAAACATTTCTTTAAGTTACTGAGGGCCAATATTGATATTATTTATTTAAGTTATCGAGATTGTGTATTTTAAGTTGTAGAGGTTTTGGGCTCCGATGGGACGGGAACATATAATTTTTTGAAGTTATAGAGGTTTTTAATTTATTGAGGTTTGACCTATCGAGGTTCTACTGTATTTTCAAAAAGAAAAGATTCAAATGGTGAAATGGTATTATGGGAACCATTCTATTGTAGAAATAATACAGTTATTTATTGCTGCTTTTTAAAAACAATAACTTTTTAAAAAATGTTTTCCGATGAATCTTCATTCACAATCCATAAACGTCATAATCCATCTGTCGTCCGCTATTGGTCTAGGGAAAAGAAACATTTGAGTATTGCTGTGAAAACACAATTCCCAAAGAAATTAAATGTGTGGACTGGCATTTATAACGATAATATAATTGGTCCATTTTTTATTACGGGAAATCTGAATGGGCGAAAGTATCTAGATTTATTACGCAATCAGATTATTCCAGCTGTTCGAAACCTTGCGGTCAACTTCGATGATGTTTGGTTTCAACAGGATGGTTGCCCAGCACATAATGCAATCGAAGTTACAAATTATTTGGAACAAACATTTCCTGGACGAATAATTTCTACACGAGGAACAATAAAATGGCCCCCTAGATCACCAGATTTAGCACCTTTGGTATTTTATTTCTTAGGAATGCTAAAATCAAAATTACATCGGCATGATTTCGAACGAGCCACCAATTTAGCAGAATTGTAAGAAAAAATTGTTCAACTTTGTAGTAGAGTACAACCAAATCAGCTAAATGCAATGAGACTTGCTTTAATTGATAGATTCGGATTTTGTTTAGCTTAAAATGGTGGTTTGTTTGAACATTTAATTGGTTAGAAATTTTTTAAAAATGCCTTTAATTTTAATTATTTAGAATAATTTTTTTGATTGGTTTTTTTCTTATAAAAATAATATTTATATTTAGTTATTGTTTGTTAAGTTAATTATTGTTTTATTTCCTAGCTACCAGAGCTAAAAATCTACAAAAATTACATTTAAAACTCGAATTCCTATAAGTGTTTGAGTTTTTCTTAAAGATTTACTGACGGAAAGTTGGCGACGAAATAATTTTATGCAAAGAACTACACCCCATCAACGTCCGATAATTACTGTCGGTCATCGGTGTATTTTTATGCCGCTTCGCACTGTAAAAGAAGGCGTTGCTTAAAATTTCAAACTCTTCAGGGGAATAATGCTTTGTTGCCACACATAAATTACTTAAATCACTGTTCTTTGTTAACTAATAAAGTAATTGATAAAATCGATTAGAAAATAACAATTACGTGGCTACTTTATTTGAATTTTTTTGGGACAATATTAATTTTTATTCTACAATGAACTGTAGTGGATTTAAATATTATTTTAGACTCATGCATCGGACTAAAATTTAGAAGGAAATATGTAACAGAAATAATAGCAACACTGTTTAAAAGTCATACCTACTCCGTCGAGATTATGACTGCCTCTCACTTCTATTCAAACAATTAAGTGTTATCTTTGTTCCACATACTGAATAACGTATACGGTAGTTGAAAATTTGCCGAATCTGTATATATATATCGTCGTTTGAGCTGTCTAGTGTTACATAGATACTTCTACGTATTTTTCCATGAGATTAACATACTTTCGCCTTTTCTTCATTTATTATTTTTTTTTATAGCCCTTTTTCTATCCGAATTGTCGAATAAAGGCCTCTCCCATTTCTCACCATTCACCCTGTTGTGTGTTAGGCGTTTCCATTTATTTTTAGTCCTCTAATTTTCGCTTCTTCTATCAGAGTCATTAATGCGTTTTCTAAGTTTTTTTATCTCTTGAGGCTATTATCATGTCGTCAGCGTATCCGATAATTTTTGTAAACCTTTGTATGATCATTTTCTTGTTTCCAGTTTTTTAATCGCTACGTCCAGTGCTATTTTCAAAAGTGTAGTAGACAGGCTGTCACCTTGTCGAACTCCTACTTCTATATTAATAGTTTCTGTATTTTCCCCGTCTGTTACAGCTTCTGCTACATAGTTGTCCATTGTCATCATTGCTAATCTAATCAGTTTTGTATTTCGAGTAAGAGTTGGTGTCTATTTACAGAGTCAAAGGCTTTTTTATATTCCTCAGTTTTTGTTTATTCTCCATTATTTTTTCTTTAGTCTCATTATCAATTAGTTCAATTTGCCAATTAATCAATTGACACTTTTTTTGAACTGCAGAGAGTTTATCTTCTTATATTATTTTTCGCTTAGAATAGTTTAAAGCGTATTTCTAACTATTTCTTCAAAAAAATTGGTAGATAATTGACAATAAAATAAAGTTGTGCACTTATCAGCAAATATTGAAATAAGTTTTACCTAACTGTAGTGATACAATATTCAAAATAGTAGATACTTACCAGCACCAGCTGCCGTTATAATTTCTACTTTCTGTTTAAAATTATTTTGAAGAATTTTTTCCACATCACCTTTATGTGAACGAGACACTATTACTTTTATACTAGGACTTTTATTTTCAGGTTCCTGGAAAGAAAATATTTATATTTTACATGATAACACAGTCTTTATGGCAGAAGATTACAACGGTCTTTATACAGGACTGTTCAGAGCAGAACAATAATTATAAATATCGATATCTTCTAGTACCAGTTTCTTAAGATTTTATAAACATAATATGATCACATCGATAAACTTCGAATACAATGAAACATAAAACGCAAATGAGCAAGCCCTAAGGGTTTAACCCTTACCTAACTGGTCCGGCGTCGCCTCACAATATACGTTTCGTAAATAAATTATATTTTTATTTTTAAATTAGTGAATGATGATAAGGCGGTGATAAAACTTTATGATTGGCAGCAATGATTTAAGACATGTGCTAAATTTTAAAAGTAGACTCTCAGTCGACGCCGGACTGTCCATGTAAATGTTTGCGGTTCAGCGGATTTTAAAAATATTAAAGAGAAAAATATTTGCAGTTCTATTAGGAGCTTTACGATATTCCATCATTACGCGGACAGGGAGGAGCGTAAAAAAGACGATCCAGCTGCAGCAACTTTCTGATCTTCCGTGGAGGGTGCCGTTTAAAATATACACTCCAAATAAACCGGCAAAATATGAACTAAAAATTCGGTGCCTCACAGATACGCGAAACGATGATTTATACAATGTGTAAGTGTATATCTATTGGAAGTAGATATAGGAGGAAAATCCGATATCATAATCAAACGTGAGATACGACAGGGATGTATACTGTTCAATATATCTTTAATGAAGCAATAGAGGACTTTGAAGAAGGAATTCGAATTAAGGTACTATTACATTAATATATTAATGGCACATTTTCAACAATTTTTTATGTATCTTATATCCTATATATCAAAATCAACCTTTTTTTATATTATTATACATCTTTTGAAGATTACAAAATTGTTTTTTCTTTTTTTTTTATTATTCATTTATTAAAGAAAAGCAACTGCTCTATGGCGGACAGTTAATATCTGGAACAGCAAATCTGAAACATAAAATTCGAGAAAGGTTTAAAAAAAGTGCCCTTTCGTAATAGTTTGACAAAAAAATTTAAAATTCTTAAAAAATAAAACAAAATGTCGAGCACTTAAAAAATTGTTCAAAAATTGAACTTTTTTTGACTTTTTTTAGTCACAAAATTTTATTCTTTTTTTGACAAATTGTGGTAAACTATTATACAGAAAACCAAAACAAACAAAAATTCATAAAGGTTTATTAAAATCAACCGACTAGATCCGGGTTCCGGGGATTTACTGTCCGTCAGTTTTTAAAAATGTAGTTTTTCTCAAAATCTTTAATCTCCGGATCTAGTCGGTCGATTTTAATAAACTTTTATGCATTTGGTTTGTTTTGGTTGTGTCTAGGATAGTTACCTATAATTCTACCAAAAAAATAATAAAATTTTTGTGACTCAAAAAAGTCGAAAAAAAGGTAGATCTTTAAATAAAATTTCAAATGTCCGCCATTTTGTTGCTTTTTTTAAAAACCCTTCTCGAATTTTATGTTTCAGATTAACCGATCCAGAGATTAACTGACCGCCATGAAGCAGTAATTTTTAGAAGAAAAATTTTGGTCACCATCTTTAAAATACACCAACAATGTAAAAAAATTTGTAATCTTCAAAGGTTATATAATAATATAACATTATATATATATATATATATATATATATATATATATATATATATATATATATATATATATATACTACCTGATCATCTGCGATAAATAAAGTTGTTAGACATTTACCACCGCCTATGTATATTCCCATTCCGGATACTTGTTTCCTCTACTGCTCTAGCGATGATTGAATATATATTTTAAATAAGGTCGGAGATAGACAACATCCTTGTTTAAGCCCCTTTGTTATTGGAAATGATTCAGATATAAAGTTTCCTTCTTTAACGACACTTCTTTCATTTTTGTATATATTTGCGATAGCATCCACATACTCTCTACTGAGACCCACTTTCGTCAATGTTTGAAACAGTTTTTTCAAAGATATCGTATCGTATGCCTTCTCTAAATCTGCAAACAATAGGTGGGTAGAAAGATTCCTTGCCTTCCGTTTTTCGATTATCTGCTGCAGAACAAATGTACCATCAGTGCACGATTTTCCTGCACGAAATCCATTTTGTTCTTCTATATCTTCGTATTCTGATTCTATTCTATTCGACCGTACAACCTCCCCACTGAGCTAATAACAGTTATTCACCTATAATTAGAGCATTTGCGTTTATCCCCTTTCTTGAATATTGAGCTGATGTATCCAACATTATAATCATCAGGAACATTTTGTCCTTTTAAGCATTTGAACCAACATCTCATGTAATATTTTTGGTCCATACTTTAAGAACTCAATTGGGATGTCTCCAGGTCCTGCTGCTTTACCGTTTTTCCATCTTTTGAGGGTAACACTTAACTCTCCGGTTGTTATCTCAATTATTTGTGTATGTTCGGATATTTCTTCCATCTATTGAAATTTACATCTATCCTGTATTAGTAAGACCTCATAATGGTGTTTCCACTGTTTCAGATCTATTAACTGTAAGTTAGATTTTTCCTTTCCTTTCCTCCGGAGAGACTTTACTTTTCACTATTTCTCTTTTTTCATCTCGATTTAATTTTTTATATATCTTGTAATCTTCCTCCTTTCTCGTTGACATCCATTTCTGATAATAACGTTTGCATATTCTCCGACCACCATTCTTGATTTTTTAATTCATGTTTGTCTTTATACTCCAAAGCTTCACTTGCAGCCTCATTAATGCATTTTTTAAGTTGCTGGTATAATTCTTCCGCTGATATATTTTCTCGATGCACATTTTGTAATTTTGTGGCCAGTATATTTAGGGGATGTTACTTCTTGTTCCTTTTCTATATTCTGTACCTGAGTGTTATTGTTTTTGCGATAGGTAACTATCACGTTGGTCATAAGTAAACGATGGTCGGATCCACATTGTGATTCACGGTATACACTTACGTCAGTTGTTTTCAGCTGGGAAGTTTGACGTTGGATTACATATCTTCCTACGACTCTGTTATTTTCTCTTCTCTGCCTACTCTGCCGTTTAAATCTCCTAGTATAAAGATTTCACAGTTTTCTTTAACTTCAGAGAGTATTTCATTGATCTTGTTGTAGAAATCGTCTTTACTTTTTGGATCTGCATCTTCATTTGGGGTATACACTCCGACAATTACGATGTTGTGCCCATTCTTTTCCATTTCCAGTATTAGCAGTTGTTAATTTACTTCAGTCCACGATTTAATATTGTTTTTAAGATTTTTTAGAATGACAATAAAGACTCCTCTCTTAGTTGTTATCTTTACTCACTCCACTGTAGATATGTATATGTTCTCCTATCTCTTCCTTTCCTTTTCCCTTTTTCTTGGTCTCGGTGAGAATAAATGTATCTATTTATCTTTCCGCTAATTCTTTGAATACTTCTGCTTGTTTGGTTCTAAGCCCTTGTACATTCCATGTAGCCAATATCATTTTCATTTTCCGTTGCATTAGTAGTCTTTGTTTTGATCCATCTTTTTTATTCCAAGGCTTTTGGTCGAAATTTTTAGCATTTATTTTTTTGACAAGGGATGAGTTGCTAGCCCATCGCCTCAACCCTCCTCCGTTATCTGGGCTTGGGACCGCCACCGGCAGTTACTGAGCTACTCAATCCACCCAGCACTTACCGGAGCCGGAGTTATATAATAATATAATCGAAGTTTAATTGCCATATATAATAAAGAAGATATAAAGAAAATACAAAAATATTGTTGAAAATGTACCATTTTTTAGGATTCTAGACAGTAATAGTACCTTAACGGAGAATGTATCAATAACATTAGATACGAGGATACGGAATAGAATCACAGAAGTGAGTCAGAGGTATGGACTTTCACTTAACATTAAGAAAACAGAATGTACACTATCCTATATGGAAATTCCTCACTATCCGTACATTTGTCTTCGAACGCCGACATGGCCACCTCTTCGTAAATGTTTGACAGCCATGTCTAGGTTCAGCGTACGCCTTCGTCTTTTTAACCCTACCTAAATAGTATTCCAGGTCTACTTGATTTGCTTCCCAGTCTGTTTTATGAGGGTTACGAGTTTGTCGAACATCTGACACATGTCATTTTTTAATAGTTGTTGTCATTTGTGCTGCCTCAGGTCAGGTGGTACGCATCACAGTCGATGATCAGCTGCAGTCCATTTATACCACGATCTCTCACAAGCTATTACATCTCCCTTGGTGTTGGTTGTTGGGAGTCATCATATGGAAGGTATGCTGATCCAAGACTTATGTCTTATGTCCTTCATACTCCCTCCCTCTGTGATCTTTATCGTACCGAGTTTAAATCTCTGGAATAGAATTCATCAACAACAGTATTTAAATATGTCGTTTGACTATTATACGAGTCCTCGGGACTACGTTGAAGCTACATTGAATCTTCCCATAACATAACAGCTCATAAGTTGTCATTATGCTGGAGATCAGCCTCCAGGACGCTGGACCTATCGAGGCCTCTGATGGCCGTGAAGAATACCTTTCAACTCTGTAATTTGCCTTGAAATGAACAGCCCTAAAAGCTTGGTGAGAGTTCTCGTCAATAGAGAAGACTAAAATGTGTACACCTTTCCTGATCTGCTGATTTCTCAATAACCAGTCTTTCGTCTTCAGGTCTTGATTTTGTTTTATTATGCAGGCTCTGATGATTACTTTCTCAGTCTCTTTCTCAGGGACGCAAGTGATGACCATTTTGTGGTTAGGCATATTATTGATATAGATAACAGTCAAGTCTACTTCCTCTCACACATTCTCTATAGCTCTCACCACTATTAAGAGCCAATTTTTTGGTAAACTCATTAGCACAGTTCACCCACAAGGTCCACAGGACCCACAAAGTTCCTGCGCTAAATGTCTATAACAGACAGCTTACAGAAAAAAGAGATAATGTTTACAAGATACGCCTTTGTTCAATAAGCTTCTCCAGCATCAAAGACAAAGAATGATAAGTAATTAAAATAAAAAAACTGATATGCGAAATCATTATACTCTTCTGAATTAAAATAGGAAGGAATAAGAGGGAAAATATATATAAAACAAATAATTACTTGTTATTTGATTTGATGTTCCAAATAGTGAAAAATACGGACTGAAAATAAACAGCAAGCAAACGCAAAATGGATATATTATAAACACAAATTGAAGCCAGAGGAGGTAACAAAAAAACCAGAAACAGAGTTGAAAAAAGTTTATTTTTCATTTACCTGATTGCTTAGATCTTGTGATTTGGCCTTATCTACCCAAACCCATGAGGTAGTTTTGTCAAATGGCTTATGGATAACACCCATAACAGGCTTCCCTTTAACAGCTACACATACCATTGTAGTAACATATGTGTACAGTTTCTCTAAAACAAATGAATGGTCATCAAGCCTACAATAAGATTGCAAGTTCACTGCACTATCCAGTTCATATAAAACATATTCAAAAAGTGTCACTAAATGTGTAAAATTTAGTGACAGGAGGTGCAAGATTTATTGTTTAAATAATCTATAAACTAAAAATAAATTTAACAGAAGCTTTATGATGAGCAAGGGCATTGGACTTTTAAAGGGTATTCGGTACTATAAAGACATTTGTTGTTTTTATAGTAACAATCATAGGGGATCATCCATATATTATTTCGTAAAAAGTTTGAACTTTTTAATACTCTCCCTCCCCTTCGTTGTTTACAGTCGAAGTCCCCGCATGTCTACGGCGGAATTGAAACTCATGACCCCCCTTCAGAAGGGTAATGATTTTTTTTAAATCAAAGATGTTTATGGATTTTTTAAAATTAACTACTAAACTTGATTTACGAACGTATCATAACAAAAATAATTAATTAAGATTTATAATTCACTTAAAAATATCCTACTCTCTGGTAGAAACTAGTAAAAAATTATAGTTATAGAGACAATATTGACAAATTGTTATACAACTAGTTTATGGATGTTTCCTAGCCTGTTATTTATGTAGTTTTTGATAAAGACTATCTAAAGACTTTGCAAAACTGTTTCTAAAAATTGAATGATTGATGGAGATAACTCAGAACCATTTAAATTCCAGTCAACAAATGAGTCAATTGTGGAGATGGTCTAAGAAATTTCAAGTAAAATCGATGAAAATGTTAGAAAGGCTGATGAGACATTCAACCAGGTATAAAATGATAAAAGTAAAATCAGAGGAAGTTTCTAGAAAGACTGATGAGAAATTTGAAAATGTTTTCAGTAACTTCAAAGAAGTTTCTCAAATAGTTGATAAAGTACAGAAAAATATAGTCCCACTGAAAGATCTACCACCAGTTGATGCAATAATTAACACAATATATACAGGTTCGATAGTGAAAGACAAATGAGGAACGACAAATCATATCAGACTTAAATTGCCTGTTTTCTTAATGGAACTTTACCAGGTGATGCTGCTAATCTTTTATGGTCGATTTCTATAAGGCCAAGTAAAGAATGAACATTCCTTCTCCAATCAACTCGAAAAATACTATAGAAATTCCCATCTACAACAGTTATAAAAAACACAATATAGAGAAGAATAAAACTGGAGCAGGTTGACATAAAAGAGAATTCTTCATCCTTGAAGACTTAAGCCCCTATAGTCACTAATGTCATTAATGATATTCATGGCTTGTACATTGATGGTCACATTGATAAGAAATAAATATAATTTTTTATAGATACAACATTGCACAACCCGAAATCATAAGAGACCATACTAGATTGTCACCAGCATCAAAACAACTTAGAACCACAACTAGTGAGATAATTAAGCATTGATCCCCTTTCAAGTTATGTTCCATTCTGCCTATTCTTAAAAATTCCTTAGGATATGGTTCTAAGTTGTACTGTTCCATTCTGTGTATTATTTCTCATTTATATTAATGACTTGGGATTTTCACAGGAGGGCCCAATAAGCACAGCTGCATTTGCTGATGATACCATACTATCAAAGTTATCACCCTCCCCAAATCAATTACACATGGGTTTTAAGACCACAGAGAGCTATTAGCTCCAATGGGTTTTAGCAAATAGTCTTTCAATAACTCAAAATCACAAACAGTGAACTTCACCCAAGACATAATACCATTGCACATCCCATTTTACCAAATTGTTCACAGGAAGATAAATTTCTTGGTTTCTATCTTGATAAGGGACTCACTTGGGAACAGCAGACACTGAACTTTCTCAAAAGCTATCCAGTCAACTCTTTTTATTTAGAAATCTAGCTAAGGTAATCTCCCTGCAAACCTTTCTTACAAATATAGTATCTTTCACTCGTAACTAACTTACACAATACTTTCCTGGGGACACTCTTGCCATGTATAAGGAGTTTGGCCGGAGAGAAAATGTATTTGTATAATTACTGGACAGGGTTATCATGAGGATTGAGGATGAGGTCTTTTAAAAACCTAAAAATTCTCACACTACCTTCTGTGTACATTATGCAATGCCTGTTGCATGTTCATCAGAATATAGATCTTTATAAAACACAATATGATACTTATCAAACTAGAAATTGTGATGCTCGTGTACCAGATTTCAGTCAACTTGAAAGGTCCAGAAACAGAGCCAGATATGTTGCAATAAAATTTTATAACTGTGTCCCAATATCTGTCAAAAGTCTTGATTTGAATCAATTTAAAAGACAAGTTGGAAATTATCTTCTGGCAGGTGCCTTCTATACCTTTGAGGAATACTTCAGATCTAATTTTAATTGTGTCCTGTAATTTAATTAAATGTATTTTTATCTTTGTCAATGTAAATATATAGATTTAGTTTTTCTTTAATTTGTAGAATAGGTATATTAAATACATTGACAAATTTTACTTTTAGATAATTGTTAAATTCTTAAATTGTATATTGTTACTAATAAATACTCTACTCTATTCTTGAAAATCCCTCATTTATAAATGACAAAGGATAATAATTTTCTAATAAAATAGATGTTAACAAATTTTTCTCCTTTAAGAACAAATTTTAGCTAGAACAAGTGATTTTTGGCTCTATCATATAAGCATTTAATGATTCCCTTTTAATATTGATGTGATTGCCTTTATAATTTAGATATCTGTAGGTGTGTGTGTTGGGTACTTATGTGTTAGTTTTCTATACACCTGAGTCTCATGTCCAGTATTGATTGAGATTAAAACATCTCGGAAAGGTAGTGAGTTATTATATTCCTTTTCCATGGTAAATGTTACTGTCTCTTCTTTAACGTTTTTACTATTCGAGAATATGTCCAACAATACAGCCTCATAATTAATGAGACTGTATTGAGAAGACATCATCTACATTAAATTTTGTTTAAAAATAATATCGGTTTTGAAATTATATATTACATATGACTATTATACATGTATATGTTTACTGTAGATCATTGTGAAAGGATGAATTGTGTTATAAAGATATATGTTTTACCTGTATATTCATGTGTAGCATCTAATGGATCTATCCAAATTGTAATATCTTCTTCATTAATTACATTATTATTTATATCCACAACATTCATTAACGAAAAATCAACATTCACTTTATCATCACAGTTTTTAACATCCTCTTCTGAAATTAATTTCACTTTAGGGAAGAAATATTTAATTGTTTTTGTCATATCACAGTGAGATAAAATATCAGCATTAGTTACACTTTCTTGCATACCCTCTTTAGTTAAACCTTTACTTTTAACATTCATGTTTTCCTTACTTTCTACTACCCTTTTACCACCATTTTCCGCTGCCTTTATTGCTACATTCAACAGAGTAGACAAATTAATTTTTTTAGTTTCTGAGTAAACCTCCGAATTTTTGGTAAATACATGTAATCCAAAAATGAATATTATACATAATACTATAAATATTCCGAATTTATTTAATCTTATAGTACCACTGAAATTCATGTTGTAATTGCAATATTTTTTACATTTCTACTTAAAATACAAAGTCAAATTATTGTTGCTAATTAGACTACGACATTATTGTTTTTTTTTAATGTGTAATTACTATAAGCGCTTGCTACAATACATCCAACCCAAGTTATTTATCACAGTAGAGAGAGAGTTATATCTATTTTCTATTCTTCTATGTGTACATTGTTTACATTTATAATTGTAAATTGTAATGTAAAATGTAAATATAGTTCATCCCAAACCCTTCTTTCAGTGCGTCACAGTTTATCGAATTCTCTCTAACACATTAAGCTAGAAGTGACAGAAAAAAACGTGAGTCTGTGATTATTATACATAGAACTTAGAAAATTATATTTCGTTCACGGGTAAACTCCATTCGCTTAGCTCGGGCATATTTTGACAGATTCATTGACGGAAACCTACAACACAACAATTCCTACTTCTCAGTATTAATAGCTCAAGTATACTACAATTGCAGACATCTTTCTTTAAAAAAAAAAGAAGAATTATTCTAAATAGTGGAAGTGTATACTAAACCCATCAAATTTTGGGTAGTATATATTTAAAAAATATATTTTAGTCGTTATAATTTAACATAACCATTTATTATATGGTGCAGATAAATAAATATCAATTGTCGGTAATTCGCAAAGTTCTATTTTATTTACTATTTAATTTGTTTACTATTAATATTGGCTGTGAGTACGTGTGCTTGGTTGTATAGTAATTTCCAGCCACTTTTAGTCTGTCAAAAAGTAACTAACTTCGCAAAAAAATAATTACTAAATTCACTAGACAGTTCGGACTGGGAATAGCGAACCGAGTTTATTTGTATATTAAAGCGAATTCTACTTACGGATATATAATTGGTCGGAGTTTAGAATACGCTAAATAGATATCCAATCAATGATGCGCATAAATATAATTTGGCGCAGATGGTCTCGATAGTGACAGTACTTTGACAATGTCAACTGATAAAATGATAATTGTCATTCCAGGATAGTATTTTTAGACATTTTACAGTGAAAATTTAATTTTGTATTAATTGTCATAAAAATATTTTAAATATGCCGAGATATACCGAGAATGAACAAAGACTAATATTAAAATTATTAAATTATTTTCAATTAGAAAAAGAGGCTGAGACAACTTTATTACCAGTTTCTGCCGTTCGTGAAGTAAGTTTTAAATTATTCTAAAAAATATTCACATTAGTAGTTTAAATACTATACATTTTAGCCATAGTGTTTGTAATAAATAATAATAAATACATAAATAAATCTTAGCTAATTAAGCACTTTCCTTGGAGTCTATAGAATAGGAATTATGACAAACTGCCTTTCCAATATAATGCACAATAAAAATTTTTATACAGGACGGGTCCTCTAATATGTAAATTAAAAAAAAAATTGAATTCTTAAAGTTTTTACTCCACATTTTCAAAAAATAACATTTTCACATTTAGCCGATTACGATCCTTCAACTGTCAGATTTAACTAAAATGCCATGCAATAATTCTCGACATTCTTAAAATCCTATATGACGTCAAAGTTAGTGACGCACTGAAAGAAGGGTTTGGGACAGACTGTATCTCAAATACAATACAATCACTTGACATGACATTTTCTGGTCTGGAAATGTTGGCTGAAAAACTTCTACATCGAGCCGGCCTTGGCATGAGGAGAAGAAAAGATATGTCATCATTTCCTAAAAGTAGTCTATTTTAGACAAAGGAAAAGGAAAACACAGAAGAATTAAAGAAAAGAAGAAGACTACATATCACAGCAAAACCCCTATTTTATGATTGTTTATTTTGTTTATAACTTTTAACAACCATTGTTTTTAATGTTATAGTTTACATATAGGAAGTTAATATTTTTAGGAAAAATGAGGGTTGTTTATATTTATAAAGAAGACGATGAATCTAGGGAGTTATCACGACTCTGTGAGGGATATCATTATATTGGGAGAGAAGCACCAATTGAGGTATGACATTAAAATTATCTATCATTAGAATAAATTACATGATTTACACGTTTGAGGAAAGTTACAAATTTACATAATTTCGCCTATTCTAAGTAAATGGACCTTATATTAACTTAGTACACAGTGTATAAACTATTTCTAAATCTAAGTTCAGTAATTCAATTGATGCATGTCTAGAAAGTTGTGTTACAGAAAAAAACACTGCCAGCACCTATATCTGAATATCCTGTGGTACAGTACTGGGTATTTGCTTACATTATGCTGTTGTCATCTTATTTCTAAAATATTTTTTTTCTTTTTTATATCCTGTTATTTCTCAACTTTTTGATGAAAATTATTGTTCAATTAATGTCAAAGTGTTATATTAATTGTTGTATGTATTTCAATTCATTTTCACTGGACTTAATACCTATATCTGGATGGAATTCTTATTTGAGTACTACTTATACTAACTTCCAATAAGTGATGCAACGCATGTAAACATTTTAATTGTTAAAGATGTTTAAAATGTATTAACTTGTTCTGATAGTAACATTATTAAAATCACTTTATCAATTTTTCTCTTTTCTTGATTATTAGTTTTTATTGCATAGTATATAAATTATTGTAATCACTGAACATCATTAATTCTTCTATCCATTCTTGTTACTCTGCAGCATCTTCGCAGGCATTCCATCTCTGTTGCTACTATCTTACTGCTGTTTTTCTTGTTCATGATCCTATTTTCAGCCCCATATGTCATAATACTTCGTACTAATGTTTTATAAATCTGTGTTTTTGTCTTCATATTTAGCTGTCTATCCCACCATACTGAGTTAAGTTGTCGGATTGCTGTTCCTGTTTGTCCTAATCTTTGTATAATTTCTTCCTTTGTTGTTGCTTTTTTCGTGATTATAAACCCCAAGTATTTGAATTTATCCTTTCCTTTGATTTTTACGTTGTCATCAATCTGTAGATCTTCTATGTCTTCTTCACTTGTAGATAGGTACTCATTTTTTGCGAGGTTGATATCTAGGCCAGCCATGGTATATTCTTAGATATTTGTTCCGTACCGGTACTCCCATGCCTTCGCATTTTCTTTTCCATGTAGTCAAGGCTTTCTCTAAGTATATTTTGAATAGGGTTGGAGATGTGGAACAACCCTGCAGGAGCCCTTTTGTTGTGGTGAAGTCTCCTATGATTCTTGTTCCCATTTTAATGGACACTTTATTTTCTTTATACATAACTTTTGTAGCTTCTATGAGTTCTGTCTGTATTTCTAATTTGTACATTGCCTCCCATAGTTCTGACCTTGGTACAGAGTCATATGCCTTTCTTAGGTCCACAAATGCCAAATGTATATCTATTTTTTGCTTTTTTCTTTTCCAACAGTTGTTCCAGTGTGTATATGTGGTCTATGCATGATCTTCCTGCTGTGAAGCCTGCCTGATCCTCCATGATTTTGCCTTTTATCACTTGCTCTATCTTTTCTCGCAGTATCTTCCTATATAATCTTCCTATTGATGATATTACGCTTATTCCTCTGTAGTTTTCGCATCGTTTTCTGTCTCATTTCTTAAATATAGATGTCATATATGCCTCCGTCCATTCCTTTGGGAGCTGTTCTCCAATTATGGCTTTCTGAAATATTCATTGTATCATCCTGTGTAATTTTTTTGATCATTGAAAAATTTTACAATTTTGTCAATATGTGGATGATCACAGTTATATTGGGTATTTTTAGTTTGATATCTGAAAAAATGAGTTTCAAATAATTTACACAACAATTTAATGACTAAAAGGATAAAAAAATAATTTTTGGTGAGGTATGATATACAGTGTGTCCCAAAAATTTTTATACAAATGAAGAAAAGTTTGTCTTACATTTTACAAAAAAAAACTATTCTCGATAAAAAGCTCAGCTTAGAAGAAAAACAAAAATAATGATTTGATTAAAATGTAATATTTACCAAACAATAGATAAATATGACATGTTTTTATTATAACTTTTTTATTAGTTTTTTTATATTATATTTTAAATAACATTTATTTATTTTATTATTGATATTTTAAATATACTTAGAAATTATTTAGTTTAGTATGCTATACTTTATGTAATGCTATATAAAATAAAAGATTTTTTTTACTCATGGGGGGTTAAAGATCCTCAGTATCTGATTCTTCGTTATCAGAAAAATCTCATTCCGAATCACTGTCTTTTAAAGTTATGACAATTTTTTCCATATTATTTTCCGTTATTCCTAGTTGAACCAAAAATTCTTCCTCACACTTTTTTGCATGGTTGCATCAGTTTTGCCACTCAGTAGAAGGGAAAGTGGCAAAGAATTGTTCGCATAAGTCTTTTACATTATTGATATTAAATATAATATTTTTTATGCTAAAGCTGGCCCAGAACAGCTCAATTGGATTAAGATCTGGGTGATATGGAGGTAATCTTAAAATTGTATGTCCATGTTTTATTGCGATCTCGCCTATTGCATACCAAACATATGATGGTTTATACATTTTTACTAAATCATACAGTTCCGTTGTTAGCATACTATTGTTTATTGGAATATTTCTGGCCTCTAACCATTTCTTTATTAATTCTTTTGTTGATGTTGATGCCTTGTCAATTTGTTTATTGTGATAAGCTGAATTATCTATTACTACAACACTTTGTGGAGGAAAATTGGGTATTAATTTGTTTTCGAACCACTTACAATAATTTTCAAAAGACATATCGTCGTGATAGTCGCCTGTTTTAGTACCAGATTTGAAAATTAAGGCAGCTCCTTGAACAAAACCACACTCACCACCAGCATGTACAATAATCAAATGATTTCCTTTTGATGTTGGTTGCTTAATACCTTCATTTGAATCATCACTCCAACTTTTGCGTGTGGTATGTGTTGAGTGAATGTACTTATTATACTGATACTTATTAACAGCTCTTAAGTAGTGTATACGAAGCTTCTGAATGTCATATCTTTCCATTAGAAATCTTCGATTTGTTTTTGTTTTTCTCCAGCGGACGCCAATGTCTCTTATAATTAATCTTAAAGATTCTCGACTACCTTGATAGCTTACAGCATCTCTGAATTTAGACACAATATTTCTAGCTGAGGTATTTCTTCATCGCTTTTATGCATATTATAAATAATACGGCTTAACACCCCTTTGTTGACGTCGTAAATTACATGTCAAAAAAAGCATGTTTTAAACAGTTTTTCGCGAATAAATTCAAAGATTTAGATTTTATTGGGAAAAATATTTGGATATAAAATGATGCTCATAAAACATAGAGATTTGTATTTTTATTATTCCCGTAAACTTAATATTAACAAAGTCATGGCTGTTCGAATATATTTTTATATTTTTATATAAACTTATATTTTTTTGCAGAAAGTAACAAACTCACCTTCGCCAAAACCACCCTGGTTGAATTTATTCATTGTTTATTTACAATTTACTTTATTTATATACAATCATTACATTCTGGAACTTTAACTGGTTGAAAAAATCCGATTTTAAAGTAAAGCCACTATTTTCGGAATTTCTCAAAAATCCCGTTTTTTCCAAGTAACTCAACAGCTAAAAAAGATATTGAAAAAACGCTAGAATAAAAAAACAGCTTTTTACTGAACATTTTAATTTTTTTTTATTTCTATATAGACTACAAATTAAACCAGATATGATTGCTTAAAATTGCAATCTTATGCGTTTAGCATCATGATCAAGAACTTTCAACGCAACCATTTTAAAACAAAGGGCATGAAAAAAATTTAATATCCACCAGTTTGTAGTTTATTTTAAAATCCAAAAGAAAAGGTGTTTAAGGGACAGATATAGGTTAAATATAATTATTTTTTTGTTATAGTGTGTTCCTAATACATTACGCTGTCAGCAGATTATCAAAATTTGTTTACTTGCTTTTTTAACTGTTCTTTTCAAATTAATGCCAACTGCCCGGATAGTATGTCATAATATAAATTGTTAATTGATATTTTTATTTTAGAGTAATGATAAAAGAATATCCAGAAGGCATGCACTCATTGTTATTCACAGAAATGGAGTAATCCTTAAATCTGTAAGTATTAATTAATGACGTAGGTAGTCATACATTGTATTTATTGCTAAGAATTAAATAATTACTTTGTTTAATTAAAGAGTTAAATAATTAAATTATTCCCCTCTTCGGTCACTCCCGGAGTGCCACGTTGCGTTTTTTTTTTATTAACATAAATCAGTACAGCAATCTGCCCACATGGGCAATAAGCATTTATTTTTTTAAATATTTTTTGTGAATTCAAAAATTCTGAACTTAGTACAGCCACTGAGACCTTATAGGTTAAAGGAGCTCAGGGTAACATAACCTTACTCATCAAATTTCAAAAAGAAACTTAACACATAGTTGTAACAAAGAATATAGACGCGTATAGAAGAATCTTTCACTATCATTTTTTAGCGTCAGCAAGTTGAGCATGATTTTAGTTCCTTATTTGTACCGTTTTGTACCACTAGGGAGCGCTCATGTCAGCGCTATTACTGCTTCTAAAATAAGAAAGAGTGGGGCAACAAATGCAGCCTTAGATATTTTTATATGTAGATGCCGCGTGGTCGTAGAATAGCGTTAAATTTTAGCGTTTTATAAAATTGATAGAAAATAAAAGAAGAAGAAAATAAAATTTTATTTTAATTTTGCTAACTAAAGCTCAAAAAATTGTAAGATGTTTCGATCGAAAAAAAATTCCTGATCTTGTTAGTACGCTAGAATTGCTTTTTAGCACATCACCAAAAAAATATTTTTTACAATTTGAAAGTTCCAAATTGTGAAGTATAATTTCGGATTTTTAAATTAAAAAAATAAGTAAGTCTCAAATAACGCCTCACTAAAGCTCAACAAGAGAAGATGAGAAAATAGGCAACAATGGCTTCTGGGACATGGACCATAGTAAATCCCAAGAAAATCAAATCAGCAACACCTGAGGATAAAAAGAGACTTCGGGAGAATACCATCACCCCCCCTCGTAACAAAGGTGCTAAGACACCAAGGGGCTCTAACGAGCAATAGCGCACCTAGAATTTGCCTCTGGGGGGGTTTTGGTTGGTGACCGAAATTTTTTTTATGATGTTACCTCCATTTTGAATCCTTAAAATGTGTGAGTAACAATGTCGGAATAGGGTCCTAGGGGGGTTTTAACCCCAAAAAGCCCCCCTTGGGTGCGCCACTGCTAACGAGCAGACTAGGTCATAAAGCACTGTGACAAAAGTATTCAGAATGGTGGTAGTGCACAGACACCATCCTGATTCTCAACTAGATCGGGCTCAAGCAAATTTGATCATTAACAAACTGGAGCAAGCACTTGATGAGGCTCCTATCGGAGGTCAAAATGAACTTATGCAGTTCCATAAAACATTGTTTAGTGAAGGGACTCTGTGGGTGAACTGTGTTAACGAGTATACAAAAAAATGGACGTCTGAAATGGAAAGACTATTGAGGGTCTGTGGGAGGAAGTAAACTTAAATATAATTGATCCCAACAATATGCCCAAGTGTCCCATGGTCCCCACTCGCGTCCCCGAGAAAGAGCTTGATGAAGAAACCATTAAGATCCGTCTAAAGAGGCAAAATCAAGACCTTAACACAGAAGACTGGTTGTGATCTCTGTTCCACAGACTGAACGACAGTAACGATAAAGGCCATAGAGGGAGGAATTATGAAGGATATAGTTCTCAGATCAGCAACACTAAGTTAACATTTGACTTCATTTTTGAAACCAATAATTTATTCATTCGTTCATATATGAATAAAAAAATCTGTTATGAATATTATATTTTAGTAAATGTCATAATTTATACATAAAATTAATTTTAATTTTAATTAATGTCATCAGTTTATTTTTAATTAAGTATAAATCAATTTAAGACTATATTGTAATCATTTCACCAATATTTATTCATTGTGAAAATTATGTTTTACTAATAGTTGTTATTTTAAAACAAGATTAAATAGTACCCATACAGATTAAAAACTTTCACATGGACTATTCATTAAAAGTTACTGTTAAATATGTCAAAAATAATTCAGGAATGCTTTTTGTTGTTATTAAAAGATTATGGATGAAATGGAAGTTTTAAAGTTTCGGCGAAATAGAAAATTTCAAAATTTAGTAAAAAGTTTCATTGAATACTTTTTTGAACAGGACAGTTGTTCAATGAAATAATTTCGAAAATAGTCTAAAAAGTTTAATAAAAATTCCTGAGAAAATGAAATTTTTGGTTGAATATATTTTGAAATTTTTTAAAATGTTTCGTAAGTTTTTGGACAGGAAAACAGTATAATCAAAAGTTATGTGACGGTTTTTCGTAGTGTTGGAACAAACCTATTTTTAATTCAAAGTTATAAAATTTTATTTACATGTAATAAAAAAATAAATACTTTGAATATTGTAAATTTCATACCTTCTTAAATTTTAAAATTAAAACTTTAACAATTTAATATATTAAAAATAAAAATTTTATTGTGTAAAAAAACAAAAGAAGACAGTTTGCAAATCAATGGCGTCGAAATTTGATTAAGAGTGGATGCCAAATTTAAATAAACAGCTCCGTTCCTACTCCTTTCCCACTTCCCCCTAACTATATCTTTCATGATAGTTTTAAAGTTTTAAGCCGACGGCCACGGTTTGAGTTTATGCAGTCGCCCTCTTAAAGATTGTTTTGAAGTATAAAAACCGTAGCCAAATCGCCCATTTGGACTGTTCTTCTATATGCGTCTATATTCTTTGGTTGTAAGTTGTAACTCATTGTTTTTTTTATTTGTGTGGGTTAGAAGGTTTCACATCAACGAGCACGGTTTATTTATTTAATTTGAATTTGTGGCAGCAAAAGAATATTAATGTATAAGTATTTTAATTCATTTTAGGCTAATGAAAATCCTACCTATTTCAAATCACCTTTAGGAGTTACTGTACAAATGTTACACAAAGATGAAACTTTATCTCTAAACAATGGTGATAGATTGGCTCTAGTAGAAGATGGTGTCTGGTTTAAAATAAAAATTATACTCGAAAACAATCTTAATGAAGGTATCATGGTTGATAGATACAGTGAAATTCACAGCAAAAGATCCAATGATGAAGATAATATGCAAGTTTCAAAGAAGATCAAACTTGAACCAGAAGATGTTTGCCATTATTGTGGTAATTCATCATGTGATCATGATAAAGGTAGCACCGAAGAGTTAAATGAAACATTGCCTTATTCCAATTCAGATAGATTAAGCTTAAACGGTAATTCTTGTTATAACCACAATAACTCAAAATTAAATACTTATTTACTTAATAATATTTAAATACAATTTTTTACAGGTGGAAACAATGCAGATTCAACTACCAAACAAGCTACTTTAAACCAGTCTAGTGTAACAAACACTAGTGTTTCTAGTCATACACCACCGACAGCAGATAACATTCCTGACTCTTCCGATGATACTGCATTAGAAATTAAAGAAGAACCACCAGAAACTTCTAATTACGATAAGAGTGTACCCTCCTTTTCCAAAGAAACAGGTGTACCATGTAAAGATTTAAATAGGGAACCATCAGTAGGTAGAGTAACTTATTCAGGCCAGTCTGATGAGATTGTCTGTTCAGGACCAAGTAATCAAGTAACTGAAGTAAGGACGGAGCCGATTATAAAAGACGAACTCACATCAAACTCTGACGATAGTGTTTCTACTTTAGAAATGGAACAAGAACCACCAGAACTACCTGATAACGGAATAATTGCCCCTTGCCAACCGATCATAAAAGACGAACTCACATCAAACTCTGACGATAGTGTTTCTACTTTAGAAATGGAACAAGAACCACCAGAACTACCTGATAACGGAATAATTGCCCCTTGGCAACCGATTATAAAAAACGAACTCACATCAAACTCTGACGATAGTGTTTCTACTTTAGAAATGGAACAAGAACCACCAGAACTACCTGATAACAGAATAATTGCCCCTTGGCAACCGATTATAAGAAACGAACTCACATCAAACTCTGACGGTAGTGTTTCTACTTTAGAAATGGAACAAGAACCACCAGAACTACCCGATAACGGAATAATTGCCCCTTCTATAAATGACTCTACAGGAGCAAGCGCACCAAGTATGATAAAACGTGAAGAAATTAAAGAGGAACATCCAGGATCAAGTAATTCTACAATTAGAGTAAAGACTGAAGCAGCCCTAAAACAGGAATCGAAATCAGATACCGATAATCCAGAAACAAACTTAAATATACCTCAATTAATACCTGCGAATAATCCAGTAGCAGTATTGAATGCAAGAAGAGATAGATGTTGGTATGGCAGGCAGTGTTACAGGTAAATAAATATGCATTGGCGCAGACACGCCACATTCACATTGCATTGTACTGTACGTTATGTATTCCATTCGTTTAGTACATTCCTTTCTACCATAGGTATATATATATATATATATATATATATATATATATATATATATATATATATATATATATATATATATATATATATAGTGTAAGGTATATTTTTTACATTATTCGATTTTAAACGTTTAAAAGGTAGGATGTACATCTGCGGTTATTGAATAGTGTACATTTTAATTTTTACATTGTAATACTATAAAAATCGCAGTGTCGTAAATTTCGCGTTGCGTTGAAAAATAAAATAAAAAGCTATTAAACTCGTCCAAAATGCCTTGAATACGCTTGAATGCATTTGAATCACGCGCAACAATCAAGAGTAATTGCCAAACTCGAAGAACAGCAAAAATGTCTTTCTATAATTTCCATTTTTTAAAGTAGATTTATTATTGACTAATCATATATATATATATATAAAATCATACTGAGAGCCTGGAATGAGGAACAAATCCCAGAAGAGTGGTGTATTGGGATCGTTTGCCAGCTACACAAAAAGGGCGATGAATTAGAATGTAGAAACTATAGGGGAAGAACCCTCCTTAATACAGCATACAAAATATTTTCGAGTATTTTATATGGTCGCCTGAGTGAATATTCAGAGGAGCTTCTTGGCGAATATCAAAGAGGTTTTAGGCCTGGTCGATCAACAACAGACCAGATCTTTGTGCTAAGGCAAATACTGAAAAAAACCAATGAATTCAATATCCACACATACCATCTTTTCATAGATTTTAAATCGGCCTATGATAGTGTTCTAAGAAATAAATTGTATGAAGCCATGGATGAATTCCACGTCCCCGATAAACTGATAAGATTGGTTAAGGCTACAATGCGTAAAGTTGTTTGCAAAGTCGAAATACAGGGCGAAAAATCACAGGCATTTGAAACGCATGTTGGGCTGCGACAGGGAGATGCGCTGGCGTGTCTCCTTTTCAACATAGCTTTGGAAAATGCGGTCAGGGATGCCCAAATAGACAGCAGAGGAAACATTTTTAATAAATCATCCCAAATTTTGGCATATGCAGATGATGTTGATCTAATTGCCCGCACAACACGCAAGCTAGAAGAAATGTATACCACCTTGTCAAACGCCTAAAAAAATATGGGCCTGCAAGTAAATGAAAATAAAACTAAGATAATGGCATCAACGCCCAACAATAGAGCCAGAAACATCGGCCACCAATTCACGGTTGATAATTCTACCTTTGAAGTGGTGGACAAATTCACATACTTAGGCTCCCTGATCACCAAGGAGAACGTCATGACGGAAGAAATCAAGCGAAGAACAATCCTAGCAAACAAATGCTATTTTGGACTGAGTAGACATATGAGAAGCAGAAACTTAAGCCAAAAAACAAAAATAACCATATACAAAACCCTTATACAACCAGTGGTGACATATGGGTCGGAGACATGGACCATTTCCAAGGCAGATGAAAATCTCCTGCTTATATTTGAACGAAGGATCCTGAGAAGAATATTTGGTGGCAACTGTGAAAATGGTGTTTGGAGAAGGAGGTGCAACTACGAGATATATCACAGATATAAACATATATTTGGTGGTAAAGACGTAGTATCCTTTATAAAAATAGGAAGACTAAGATGGGCAAGACATCTGGCAAGATCACAGCAGAACAACCCTCCTAGAAGAATCCTTATGTCACAACCTGTGGGAAGTAGAAGTAGGGGTAGACCAAAACTCAGATGGAGGGATGGTGTAGATGGGGATAGTAGACAAATAGGCGCAGCAAACAGGCAACAGTTGGCAATGGATAGAACTGACTGGCGTAATAGACTTGGGAAGGTCGAGGATCTTTTATAGGGCTGTAGCACCAATGATGATGATGATATTTTTTACATTATTCGATTTTAAACGTTTAAAAGGTATGATGTACAGCTGCGGTTATTGAATAGTGTACATTTTAATTTTTACATTGTAATACTATAAAAATCGCAGTGTCGTAAATTTCGCGTTGCGTTGAAAAATAAAATAAAAAGCTATTAAATTCGTCCAAAATGCCTTGAATACGCTTGAATGCATTTGAATCACGCGCAACAAACAAGAGTAATTGCCAAACTCGAAGAACAGCAAAAATGTCTTTCTATAATTTCCATTTTTTAAAGTAGATTTATTTTTTTCATTGACCACAGTATATTTTTTGAATGAAAACTAATATGCAGTTGACAATTTTATTTAGTTTATAAAGTTTATTTTTTAATAAACTTATTACAGCTATAATACATGTGAACAAACGTTACAATTTTATAATCACAATTATTACATCTAGGTGAGTTAATTGTGATGATATTTATTTAACTGTTGGCTTTATTCTATTTATAATGTCTTTATTAAAAGGTTCTTATTTTAATTTATTAAAAAGCACGATAACTTATATTAATTTATTTAACTACTCAATAATACATAATTTATTTTATACGAACGCTACAATTAAAATCGCGGGCGCGAGTCATCAGATTTAACTGTCCCCTCCAAATAAAATGTCCTGTTAATATATGCCAGTGCCGTTAGCTAGAACCATCGACAGCCTTCTCGACTAGCGGCGAAGTTATAACGGTAAAGGCAAACGGGTATTTTCACACCGGTTCGACCGTTTTCTGGAAGGTCCCTTCAGGTAAATAGAAGCCTCTCGTAAAATCTAAAACATAAACATGTGAATAAAAACATGTTTACAGGTTAAAACTATGACTCATATTTTTACGTAACATAATACTTGTTAAGAATAAAACAAAAAATCGCAACAAAATATGTTTATTTATTTTGTGATTTTATGTATTTTGCGTACAAACACAGAGGATAATAACTTACAAATCAGTAATATATTCAATTAATTTTTTGATCACAACTATAAAATCGGACTGATTGCCACTGAGGATCTGATGGAGCGTTCCTTGAACAGATGTTTAACAGTTTGTCTTACAGCACCGCCATCGCAATTTGGGGAGGGGTGTGAATCAGAGCATCTGTCACAGTTCGTTCTTATTCTGTTCAGTTCGGTCCTTCTTGGTTGGTCGAAGCCCAACTTGTAATACATGGAATATTCCGGTTGACAGGCAGTGCATTCTTCTCGCCAATGTCAACGGTCGGTTATCTTGAAGTTTGGCGTGCGGACTATTGAGCCACACCGGTGCATAATACTCCGCAATGGGATACACGAGTACCAGTCCTGCCGATCTAAATGTAGTCGCTGAGGAACCCCATGTGGTGCCGTACAACTTTTCTTCTCCTTTTTATGTAGACACGACTCTGTTTTTCAATGTGCCGGCACTAAGTTGTCGTTCCATCGTTTTCGTGGTCTTCCTATTCCTACTGATCGTCTTTCTATTGGGGAACCGCCTCTTGCCGTCTTTACTACTCAATTTGTTGTCATTCGGCCTATGATTTGCCAAAGACGGCCGCCTTTGATCGTTCCGTTCTACTCTTCTATTTCTTACCCAATTCTTGATGTTCTCCACCTTGCATCTACGTCGTATATCTGTACTTCTAGCTCTGTCCCATAGTGTCTTACCATAAATTTTTCTGTGTTTTCATCTCTGCTGTTTCTAACATCCTTTTTGTCCTCTCTATGTCAGGTCGTGTTTTTGCCGCGTATGTCATTATTGGTCTGATGACTGTTTTGTAAATTCTGCCTTTCATTTCTTTCCCGGTATTTTTATTTCTCCATATTGTTTCGTTCAGGCAGCCTGCGGCTCTGTTTGCTCTATTGACTTGATCTTCCACTTCAGTTTCGAGTTTTCCGTAGATAGATAATGTGATGCCTAGATATTTAAACTCCATCACTTGTTCTATTATCTGACCTTCCAGCTCCAATTTACATCTTAGTAAATTTGCTGTTGTAACCATGCATTTTATCATTTTTGGGGAAATTAACATGTTAAATTTTCTGGCGGTTATATTAAATTGGTGCAGCATACGTTGTAAATCATCTTCACTTTGAGAGAGTAGTATTGCGTCGTCCGCATAGCAGATCATTTTAAGTTGTTTTTGTCCCATTTGGTATCCTTTCTTAGTTCTTAGTTTTTTTATTATTTCATGCATAATCAAGTTGAACAATAGAGGACAATCTCCCTGTCATCCCATTTCCAGGTTCAATAGGGTCGGTTAATTCTTCTTTCATTTTTACTTTTATTGTGTTGTTTTGGTAAATATTTTCGATCGTTTTGATCATTCCTAGAGGATCTCTCTTGCGTACAATAAGTGGATAACGTCGTTTAATTTGACCCGATCAAACGCCTTCTTAAGGTCCACGAAACATAGATATGCTGGTTTGTTCTATTCTAATGAATTCTCTTGCACTTGCCTTATTATAAATATAGCGTCGGTGCATCATCTTCCCTACTTGAAACCTTGTTGTTCTTCTGCTAGTGTTATAATTTCGTTGTTTATTTGTTATTACTTTGGTTGTTAATTTTAGTGTTATGTTTAATAAATTTCCGGATAAAATTGCTTTCCATTTTTGAATAGAGGTATTAGGATGCTTGATCTCCATTCTTGAGGAATTCTGTTTTGTTCTGTTATTTTTTTGGATTAGTTTTAATAGTTGTTTGGTCAGATCTGGTCCTCCATACTTTAGGAGTTCGTTCGGTATTCTGTCCTCTCCTGGGGATTTTCTATTCTTTAATTTCCTTAATGCTTCCTTTGCCACTTCCCCCTCAATATTTATTTCTTCCTTTGTCGTCACCTCTGGTGTTGGTGGTTCATTATCGTCACCTAGCAAATAGGGATCGAAAGTAGTCTACCCATGTTTTCTTCTGAATGTGTTTAGTTTTTATTCTCATTTCTTTGTCCTCTGATCATTCTCCAATATTTTTTTGTGTTCCGTAGAAGTCGTGTTCCATCTGCTTTGAGAAGCTCTGTCAGTGTTCCCTTTTTATTTATCTAACTAAAGTATTCGTTTAATTTCTGATTCGTTTATGGTGGTTATATGCCTGTTGTGTTCTGTATTGTAAAAAGGCTTTCTTCTTTTCTTCTGGAATCATTCGAGCTGTGGGTGTATAGAAGAATTCTGAAAATATCGTGGACAGAACACGTCACAAACAAAGAGGTTCTGAGAAGGATGAATAAAGAAATAGAAATTTTAAATATAGTTAAAACAACAAAATTGGAATATCTCGGACATATTACACATGGAGAGAAATACACCTTGCTCCAACTGATTATGCAGGGAAAGATCCAAGGAAAGAGAAGCATAGGGAGGCGTAGAATGTCATGGCTGCGCAACCTGAGAGAGTGATACGGATATACATAAAATGATCTTTTCAGAGCAGCCGTCTCAAAAGTCCGAATAGCTATGATGATTGCCGACCTCCGCTGCGGAGATGGCACTTAAACAACAAGAAGAAGGCTATGGTCGCTATCTACATCCTCTGAGTTGAGGCATCTTACGTCGATTATTTTCGATGGATGTATATCTCTGTTCTAATTTTATCATCAGTTGAGTTGAGTCAGAATACATTGTTTCTTTGAGCAGTATTTGTTTTTATGATTGCTAGGTTGCTAATCTTGCCAATCACTCTCCACATTTTATCCGGGCTTGGGACCGGCTGTGGTAACCGCAGAGCTACTTAATGCACCCCGCAATCACCCCAGGCAGTGTTGCACAACTGCACAACTTTTGCAAATATTATTTCCCGTTTTGAGTTTTGCAATCGTGTTCGTAAGATATTCTTTAAAGCTTAGCGTTCTATCGAGTGGCTAGCTACGACAAAGAACAGGAGTGGCTGATGCAGTAGAGAGAGTAGCAACACTAAAGTGGAACTGGGCAGGTCACGTGGCTCGAATGACAGACAATAGATGGACAAACCGGATACTGGAATGGAGACCAAGAGATGATACCTACCGAAGTAGAGAAATTATGAGGAAGATCTATGTCCAGCAGTGGATAAGCGAAGATTGAATGATGATGTTCTATCGAGCGTCGTACCTAGGTATTTTCTGTGTTTAATGTAACTGGAAAGTCTGTCTTCAAAGTGGATTTGTAATTGGTAATTCGTTTGGAATTGTTTCGCGGTCCTTAGAAACAGATATGATTCACACGGACAGTCATGATTATACGTGAGGAGACAAGAAGAGAAAAGATAGAGGGTTATCTTCACCTTTCCTGCAGAGCAAAAAAAAAAAACTACCAGAACTCCAATCAAAAGGAAATCAAGGGAAGAAGTTTCAGAGGATGATCACGACCTTATGGGTATGTTGAAGCAGATGATGGGAGAGTTTAAAGAAATCAGGAATGAACATAAGGAATATAGAAAAGGGATGATAGCGCTGAAAAAAGAAAATATAAAGATAAAGCATGAATTTGAAAAAAAAAACAAATTAACCCAAGCTGAATACAAAGTAGAAAGAATTGAAAAACAGATGAAAAGAAATAACATAGTAATTTCGGGTCTATCAATAGTCGCAACAGATAAAACACTCTTAAAAATAACGTAAAAGGTTTTATACAAAAGCATCTAAAAGAGGATGTCGAAATATAATCTGCAAAGAAGTTAGGAAACAATATATGTCTGACCTGACCGAAAAGGAAAGACACAAAAGGCAGGAAATTGTAAACAAAGGAAAGGAATTAAGATCTGAAGGTAAAAACGTGAAGACAGGGTACAAAAAACTAACTGTAGATGGCATAAAATGAGATTGTGTCAGAAATGGTACTTTCAAACAAGAAAATTCTAGAAATATGGACCCAAAAAACGGCTTATAGCAGTGAAAAAGAAAAACCCATTATACTGACGGACCCAAGCGATGAACAGGAAAATGAGTTTGAACATAAATAGTTAAGCAAAAAATAAGCATACGTACCCAAATATTGCGACATGAAATGCACGAGGAGTATATGAGGAGGGAGCATTAATTAACCTGATAGAAGAACTTAAGAAATATAAAATACACATCATAGCAATACAATAGAAACGTTTGAAAGGAAACAACATTGAAAAGATTAGTCCATATACGTTTTATACAAGTAGAGGCGATAATAGGAATTTTGGAGTGGGTTTTTTGACACATGTAGACGTGGAGCAGGTAAAACGATATGTAACAAAATCAGAATGTGTGCAATTATAAATAAAGGAAAAGAGAACATGATATCGCTGATAAATATACACTCTCCAACAGAAGAAGTTAAAGATGAATTTTAGAAGAATTGTCTGAAAGAATGCCCGGAAAAGATATTAAAATTATTATGGGCTACGCCAATGCAAAGGTTGGAAGAGAAGATATATATTATATAAAACATAACAGGGAGCGAAAGTAAACATATGAATACAAATGATAAGGGCCAAAGATTGATTACATTCGCAATTGAAAACAGGATAAAAATAATGAGTACGCATTTCAGGAGAAAGAATATATATAAAGGAATGTGGAAAATTCCGGGATCAAATGAAACTAATCCAAAATACCACATTTTAATGCAAGAGAAGTTCTCCAATCAGCTACTTTAAGTTTTGAGCAAAATAAACTTGTTTCAGTGATAAAGAACCAGCGTGAAAAATCATAAAACCTTTACCATCATACCCTTCTGGTTTATATACACTTTTAACACTGTTTTCATGCCAGGAAATTGTTTTATTCCCTTTTGAATAAATCCATGTTTCGTCTCTTGTATAAAAAACAAGGTCTCTTGGATGCAAACAATTAAGATTTTCCACATATATTCACGAAGGAACTTAGCTCTTAAAATAACAATTCTGTTGCGCTCAATTAATGCTCTTCGATTATTGTTCTTTTCGTATTTAAATACCAATTCTTTTAACAAAATGCTAACAGATGTTTTGCCAATAAATAAAACTTCTTTATCCCTTACTTCATTACTTATACTTTGCAAAGTAACATGTTTCTCTAAAAAAACAGATAAGCGTCCGACACTAGCTCTTTCCACAAAGCCTTTCTATTGTCTTCCTTTTGAACTTTGAACCCAATCTGTCTCAAGACTCCCAAGAAACTCTGGAAATTTCAAATACATTTCTTTCTTTTAATTTCTGTGACACCTAATCTAACTAAAGAAACATGTTCTTTATTTTCACGCATTTTATATTATAGTCATACGAATTTCAAATTTGAAACCTTCGGGAAGATCTATAGTCTTTGGGTGCCGGCGAGGTTTGTATTATGCGACATTTTGTTCACCTTGGCCACTTTTTGCTTTTTGCAAAACCAACTTCAGTTTTGTTGTACTAATACAGAGTGCATCACACACACGCTTGTGAACAGATAAAACTGGTAGCAAAGGCCCCTTTATTGGTTTTCTCATCAGTAAAATAAGCATGTAGATTAAATATAAAGTTATCTACATGTAAACCATGTCTCGGCATTTTTGGCTTCAATAGATAAAAACTCTTTGAAATTAGAATCAGTACTTAATTATGTCAAAGTGACAGTGGCTCCTTTTTAATGGAATAATTATTAGAGCAATTTACTTTCGTACTTCTTATGTTGCACCGGAAAATATTCGTTGTCGCGATAATCCAAAACAGTCTTATTTTCGTGCAATAGACTGTACAGTTCAATATGTTATCTGTTTAACAGATGAAAATGACTCCAAAGACCCCTCCATTTATTTTTCTAATTCTAAGTACCCTTAATTTACTTCAAGTTGTTGTGCTTCAGAATTCAATGATTTAACAGGCATACTCTAAAAATAAAACCCTTAATCGTTGATGTGGTTTTAGCCAAATTTAAATAACTAAATGCCAATTAAGAGTTTCGAATATATATTATATTATTCATCATTAGCCAATAAATAAATTTATTGGCTAAACACGAAGGTAACGGTTAGTTGTTATAACAACTGTTTGTTAAAAATATGTATATTAAAAGTACTAAAAAATATTGAATACTTAAATGGCACGAAAATAATTTATAAACACACTGCAAATGCTGTAAAAACAAAACTTACAATTATTGTCAGTAGGTGAATCAATCACCGATCATCGTACTATTGCTGCTTTTGTTCGCTGTATGCTGTTGTGTATAGACAGTCGGCTATGTCATACTTGTGAAAAGATCTAGCAGATGGACTGTAATTCATTATATGCACATAATTGTATCACCAGTTCTTTTATTAGTTTTATAAATTTGTAGTACTACTTATGAAGCCAATATATCTTTTCTCTTTGTAGAGAAAAAGCTATTTTGGTCTCGACCTTTTTCCAATGTTTGGTCACAAATTATTGTATTTTTGAAGTACACATAGAAAAATTATAAAGCAATAGTTATTTTTAGGAACAACCCTCTGCACAAACTAAGATTAAGCCACCCCGGCGATCCTGACTACGATAATGATACTGAATTAAATCAACAACCTTGTCCATATGGTCTACAGTGTTATCGAAGAAATATATTGCATAGACGTCTGTACAAGCATTATGGACCTCCAGCAGAAAGACCTCAACAACTTACGTTTGCGTTGCTATAGTGATATAGTGTAACCTAGACAGAAATATTTGTTGGATATACCAATTAGTTTTTTGGATATCAATTGAGATAATAATATTTTGTGATATATGTCGATAACTTGGATTCATTTTTTGGAAAAAGAATACTATTTTTGCCACATTTATCTATATTTCTAATTCCCTTCTATATACGATATTTTATTTTTGTAATATCTACTTGTTATTGCTAGGGATCGTTCACAATGGATCATTTGATCCTTTTTAATATTACATTTAATTGTTAGTTTTGTAGAAATATATTTTTTAAAATTATTTTTAAGACAAAAAAAGTTTTATGGGAAAACTGAATAAAGTTTCTAAAAAATGTATGTGTATGTTTTCCCATTTCGTGAATAGGAAAAATTATAATTTGAGTGTTTCATTGTAAATTTTAATGTAAATTAATTGTAAATATTATAGAGGTAAAAAAGAAATGATATGTTCGAAACTAGTTTCTGGTCTCTACTGGATATTGCAATTATAGTATACTAGCTGATCCGCCTAACTTCGTAAAGCCTTAAAATTAAATAATGTATCAAAGTTCATTAAGCTCATCTTTCAAGTCTGTTAAGTGACAGAAATCTTTTGGTAATGAAATTAATCCGGTCGAGATGTCAATAGCGACTTCACCATTTCCAATTATCTAACAAATGCTTCGCGAACACAATTATTGCACTTTGATCTTCTTGCAAAAACACTCACATGTTGTTTATCAATTGTAGCGTCTTTACATGCCGCCACAAATTGGATGTTAGAAATGCGTTTAGATCGCTCAGAGCAATTAATTATTAAATAATAATTAATAATTATTAAATAAGGAACAGTCTGACAATAGAATCATGGCTATCATCACTTCACTTTATTTAATAAGTATTGTTACTTTCTATCTATTTTAGGCGCGTGTAGCCGTAGTATAAGAAATGTGGTTCAAGAATGTGAAAATACGGGAACTTTGTAGACACCAAAACCAATTGAGCATCGTAAAAGTATTATTAACTCGCTTGATCAATTTGACAAAAAAGCTATAAGAAGAATAATCCGCGAATTCGTTTTTCGAAATGAAATACCCACAATAGATAAAGTTCTGAGGATTGTTAATGAAGATTCGGTTTCCGGGTTTGCCTTTCTTTCAAATACTTCTTTGCCATAATGTCTCCTGTCAGGATATCTTACAGAATATATACGTGAGGCAATAGTGGCATTTTGGTGACATTCGAAATAAACTCCAATCATATCATACAATTCTGCATGTGATATACTCATCACGAATTATTAGTACTGATAATTAATTACCAATATTAATATCTATTGAAAACAGTGCAATCTTCAATATAAAACTTCGTAACAATGTTTCGACTGCTGTCAATAAATAAACAATATGAACTCCCCGTCAAATTCATTGTCGTAGCCTACTTAGTTTCGAAAACACTATTTTTAATCATATGAAATATCAATGGTCAAAATAGGAATCAACATTAAGATTCTTCTGCTATAAAAAAATTTGAAAGTACCTACTGACTTATTTTTTAATTTAATTTATAATACAGGGTGAGTCAATACTATACTTACTTATGTTTATGCGTTTTTATTCATATCTCGGGTTCGACAAAAGCTATTAACATGCGGTTTGCGCCATTTTGTTACGAATTTAATCCAGTTCCATTATAATTTACAATAAATAGGTGTTTCCATTAAACATTTTGAAGAAAAACAAATTTTAATTTTTTCTATTCGAAAGTACCCTCTACCTATGACAATTAAAACTATATGCAATTGTTTTATAGTAGATGTAAATTAATTCATCCACACTCTTTCTAATGACACTAATTTCGTTAAAATCGGTTGATCCAAACCAAAGTTATAGGTATTTATCCACAAATACTTTCCCACTCTCCCACACCTTTTATTTTAAAAAATAAAAAAAAGTAATTGAACAATTTGGTGCAGAATCTAGGCCTCTTTCTAGTTTACTTATTTAACACTTGGTATAATTGGGCATATTTCACAAAAAACTGGTTTTCAAAGTTTTCTTCACAGGTTACGCCCCCTAGCGGTTAACCCAGAAACTTAAAAGGTATTTCCAGCGATTTCTCTTGGCCACTTTTACTAAGGATTTTTTTCTCCTAAAGTTATAACATGAATAGTTTCTGATATACAGCCGAGAGATCGGCTTATTGGACCACTCGGTACATGTTCTTCACTTTCAAGAAAATTTTAAAATAACCAAATTTTCAGTAAAAGGAAATAAACAAAAAATTTGTCACATTGGCAGTGAAGATGGGTTTGTTCCAGAAGCGCTGTGTGTGTTCAAAAAAGCGGGTGCAAAATCAAAAAAGTACCATGAAGAGATGTACGGGAAATATTTTGAAAACTGGTTCACCAGTATAACTGCCCCGATTAGAAGAAACCCCCGTCATCGTATTGGACAAAGCGCCTTATCATTCCAGAAACATGAACAAATCCAACTACTGCTTCTAGAAAGGCTGATATCCAAGCGTGGCTGAAATTAAAAAACGGGTGTGGCAGTCCAGTGGGACTGCCGGTGGAAGTTACACTTCTATACACGCATTCGCCGTGACAAATTTATTTGGGAGTCAATCTGCACAATCATTACATATGTAATGCTATAGGTAAGACATAGCAGAAAGAGAAACAGAATTAATAACAACTTACTAACAATTAATAAACAACTTTTGACCTGTAATAGTAAATGAAGGATTGAATCAATATTTTGATGAAAATGTATATTTTTATTTTCATATATATATGAAAGGAGTTGAATGCAAAAATTTTTTTACACATACTCTGCAGTAAAATTCATTGTTTATTTTGTTATTAATATAATAATGCAATACAAATTAAAATGCAATTTTCATAAGTATTTAAAAATGACAATAATATACATAAAAAAATACACTACAATACAGTGCAACATAATTCAATATAATAATACAATACAAATTAAAACGCAATATTCATAAGTATTTAAAAATGACAATAATATACATAACTTTTCTACTTACGCATATATGTTTAATTTACCATGTAATAATATTAATAAAAAATCCTCCCCGACTGGGAATCGAACCCCGGTCTCCCGCGTGACAGGCGGGGATTCTGACTACTATACTACCGAGGACATGACACAAACGTATTTCAAAATTGACAGTTCTGGATCATACAGTGATTTATTGAGATTATTATTTTGAAATACAAAAGACTAATATAATTATGAACATTTAATAAATAATACAAAACATATCACATAAATAATAATATTAATAAATATTTTATTATATAATAATATATGTATATATATATATATATATATATATATATATATATATATGTATATATATATATATATATATATATATATATATATTATATGTATATATATCTTTATATAATATATATAATATTAAATTATATATACAAAAGGAACATTTTTATATTCGAGAGAGGAAGAGAGAGAAAATATATCTTCTGTCTCTCTCTTACTCATTATCTTACATATGTAATGATTACACAGATTCACTCCCATACAAATTTCCAACGTGGAGCGCGAGTATAGAAGTATAACTTCAAAAGTAAGAACTAAAATACCAAATGGGAGAAAAACAACTTAAAATAATCTGCTATGCAGACGACGCAATACTTCTCTCAAAGTGAAGACGATTTACAACGTATGCTGCACCAATTTAATATAACTGTCAGAAAATGTATCATGTTAATTTCCCCACAAAAGACAAAATGCACAGCAAATTTACTAAGCTGTAAATTGGAGCTGGAAGGTCAGATAATAGAACAAATGATGGAGTAAAAATCTAGGCATCACATTATCTAGCTACGGAAAGCTCGAAACCGAAGGGGAAGATCAAGTGTATAAAGCAAAAAGAGCCGCAGTCTGCCCGAATGAAACAATATGGAGAAATAAAAATATCGGGAAAATAAAAATTATATATGAAAATAAAAATATACATTTTCATCAAAATATTGATTCAATCCTTCATTTACTATACTCCTATTACAGGTCAAAAGTTGTTTATTAATTATTAGTAAGTTGTTATTAATTCTGTTTCTCTTTCTGCTATGTCTTACCTATAGCATTACATATGTAATGATTGTGCAGGTTGACTCCCAAATAAATTTCTAACGGCGAATGCGTGTATAGAAGTGTAACTTCCACCGGCAGTCCCACTGGACTGCCACACCCGTTTTTTATTATTTCATCCATAATCAGGTTGAACAATAGAGAAACTCAGTGAATCTCCCTATTTTATCCCATTGCCAGCTTCAATAGGGTCGGTTAATTCTTCTTCCACTTTTACTTTTATTGTGTTGTTTTGGTAAATATTTTCGATCTTTTTTATTATTCCTAGAGGTATCTTTCTTGCGTACAATAAGTGGATAAAATCCTTTAATTTGACCCGGTCAAATGCCTTCTTAACGTCCACGAAACGTAGATATGCCGGTCTGTTGTATGATTTCTCTTGTACTTGCCTCATTATAAATATAGCGTAGGTGCATGATCTTTCCAACCTGAAACCTTGTTCTTCTGCTAGTGTTATAATTTCATTCAGTGTATTTGTTATCACTTCGGTTGTTTATTTTAGTGTTGTGTTTAATAAATTAATTCCTCTGTAATTTTCCGGGTCCGATTGGTTTCCCTTTTTGAAGAGAAGTATTAGGTGCTTGATCTCCATTCTTGAGGAATTCTATTCTATTCTAATATAATAGCTAACTTGTAACTAATAATAAAAGTATACTAACCTTCATCGACAAATACATCAAATCTGGAGTATTATGGATTGAATTTTTCAGACAAAAGTTTACTGGAGGCAATTTTACTACTCACCAATATACCAGTAAGAAAAAAGATATTGATGACGATTATTGAAAAAAAGTTTCTACGAAATTTATATTTTATTTTGCAAAATTTTACACTAACAAAATTGACTATGACACTTTTTTACAAAAATATTTTGTATTAATTGCATCAAAATATACACTATATCAACAAAAATAATTTATGCCGATAAATAATAGTTTATACTGATAAAATTCATATATATATATATATATATATATATATATATATATATATATATATATATATATATATATATATATATATATATATATATATATATATCGTCTATTTGCTTATTACAAACCAAATCTCGAAGGTGTTCGTCTTGGGGTAGCCCCAGCAGTAACAATTTCTTGGCCTTTGTTCATCGCCGCCACCTTCTTCTCCGCCGCTTCTTTTCGTGCTTTCATTTCTTCTTGTGCCACTTGCATCTGATTTTCCATTTCTAATAAGTGTTCTGCTGCTTGTTTTTTCTTGGCTCGCCCCGATTTTCCAGTCTCTTTTAGAGAAAAGAACATTGGACCAAGCTCAGCCAACCAGTGTCCATCAACCGCTGTCACGCACTGCATGTATTCTCGGGCAGTCATCACCAACTCGTGGTAAACTACATAGTCGGGAGTATTACCTAAACCGAATAATGCTGAGGTAGGATGTAAGTGACAGGGCATTCCTGTCCTGCAGTTAACGTATTCACCAATACCTGAAAAAAAAAAACCTTTACTTTAGTTCAGTTTCTTTTTCTTGTCGTTTTTATTTTTTTTAAGTTAATGAGTGACTGTAGATGACAATTGATTCAATCTTCCGTGAATGCGTGCATGCGACGGGCAAAATCACTAGTAATATATAAAAAGGAATATAAAACGTAACTTAAAAACATCACAAACAAGAACACAGATTAACAGAAAATGATTTATGGCAAAGTCACGGTAATCAGTTCAATGGATGTTCTGCAATGAAATGTTCTCCAATAGAAAATTGGAGAGACGATCTTTAGACACTACCGCCTAGTGTGTGCCACATAGGTAAGAAGTTATAGACTTAAGAGGAATACCTCTGATTTCATAATAATTTAATTTGTGGAGAAAAATGCCGTGTGAAACGCAGTCAAAAGCCTTCGAGAAGTCGCAAAGAGAAATTACTATGCGATTGCCGTGTTCAAGCCCCTCAATCACCTCGCTCACAACATATACCGCGTTGGTGGTAGAAGAGCACTTCTAAATCCATATTGTGAGTTGCTAAAATAATTATTGGACTCAAATAGGAATAAAATTGTTGTTTGATAACCTTTTCAATCACTTTCTCGAAAGTATAAATACTGCTTAGGGGTTTGTAATTGTCAGTTTTTGAGGAATCACCTTTTTATAGATAGGTAATACTTCAGTTGATAGAATTCAATTAATAAGATGAGTGAAAGATGTTTAAACTATTTGATCAGTTTCTTTTAAAATCCAGCTATTTATTAATTTCGTAAACGTTCCTACAATTGCAATTATTAAGAGACTTAATTATTTGAGAGATCTCTTCCACAAAGGGACGAAAAAAAGGACTTGCTCGGAAAAAGATAATTACTGTAACTGAAGATTACGATATTAATAGTGGGAAGGGATGTATATTGTAATAAAAATTGATTTATTTCGTCTGGAGGTAGATTAGGTTGTACCGAATTGGATATTGTACTGTTTCTTTCGAAATTTAATATATTCCAGCAGTCTCTTGGTTTATTACTGGAATTAGTAATAAAATCACAGTAAGCTATTGCTTTTAGCAATTTGTAATTGCCGAATATATTCAAATTTTTGTTCTTTATATACTTTGAACATATCGAGATCCATAGTAGCATATGCAATGTGTTTACTAAGGGAACTAGACTAGATCTGTAAGACTTTAATTCGTTATTCAACCATTACACGGGTGTTTTTTCAACAGTTTGTCGTACTTTTTTTGGTGGAAAATGCTTTAATATTACGTTGTTTGAGGTGTGGTTAGAAAAAACCAAACCCAACCACCTTCGTACTAGCTAGTGCACGTTTAGGCATCTGTAAACCAGAAGAAGTAATAAACCGTTGAAATTTTTGATTAGTGTCAACAATTTTACATGCTCAGAGCCAATACATATAAATTAAGCTCGATGGTCAGAAAAACAAGGTCCAAATAAGCCCACTCTGTAAATATTTTTAGAAAAAATTGTCATACTGTCGATGCAACTGCTGGACTGAGATGTGATTCTGGTATAATCGTTTATAGTTACTCTTAGACCAAGACCTAGACCAAGAGATATTAATAGATTTTAAATATCAAAAGAAGAGACAGATTCCATTGAAAATTTATATTGAAATCACCAAGTACGATCAGTTTGTCTGCTTTACTAAGCAAGGACCATGTCATCATCATCATCAACCTGTATGCGTCCACTGCTGGACATAGGTCTCCCCCAGCTTCTTGCCTTGGTCTCCACTCTAAAATACGTTTTGTCCATCGGTTGTCTGATAATCTGGCAACGTGTCCTGCCCAATTCAACAGACATCCAACATCTGGCGCTCCATAGCCATCTGAGTCACGCGAATCTTATTAACTACCTTTTTTGTGAGTGTTAATGTTTCCGCTCCATAAGTGAGTACAGGTAACACACATTGGTCAAAGATTTTCCTTTTGAGGCATATGGGTAGATCCGATTTAAATACATAGTTTAATTTACCAAACGCTGCCCAGGCTAATCCTATGCGACGTGGGAGCTGGTTATCTCTGCCCAACCGAACTTCTTGTCCCAGGTACTTATACGATGTAGTCCACACAATATCCCTTCCATCAACAGCAATATTTCGATTTAGCACCAGATTAGTCATTATTTGCGTCTTGTTCATATTAATCTTTAGTCCGACCTCCAAGGAAGCGTGATATAATTTTTTAAACATTATTATTTCATCATCCATACGATCGGCTATAAGGACGATGTCATCTGCAAATTTCAAATGACTGAGCTTCTCTCCATTTATGTTGATACCATGCTCGTTCAGATGTGCCTTCTTACAAGTATGTTCTAAAAGCGTCATGAATAGCTTTGGAGAGACTGTGTCTCCTTACCGTACTCCTCGCTGTATACAGAATTTACTTGTTTCTTGTTCAGATAGTCTTACGCTAGCTGTGGCATTTTGGTAGATATATTTGATTATGTTAGTGTAGCGATGGTCTATTCGGCATTCTGTCAATGCTTTTAACATTTTCTGACGGCTTATGGTATCGAACTTAGTCGACAAATATCAGTGCCAATGGTTTTTTGTATTCTGCAGACTTCTTTATCAGGTTGTATCCCGACCTAAATCCAGCCTGTTCTCTAGACTGATAGAAGTCTTATTTAGCATCCAGTCTTTTTTTGATATTTTTTGTGAAAAGTTTATATATGTGTGAAAGCAAACTGATAGAACGGTAGTTTTTTAATCTCTTATGTCTCCTTGCTTGTGTAATAAAGTAATGAAATTGAGAAAGAGTTTTTCCTTGGTAGATGCATTTGGTGAAAAGCTTGGCCAAAGTATGGATAATTTTATTTCCACCTAGTTTGATCGCTTCGATCACTATCTCTACCTCGTCATCGCCGGAAATTTGTTATTTTTCATTTCTATAAGGACCATGTAACATTCTCAAAATCAATCGAAAACAGGTCAATGTTACCCTTATCAGATCTGAACACAGTTAAAATATTGCTTGTTGTTGAAGGTACATAAATTGCACAAAACTCTTGCTCTACATTATATTTATTTAGATTAAGAAAAGAATACATAAGAATTGCAACTCCACCTTGTTTCTTTTTTACCCTACAAAAGAAATTAGCTAATGCAAAGCCGAAGATGTCAATTAATTTTAGGTTTTACTCAGTTTGTCAGTGCTCGGAAAAACATATGACGTCATAGAGATTTTGATCCGCAAGAAAAGCATTGATCATATATCGACTTTATTTGAAATACACTGTAAATTTACATGAAACCTGTCTACCGTGGCTTGTCAAATTAGTTTATTTTGATAAGAATTTGTAAAAGTTTCTAGGTTTTTTCTCTGACTTCTTTATGCACTGAAAATTTATTTTGAAGTTAAATCTCCTAACTGCAGCTTCTTTTGGACAAATATTAGGTCTGTAGACTTCAATTTTATCGAAAGAGAAAGATACCTTATATATAGAGTATGTCAGTTCTATGCCATTCAACGCAGTTAAAAGTAATATCGGCGTTAAAAGTATACTGCTGTGAGATAATTATAATGTATTCTAGCGGCGTGGATAAAGTTCCGGAGCGAGTGAAGCGCCTATATATAAATATAAATTAAATTGTAGAAGTTAGTCGAGCAAATAAATTTGTACGATTACGTAATTAAATCTTATAAATTAATTGTGTTTTTAGTTTTAGAAGACTGTAAATAAAATAAACATTACAGTGTTTAACAATATAACTTACCTTTTAATCTAGCAGCTTGGTGGAAATACGCTGAGCAGATACATTTCCTAACAACATCCCAATCAGATCCACAAGACCTCATCTCTAGCTTTTGCTGAATTACTATATCTTTTAACTGTTGTCTCACTTCTCTGACTTTTCGCATCGCTTTTACGTGAATGAAATGTTCATTGCACCAATGCGAGGAATAATTATTTTGCTTCCACTGATTGTAAACGTTGAGGAAAGTTAAGTGATCGCTTTCAGGTACTTGAAATTTTTCTCTAACACTATCTGCTTCTTCTTCTCTCCCTTTAGGACGGTAAAATATCGAAGGTACTGATAACATGGAAACTACAATAAGTATTTCGGCTGTACAACCCATTTGTGACGAAACAATTAACATCTGACATTGCGGGGGGTCCAGAGGAAATTCTGCCATTTGCCTCCCTAGAAATGAATAGAACGTTACTATTTTTGATATAAACTCAGGGTTTAGCTCATATTTATTTAAATTTAAAACAATTCTAATTTCTATTAGTTTGTGCAATCATTTGCTTTAGATTTTATGCTTTTTCCACAGTACTCTAAATTCTTCTTCGATACGATTAGATTCATTGTATTTTATTTTATTTTATAAAATATATAAAAATAAACTAATTTTACACTTAAATTGTAGTAGGTATATTCCCAACAAAAATAGTAACTTTTATTTTATTTTATTAATAAACAAGCACGGCACTGCGTTTACTGTTCCATGTAGTGCGTGGTCGCGCAATGTGTCGTTACAGTTTTTCGTGTCGGATTTATTTTTTACACACGCGCGATCCACCACTCTGTCGGTAGCCCGCAATAAGAAGGCTATGCTTCCAAAAACCCAAGTGACTACTTCACTAAAAGTAAAAAAAAATTTAAATAAAATTAACTAACCCATAAATCCAGAACACAGTTTGTTGCGAATAAAATAAGCTAACATCAAACGAAAATACAATTTGACTGTACTAATACCAGGTTCACCAATTATATTCCCTGAGGATCCGTTTCGAAAATCTACTACACTTCCGCGGTCCGGACACTCAGCACTAAACCATGCAGTGGCGTAACCGGGGGGGGGGTCGTTACCCAGAAACACTCCAGTAGTTGTAACTCCTCAGATTATCCTGGTTACGTAATTGAAACCAGGTAACTAGGCCACCTCATTTAGAGAGGGGTATGAAATAAACTCAAGAAAAAAGATGATTACAAAGCTATTATATTGTCTTTTCTCCCGTCTTTGTTTAATAAATTTTTGCGGCGTAATTTGTATCCGAAACTTCTAATATCCGGCAGAAGTTAACAAACAAGTTTTCCCTTGCATTGTAAGGGAAAATGAGATAATTGCAACGTTTTCTGTGTCCAAGAGGAAGCCCAAATGGAAATATGCAGCTTCATTATCAATAGTGGACAGAAATTGTTTTATGTTATCAAGTATTGCAAAGAATCTTAGAAGTACTAAACCTTTGCTCAGCCATCTTAAGTAGTTATGAAGAAGCAAATCGTCAAACTGAGCATTAGTGTCTTCTAGGAATGATTTGAATTGACGATACCTCAACGCTGCTAAATCGATGTTAAATGAAAATATCCAACATCAACCTCAGTAATCTTTAGTTTTATTAAATACAATAGAAATATTATAAAATTCCACAGAATGGTTACTATGTCAGAAATATGCAAATTGAAATAATGTTATTATGAAATACAAAAGAATTTCAAAATTTGACATACAAAAGAAATTCATTTTATTACGGTTCTATTACCTGAAAGTTTGGAAAAAACATTTTAGTTTTATTATAAACTGGTTTTATAGGTACGTCATAAATATGCAAATTAAAATAATTTTAGTGTTCGGTCAGCTTCCCTATTGTAGTTTGCTAAAAGATTATTTTTAGGTAGGTACTTCGTGTAATTTTGGAAATACGTTTAGTCGAAACATATTGTTTAGATTACGAGTATTTCTCTCTAGTTTTAGTACTGTGCATTTTAAAAATGTAAAGATATTTATATATTTAGATTTGATAATAATTTTACACTATGATTTTATTACTATATTTTGAATTTAACGGCGGTCCACAAAAAAAAAACAAGCTCACGGTCCAGATGCGAACCGCGTTCCATCATTTACATTTAGTGACCCTTGCTCTATACCACTTCCGTATGTACTCTTCTTCTTTGTCAACCATTTTCCATCCACTCCTGAATGTAGGTCTCTCCCAATTGCTTCCATCTTTCTCTATCTTGCGCCAATCTAATCCACTGTTTGCCTGCCACTGTTCTTATGTCATCTACCCATCTTTTTTGAGGTCTTCCCGTGCTTCTTGTTGTCGTCCTTGGTCTCCATTCTAGAATTTTCCGTGTCCACCTGTTGTCATTATATCGGGCTACGTGACCTACCCAGCGCCATTTCATTTTTGCAATTTCTTCCACAATATCCCTAATCTTCGTTCTACGTCTTATCTCGGTGTTTCTAATCTTGTCTCTTAGTGATATTCCAAGCATGATTCGTTCCATTGCTCTTTGCGTTGTTTCTAATTTTTTAGCAGATTTTTTGGTAAGGGCTACTGTCTCCAAGCCGTAAGTACAAACTGGTAGTATGCATGTGTTATACACCTTTTTCTTTAAGTTTACAGGAATGGAGGTGTTTTTCAAGATATATGCTAATTTGCCGAAAGCGCCCCATGCCAGTTGTGTTCTTCTTTTAATTTCAGCATCTTGATTTGGTTTTCCTAGTTTGATAACCTAGATATACATAATGTTCAACATTTTCTATGGTATGATTTTGTATTGTTATATTTGTCTGGTCTCGGCTCAGTATTTTTGTTTTGCTGTAGTTCATTTTTAAGCCTACCGCTCCTGAAACTGCATTTAATTGTTGTAACATATCATTTAGTTCTTGGATATTGTCGGCTATTAAAACTATGTCATCTGCGAATCGCAAGTGGTTTAAGTATGATCCGTCGACGTTGATACCCTTATTGTTCCATTCTAGTTTCTTAAAAATGTCTTCTAGAGCAAGGGTAAATAGTTTGGGAGAGATGGTGTCTCCTTGTCTTACTCCCCGTTGTAGTCTTATGGGATTAGTTTTTGTGCTTTCGTCCAGCTGTATCTGCATGGTGGCATTTTCATATATGTTTTTAATTATGTTAGTGTATGTACTCTAGTCTCTTTAAAAGAAAAGGCGACAGTTTTAAAACAGTTAGTATAAGACGGTCGAAGCGTAAATTTGTATTTTGCGCATGCATTAGTCATAGCCGTTTAGGTAATCCAATACCTACTTAATATTTTGTTCTATACTCCATTCGATTAGCTCGGGAATTTTTTGACAGATTCATTGTCGAAAACCTACAACACAACAATTCCTACTTCTCAGTATTAATAGCTCAAGTATTATACTATTGCAGACTTCTTTCGTTAAAAAAAGAAGAATTATTCTAAATAGTGGAAGTGTATACTAAACCCATCAAATTTTGGGTAGTATATATTTAAAAAATATATTTTAGTTGTTATAATTTAACATAACTATTTATTATGTGGTGCAGATAAATAAATATTGATTGTCAGTAATTCTTAAAGTTCTATTTTATTTACTATTTAGTTTGTTTACTATTAATATTGGCTATGAGTACGTGTGCTTGGTTGTATAGTAATTTCTAGCCACTTTTAGTCTATCAAAAAGTAACTAACTTCGCAAAAAAATAATTACTAAATTCACTAGACAGTTCGGACTGGGAATAGCGAACCGAGTATAAGAGAAATTTGAATTTGTTTATGTGTATAGTTTTTTCTCTATGAAATGCGTAAGTATGTATGCTGTATTTTGACAAACAATTGAATTGTAGACCTGTTGGATCTTTTAAGTATTAAATCTATTGAGACAATTAAAGAAGAGTGACATAACTGTAAAACCGATCTTTAAAATTATAATAAAATGACTTAACGTCCATTGTATATTACCTAATTTAGTCAAAACTCCAGTGTGATCAAGTGCTCCTAATATCCATAACTGATATAAAGAATTCAAAATATTGTCTTGTGGTGGTGGGTCCATAAAGTGAAACTGTAGGAGATCCTGAACGCCTAGAGATTTTAACAATAATACAGTATTGGCTAAGTTCGTCCGTTGAATTTCTGGAACTGTTGTAATTAACAGCTCGTCTTTATATTGCCTCTCTGTATATAACCGAAAGGCTTGTCCCGGTCCTGTACGGCCTGCTCTTCCCGAACGTTGGTTGGCGTTTGCCTGACTGATTGGATAAATCTAAAATAAATATATTATTAAATACAAATTGAGCCAATATATAATGTAAGTTATTTCAGGGTTGCCTTGTTTTCGTGAGTTGACTTCTCAAGTTTTCCCATTGGGCAAGACTTTTATATAGCGGATAAAGGAGGGAGTAACTGCAGTTAGTAGACTATAAATTAAAATAAAAACGATCTCAAAACGACTAAAATCTAGTGCAAACAAATATATAACAATTGTTTGAATGCGAATATTTTTTATTAAAAGCGTTATCAGAATGTTTTATTCTTAAATATGTTTTTAATTATGGAATGGGAATAATTTACTGATTGTTTCTTTATAAACAGGAGAACAACTCACATATATAAGGCAAAATAAAAAAAATAATCAACATAGTTGTCATTCAATAAGGGATTAATAAATGGACTCAAAATGTCTCATTTTATATTTTTAGTTTGCTTTTTGACTACAGCATTTTCGCCTGAATTAATACTTTCTACATACGATTTTTCACACTTAACATCTTTATATAAACGTACCTGTAAAGCATCCATACCAATACGAGGATTATACACCTTAAGTTTGCAATACCCAGAATCAATAACGAAAATAATTCCGTCAACGGTAAGAGACGTTTCTGCTATATTAGTGGCGACTACACACTTCCTATTTCCTTCTGCAGACTTTTGGAAAATTTTAGCCTGTAAATCAGATGGCAACTGAGAATAAATAGGTAAAATAGATAAATCCGGAGCATTGTCTATTTCTGCCAATCTTTCGGCAAGAACTTCACACGACACTTCGATATCCTCTTGACCTGGCATGAATATGAGAATATCTCCTGAGGGGGGTTGAAGGTGGATTTGTAAAGCTTGTTTCACAGCAGCGTCTACGTAGTCTTCTACAGGATTCTTGCTAAATAATGTTTCTACAGGAAAGGTACGACCTGTGAACACAAACGAACATTAAGGAATAAAGAAAAAATCCACTAAATTCGTTAATCTAAATTTTAACGTTAAATGCTTAATTCAATGATTATAATATTCTCCTTTAAGTGCCGTCTCTATCACAATGGAGGTTGGCGGATGTGGAGGGTTCGGTAAACTATCTGTGGTTAGCTATCATATAGATATTCCCGTGTTGTGCAATGCAATAATATAAGCTCTAATAAACGCTACATGTTTGTTATTTTTCTTTAAATAATTATTGTATTCCAATTTTTGATGATTTTATTCAAATATTAACTTTCTGTTTTGTTTTACGATTTTTTTTTCTAAAAATATTTGGCCCCAACTCTTCTATCAACTAAACATTCTGTCTAATCTCACTGTCTAATTTCACTTATTTCAGTTCTATTTTCCGTATTCCTCTCCGTTATATTCTACACCATAGCCATATATAAAGTGTATAAGATGTCTATGTTCTACTCCAAAGTACATACAAAATATTTGTCAGTTGGCAACTCTTGACTTCTGTCATGTAGAGACCGACCGATTAATCGGCTTCGGCATCGGCTTCGGCCACCTTCGGCCAATATTTAAACCTTCGGCCTAAATTCGGCTTCGGCCGAAACAAAGCCGAAGGTTTTGCCGAAGGTGGAATAATAAAATGCTCTGTCAGTATACTATACTACTATACTATAGAAATGAAATAATCTCTGAACAATATGCTTCGGCGAGTCTTTGATAATTTGAATAATATTTACACCCTATTTTATACCCTTAACTAAAACGTTTTACAAACTTTCAGGTCAGGTAGTAGGTAGGATATAAATTTTAACAATAGGCCAAGATGTCTCAAAGATCATCATTTGAATATTTCTCACGTAGTAAAATTCTGATAATAATAATTTTATTGTATTTGTTAAAACTCACGATTACTGGTGTTTTGACTAGATACCTAAATGGCAAAACATCGACCATTGACTATAAATGTTTCGACTTCAATGTTTTTTAATGTTATTTATTTTTATTATCGCTTCTATTACCAAATAATGTATAAGTGTTTGACTTTTTTATCTCATAATTTCATATTTTTGTTTACCACTTATCAAGTAATAAAAATATAATGCACATTATTTAAATTTTTAACATATAATAGGTATATTTTTAATCACCTTCGGCTTCGGCTTCGGCTTCGGCCGAAGGTATCCTACAGGCCGAACTTCGGCATCGGCTTCGGCTTCGGCCAAAAATATCACATTCGGTCGGTCTCTACTGTCATGTCAGTTTCGTTTCGGATATAGAAGTGAGAATACTTTTTTTAACATTTTTCATATATTTAAAGAGCAATTTCAGTCCCAAAATTCATTTATATTGTACCGCAGGAAACGAAGCCGAAAAAGCACTTAAAAAATTACTAGGCGCTATTTTTCAACAGGAATATCTGGGGGAAGTCAATAGAAAAGGCATAGCATCTTATTATTTATTAAAACTTAAGCAAAAAGCGACTTCTTTCATTCATTTCAATATTGTGAAAAAACTACACATTCTAGATGAAAATATTTACAAGACAATTTCTGGAAAATAGTTGCTATTTAAAATAAGATTTTCAAAATTAAAAAATGTTTATAAACAAAAAAGTTATAGCAAATTAAAACCGAAAGTAAGCAATTTTTTAAAATTGTTTATAATTATTAAAATAAACAATAAAAACATTTAAAACACATTTTACAACGTGCGTCTTTATGTAGTTACTATATTTGCGAATGATGTGCCCGATCGGTCGAGTAATTTTTAAATAATTCTATTAGTTTTAAGAGAAAAACGGTCATTTTAAAACGGCTGTAGTCTTTACAGGTGCTTTGTCAATACTTGAATGGTTTTTTTGATCTGATTTTCTTCATAAGATCTCAAATTTTCATGTTTTTATATTAAGTTTTAATTGTTGACTTACAAATAATTGATGCAGAATGAAGTGACTGATTTTTGGCCTTATAAACAATTTTATTATTTGCGTTGTTTTTACATTTACGAAAAAACAAAATAAACGATCTAAAAGATCAAAAAACACATCTTAAACACAGAAAAACTTTATACGTCCAATAAAACCGGAGATAATTGTATTTATTTTTATGTCACAACGCAATTATTTATAAATATTAAGAGCCGAAATTAGGACATTTTGTCAATGAAGTGGAAACTGGTTAAATTTCTTTAAGTTTCCTGGGGTATTGTTTAAATCTCTCTGTGGTACATGTTTGCAGTTGATAACATTTTATATATTTTTGGGAAATATCTGTGGTGAAATTTTGGGAAACATTCGTTGGACTTTCCGAGTTTGAATTTGTATCAGCCCAAGTATCTGATGAGGCTGGGATAGGCCGAAATGAATCATAACACTTTATTGATACCGATTCGAGCACGGGAAGTCCAACGAATTTGTCCTCCTAGGCCATACATTTGGCCATTTAAATCAACAAAGCGATAGCAGCTTTTGCTAGAAGATTTATTCTTTTACACATTTCGCATAGCCCAGAAGACAGAAAACGATATTATTATATCGTTTTCGTTCATGGCCGCCAAAGCAGGTGGCGCCTCTGCACGCTAACCACTGCTGTGGTGAAATTTTGGGAGACATTCGTTGGACTTTCCGAGTTTGAATTTGTATCAACCCAAGTGTCTGATGAGGCTGGGATAGGCCGAAATGAGTCATAACACTTTATTGATACCGATTCGAGTTCGAACACGGGAAGTTTAACGAATTTGTCCTCTTAGGCCATATATATATATATATATATATATATATATATATATATATATATATATATATATATATATGTATATATATATATGTATATATATATATGTATATATATATATGTATATATATATATATATATATATATATATATATATATATATATATATATATATGTATATATATATATGTATATATGTATATATGTATATATATATATATATATATATATATATATATATATATATATATATATATATATATATATAGTTTATCGACCACGTGACCTTCCCCTTGCTCATTTAGGTCACGTGGTCAAATCCGGCCCAATCCGGTCCCAAGAGATGCAGGGACTGCTTTGCGTCAGTTTTCTCTTTCGCACTGGGGGGACAACACGACGCTGTATTGCAACGCTCAGTCTATTTGTATTATATGTCTATGGTAGCTAGAATCTTTAATGTAATTTAACTAATTTTTTTAATAATAATTATATTCATTTAATCCTTGTGTCGATATCTTTAATTAATTTGAAATTATCATGTTTGAATTACTAATATATTGAAAACCATTTTTTTTTTAAATATTATTTTTTAATGGATTTATTAGAGGAACCAGCTGAAATAAAAAAAAAAAAACGAAAACTAGTCAATATTGTTAGTTACTCACCTGGTATCGTAAATGTTGGAACATTTCCAAAAAACATAGAAAATTTACTACTGTCCATTGTAGCCGAAGTAACAATTAATTTGAGATCATGGCGTCTGGCTACTATCTCCCTCAACAAACCAAAAAGTACGTCAGTACTCAATGATCGTTCGTGAGCTTCATCCATAATTATAGCACTGTAGTGGTCTAAATCTGATTCACGTAAACTTTCCCTTAAAAGTATACCGTCGGTCATGTATTTTATGACAGTCTTTTCAGAAGTGCAGTCTTCAAAACGAATGGCGTAGCCCACCTCGTCGCCTAAAACACAATTAAAATAATTCTCACTTATTATATTTGGTATTTGCAACATTTTTTCCAGATTGTAAATTGGTAATACATAAAAGGGTCAAACAAATATTGCATATGTTTAAATCTTAATTAAATATCTAATTAAAGATGGGATTTTGTGTTGCTGCTTATTATTCTGTCTAACGATGTGTATCGCCTCGGTCCCGTCAGCGCTTCGTACACACGCATTCCCACCACAAGTTCCTCTTTCATCTATGTGCGCTACAGAAGATGGAAGGCCTTCGACCGTATAAAAGAGCAGCCACCGCACGAGACAGAAGAATTCCGACGGAGTATTACACTGGCCCTAGGGTATTGACTGAAGGCCAACCGCTTCTGCTAGAGTATTGATCTGTGGCAGACCTATTATTTCCTGTATCCGAGTACTGATTGTTCACCGTCCGTTCCTCGCCGAGTGTTGATTGGCCCGTTCCATCTCTATTCCTTCAACCCATTCCTTCCCGTCTGTGTGTATATATATATATATATATATATATATATATATATATATATATATATATATATATATATATAAATATATATATATATATATATATATATATACATCCTACTATCATTTTCGCATCGATACATTATGCTTTTCCCATCAATTTAGCATCGTCTTGCAAAGTAGCATCTGTATATCGATGCTACTTTACAAGATCTCAATAACTGTTTTCCTGTACTTGTTACAAGAATTTTAACCATCTCATTGATTAGAGTTTTGATACCGTGTTGGTATTTTAAAATATCCGCTTTCTCTTTTTATCCCTTACTGAGTTATATAAGTTTATTCCAGAAAATGTTTGAGTCTAAAATGATGGTACAGTGAAAATATTATATATATTTAGTTCAGGGTTTTACCGTTTACTCGCTGCCATTATATACATGAAAATGTATATCCCACTTTTATTATCAATCATTTTAGCATCAGAAATTTGGCATCGCTGTTGAATATAATATTGCCCACAACGAAATAGTAAATTTAAGAATATATATATATTTTTTTCATCCACAAATCATTTTGGAATCATGTTTGGTTAAAAGGAACGGGTTATGATATATTGCAACTACCTATTGTATCTTCACTCCAATTCGTCCAGTCGCGACGTACAGCCCCTCAAATGATAGGATTTAACCAATAAAATACAATAAGACAGAAAAATAAAATAAAGCAGCATGTCAAAAAGGCCCTAATTATATATCTTCGTTTCTATAAGTCCAATCGTGACGTACAGTATCTCAAATGACAGGATTTAACCAATTGAAAACAATGAAATAAAAAAATGAAATACAGCAATATGTCCAAAGGGCCGTAGTCACGTATCTTCGGTCCTATTAGTCCAATCGTGACGTATAGTACCTCTAATGATAGGATTTAACATAAATAATACAATGGGATAGAAAAATCAAATGCAGAACAATGTCAAAAGGGCCTTAGTTGTGTATCTTTAGTTCTATTAGTCCAATCATGATGTGCAGTACCTCAAATGAAAGGATTTGACAAATAAAATACAATGAGGTATAAAAATTAAATGGAGTAGCATGTCAAAATGGCCTTAGTTATGTATCTTCGGTCCTATTAGTCCAATCGTGACGTACGATACCTCAAATGATAGCACTTAACCAATAGAATACAATGACATAGAAATCAAATACAGCATCACGTCAAAAGGGCCTTAGTTACGTATCTTCGTTTTTAGTGGCCCAATCGTGACGTACAGTACCTCAAATGATAGGATTTAACCAATCGATTACAATAACATAGAAAAATAAAATACATCAGCTTGTCAAAAGGGCCTTAGTTATGTATCTGCGGTCCTATTAGTCCAATCGTGACGTTTCGTACCTCAAATGATAGAATTTAACTAATAGAATACAATGAGATATAAAAATTAAATAGAGTAGCCTGGCAAAAGGGCCTTAGTTATGTATCTTTGATCCTATTAGTCCAATCGTGACGTACAGTATCTCAAATGACAGGATTTAACCAATTGAAAACAATGAAATAAAAAAATGAAATACAGCAATATGTCCAAAGGGCCGTAGTCACGTATCTTCGGTCCTATTAGTCCAATCGTGACGTATAGTACCTCTAATGATAGGATTTAACATAAATAATACAATGGGATAGAAAAATCAAATGCAGAACAATGTCAAAAGGGCCTTAGTTGTGTATCTTTAGTTCTATTAGTCCAATCATGATGTGCAGTACCTCAAATGAAAGGATTTGACAAATAAAATACAATGAGGTATAAAAATTAAATGGAGTAGCATGTCAAAATGGCCTTAGTTATGTATCTTCGGTCCTATTAGTCCAATCGTGACGTACGATACCTCAAATGATAGCACTTAACCAATAGAATACAATGACATAGAAATCAAATACAGCATCACGTCAAAAGGGCCTTAGTTACGTATCTTCGTTTTTAGTGGCCCAATCGTGACGTACAGTACCTCAAATGATAGGATTTAACCAATCGATTACAACAACATAGAAAAATAAAATACATCAGCTTGTCAAAAGGGCCTTAGTTATGTATCTGCGGTCCTATTAGTCCAATCGTGACGTTTCGTACCTCAAATGATAGAATTTAACTAATAGAATACAATGAGATATAAAAATTAAATAGAGTAGCCTGGCAAAAGGGCCTTAGTTATGTATCTTTGATCCTATTAGTCCAATCGTGACGTACAGTACCTCAAATGGTACAATTTAACCAATAGAATACTACGACGTAGAAATCAAATACATTAACACCAAAAGGACCTTAGGTATATATCTTTGCTCCTATATATGTTATGTCAAAAGAGCCTTAGTTGCGTATCTCCGGTCCTATAGGTCTAATCATGACATATCGAGCCTAAAATGATAGGATTTAACGGAGATAATACGATGGTGGAGAAAAATTAAACATGGCGGCATGTAATAACACCTTAAACTGGCAGCAATAAAACGAATTAACGCACAGAAGTGTGTGACATATTACGTGACAGGATTATTAGCGAATACCATACGATTACGTCATGCATATCTTTGCATACGTCCACTTTTAGTTAACTACTTAGTATGTATTCAGTACTTTGCTTTACGGTTGTTGAGGCATGGGCTCTTAAACAGAAGAATGTTAAAAATCTTGAAAGCTTTGAGATGTGGTGCTACCGCCGTATACTAAAAATAAGTTGGGTGAATAAAATTACAAATGAAGAGGTAATACGCAGAATAAATAACGATCCAAAAGTTATACTGAATATAAAAAAGAGAAAACTTGAATAGTTTGGCCACCTGATGAGAGGACAAAAGTACACATTCCTACAAAATATAATGCAAGGAAAAATCCAAGGACGCAGAAATCCAGGCCGTATAAGAATGTCCTGGATGAAAAATTTAAGAGAGTGGTTTGGCTGTACCACTAACGAATTATTCAAAACAGCAGTAAATAAAATTAGAATCGCCCTAATGATATCCAATCTCCGATAGGAGAGGCACTTAAAGAAGAAGATATGATAAACTCGAAAAATCTCCAACGTCCACTGTTAGACATATGCCTCCCGTTCAGTGCACACATTTACTGCTCCTTGACGCTGTGATGAGAGTGAGATAGGATTTAACAAATAGAATGACAGAAAACTAAACAAGACAGTGTGTCAAACGTGGAATGCGTCGCAGAACGTGAAATATTAGCGTAAAATATCAGTTGAATAATTCCTGCTGGTATTTAGTCTAAGCTTACTTCTTTTCCCCATTCAAGCTGTTTCATAGCTAATTCTACTTCCTCTTTATAGTGCTCTGTTCATCTGTTTTGGTAAAACATAAAACAGTTGTTTCAGATATCTTTATCGCGTTTCCTTTTTTTATCGATGAATATGCTGTCGTTTTCATCTTCTACTATTTCATATGGAGCTACACGATTAACAATTCCAAATCAAGAAAACACAAATAACACTCAGAATTATATTATACAACTAATAGTCGAAAAATGAAGAGCAAGAGATAGATAATCAGACAATTAAGATCAGCGCTACATGATGCACGCAATTCCACATTTGAACACTACATTAGTACATTGTCTAAAGAAAATCATTCACTATGGATAGCAACAAAAACACTTAAAGAGACCTGAACAATACAACCCACCAAATAAGAAAGATGACGTTAGTTGAGGAAGATCAGACCAGGAAAAAATGTCAACATTTTCAGAATACCAGATAATAATAATCAAGCAATAGAACACTGAAAACTTTAGTTTTTAACTGTACGCCCGTGAATGACTTATTATTTTTTAAATAACACTTAATATTGCACTTTTTTATTGTATTTTTTCATCTTTCAAGATAATTCTTATAGGAATATATTTATTTATAACATACGGTCTTATGGTCTTATTACGGCTTTAAGATTATACGACCTAAATGTATCTTGTACCGCACTGCTAATTGAGAATTATGTTTGTAATGCGATAAGAGGTCCGGATATACGAGACACCAGTGACTCATGCCGCACTGATAAAAATCCAACAGGAATCTGCATTTCTATAAAAAAAATTGATTAATTTGTTTTGTGTATTAATTTAGTTTAGTTTAGTCGAACAAGAGTTGCAGTAACAGATTTTTCTAAATATAGAATGTAAACCATATTTCCAATGCTTTGTGAAAGAGAACCAGTTTATAATATTCCGGACGACGTAATAACACCTTATTTTAGAATATTGGTCGTTGAATTGAAATCATTGTTCAAGAAACGAATTATTCATGTGCAGATGTTTTACTATAAAAACATGTAAAACCAAAATCTTGATTAAAGAAGTTGCAACCAGCTACTCACGATGAAACTTAACCCCATAATTGATTTTACAAGTGATAAAATGGGTCGGCAAAAGACCAGCTTTAATCCTTACAACATTTAAACATAATAGTTGTATCTTGGTTTAATCAAATGAAAAGAAAAATTATACACAAGTACTAAAACCACAAACTATTCTCGATTATAACTTGGTGAAAAAGAGTGTTGATTTTAGTGATCAAGTGGCTTCTTACCAAAGCCCAATACGCAAAATTCTGAAGTGGTACCGGAAAGTGGCAGTGGAATTAATATTTAATGCCGCATTTAATACCGTAGTAGTCTAATGCTAAGTTGCTAAATAATAGAAAACGTAAAAAAAGCGACAACCTATCCTTATGTTCAGACTGGAGTTCGCGAAAGCATTTGCAATTAAAGAAATGTTGTAACCCTCACGACCAGTTACACCCAAAAATACCATCTCAGGCAAAGCGATGTAGATAATACAAAGAGAAGAAAGTGTACAAGATGTTACAAACTTTTAAGAAGAAGCATGACTAGTAGAAAGTTAAAACATACTGTGAAGAATGTGATGCATATGATACTGCAATATGTCTAGTGTGCTTCATTGAAGCACATTAAAAAATAATTTTTCTTATACAGGAACTATTATTGAGTAAAAACGTATTGTGCCTCAAGTGGCCTATAGTATTGGAAGTCGTAAGTTGATAGTTTCTAGTAGAACGTTTTTATTGTTAATTACCTCCGTAAAAGTGAGTTATAGTATTTATAAAAAGATGATGTAAATAATATGCCTTCGACATCTAAAAAAGCTAGATGTGAACATAAACGTAGATTTACCACTGCTGAATTACAATCATTGTTAGAAGCATCTGTCGAGGACGATGTAGATTAAATGAATGATGGAAGTGACTCTGATTGACTCTGACGAAATATTTGCACAAAGTCGTTCAGAAAAATCGAGGATTGCGTTTTGGAAAGAGACAACACAAACAGAATTTAAGACTTTTCTCGGACTTATGTTCCATATGGGGACAATTAAGATGAACCGTCTGAATGAGTACTGGAAAAGTATGGGTAACTTCTATAATAGTGTTGACTTGACTAGATAATTGCTCATAGCCCATATTAAGAAATAAGTGAATAGACAATCCTCACTTGTCAAAGAAACTGAAAAAACGTGAAGTGGTCTAAAAACTAAAAAGTCCCCTATTCAAACTGTTTTTAATAAAAAATTTAATAATATGTTTAAGTTTTTTTAATATACCCTAAAACTAAAAGCGCAAAGAATCGATTGCAAGTTACAAAATACTTGTAGAGTCATACTGTTTAGACAAGTACGGTTGTTTAAATAATCGGTTTCTGTCATAAACAAATTGAATAAATTGTAAAATATTTTTTGATCTGCTTGATATTTAGCACACTTTAATAACTGATCAATTGCCATAATTTCAAGTAGCTATATTACCTGTCGTTAGGCAAAAAACAAAGTTATTAACATTTATAAATTACTACAAACATAATATCTTAAAGTTTACGGTTTTTTGAAATTATATCAATTATTTATGTATTTAAATTTGGTATTTCTCTACATAAAAAACTTTTTATGGTCTACAACTTTTATTTGAATTATTTTTCTTTAGAATGTATACAAAACGTTTTATAAGCAAAAAATTTTTTTTTGCCTTTTAAGATTGTTTAAAAAAACAAAGCAAAGTCAAGTGTACGTCTTTACGAATTTTTCGTCAGCTACCCCTCATACTATTTAGAATTTAAATTTCTGTATAAGATTTTTTTAAACTATTTAGCGAGGTTCCGTGAACTACTTTCTTATGGCATGGTCAAAGTCAAATATTATTTTTTTATGTGATTAAGCCACCCTTAATGGTCGTTATTGAGATGAAAATTACATTTTTAATTAACTAATATTTAACGTTTTGATTTCCACTATTAGTTTACAATAACTTTGTTTATTGTACAAATTATGTAAACATGTGTATACACATTTTGTACAAAAAAACGTTTTTTGAGAACGATTTCCGGAATGGAAATCAAAATTTCAAACATTAACAGGATCACAACCAATAATTAAGGCCTCAATACCATAAAACCATAATATTTATCTCAAACTATTCATCGATAGCTTCGACTAAACAGGTTGTAAATTAAAATTTATGTAAAAAATTCCCCTACACGATTCTCTGGGCAAAAATATCTAGGTTGAATAAATATAACATCTAAACGAAGAAAAAACCCGTTGAGACTGCAACTTGTGAGCAGGTAGTTACAATGTCGTTCTTTGAACTTGAACCCAAAGCGATCGATATTTAGGTATCTAAAATATTATTTTAAGGATTAATACCGGCAACATCTATTGGCTCTAAAATGATGCCAAATACAGTGATTTTACCGCTCGATGTTAAAACGTAGGTATGACGTAAAAAATTAAATATATAAAAAAAATCGGAATATTGGAAAACCGACAACAGTGCCAAGCCTACAAAGGTGCACTAAACGAACATACACAATTTATAAATAGAAAATGATAGCAATTCTTGGTGATGCTAAGTTACTGCAACGTGAAAAGAGTTTAAAAGGATAGCGGGATGTATATATATATATATATATATATATATATATATATATATATATATATATATATATATATATAAATATATATATATATATATATATATATATATATATATATATATATATATATATATATATATATATATATATATATATATATATATATCGGTTTCAAAACGTCTTGCGTCGTTGTCCGATGCCTAATTTCCACGAATTTCTATCATTCCATTGTTCTTCGGTCAAGTCTCGGGAGCTCATTGCCTTTGTTATTCCCTCCTTCCATGTTCTTTTTGGTCTTCCTCGTTTCTTACGATTTGGTGGTATCCATTTCATGGCGATTTTTGGTAGTCTTGTTTCTGGCATTCTTTGAACATGGCCATACCATATAAGTTGTTTCCTTTCTATGTCTGTTGCCAGTGATCCATCTACCCCCATCCGATTTCTTATTTCATCGTTTCTAATTCTGTCTGCTCTAGATATTCGAAGTGATCGTCTAAATACATCCATTTCTGTTGCTTCGAGTTTTCTTTTATTGCTTTCTGTTAGTCTCCATGTCTCTGTACCATAGGTTAAGCTGGTTTTTATGAGAGATTCATATATATTGTATTTTCGTCTTTTACCAATTTCTGAGCTCCAAAGAACTCCGTTAAGGCATCCAATTGTTCTACGGGCCTGGGTTATTCGTTTTCTAATTTCCCTATTGTCTGTGCCTGTGGTGTCGAAATCAATTCCTAGGTAGGTATATTCAGTGCAGAATGCAATTTCGGTTGTGTCCATCTGAATGTTGGATAGTTCTGCGCCTATTGGGAGATATTTTGTTTTTTGTGTATTGAGTTCTAAACCCCACTTCTTGTATTCTTCCTGTAGTTTTCTGGCCATATATGTCAGGTCTTCTTTATCGTTGGCTATAAGGACTTGATCGTCTGCAAACTGTAGGGTATATAGGCAAGTTTCTCCCAGGTCAATGCCAATTCCTCTGCACTTTCTTTTCCACTGATACAGTGCTTTCGCCACGTAGATTTTAAACAATGTGGGGGATATGCCACCGGGATATCCTGCCGGAGTCCCTTGTTTACAGGAAATTTTTTTGAAAGTCTATTTCCAATTTTTATTCCCGACGTTGATCCTTCATAAAGTTGTTTAAGGGCGTTAATTACTGTGTGGTTAATGTTTGTTTCCTGCAAAACTTTCCATAGCTTTTTAGCGGGTACAGTATCATAGGCCTTCTGAAGGTCTATAAACATAAGGTGGGTTTCTTGATTGGTACTTGATCTTTTTTCTATTATTTGTTTCAAAACAAACACATTATCGGTGCAGCTCCTTCCCGCTCTAAAGCCAGATTGTTCCTCTTCTTCTTGTTCCTTATATTCTTGTTCGATAATGTCTGGAAGTATCCTTCCATATAGGCGACTTAAGGTACTGGTTACTGATATACCTCGATAGTTTGAGCAGTCCAGTTTACTTCTCTTCTTATGTATAGATGATATGAAGGATACTTTCCACTCATGCGGGACTGGTGTACCGTTTAGATATTGGTTTATACACCAGGTTAATCGTTCAAACAGTTTGTTAGTACCGCATTTGATTAGTTCTGCTGAAATTCCCTCCGGACCTGCAGCTCGACCATTTTTTAGTAGTTGTATCGTTTTTATGACAGTCCTCTCATCGATGTATATCGTTTCTCCCTGTATGTGTATTTCAGTTGGAGACATTTCTCTATATTCCTCTCTGTTTTCTGTTAATAGATTTTTGTAATGTCGGATCCAGTGCTCTGTTGTTATTAATTGTATGTTTGTTTCTCTTTTTTCATTTGATTTAACTTTTGTCAGGAATTTCCACGTCTCTGAGCATTTTCTACCTCCCATATATGTGTCTATCTCTTTGCATTTTTTGTCCCACATTTCTCGTTTAGCTGTGTTTACTAGTTGTCGTGTTCTTTTTTTAATATCTTTGTATTCTTCTCTATCCAACTCCTGTTTTGTATTTAGCCATTTGTGGTATGCTTTTTTTTCCGAAGTACTAGTTCTTCAATTTCTTGATTCCACCAAAGTTTTTTACTAGCGGAATTAGTTTTTAGTCCAATGGCCTCCTCTGCTGCTTCTTTGATGCTACTCGTTATGTTTTCGTAAATTTGTTCTACTGACTGGTCTTCTATATTATGTAGCAACTTTTCGTCTAATCTGTGCTGGTATAGGTTTCTTGTGCTTTCGTTGATAAGGCTGCTTAAGTTATATCGTTTGCTCGTTATCACTTCTGTTTGTTGAGGTTCCTCATTAACGTTATTGTCCTTGTTAGATTTAAAAGGAAATACCATTTTTGTCCTAACTATATAGTGGTCGGAACCACACGTCGGTCCTATAAGTACTCTTACATCATTCACTTTTAAGGTAGTGCTTTGTTTGACTACTACATAGTCAATGATCGATTTTAGAATCCTTGTATGTTGTACCCATGTGTATTTGTGAATATCCTTGTGTTTATAGAAGCCGTTCATTATTCTCAGAGTATGACTCTGACACACTTGGATCAGCCTTTCTCCATTGTCATTCAGGTTTATTTCACCGTAGGGACCGATCACCTCACTGTTTATTCTTTGACCCACCCGGCTATTCAGATCTCCCAGTATTATCAGTTCTCGTGATTTTCCTATGTTGGTGATTATGTCGTTCAATTTTTCGAAAAACTCGTCCTTAGCAGCAATTGATTCGTCATCTGAGATGGCGTAGACTCCAAGAATTGTCACTGGCGTTTGATTTATGTTGATATTAACACGTATGATGTTTTCGTCGATTGTCTCGAAATCAGTTATTTTGTGTTTGAATTTTTTGTGTATCATTACAGAGACTCCTCTCTTTGCTCTTTGGTGTTTTGGGATGCCACTGAATATGTGTGTATAGTTATTTACAGTTTCTGTGCCAGTTCCTTTTTTCTTAGTCTCCGTCAAGACTACTATATCCATGTTGGCGTTTTTCAGTGTGTATTAACACACTGTAATTGCCCTTTAGATTTTATGTCATTGTATTTTATTTTTCGCAGATATTAAACAGTGGGTCATATCGCCGACGATGCCGTCGTCGCCAGGATTGACGATTTAATTTTTACTGTATTATTACCTAGGATCTAATTTTATTTTGTTATTTATTTATTTCGAATATATTTTTATTTAATTTAAACCTGTGTTTTACTGAGTCTGTTGTCTAAAACAGTTGACCGTCATATCTGTCATAAAGAAACTCAAAGATATAAACAGTTCCAATGAGTTTACTGTTAAACCATCACTAATAATACGTATTTTGAAATTCACACTATTTTGCGACTAGCCGTTTACTTTTACATCTATATCGATACCTTTTTGCCATAACATCGTAAGTCTCGTTTAGTAAATTTTACAGTACGGCAGTTTTTTCAATAAACGTGTTTAGAAATGTCCAATTGAAGTGAAAATTGGCATCCGGACGTATTATGATGAGTGTTTGAAGTAAAGTAATGATTTTTCTTCAAAATAGTTTCAGTTTTTTTGTAGTTGGACTTACGTTACTTTGGAAACATTAAAAATAATTTTGCTACTGTAGTTTTATACAAGTCCAACACTTACGATAATTTTGGTAAATTCAGAAATAATTTCACATTATGATTGTTATCGTAAGCTCAGCACTTACGATAAAAAGTATGTTTAGACACAGCCTCATAAAGTAACATAAATATATATAAAAAAATACCAAAAATCATTTATTTAAGGTAATTTATTTGTTAAACGTAAAAAGTACAATAGGCATTTAACTGAACAACAAATCGCTTTACTCATAAACTTACAAATAGTCATAATATCTAATGTTATTGCATGTGATATAATAAATGTGAATCATAGCTAGTCAGCAGAAATCTAATCTTGGGGCCCTTCATCGCTTTCGTCTTCCTCATCGGATTCTGCTAGCTTATCTGGCGTAGCTGACGTTTTCATTAGCCTATATTCTTTATTCTTTTGAAACCTGAGAGGAATTATATTGTCGTCGCAGAGATCAAGTCTTTTTTCTTTGCAACGGAAATAGACAATTTTTGAGACTAAAGCCGTTTTGGTTTTTTTTTTTCCTTTTAATTCCATCGTGAAATTGATGCAGTTCTGGCCATTATTTAAATATTGAACCTCTATAATAATATCTGGGTTACCTTTCTCAAATTTTACATTTTTATTTCACTGATTTTTATAGGTTTTCCGTTCTTACATTTGAATTTACTCGGTTTTAGTACATCATCAGATATTTTTTTTCCATTCTAAGAAGTCAATGAAATCAATTTTTATTGTTTCAAATGGTTTAGGTTTGGTACGAGAGTTGGATATCAATGTACACCATTCTGATGGAGCCCATACTACGCGTTATTTGATAAACCGCTCAATTGTTGCGGAACTGAGTCGACAGGCATATAAGTATGGCCTGGTAGTAAGTATCGCACACTGATTGATGTTATATTAACAGAATCCCTAAGAAAAGTCGGGATCATTAGATGCAATTTCTTGCAAATATTTGTAGATTATGGTAGATATTTCGTTACTGCCACGTCCTCCGTCACATTCTCCCCACAAATAACAAAACCCATTTTGGGTTCCACTTTCGTAAACTATAAGATTGTAATAAGCATACTTTCTGGTGTAGTACAAGAGCAAATTGTCTCCATGTGGTGTGTTTAACACCTTCTGTACGTCGAAATTAGCACATCAAAATTTTGAATCTAAGATAGTTTTTTTTTGATCAGCTAGAAATGAGTCTTTGCATTTTTCTTTGTTTTCCAAATGTTTTTCATACAATTGCTTTGTTTCTTCTGTTTCCTTAAAATCTTTGTCTTTTCTCACTTCACATACTTTGCACTTATCTTTTTTCGGCAAGTGAAATCCGATATTAAATTCTGCCTTAAAAATCTTTCAGAACATTTACAGGGAAACGATATCGTTCTTAGTTATGCCATTTTCTAACTGTTTCTTCTTAAAAAGTTCGTATAAGAATGATACATTACGAAATTCAGTGGGTAAGTGTCTTCTCGATGTTTTATTTCTGCAATAATGAGGTGGAACAGCGGGTAGCAACGTGATAAAATCTAAAACATTCTGCTTCTGCTCTTTCCCAGTCTTGTTATGTGGAACATGCTTATCTCTCGGATCTATTTTGGAAAATGAGGCTGACATAGAGTTTTCTTTCGTATATCTCAAAGTCATTTGTGAAATATCCGAGGTTTTCAATAAAAATTGTTGGCACACCTCGTGTTCCACATCATTCCACCTAATTATATACTTGTACGAACATTGTCTTCTGCTTCTTCCAGCCTCTTGTTTTCGACGTTTTATTATCTTTTATGCCTAAAGCAAAAGTAAAAACCATAAATAATTACCGAAAAAATTATTTTGTGGTACTTACGTTCTGATTCTGCTGCTATACACAGTGCACTAATAGATCGTAACGCACTTCGCTGCATCGTAAGTAGCAATTTTTGTACCACGTGACTTGCACCTTACGATGTTTTGGTGACCATGCGATGTTTTCACAACTACAAAATAGATTTGTTCACATTTTTATGTGACTTACGTTACTGCAAATTCGGTTTTTTCTCCAAGACTATGCTATTATACCTTACGATAATTTTGCTGGGAGGTGCCTGGCGGCTTGATAGATACGATTCTTCAATAAAACTGTTTTCCCTAATTTTGTCACTTACGATGTTATGGCAAAAAGGTATCGATATAGAAGTAATATTTGTTACTGCTGTGTTGAATACCATTTTAACTTTAATAACCCTGTCGAGGCCTGTTGGAGATTCAAAAGAACTGATATTTTTTGACATTTGGCCATTAAATATTTAATACGGTTATCAATTACAAAACCAATTACAAAATAATATCACTTCGAGAGCTTAATGTTTTGATACAATATTAATAAATATTAAACTCACCTAAATGAGTTCCCATTTCATCACTAACTCTCTTCGCGACAGACATAGCTGCCACTCTTCGCGGTTGCGTACACCCGATCATTCCATACTTGCTGTAGCCTTCTTCGTGTAAGTACTGAGTCAATTGTGTAGTCTTTCCACTACCAGTTTCACCGACTATTATCACAACTGAATTTTCTCGAATGATGTTAAGAAGTTCTTGTCTTACTGCAAAAGCAGGTAAATATCGTCTTTGCTCCAGTATAGTCTTCTTTCTGGCAAAATCACTGCTAGCGGCTCCTACAAAACAAAATGGTTTATAAAAGGAAAAAGACAGTTAAGATTTGATTTATGATTTGATGAACGTAAAAATAAATCTTTCCTGTCTTGAGAAGCAACTCTAACATGGCTTCGTATGGACGCAAATAGCGACATCTGATAATAAATCCGTAAACTAATTTTTCGAAGCCAAATTCAGATATTTACTTTAATCTGTGCCTTCTAAGAATTGCAGGGCAAAACAGACGTTGATAAATATGTTATTAGAGACATTGGGAATCTAAAATTGCATTCCACAACATATCTCCTCAACTAAGCAAAAATCCTTAGTGAATTGGTTTCTAGTACACATAAAGAGTATACCGGAATAAAAGGAAAAAGACAGTTAAGATTTGATTTCATGTATAGTGCGTCTGTATATCCGCTTATACGTATTTCACCCTAAAAGGGATCATCAAAACGGCTATTCACAGACGCTCTAAACGTGAATAGCCGTTCTGAATTTTCAACAGTAATTTATTTATGAGTTTATTTTATTGACTATTTTTTTCTGATTTATACAGGTAAGCATGTTAATATTAATAATTTGATTTTAGTAATGATTTGATATTATTTTATGACAAATTTGAGTCCTTTATAAATCTCTGCATGTATAAATATATTGCATAAATATTACCTGTATCTTTCATGTGCTCTGCAAACTTATGATCTGCCTTATAATCAGTACTATCATCATCCTTGTTATATTTCTTATCTTCTTCATCCTCTGTTTTTTTGATTCCCATAATATTACCAATTTTGGTTCCTCCTAACTCCCAATGTTTCTTTTGTGCTTTTCTTCTTTCTTTTTGTTCTCTGTAAACCCTAACAAGATGAGATCCTTTTCGCGCAACTAAGGCCATATCAGAAGTAGGATCTCTTACAGGAATGACTGGCTCTGGTTGTTTAGTGAATACTATCCTCCCATCAAGGAAAGGAGGTACTATGTTATGAACCAAGAGATGAACTCTATCAATTGATTCTTCATCGAAGTCTTCATTAAGGTCAACAGAATGAACAACTCCTAAAAAAGAAATAGATTATTCATAAATAGGTTTTTTATCTTTAAGGTACATATTACATTACAGAGAACACTCTTTTTTTTCCCAACACAGCCAACATCAAAAATTTCAACAATACAATTATGCAAAATTTGTTATTACGGGTGTAACGTAAAAAACATGTATATATAAATATAAAGTACTAATCTAAAATAATTTGGTACATCAAAATACAAAACATTCAATAATATATAACAGCCAAATACTGGTCACTTGGTACTAGGATACAAGGATCGCTTTAATTTGCTTTTTTAACCTTCGGCCGGGCGCGATGCAGTAATTTTCTGCGTAAACTCAATGTTTCCAGGTGAGGTGGCTCGTACACCAAGGCGATATCCAACATGCAACATTCAACATCCAACATACAATAAATATTTGTTTGTATAATATAAATATAAATATCTGTAAAACACAACATGAGATAATTTGAATTTGCCATAAACAATTGAAATCTAGCATAGCATGATCTTAACTGGTCGGACTGAGAACATTCTTGCCTTAACTGGCTATTTAATATTCAGAGTAATTATGATTCAGCATTTTTTTGAAAATCAATAATCAATTGCTGCTGTTCTTGCTGAGGTCAGGTGTGTATTCTGCATATGTGAAAGCGTGAGATGTCTTGTGCCACTCTTATTATATTGCGGAATTGTAGACTGCATACTATTGACATGACATTAAATCGTCTTCGTAATAATATCTTACCTAGACCATATATGCCTTAAATTTGTTGACCACATTTGCCACAAATTACTAGTTAGCCTAGTTCACATTTTGTATTTGTTATATGATTTTCAAAATAGTCCAACATTTATCTATTGTAAAACACATTGTATTACATATTTTTGAAACCAAAATGATGGATTGTAAAACATTGGGACAACTAACGCAACAGGAAGAATAAAAACTGATAAAGAAAGCGGTAACATAGAGCATTTTCTCTTCATCTGTTCAATTTAGGTTTAATACAAGTATATTCCTGTCTATTGTAAAACATTAGCCCACTTTCACAGTACCTCTCTGAATATCTTAACTCTATTGAGAACGAACTAAGAAATTTAAACCTTTTGTAGTGCAGTGGGATCCACTGGTCTGGTACTAATGTTTCAAATGACAGCTGGCAGTACATGCAGCAGCCAACCTGTTAAAGGAATAGAGATATTTTGGAATTTATTATATGATAAAATTGTGAAACTATTACATCAGTATCCATTGTATTTAATATCAACTACCCAATTTGAAAGTATCTTTCAATATAAACCATAAAAAATTATTTTTTTATACTCTGCACAAATAACGAGCTTCAAAAGAATGTTTATAGAATGTCTATAAAACAAGATAAGTGTGCATTTAACATTAAGTTTTTTTTGTAAACTTTAATTAGCTTTTCTTTTCTGACAAGAAGCAATTTTTATAAAAAATAAGGATTAATCCAGGAAATAACTTTACATTTTGTACTTATCAAATATAATAAACAAGTGATTACACTTTTTTTTATCAGTAATGAGAATGTGAAAGTTGTATGAACTATTATGAAAACATTTTTAGTTTGTTAACAATGGAATATTTTTTAAAACATACGAATAGCTCATTAGATTAACATGTAAATAATGTATTTATTTCCTATATAGAAAATGATATTTAGCAACAAACTTTAGGAAATTTAAGATTCTCTGAACAATAAGGAAAAAAATGTAGCAATTAATGTACCTAACAGTCCTTGTAAATTTTTGATGTCTACTATAAAGCTTGTAAGTTTAAGAATAATTGTAAGGAACATTATAATCTTACAAACACCTAGAAGCTATTTGTACTTTATGCATATAAATAATTAATATAATTTTCCATATTAGAATTAAAACTTTATACATAATAACGAAATGAAACAATAATCAGATATGGAAGACATAAGGTAGTAGCACCATATTAAAATATAATTCAACTTAAACTGTGACCAGAATTGAGTAAGGAAGTAAATTATTACTGTATAAAATAAAAAAAAACACATACCTGATGTTAGCATTCTATTCCTTTCCCAAAGTTCATTGTCCTTATTTATCTGTCTTTGTTGAGCTGACAATCTTTTCTTCTTTCTCTGTTCTAACTGTTCCTCCTTTTTCTTTGTATATTCATCACTTACATTAGCAAATGGATTATTCTCATCATCATATCCCTCATCCATATTATACCATTCACGATCCAACCTTTTCTGTTCTTCTTCCCAATTTTCCCTATCGACAGTGTTATCCCACTTTACTTTTTCTTTCTCATTTTCCCTAGGTGTTGCACCTGTTCTTTTTCTATCTTTGACCCAAGCATTATATCTGTGGGCAGGAGTAGGTCTAGGAGTTTCATTTTCAAGCTTAACAGCTTTTTCACCTCTGTAAGATTTAGATGATTTGTTACTTCTAGCAGACCACTCTTCACTTTTAGTTTTATGTAAGGAGGGAGTAGGGTAATCCCAATCAGACTTCCTTATGGGACCATAATCATCTTCATCCCAAGATGTTTTTGAGGTACTTTCCTTCAAATACAAATTTGGAGTCTTTGGTTCATCTTTAAATCGAGGAGACTTTCCCTTATCAGAATGTTCACTCCATTTCCCTCTTTCTGATTTTCCTTTATATTTATCTTCTTGTCTTGTTTTCTCATAATTATTTGAATCTTTTTTAGTTGTAGCATACACTCCTTTTGATAAGTTATGACTTATTCTTTCCCTTAGTCGTTCTCTAGCTTCTTTACTAATTCCCCCTGTATATGTTGGTGTTTCTTCTTGTGGTTCTCTAAACTTTCTTTTATTTCCACTTTTCTCAGACTTATGACTTTCTTCAATTTCATTTAATTCTGGTTCGTTGATATCAAAGGATATTTTATTTGCTGCTTCTCTTTCTCTTCTTTTTTGGGCTGCAAGTTTATCTAAACCAAAAAGAGATACTTGGGGTACCTTAAATACATGAGGTTTTTTCTTAACTATTAAACCACCTTTTGTTGAAGAACTACCTTCTAATCGATGTAAATTTTCTTCAGGATCCATAACATATTTTGCTAAAACCAGTTATAAGGATAATTACCTCCTCTTGATTATTTATTTATATTATTGACGACATTGAGGTTAATCTACCACAGACACAGCAGGACACAGAATAGAATAAGAAACAAACAACTTAGTTAGACAAGGAAAGAGAGAGAAACAATTGTTTTACATTTTCCCATATCACTGATCACCCAGAGATATAGTATTTTTCATATAAAATTGCATGCACGTCATTCAAGATTTACAACGTCAGAACCCCACAGCGTTGCCAAAACATCAGAATAGTTAGCAAGTGAGGAATTTTTAAAATGTCAACTATTTGTCAAACTATTATATAACAGTAAATACACATAGTTTTAAGATTACTGCAAAACACTAAAATACCTAAGAAAACATTTTAATACAAAATTATACATTCTAAATTATAAATTAACATTATAAATTTTAAACTTACCACTTTTAGAGCATTAATAGTAAAAATGTCCCGCCATTATTTCTTGTTCAAAATAATCTATCTAATACACACTTTACACTACATGATTTATCATGTGATTTGTCATATGATTTGATCATAAAGTAAAATTTACATGTTTACACTGTGTGATTTGTCATATGATTTTGTCATAAGCACTGTCATGCGGCTCGTCATAGCTTGTCACAGGAGAATAGGACGGTACCTATTCCGCATGATAAAATCATATGATTTTCGGTAATAATACGGGTAACACCAACATATTTAAATATCCCGCCTTATTCTTATGTCAATTCAGCGACATTCCCTTACCAAGAGACAACATTCTTTATTATTTATTTATTTTTTGTTTGTTGCATTGATATTGAACCTATTATCTAATGTGTGCTATTGTATCGTATTTTTCTTTTATTATTTATTTAGTTTATTTTATTCTTAGTTTAGTGTTTTATAGTCTTCTTAGTCATACTTTTAGTTTAGTTTCTTTATTAATTATTTTTAATTTGGTATAATATCAACACTAAATTTGATATACCCTGTCCACGATTTCTTCGTAAGGGCCACCTGCAAGCCCAAAGGCGTCTGATCTATTTCTTCTTACTGCTGTAATCTGTATGCAGTTGTTGCCGGCGTGTTATTATTAAAAGTTGGGAAGTCATTGCAATCAACGATTTATTTTCCATTATAATGGTTTAAAAATCTAATAGTTGATACCTATACTGTGTCTAATATCTCTATGACCATAAACAAAAAGAAAAATCAAGAAAATCTCACTCATTGTCACTCATATCATAAGTCATAACTTATCATGCAGTGTAAACACGATTTTTTAAAACATCATAGAAACGAGGAATCATAACAAATCTCATATGATATTGTCATATGATAAAATCATGTAATGTAAAGTCTACTTAAAGCTACGGTTTGTCAGAACAGTGCGCAGCGCACAACATATACGTACAGCAGATTTTCTACTGGACTTACGGCAGTTTTGGGTGAGTCGGTTTGTTAGCTTAATTCGCATAAATATTCTGTCGCTCTGAAAACAAGTTTAGAAATTAATTTCATATTTATTCTCTCAAAGGTTGTACGTTTAAAAAATGAATTCCTCGTAAACTTAACGCAATAATTTTATTACTCCAAGAAGAGGAGGAAGAAGAAAAGTTGATAACGTTAAATTTAAATAAAAGAAATAAAAATGTAAACGAAATTTTTTCATGTCTTAATACAGAAGGTGCTTTTAAATTAACAGTCGAAGAAAGATTGTTTCAAAACAAGGAAAAATTTCGAGAATATTGTTACGTAAAAATATGAGTCATAGTTTTAACCTGTAAACATGTTTTTATTCTAATATATTGTAGAGTTTACGAGAGGCTTCGATTTACCTGAGCGACCTTCCAGAACCGATGCGAGGGAAATCCAGTTTGCCTTTACCGTTTCGCCATCGAAGGTTTTAGATTTTTCGAGATAACGGCACTGGTATATAATAACGGAACTTTATTTGGAAGGGACAGTTAATTCTCAAGACCCGCGCTCGCGAATTTGTTACGTACGGATATAATAAATTATTGTCAGATAAGTTAATATAAATAAAGAAATAAATTAAATCCGTAAGTGTTATAAATATTGAACCTTTTAATAAATCCACAACAAATGGTGTCAGAGTGAGATCGAACATAAATTAGACTTATAATAATAATACAAGTGAATATTTGTAAATTGTGAAAATGACGACGATTTATGAGCTGACAGTGACTAATTTAAGAAGACATCTCGAAGACAGAGAATTAGCTTCTACCAGAAAAAAGGCTGAGTTAGTCCAACGACTAAAGAACGCTTTGCTAGAAGAAGGACTAGATCCAGAGACTTATATATTTGAAGATGCTGTTATCTCGTCGATTTCTAAATTAGAGAACAAAGTTTCTGACGATATTTCGAAAGTTTCTTCTGATGTAGCCAAAGTTTCTGGTGACATCGCATCATTAGAAAACAAAGTTTCTAACGAGATTTCTTCCCTGGAAAGCAAAGTTTCTGCTAACATCTCTTCAGAAATCTCTAAAGTCACTTCTGAGATGTCTGCCCTGGACGATAGAATATCTTCGTTAAAAAACCAAGTTGCTGCCGATAAGTTGGCCTTCGAAGAAAAGATTAAAGAGATGGAAAGGAAGATGGAAGAAACAGGGACAGCAGAGAGAGATAACAATCCGATTACAGTGGAGATAAAAGAAGACGACACGAAATTTAAGTTGGAGACACGGCCGAAATTTGAAGGAAGTGGAGGTTCTATTCATGTTAAAGTCCCAACTTTCGACGGAAAATCATCATGGAACAACTACATGAAACAGTTCGAATCAGCCGCAAGAGCAAATGGATGGTCTGAAAAAGAAAAGGCTGTGAACCTGACTATCGCTCTTCGAGGAGATGCCTTAGATGTGCTTCAGACCATAGCCGTAGAGGAGACCGATGATTTCGAACAACTGAAGAAGAGGTTAAATATGCGATATGGCCACGAATATTTGGAGCATGTATATCAGTCGCAGCTTAAAAATCGTAGACAGAAGAAAGATGAGGCTCTTCAAGAATATGAGGTAGATATTGCCAGATTAGTACGATATGCTTATCCAACAGCTCCCGAAGACATGATGGAAAAATTGGCCGTTCAAACGTTTATTGATGGTCTTCGTGATCATGAAATGCAGAGAACACTGCGATTAGCTCGTCACAAGACGCTGGTTGATGTCCTATCCGCCGTCCTCGAATACGAGTCAGCTACGCAGGCCTCTGGCGGGTACAGTAAAGTTAGGACTATAAAAGAGGAAGGAGATGAAGATAAACTTGACCAGCCCGTTAATATGATGAAAAGTATTACATGCAAGAAAACGAAGACCATAAAATCAAGAAACTCACCATCAGGAAAACCAGAACGAGTCGGCTTTAGGGGAGCAGCTTCGACCCGGAACTTTTCCAAAGACCCTCTTATACTAATAGCTTCTTTGAAATGTCGTGAAGATAGTGTATATGTAGATGGAGAAATAAATGGTAAAAGACATACGTTGTTGGTGGATACCGGAGCGACCAGAACCATTATACGCCCAACAGTTATAAACAGCCGCAAGAAACTATTACCAACGAGGTTGCGACTTCGGACCGCTACAGGTGAAAATGCCAACATTCATGGAGAAATCCAGGTACAATTGGGAATTGGAGCAGAAAAGTTTGTCCATACTGTTATAGTTGCTAACATCGAAGAGGATGTTATATTAGGAATGGACGTAATGAATATGCATGGATTCCAATTGGATTTTAAGAATAAGGTAATCAAAGTTGGCAACGAGGAAGTATTTCTCCATCCACATAATGACAACACTGTGCAAGCAGCCATTAAAGAAGATACAGTCGTGCCTGCGAGAAGTGAAACGATCATAGTAGCGCGGCTACAGGGAATTGTGGACGAAGGGAGACCTGTTATGATGGAGCCTTGGAACCACGACGATGAGGTTGGCCGTGGAATCATAATTGGAAAGGAATTGGTGACTTTGGCTAAGGAAATTCCTGTGAGGCTTATCAATGTCAATGACTACCCAGTGACCATAAAGAAAGAGACAAAAGTAGGAACTTGTGTACCTGTGACATCCATAATCCGTCAGGCGACAACATCTGATAATTCCAACGACAAATTCGACCAAATGGTTGCAGTTGCAGGACAGTCTCTAAATCAGATGGAGAAAACGAATTTAAGGGAATTTCTGCGGCAGTATCGTGATATTTTCGTACCGAAAGGAGGAAAGACGGGAAGAACTACCGTTGTTAAGCATAAAATTGATACTGGTAATGCTAAGCCAATTCGTCAAACAGCTCGACGATTACCACAGGCGAAGAGAGAGGAAGCTGAAACGATTGTTCAGGAAATGAAGAAAGACGGGGTGATAGAACCTTCTACGAGCCCATGGGTCTCTCCGGTGGTCCTGGTTAAGAAGAAAGACGGAACGACGAGGTTCTGTGTGGATTACCGTTTGCTGAACAACGTTACCAAGAAAGATAGTTATCCTCTGCCTCGGATCGATGACACATTGGACACATTGGCTGGAAGTAAATTGTTTTCTACTTTAGATTTGAAGTCTGGATACTGGCAGGTAGAAATGGACCCAGTCGATAAAGAAAAGACAGCCTTCACCACAGGATCTGGATTGTGGCAATTCAACGTTATGCCATTTGGACTTTGTAATGCTCCTGCGACATTTGAGAGGCTTATGGAAAATGTGTTGAGAGGGTTATCTTGGAAAACATGCCTGGTTTATTTAGATGACATAATCGTCTTGGGGGAGACATTCGAAGATCATTTGAGGAATTTAGAAAACGTTTTTAATCGACTTAAAGCTGCCCAATTGATGCTAAACCCCAAGAAGTGCCAGCTATTTCAAGGTAAAGTCAATTATCTGGGTCATATAGTCAGTAAAGAAGGAGTGGCCGTGGATAAGGGAAAAATCGATTCTATTAAGGAATGGCCAAAACCAACTGACAAACATCAAGTGAGAAGTTTTCTTGGACTATGTACTTACTACCGGAGGTTTATTAAGAAGTTTGCAGATATCGCTAAGCCATTAACGCGACTTACGGAGGAAGCAAGAGATTACCGCTGGGATACAGACTGCCAAAATGCCTTTGAGACCTTGAAAAAGCATTTAATAACAGCACCAATTTTAGGGTATTCACTGCCAGAAGGAGAGTTCATCTTAGATACAGATGCAAGTAATGTGGGAATTGGAGGAGTGCTGTCTCAGATTCAAGGAGGACAGGAACGAGTCCTCGGATATTTTAGTAAAGTTCTTTCAAAACCTGAGCGGAATTATTGCGTCACGAGAAGAGAACTTCTAGCAGTAGTTAAATCAGTAGAGCACTTCTATCAATACCTCTATGGCAGAAAGTTTCTAATCCGAACCGACCATGCCGCCCTTAAGTGGTTGATGCAGTTTAAGAATCCAGAGGGTCAGATAGCCAGGTGGATCGAACGACTCCAAGAATACGATTTTAAGATTGAGCACCGGGCCGGAGTTAGCCACATAAACGCTGATTCTCTTTCCAGAAGGCCATGCCCAGCAGAGTGTTCCCACTGCAACAAAACGGAATCCAAGGAAGCAGCAGTGCTAAGAACGACGATTGTCAACGACGACTGGACGCCTACTAAGATAAGGGAAGAACAAGAGAGAGATCCGGTCATACAGAAAATCCGAAAATGGAAAGAGGAAAGCCGTCGACCACCTTGGCAGGAAATATCAAACCTATGCTCAGTAGTTAAGACGTATTGGGCCCAGTGGGACTCATTTATCATCGAAGATGGTATTTTGGTGTAAGGAAAACCCTTCAGCGAATTCGGGAACGGTTTTATTGGATGAACAGTTCCGACGATGTAAAAGACTGGTGTAAGAAATGTACTATTTGTGCCACGAGTAACGGGCCTTACCGAAAAAGGAGAGCCCCTATGAGACAATATAATGTTGGAAGCCCGTTTGAAAGAATAGCTTTGGACATCGCTGGGCCATTTCCAGAAAGTGAAAATGGAGGCAAGTACATGCTGGTAGTAATGGATTACTTCACTAAGTGGGTCGAGATTTACGCACTTCCAGACCAGAAGGCCGCCACCGTTGCAGATAAGTTGATCCAAGAATATATCAGCCGATTTGGAGTGCCTTTGGAGATCCATAGTGACCAAGGCAGGAACTTCGAAAGCGATCTATTCCAAGGAATATGTGATAGACTAGGCATGAAGAAAACAAGAACTACCGCGTATCATCCGCAATCGGATGGTATGGTAGAACGAATGAATAGGACAGTTGGCAAGTATTTGACAAAGATGGTGTCCGATCATCAGCGAGACTGGGACCAATACCTTCCGTTCTTCACGATGGCCTACAGATCTGCTGTTAACGAATCAACAGGCCAGACACCAGCCAAAGTCCTATTCGGACGCGAAATGCGACTACCTTGTGATCTCGAGTTTGGATGTCGACCTGGAGAAGATGTAGCAGGTGAAGATTATGTGATCGAATTACGAAGAAGAATGGACGATGTACATGAATTGGTCCGTTCCCACCTTCAGATCGCTAGCGACCGAATGAAGAAACGGTACGATACACAAGCCGAAAAGGGTTGCTTTAAGAAGAACGACAAGGTCTGGCTCTATAACCCCAAGAAGCGAAAAGGTTGTTCTCCCAAATTGCAGCAGTTTTGGGAAGGCCCATACCTAATTATGGAGAAGATCAACAATGTCATCTACCGAATAAGCAAGATTCCGAGGAGAAAGCCGATGATAGTACACCATAACCGGCTGGCGTCTTTTGAAGGTGACCACGACGTAGATGAAGAAGTGGAGGTAAACCAAGTCCAAGACGTGTCTGACCTCACGTTTGAGGAATTCATGGGTGCCTATGGAGGTACCGGTAAAGCAAGACATGGTGTTACCACTGAAGAAAAGCAAGATCTACTCGCGCTCCCCGATGACTACTCGCTGGCCCTTACCATCCCGGCCAGTATCAAAGACGCACCAGGGTTGGCATCCGTCTTTCGAAGGAAGTTTGGTCGAGTTGCAGAACTTCAATGCCAGGTGCCAGCTCCCGGCAAAACCTTGAAACTCCAAGATGCATCACGTTACCTTTTCTACCTGGTAACAGTGACCAACCTACCTACCGAGATGTATGGGAAGCCTTACTTCAATTGAGAGAGCACGTACTAGAGTCCGACGTGCAAAAGTTAGCCATGTCAAAGTTGGAGTGCCGCCAATTAGATTGGAGGGTTATCCGAAATATGGTGGAGGAGATCTTTAAAGACACCGAAGTCCAGGTGTTAGTCTGTTGCAATCCGCATAGTTACTGGTGCGGAGAGAAAACCGTCCCTTGTCATTTTTATACAACTGGAAGTTGTAAAAGAGGGTCCAGTTGCCGATACCAGCATACCGTTCCAGTTCTAGCCCCGACAAGGTTCCAGGAGGAACCATCTTTTGAGAGGGGGGCAATGTTACGTAAAAATATGAGTCATAGTTTTAACCTGTAAACATGTTTTTATTCTAATATGTTGTAGAGTTTACGAGAGGCTTCGATTTACCTGAGCGACCTTCCAGAACCGATGCGAGGGAAATCCAGTTTGCCTTTACCGTTTCGCCATCGAAGGTTTTAGATTTTTCGAGATAACGGCACTGGTATATAATAACGGAACTTTATTTGGAAGGGACAGTTAATTCTCAAGACCCGCGCTCGCGAATTTGTTACGTACGGATATAATAAATTATTGTCAGATAAGTTAATATAAATAAAGAAATAAATTAAATCCGTAAGTGTTATAAATATTGAACCTTTTAATAAATCCACAACAATATTTTAGACTTTCCAGGGATTTGTACTAGATCCACTAGACTTTCATCTTCCTCAAAATACAATTATAATTTCGGTATAGATGTGTACGCTGTGAGCTCAGCTAAACGTTTGCATCTTGCGTCCAAATCAAATCGCAGTTGATTCCAGCGCACACCGTTGACGTACACGGCTATCGGTCTGCAGTGCGCGCAGCTCAGCAGAAATTAACAAACCGTTCACCATTTCTTTGATTTTGACGAACGTGCGGGCGTTGGACTGACTGTAAGTTATGCGTCGCTCACTGTTCTAACAAACCATAGCTTTATATGAAAGCTTATCAGCTTTCTACAGACTATTTAGTTGTTTTTTGCATAGCACAAACCACAATACACAACAATAATTAGTTTTTAAAGCTATTAATCTAAATTTAATATGTATTTATAAATACAATCTATTAATATATAATATATTTTAATATATTTTGATCAAATTGTGTAAGAAATCAAAACATAAACAAAATTCTTACTCTAAAAAAGCGGCAACCTTTTAAAACAATTTTGCCACACGCTGAACTGTCAAAAATTTTGAAGTATTCCTGTATCAGTTGCGTACAATTGTCTAATATATTTAATTCAAATTATTATTTTGTGGAATATTAGACTTAAAGAGTTATTTCATAAAATTTATATTATTAATAATAACAAATGTTTTTGGTTATTTAATCAATATAATTCTAAAATTCCCTATATATTGATGATTACATTTTTCTGATTATTATACCATGTTGACACCCATGTTTCGTATTATTAGCTGTGTTAGGAAAATTTGAACTCTAAGGTTGACGTTTAGGAAATTTTAAATAAAAGTGACGTCACTTTATATAAATTGTGACGTGCACGCATCATTATATGAAAAATACTATATACTATATATAGTATTTTATTTAAAGTGACGTCACTTATATTTAAAATTTCCAGAACGTCAACCTTAGAGTTCAAATTTTCATAACACAGCTAATAATACGTAACCCATACGGAATTGCTCTATCTTTCATAGGCGTCAACCTGGTATAATAATCAGAAAAATGTAATCATCATTATATTGAGAATTTTAGAATTATATTGATTAAATAACCAAAAACATTTGTTATTATAAATAATATAAAATTTATGAAATGACTTTGTGAGTTTAATAATCCACAAAATAATAATTTTAATTAAAAATATATTAGACAATTGTACACAACTGACATAGGAATACTTCAAATTTTTGACAGTTCAGCGTGTGGCAAAATTGTTTAAAGTGTTGCCGCTTTTTTAGAGTAAGAATTTTGTTTATGTTTTGATTTCTTACACAATTTGATCATAATATATTATATATTAATACATTGTATTTATAAATACATATAAAATTTAGATTAATAGCTTTAAAAACTAATTATTGTTGTGTATTGTGATTGTGCTATGCCAAAACAACTAAATAGTCTGTAGAAAGCTGATAAGCTTTCATATAAGATAGATTATTTTGAACAAGAAAGAATGGCGGGACGTTACTATTAATACTCTAAATAGAGGTAAGTTTAAAATTTAGAATATATAATTTTCCTCAGTTCTGAGGAAAAATCCCCAGATTCAGGTCTCATGAAGTCAAGTGTCAAACATATCAAACTGCTGGTCCCTTAGACAAGGAAAGAGAGGGGACAGGTAACGCTTATTTTATAAACCTTCGAAAAGTGAAGCCAGTTTCAATGAGACCGCATGTTTTGTCACTGTATTTTGCCCATTACTACCTCTCGCAGGGTTACCAGGTCTGCTGATTTTTCAGTAGATCTACTGATTTCAATTTACTGAAACACTATATCGCCGATACAAAAATAGCCGACCTTACAAACGATTTGTTGGTTTTATAATAAACTACAAACGATTTTATATCAATTAATCATAGTCATCATATTATACTGTCGACGAAGATAGCTTTCGATAAGTTGAAATATTCGTAAATTCAACAATGAGTAAAAAGTTACTACGGGTCACCGTCTGGTATTGCGAGAAACATCATATGCAACATCTATGATTTGTCGGTACAATGGGCGCTTTTATTTATTACATATTATTTGTTTTCCTATCACTTCGTAACAAACAGACTGCGTTCTAATAGTTGTCATCGTTTCTCTACGGGTGGTAACAACTAAAAACTGATTAATTTTTCTATCTCAACATATTCGGTATCACCACCCCTTTCATTTGCTATATCACATTCTAGGATTCGATTAGTTGTTTATTTTGTATTCAGTCATTGGCCTTCTTCAGGTAAATAAAGCAAATTTTTCTCATAGTGTCTATTATGATCCATACTGTTACGTGATATCTTGTATGTCACTATACTTTCATTATCGAAACGAAAGTAAGGTATAGTGCCATTTTGGTAGTCTCCTTGTTGGTTTTTTTCATCTGAGTATAATCCTTATCCCTTCCCCTTTCATTTAACGTATCAAAAGCTCCAATTAGACCAACAACAACGGCTCTGTGTATTGGACGTGATTGTTTTGTACAATTTCATACTAGTTAGATTATAATACAGGATATATTCAAGTATGTACCTATATTGTAAGGAAATAAAATATTTTCATTTTTGACTCCCGATCAGCCCATTGTACTCGTATGAGTACACCTACTTTTTGCTAAAAATTTAATTTTTTTATATCAAATAACAATGAATTGATACTATTTAACCCAGATCCGTGTACGCTCCGACCAAAAGCCACGACGATGAAGAAGTAGAAATATTTTATGATGAAATAAGAACAGCTATAGATACAAATAAAGCAAATTACGAACTATTAGGAGATTTTAATGCTAAATTGGGCAAAAAAGAGGAAGATTACGAACATTTAATTGGTAACTATGGCTACGGAAAAAGAAACGATAGAGGAGAAATGCTTCTCAATTTTATGAATGAACATAACATGTACTCAATGAACTCCTTTTTCAATAAAAAACCAAGCAGAAAATGGACATGGATGAGCCCCGATAAAAAGACAAAGAATGAAATAGATTATATCCTAACGAAGAATAGAAACCTAGTAGAAGACGTATCAGTATTAAATCAGTTTGACCTAGGAAGCGATCATAGACTAATAAGAACAAAACTAATAATTAACAAAAAACTAGAAAGAAAAAGAATACATGAAAAAAGATACAAATGGACATCTGAAGAAATCAAAAATAGTGAATTTAACAAAAAGATAGCGCATGCATTAAATCAAGTTAGCATGCAGCAGATAAACTCCAATGATATTGATGATTTAAATAACCTTATTACCGAAACAGTGAATAAAAGCCTTCTGCAACTGAAAAAACCAAAAACAACATACAATGAATTAGACAAAGAAATATTACAACAAATAAAAAGAAGGAAGATCTTAAATAAATCTAACAAAAGGGGAACCGACGAATATAGAGAACTTAATAGGCAGATTAGAAAAGGAATCAGACAACAAAAAAGAAAAGAAAACGAAAAATTAATAACAACAACTATTGAAAAAAATAAGAGTATGAAATGCCTCAGACCGACACTAGGACGACGTCAGATGATATCATTAATGGGAAAAGACGAAAATGAAATCACAACTAGAGAAAACATACTGACACGAATAGAAGAATTTTACACAGAACTTTACAGAACACATCAACAAGATGATGAGATGAGACCAGCACGGAAATTAATAAAAAATGTTGGATCAGAAATAATGCCAAAAGTAACAATTTCAGAGGTAACTACAGCATTGGAAAATATGAAGAGAAATAAAGCTGCAGGGGAAGATAATATTACCACAGATATGATATTAGAAGGAGGTAAGGAACTAATTGCAATTGTAACTAAGCTTGTGGACAGTTGTTTACATCAGGGCAAAGTCCCTAAGAGCTGGAACAACTCTAAAGTAATCTTATTACACAAGAAAGGTGATAGTCGAAAATTGGAAAACTACAGACCCATCAGCCTACTGTCACACCTGTTTAAAATACTCACCAAAGTCATAACTACTCGACTAACAAGGAAATTAGACGAATACCAACCATATGAACAGGCAGGTTTTAGAAAAGGCTATTCAACTTCCGATCACTTGTTAACCACAAAAATATTAATAGAAAAATGTAACGAATACAAGTTTCCAGTTTTCCTAGCATTTGTAGACTACGAAAAAGCTTTCGATACCATAGAACACACGGCCGTAATAAACGCAATGCAAAATTGTAGAATAGACAACAGATATATTAACTTAATAAAAGAAACTATGAACCAAGCTACAGCTACATACTACCTAAATGAAAACGAACACACGAACCTTGTACCATTAAACAGAGGAGTCAAACAGGGAGATACTTTATCACCCAAACTGTTCACCTTAGTTTTGGAGGATGTTTTTAAAAACCTAAATTGGAAATATAAGGGAATAAACATCAATGGCCGCTACCTCAGTAATCTACGATTTGCAGATGACATAATCCTGATAGCTACTGACCTACAAGAAATGCAAACCATGCTTTTAGAACTACATACCGAATCTTCTAAAATAGGGTTGAAAATGAATTTAAACAAAACATGCACTCCGAAGACACCGTGACAATAATAAACGATAAAGTTATAGAAAAAGTTGAAGAATATATATACTTAGGACAAAAAATAATACTAAATAGGGAAATTCAAACTGAAGAAATAAAAAGAAGAAGAAAGTTAGCTTGGGCAGCATTCGGTAAACTGAACTATATACTCAGAAATCAACAAATTCAATTACATCTTAGATCTAAAGTTTTTGATGCATGCATTATTCCGATATTAACTTATGCGGCACAAACATGGACAATCACAAAAAAGAATATGAATATACTTAGAGTCACTCAACACACGATGGAAAGAGCAATGCTAGGTATATCACTTAAGGACAAGAAAACAAACACATGGATAAGACAGAAAACCAAAGTCACCGATGTGGTGCAAAAATCATTAAAGTTGAAATGGGAATACGCTGGACATGTAGCTAGGAGCGATCTAAACAAATGGCACAGATCAATTTTAACCTGGAGACCATACCAACACAAAAGACCCAGAGGCAGACCTCCTATGAGATGGACAGATGATCTGAAAAGGACTGCCGGGAAAAATTGGCTACAAGTAGCGTACAATAAAAAACAATGGAAAGGAAGACTTGAAGAGGCTTATGTTCAGATGTGGACGTGAATGGCTAGACGACGAAGAAGAAGAAGAACCCAGATCCAACAAGGACATTCAAAAAATCTTGTATTATCGAAAAAAAAAAAAAAATGTGGGATCAAATGGGTTAATGACGTATAATATGTATTATTAAAATTAGTAGTAGTTTTGTGGATAGGTTTCGCTGGTGTTTTCATTACGGAAAGACAGACAGAATTATCAAGTTACAATATTGATGCCATTAAATGTAGGAGTAGGAATTTTAGGCATATTATTTTTTTCTAAATCAGAAATTTATCATCGAACTCAATTGGTTCCTGAATATCATCTATTCATTATTCTATATACTATATCATTATTCGTTTATTTTTTAAGAACACATCTACAAGTAAATAGTATTTGCTTACAAACTATTTCTAAATAAAAATACTACAATTACCTTAATCGTAGTACATATTTTTATTTAGAAATAGTTTGTTATTAAAAAATAGTAAATTATTAAAAAATACTATAACCAGTGTTATATAAAAACCGAATATAAAAGTAATCTTTGCTCCACAATCTTGGTACACAAATGCTCGCACGCGGGCCATCAGTACGCATAAACGAATACTTTTGATGTAAATACATGCGTTTGCTATCGTGTGTTGGGACGTACACATTTACCGAAGGCGTTTGGTCGAAAGGCTTCGGCCACATGCGTTCGCCAAATGTGTACGCGTCTTTATACTAACGCAAAAATCACCACAATTTAGGAGATTATTAGCACGCACTTAGTCATTCGACTGCATATTAGGGAGTTATGGGTCAAATATTTTATAAGTACGGAGCGAGAATTCGCACGCAAGTGTTGAAAGGTTCAGGAAAATTACATTTCCTTAATTCCCTATGTGATAGCTATTTTGCTGTAACAGTTATTTCGACCATACTCGGTCGTCAGAGCCTCGTCAGTTTTCTAATGAGAAAACAGATTATCTACATTAGAAAAAGTGGATATTTATTAAGTTATATGAGACGATAAAGTTCAATTACAACGTTAATATAATATAAAAATTTATAATAATAGCGTATGTCACAAATAAAGATATTACAATTTTTAGTGCCCAGTTTCCAGTCTATCTCCATACTAGACGAGGACAGACTTGCACCATAAGATTGAGTCACTTCTCGTTGAAACTTTGTTAAAACGCTGAAGCGGACTAGTACTATTTGACCAGCTTTAGTAAGCCACAACAAACAATTTTTACACTGGTAGGAGTTTTCTCAGTCACTCTCATCACCTCTTTTTGGCGAGAAAACAATTTAAAACAACAAAGATGGGGAAGTTTTCCCAGTGTGAATCATTACATGTCTTTTTAAATTACTTTGATGAGAAAAACCTTTAAAACAAATTTCACACTGGTAAGGCTTTTCTCCAGTGTGCACTCTCATATGTATTTTCAAATAACTTGGTTTACTAAACTGCTTAAAACAAATTTCACACTTGTAAAGGTTTTCTCTAGTATGAACTTTCGTATGTTTATCCAAAGAATTTTTATGAGCGAACTGCTTAAAACAAATTTCACACTTGTAAAGTTTTTCTTCAGTGTGAACTTTAGTATGTATATCCAAAGATTTTTTATGAGTGAACTGCTTAGAACAAGTATTACACTCGTAAGGTTTTTCTCCAGTATGCAATCTCAAATGTATTTTCATATTACTTTGCTGTGAAAACCGCTGAAAACAAATTTGGCACTTGTATGGCTTTTCTCCAGAATGCGTTCGCAAATGCTTTTTCAAATTTTGTGCATTACTTAACTGTTTTAAACAAGTATCACACTTGTAAGGTTTTTCGCCTGTGTGCACTCTCAAATGTGTTTTCAAATTTCTTGCTTTGGTAAACTGCTTAAAACAAATTTCACACTTGTAAGGTTTTTCTCCAGTGTGAACTCTCAAATGCCTTTTCAAACTTTCTGTTTCACTAAATTGCTTAAAACAAATTTCACACTTATAAGGTTTTTCTCCAGTGTGCACTCTCAAATGTCTATTCAAACTAACTGCTTGACTAAATTGCTTAAAACAAAAGTCACACTTATAAGGTTTTTCTCCAGTGTGCGTCATCAAATGTTTTTTTAAATTACTTAGCAGCGAAAACCGCTGAAAACAAATTTGGCATTTGTACGGCTGTTCTCCAGTGTGTGTTCGCAAATGATTTTTCAAAGTTCCTGTTTGAGTAAACTGCTTAAAACAAATGTGACACTTGTGAGGTCTTTCTCCAGTATGCGTTAGAAAATGCTTTTTCAACGTACTAGTTCCAGAAAATTGCTTCAAACAAATTTTACACTTATAAGGTTTTTCTCCAGTGTGCGCTAGCAAATGATCATTCAATGCTCGTGTGTGAAAAAACTGCTTACAACAAATGTGACACTTGTAGGGTCTGTCTTCAGTATGCGTTAGCAAATGATTTTTCAATGTCTCAGTTCTTGAAAATTGCTTAAAACAAATTGTGCACTTGTAAGGTTTTTCACCAGTGTGCGTTTTTATATGATCTTTCAAATGGTGTGCTACACTAAACTGCTTAGAACAAATTTCGCACTTGTAAGGTTTTTCTCCAGTGTGCAACCGCATATGTCGTTTCAAGCCAGATATTGTACTAAATTGCTTAAAACAAATTTCACACTTGTTCGATTTTTCTCCGGTGTGTGTAGTCAAATGATTTTTAATGTCTGTTGGACAGATCAGCTTGAAACAAATTTGACATTCTTCGGTCTGAACTTTGATATTTTTATTTAATGTTTTTCCCTCGCCGCATTCGCTCATATCGTAGTTTCCTTTTTGATATGAAGGTTTAGTTAATGTTTGCACAATTTGCATTTTGTACTCCTCTTGGAGGAAACCTAAAATATAAAATAACTATGTGAATATTTTACTGGAAGGAAAAAATAATACATAAAGAGTTTCACAAGCAAAGGGAAGAAAACAGTTTCTGGAACGCAGTTGTAAATTGATCTGCACTCTGACAATTTTTTGGGGAGGGTGATTCATTGCTACGAATTCTACTGATACTCCTCATTGAACTAATTTTAGAACTGTCAACTGTTAAGACATTCTACAATTCCAGCAGCTGCATATTTTTTTAGAATTTAATTATTTTATTAGAAAATAACTCTACCATTATATCTCTGAATGTGCCTTTGTCGTTCTGTGAATTTCGTAGTTATCCGATCTTGCGTACGTAAATTCCTACGATTAAAGCTTTTACCATAATCAATTTCTTAAATCAACACATATCATTTAAAAATATTCATGTTATCTAAAAACTGCTATTAACAAGGAAATTTTGTGCTGCGGCGGCGAAGATCGTATTACCATCGAATTCATACTGCATATTACATTTATGTTGATTATTGAAAATTAAATAATCTGGTAGTATTTAATATTTTAGTGGTAGTGGAAATTATACAGCCAGTAAATGATCAATCGGCAAAAATGATATTTTAAAACATGCGAACAGTTTTTGCAATCAGTGTTTAACTTACTAGTAACAGGATATATATATATATATATATATATATATATATATATATATATATATATATATATATATATATATATATGAAAATTACTAAGTTCTCGGGAAGAACTGCGTTGAGAATTTGTTACTCGACGTTTCGGCACCCATTTTTGAGCCATTATCAAGAGTGATACGGTTCCGTTCGAGTTCTGGGTCTCAATCTGCCTACTCCCCTCACTGGTGACGTACCAGTACCTTGTTCCGTATCAATACGAGAACCGTCAAACGGCACTGAGGTCTCAATCTGCCTACTCCTCAGTGTCGAGTGACAACCGGTCTTACCCTGTGTGGCAGCTTTTATATTCTATCAGTTTATATCAGAATATATATATATATATATATATATATATATATATATATATATATATATATATATATATATATATATATATATATGTATATATATATATATATATATATATATATATATATATATATATATATATATATGTATTAACTATAATAAAGCATTCGATAAAATATGACATAAACATTTAATGAATGTCCTGAAATCAAAGAAGATTGACTACAACGACCTCAGGATCATATCAAATTTATACTATAAACAGCGAGCAAAAGTACGTGTTAACGAACAGCTGTCAGAAGAAATTGAAATTAGATGTGGAGTAAGACAGGGATGCGTATTGTCGCCAATTCTTTTTCAATGCCTACTCCGAAGAGGTCCTGAAAAAAGCTCTTGAGGGTGAAACAGCTGGAATAAAGGTTAATGAAGTTCCCATTAACAACATTAGATATGCGGACGACACTGTGATCTTAGCCGAAAACATTGAAGATCTTCAGAGACTGGTGACCAGAATAGCAGAGTATGGAAAAGAGTATGGTCTAACAATGAATGTCAAGAAGACGAAATTTATGAGAATATCAAAAACTCAAATGAATAACGAGCATCTTCTAATAAACGAAACCAACGTCGAACAAGGACAAATATGCATACCTGGGAACAATGATTAACTCCACAAATGATTACAATCAGGAGATAAAAATAAGAATAGAAAAGGCTAGAGCAAATTTCAACAAAATGAGAAGAGTTCTATGTACCAGGGATTTAAAACTGGAACTAAGAGTTAGGTTGCGAGGTGCTATGTTTTTTCAACTTTATTTTATGGAATGGAATCTTGGACCTTGAATGCGACATCAATGAAAAAACTGGAATCATTTGAGCTGTGGGTGTACAGAAGAATTCTGAAAATATCATGGACAGAACACGTCACAAACAAAGAGGTTCTGGGAAGGATGAACAAAGAAATGGAAATTTTAAATTCGTATTACACGTGGAGAGAAATACACCTTGCTCCAACTGATTATGCAGGGAAAGATCCAAGGAAAGAGAAGCATAGGGAGGCATAGAATGTCATGGCTGCGCAACCTGAGAGAGTGGTACGGATGTACATCAAATGAACTTTTCAGAGCAGCCGTCTCAAAAGTCCGAATAACTATGATGATTGCCGACCTCCGCCGCGGAGATGGCACTTGAAGAAGAAGATATATATATATATATATATATATATATATATATATATATATATATATATACATATATATATATATATATATATATATATATATATACATATATATATATATATATATATATATATATATATATATATATATATATATATATATTCTATCAGTTTTTTGTATTATAAGAATGGATGTAACCATTGGTATAAGTACACAACATACATGTCACAGACCTCTCTCACAAGAGGAGTTTTTCTTATAATACAAAAAACTGATAGAATATATATATATATATATATATACATATATATATATATATATATATATATATATATATATACATATATATATATATATATATATATATATATATATATATATATATATATTCTATCAGTTTTTTGTATTATAAGAATGGATGTAACCATTGGTATAAGTACACAACATACATGTCACAGACCTCTCTCACAAGAGGAAAAATAAATTATCTGGAAGGTATATGCTTGGGGAAAAAGCACTACCTCCAACAGAAGCTGTCAGGAGCTGTTGCTAACAGATAACAAATGGTTTTTAACCTCCATCTACAAATCAGCGTGGACGAACGTCTATTAAGTTGGATGAATCCCAAAAAAATACCCTCCGCAGAACTGTAAGTACATTCATTTTTCTTTAAAAATAGGGCCCCAACTCTCAAATCTATATTAACTTAAATCTATGATACTTTCCTAAAACGAGCCTGAATTATTAAGAAAAACATAAGATCTTAACTTTCGACATATATAAAACGATGCCGGAATTCCATTTTAGCAGATAAGGAGGAAATAGGCAAATTTTGGCAAGATACAACAAATGCAAATGCACAGTAAGCCTTTGTTAAATGTTTGACGCTAGATGGAATAATGGAAAATGTTATTGAACCAGTAATAGTAAGGGTCGGTGCCAACGAGTCAGAAGACTCAATGGATTCCCAATATTCCGATGATTTATAAACCAAGCTATAAAAAAAAGTTTAATGTGGTAAATATAAATATTCTTATCGTTGTAATATACTTTTATCCAAAAAGGTTAAGAATGAATCTACTATATTTGTGCTAAATATGCTAGGTATGATACAACTGCTTATATTTGAACGAAGGATACTGAGAAGAATATTTGGTGGCATCTGTGAAAATCACTGTAAAGGACCACATATTACCCATTAAAATGTATGTAGAGCTATCAAAATGTGGACCGATATTACTTTGGATTTTCTTATTAGTAAATAGCATATATGATTTGCACCTCATACAATTAGTATATCATATCGCACTTATGAATCACCCTATTTAATTACTTGTCAGAGTATAGGCACCATATTGGTCATTTCACTATTTTTTTTAAAACAAGTTATGATATAAATAAATAAAATAAAAGTTCAACTTTGACACCCTTTATTTCGGTTATTATCAACTATCTTACTAAGGTAACTAAGCTTAAATCGACCTATTTTAATCTCGGGAATCTTACTACTTACTTTCTTCATTTGCTGGTTTTTCTTCAAATAGTGGAAATTTATGTTCATCTGGTTCAATTTCAGTTTTTACAGATAATTCTTTTAAATCTAAATAACCAAATGTATCCTGTGCACTTTCTGTCTTGGGTTCTTCCATAATTTCAATTTTAATGGTATCCAGAGGGCCATCAGCCAGATCATGATTTGGTGTTTCGATTTTACAAGATTTTTCACTAACTTGCGATATTTCCATACTGTTAAACTTGATTTTATATATCTTTTTCACTTTTATGTTTACACCAGAAACGATATACAATTAATTAATATTAATAATGTTAATTTTAATTGTAATTTGTAATTTTTATACTAAAACCAAAGAATATAGACGCTTAAAACCAAACTTCATGTGGTTAAGTGTCAAAACTGTCAGAGTATAAACAAAACAAGAAAGATCAGGGCCCAGTAGCGTTACGTTAAAAGAAAGTGGTAAGAAAGTCCTTTTTTACATGAACAAAGAAACATTATCTTTATTTTTAATATTAGTAATATTTATGAATATCATTCATTAATTATATTATATAATCATTAATACCATTTTTAATCAGATGAATATGGATGAATAGTAGAATTTCAAAGTTATTTTGTCAGCCTCAATGCAGGCAACTCCTTATTGTCGAAATGATTGAAATTTAACCTAAAACTCAAAACCAAAGAATATATTTATATTCTTTGCTAAAACCCTGCTAAAACACGATACACTCAACTAAAACATAGTACATGTACATCTGACATCTGCTGAACTAAAAAACCTAAAACTAACCTCAAACATAATTTCATAAATTTCGTAATAATTTTAATTTAAAAGTTCAGTAAATTAAATACAAAATGAATTTATTGTTAAAGCAAATAAAAAATATTCGACTAGATCTTAATTGTAACATAAAAAACTTTAGTGTATTTCCTGTCCTAAGATTAAAAGAAAGTAAGTTTTCAATGTTGAAAATGTTTGGATTTTTAATTATTTTTTTTAGTACAAGAAATTCAGAATGATAAAGAATTAATTATCTCTGCAAAACATGTACCTTCGGGAAGAGAACCTTATCTATTGAAAAATGATCACCCAACTGCATGCTCAGTTTGTGCCTCTGGTTTAGACATAAAGCATACAGATGTTTTAATTTTAAGTCAATTTGTAAGAACAGATGGATGCATGCTACCAAAAAGAATCACAGGATTATGTACAAGATCACAGAAACGCATTGCAACATTGGTAGCTATGGCTCAAAAATCAGGTAATCAATATCGGCCATAAATTAAAAAGTATTGTTGGTTCTGAATTTGTGTCACAAAGAGCCTAGCTTATTAACATTTTCTCAATTGTTTTTTCACTTTTTCCATTTATGTGATATTCCCACAAAATCTTGTAAATACATGGTTGGATTTTGTTTGTTAAAATATAACTTGATAAGGTAATTCTTTGACAATGCCATAAGTACCTAGAATAGGTCTTTTATTCTATGATCATGTAATAAATGTATCTCTGAAACAGGTAATAATCTTACTTAAGTCTAGATTTTTTTTGGAATGAAACACATATTTATAGCACACACAAAGGATCTTTCAGTTTGCAATGTGGAAAGGTCTATGAGACCAAACGACTCCTTTGAAATCTGCAATCATATATCTTACAAGCAGGCTTTGGGCCTCAGCTGAAATTTTGAGGATAAAAATATTCATTAGATAAATACAGCAACTGATTTAAACATTGTTCACAAACTATTAATTAATAAAAGTATTAAACTAAGTTTTAGTAATGGTTGTAACCTATTTGGCTCTAAGTTCATCAAGATTAGGTTCCAACAAGAAAAATGAATCACCTTGGAAATGTATGTATGTACAGAAGGAAGTATATGGACATTAAGTATTAGATAAAAAAATTTTGAAATTAAAAATTGTTAAAAATGAGATACGATCGGTAAATAATATTACTAGCTATAGCCAGATCCAGTTATTATGTGCTTAAATACCACATTGTCTTTTTATTTTAAACACCTTTTTTATCTTTCTGTACACCAAGCCAGGGCTTGAATGCACATCCACTTAACCATTCGACAGTGAAGTGAATTAGAGTCAGCCACCTGACCTGCTTGGCTATCTGACCATATGATACAAGTAAAGCATTGTCTAATATAATGAACTAACTGAACAATTGACTTAAGCAACTAACTACTAAATTGCAAAATTTTATGATTAAGTACTGTGAATTTTACAAATGTTCATTAATATAGAGTTATTGGTTTATAGTATGATTGCCTTTTGTTAATTTCTTTCTGTCTTTTAATTGTGAAATAAAGTATGTACTTGTTTTATGTATCATATAATAATTTTATTGTTGTTTTTTTCAGGATTAATGCCAAACTTAACACCAAGTTATAGCCATAAAGATCCCAAAAAAAGATACAGATGGAAAAGATATAATAAGTATTTTGATGAGAGTACCATTAAAATAAAATGAATGTTATGAATTAAGTTATTCATAAAACAAATAAATTTATATGTTAATGTTACTTTTATTATTGCACCTCAATAGTGAAAATTACAGTTAAAAAAATAAAAATTAAGGTGTATAAATAATACTCTACCACCTGTCCCCCACCACTGCTTTCCACTCTACTCTACTGCTACCACTACGCTACTTTAACTTCACTAATGAAACCAGTATTGAGGGAGTATTCTCTTTTTTTAATAAGGGTGTAAAACTCTAAAAAGATGTGTGTTGGATTCAGAGTAAAAGGATACGCCTGAATGCATTTCCCCTCTTGAAAGTCGTGCCCTCGGGTGCATCCATGATGCTCTGCCTACCAACTAAAACCACCGTCAGTTACACACGTGCGGTTAGTCTTGTTTACGCCACCCTAACATGTATGCGCGGCTTCCTTCTCATCTGTTTTTCCCTTAAGCCCTATTTGGTGATTTTCTTGACAGAAACAGACGGAACATCATAACTTGTTCAAGGGCTGTATTTGCCCTATTCATTTTGGGCCCATTCTCAAAGTGCCTCACTAGTATGACCAGGTCGTCTGTGTAAACAAATGGCTGTATTCCCTCTCCTAGGTTAATCTCCAATATGTCAATAAAGAGAACATTTTAGAGCAACGGACCTAGCACCGAGCCCTGTGGCACTCCCGCAAATGTCTTCATTATGTCATCTTTAGTTATATTAATGATCCTATCTGTAAAATAATCCCTCACCAAATTCTGCAGGTATGGGGCTATTTCCATTTCTTCTAATAGTCTTATGATTTTCCTCCAGCTCGCGTTGAATGCGTTCTTGATATCTAGGAAGAGTGCCACTATGCACCCACCATTGCATGCTTCTTTTTCCTTTGCTAACCTGTTTATTGCAGATCTGCCTTTTTTGAGCCCATACTGGCGTCCGACAGGCCTCTCTTTTCTTCTTCGAGCCTTAACTTTATGAGGATTTCGAATAGCTTGCCTAGTGTATTTAGCAAGCATATTGGCCTAAAAACACCCGGTTCTTCCATTTCTTTCCTTTCCTGCTTGCATTATCCCTTCCATTGTGAAGCCGTTTGTTGGTGCCTCCGTAATTATTATTTGGAAGGTTTCCTCCGCTATTTGCGGAAACGGTGCTTCCGCTTATTTCTCTGGTTAATTCTTTCTTTAAGGCTTTTAGTCTTTCAGCCTCCTCTTCTACTAGATTTTTTCTTTTTAATTCGTTATAATTTCTTCTTAAAACTTATGTGTTCAGAAGAAGTGTTGAGATAGTCTAGCCTAGAAAAATTCGTCTCGTTTAAGAATTTAACGTGTTTGTGTAAAAGTGAAGTAAGTGGTCTGAAACAGAAATTAATAAAGCAGTAGATTTTTACGTTGAATATGAATGGCTATGGAATATATATATCAAGCATTTAAAGAATAAGTACCTATTGCTGAATTAAAACAATAAGTTTATTTTGATTTTACGATTTCCACTTCTAAAATCCTTATCAAAATATAAAACATTTAAAAAAAGTTTTACTTTTTACATGTCTTTACATGCAGCTTATTAACAAAATAAAACTAGATCCATTAAAACAAACATTTAAACATATTTTTGAATTGTTTAGTCATACAGTTATAGATTAGTATTTACAAATCGAAAGCTTTTAAACGAAATTGATGAATGTATACTCCCGTTATTCACTATTATTCAGCTATTATTTTAATAGGGCCCTATTATAGGAATTTTTGTGTTGTATATTCCCAGCTTACATAATAAATATTATATTCTTTGATTATTATATTCCCGATATCCCGATAACGATTCTGTCAAAATTTTCTCAAGCTGAGTGAACCGACTATAGAAGACCGTTTTTCAATTTAGTGAGGTTAAAAGTATATCATCTCACCTCTCCCCCAACATGAATCAAAACAGTATTTTTGAATTTAGAAAATTATATAATAATTTTAGTAAAATTAAGAGAGGATATGCGAAACTAATTGATTTATACTTTGAAAAGCATCCTGAGTTGTCAAATATAAAACAATACATTCCAGAAAAATATTTATCCATTTCCTCCAAAGTAGCCAATGAACACCTTTACTTAATATGTGCTAATACTGCAAAGATTATTGCAGATAATGTTATTCCTTTTGTAAAAGAAGATCAAATTGTAGCTGAAAGTAATGTTGGCCTAGGTCTGATAACAACGGAGTTGTTAGAAAAGGGAGTTAAGAGAGTTAGGATGTATGAAACATGCCCTGAATTTAGGGTAGACCTGAAAGTAAGATTTCCTTAACATTTACTTCATTAATGCTTAAAATATAATTCCGTTTTGGATATTATAATAATGAATGCATTTATAAGTTATATGCAATATTCTACTAAGTATTATCATTTGTGTTAAAAAGTTATTTTGAGTGAACCCTATTTTTTTATTGAAGAAACATTACTTCTAAAAGCTAAAGTACTATTACATGAATCAGTGTCTGTGGATACATTTTTATATAATAAGATTTCATTTGTTTTTTAGAGTTTTGATTCTGCATTTCCTGGAAGAGTGGAGTTGTTTACTAAGAATTTATTTCATTTAGGAAGGTTTTCTTTTTTGGATAAGCAAGATGGTATCAATAGAGTGGATATTCTACTTAAAGGCGTACCAAAGAAAGCTTGGACAGATGGTAAATATTTTATTAAATGTTTTTGCTACAGAAAAAAATTTAAATTCAATTCATCTTATTGCATTACATTGCATCAGTTTCATAGCAAATACTGCATAGCTCTTATAAACTCTTCAGGTTTACTGTTTTTCCACAGTATTGATATATTACTTCAAACATTTTAATATTAAATATTCTAGCATTAAAAAACAATTTTAGAAGTATTAATAATAGTAGCTCACATATATTTGGCTAATGATTAAATATACAGTTAAGATCTCATTATGTGTTTTGTATAATTCTTTATTTTCTCCTTCAAGTCTGATACCTGTTTCTTAATAAATTTGTTAGTTATTTTGTATAAGTATTTCATCTCCTTTTTCATTTCTATAAATGTAAGCTACTAATCCTCTAAGCTTCTTACTATAAATTTTAAAAATGTTTTCTTTTGATGTTTTGTGCAGATTTTTTAATTTCCCTATCTTTGTCCCAATATTGTTTTACCTTTCATTATCATTTCCTTTGATTATAATATCAATTTTTATTTTTGGTCTTTATCATTTTTTTTTTCAAGTGGTTTGCCCATTGATATAATATAATAAGGATGGAACCTGTTGATAAAAACTTACAGCTAAATTAGTTAGTAACAACTGCTGATTTTGTTTCCAGAATGTCAGTGGTGAATGAAAAAAATTCTTTTGGCACATACATACAATAATTATTTATTTTCGTTGTTATTTACATCTGAATAAACAATATAATGATAAGTAACATTGTAAAATTAAAAAAATATTTTTATGACATGAAAACATATATATTTTATAGGCACATAGGTGCGTACGTATTAATTTACCAAAAAGAATACATTAAATTATTGCCATTGTAGCTAGTAGTGTGACATCAGTACCAACGTCTATCATCAGCTACATGTAAAAATATCAATAGGCTCAATCCTTAATATATTATAACAGTGGGTTTGTCTGTTATCCATGGTTTAGGTTGTTTATCTTATAACCAAATTTCTAAGCTTATTAACAGTTTGAAAACCAAATAATGTAAAAAGGACTATTAAAAACAAATCCAGATAATTTATTACATTAAATTTGTATGTTTTTAGATCCATCTATGACTGTGGTGGGAACAATGCCAAATTTAAATTTTTTGAAGTATTTAATTAAATCTATAGCCCTACAAACAGGTCCTTCAGTGCATGGAAGAATGCAAATATTTGGCATTATAAGAGAATTTGATTATAAAGTAAGTACTTAAGTAGCTTAAATTGATTTTCTAAATATTGATACAATTATTCTAAAATTTAATTTAAATCAGTTAAAAATGTCTAATATTTGTATTGTAAAGTTTATTAAAATTATTACGAACTATGTACCTAATTTTTGTACAGTAAAGGTTGTTGCTGCTTATAATATCTTTACTAAATTCTCTACAATGCTAATATCTCTCATCATTTTGGCTTTACAACGCTGCATGGGTCCTAGCCTCCTCAAGAATTTCTCTCCAGTCCTCCCTATCCATCGCCTTTCTCTGCCAAGCATGTATTCCCATATTTCTCATGTCTTCACTGATGTTATCAAAGAACCTTGTTCTGGGTATTACTCTTATTCTCTTTCCAATGGGTCTATCAAGGAGAGTTTTTTTTTTCAATTTTTATTTATAAGTAAGTAAGAGCTAATATCTCTCATTTACTTATAAATGAGTGTAGACTCTTAAAAGCACCTTGTTTAATATTGTAGTAAGTATTAAAAAAGATACTACTATTTTTTTTATAGAACTGTATTTTTAAATACAGTCCTTGCTGTGTTGAACTAGTTTCTCATTCATGTAATAGTATGTTAACCTTTTTTGGTTTGTTCATACCCATAAGTTCCCTTATTTTTTCTTATCGGGATTAAAATTATCATTTGTTATTACTAATTGCTCTAACTGTTCACACTTTTATGGTACTATTTTCCCTTCACCTTTATCTTATTTCAATGTGTACAGTGTGCTCTGCTTTTTTCCATGACTTACTTCTTTTACATTTCATGTCAATGCCATATTTTGGTTATCAGTTGATAAATATTTGTAGATCTTAACAGCAACTCCTCAGGACAATTTAAGAATTTACCAAGTCGCATCAATATTATATCAACTAATATTAGACGTTGAGAAATTGGAAACATTTTCTAGAAGAATATTTTTGCCTTGGGAAAGATGTCGTGGAAACAAAAAATTAAAGGTAAGTTAGTACTTTAGAGAACACAGCTTGCTTGCTTTGGGGGGCATATTATGTTTTGATATATATATATATATATATATATATATATATATATATATATATATATATATATATATATATCATCATCATCATCATCATCATCATCACTGGCTCGACAAAGTATCTCAGTTTCAGTCTTCCTCTTGTTCTTTTTCCTACTGGCATCTGTTTGAATATTTTGTTTGGTATTTCGCCTTCTTCCATTCTTTCTACATGTCCTATCCAACGCAGCCGTCCTATTTTGATGAATGTTATAATATCCGGATCCTGGTATATTTTGTATAGTTCAGAGTTGTATCGTCTTCGCCATATTCCGTTTTCTTTTGTGCCCTTGCAATGTGTCGCAAGATTTTTCTTTCGAACGTGGCTAACAACGTTTCCTCTCTTTTAGTAAGTGTCCAGGTTTCTGAGCCATATGTGAGTACCGGTCTTATTAGGGTTTTATATATTTGGCATTTTGTCTTTCTTGCGACGTTATCTGATCTTAGGTGTCTAATTAAGCCATGGTAACATTTATTTGCAATAAATATTCGCCTCTTCACTTCCTCCGTAACGTTATTATCAGACGTGACTAGGGATCCCAAGTATATAAAGTTTTTTACCTCCTCTATGTTGTATTCTCCTATTGTTATATTTTGTGGCTGCCTTATTTCTGCGTTTTTTCTTACCTGCATATATTTTGTTTTGGTCTGATTGATTTTAAGACCACTATTTTGTGCAGCTCGTTCTATTTGGTTGTATGCCTCTATCATTTCTCTTCTTGATCTTGCGATTATGTTAACATCATCTGCAAATGCTAGTATTTGCACGCTTTTATTAATGATTGTTCCTCGTGTATTGACTGTTGTGTCCCTCAGTATTTTCTCGAGCACGATGTTGAACAAGATAGAGCGTCTCCCTGGCGTAGTCCCTTTTTCACATCTATTGTTTCCGTTAATTCATTTTGTATCCGGATTCTACTTTCTACTTTTAGAGATTCTTTCATCAGTTCTATTAGTTGTGTTGGTATATTAAATTCTTTCATTGCTTTTATTAAGAATTCTCGGTTTATATTGTCATATGCGCTTTCAAAGTCTATGAAGAGATGATGGGTGTCGATGTTATATTCACTTGTTTTTTCGAGGATCTATCGAGGATATATATATATATATATATATATATATATATATATATATATATATATATATATATATATATATATATATATATAGGATATTAAATAACCATATAACAATTTATAATATATTTTAGAATGAAGATATGGTACTGGTAAGAATGAATTTTAAGAAAGATCTGCCTGTTCCAATGGATAAAATTTTATATTTGTTCTTTTTCTTAAAGCAATTTTATGGTACTGGAAATAACAGAGTAATACCGACTGTTGAGTAAGTTGTGACGATAATATATTTTATCGTCTAGAGTACGCCTATGTGTTAAACAAAACATGTTTTTGTTCTGTCTCGAATAGTATAAAAGTCGAAACTGAAAGACAGCTAACCATTCTCGACGCGTTGAGTTGAGAATATCTGACCTTGGGGACAGGTGCGTTGAACGTGTCCCAAATCCTTCCGAACCCAGTCGATCTGGCGCGTTGAGCGAGATTGACAATCCTTCCTCTGACTGCGTCAATCTGGTGCGTTGAACGATATTGGCGTATTCTTTCTATCTGGTGTGTTGAACTAGATAGACATCCTTATCCCTGTCGAAGTACTCGTACTGCGTTGAGGTACGAGTACGACTTCAATTCCTCTATCGCCGTATTTTGGTATCGTCACACCCATCTATCGAAATAAATAAACAGTACGTCTTTGTATTCGAATATTGTATTTAGTAGGTACTTTAGTAGGTACGGTTTGGGAACTCGAGAGGATCTATTCTCGCTCAACGTACTTACACAGAGAGCCCGGGACTTAAACGTGGAAATATAAGCATACTTAATAGACTATCGTAAAGCTTTTGACTGCGGAAACAGTGGAACCTAGTAGAAATACAACGGATGTAGATGAGAGTGACTTAAGAATGATTACGGAACTCTACTGGAATCAAAATCACCGGTGAAACAACAACGATAAAGTAGTTATTGCCAACAGTTTGAATTCCAACAACTGATAAACGAAATTTTAGATTGCAGCTAGCATTACGGCCTATATATGAACATAACTAGGACAAAATTAATGATTTTCTCGAAAATGCAAACACAAGTACCCTCCAAATACACAACAGTATCATTGAACAAGTGACATCCTTTAGATACCTGGGTGTTCTATTGAAAAGCAGTTCCAATCCGACGAAAGAAATTGTGTCAAGATTTGAAGTGACTAGAAAGATATAGAACTTCTTAATCAGACATGCCCTTAACCTAAACCTGAGGATCTGCTGTATTTCTACGGCTATGAAAACTGGACCATCAATATGTCGTTAGAGAAATGCATCGACGCTTTCGAAATGTGCCTTTCTAGAAGAATACCAGACATTTCCTGGATGAAAAAAATAGCGATATACTAACTAGCGAAAATAATATACTAGCGATAGCTGTAGCTTTGAATGAAGATGAAAGAAGGAAAAGGCGATGGGCAGTCCACCTAGAATGGGTAAAAAGGAAATCGGAGGGAGAGTTCGGCTATTTTTTTTCCCAATGAACTTCTGTTGTTGCTGTATAGGTATTTCGGATGAGCCATATCATAAATATCTGGGTACTTCCTCACACATTCAAATGTTCGTTATTCATTGTAGAATGTAAAACTATAATATACTATTATATAAACACACCGACAAGCCGGACTGGCCAAAAACAATTAAAATACAATAGTACAACGTAAATAGCACGTTGCGACCACTGACAAGTAGTTTATGTTAGGACGGAGTGGGGCGGGCACGGGACAGGTACGGGAAAGGAATCTTCACCCACATGGCGACTCCAGCCGGTAGACGGCGCCCGTCCTCGTTGCCTCCCTGTCCCGTTGTAGTATAAACTACCCAATGTCTTAAATATCACACTATTCTTCAAGGCGTCCCGGAGGACAGCCGTTTCGTACACGGCTCGTTCTAACATAAATCAGCCTTTATTACAAATGCCGAAGTTCTTAACAGAATTCAGAAGAACAAGGAGCTGATGCCAACGATCAAAAAGCGTAAGTTAATGTATATTGGACACCAACGCGAGGAGATAGATATGAAATACTTCTGTTAATCATTCGAGGCAAAATTCAGGGAGGAGATCAGTAGGTAGAAGACAGAATTCCTGGCTCAAAGATCTACGCCGATGGCTCGGCAAAACATCATCTGAAATCTACAGAGCCACTTTACTGTAAATTTACAAACAATTCTTATACAGAGCGCGTCTAATTCTTTCCGTCAATTATTTTCTGAACAATAAAATTGAACTAAGATATGTACTTGTTCATTGTTTTTATAATGTTCAACTATGAACAGTTGCCATTTTGAAACTGCGAAAAAGAAAAAAAAACTGTAGACGGTATAGTAGATTAGCGCGGAGCTTCATACTATGTATTCTGTATTTTTAAAATTCAAATATTTTTAAAATTGAATACTAACTATATCTGTTAATGCATTAACAAAGCATACGTTGTTTACTTCTGACAGACCTGTCAAATTCAGACGAAATATTAAATTAATAATAAAATAAGATGTTTAAAAATAATAATTATATTTATATGAAATTATTTTAAAATGCGAAGTGTCATAAAAATTTAAACAGATGATTCAATATTGTTATTAATTGGATGACATTTGTGACTTTTAATTTTTTACTTCATATTTAATGTTTGTATTTTACTTTACTTTTATTAGAATAAATATATGATGAGTAGAAATGCATTGATCGAGAGTAGTGAATCGATGTGAAGAACCGTTATTTTGTGACGCCTTCTCGTATCGCTAGTTCCGTGACGCTCGCCTCAGCATTTTCCATCCATCCAATGGCACTACAACCAAAGAAACTGAAAGAAAACTTAGATGTTTTGTGAGGAAAATCCTCAGAAGAATCTTTGGGCCTTATCACGACATTAATAGCAACCAATACCGAATGAGAACAAATGCTGAGGTCAAGCAGATGTATAGAGCGAGCGATATAGTTCAAGAAATTAAATCACAACGTCTTAGATGGGCTGGCCATGTCCATAGACTCCCTAATAACCGCCTTGCCAAATTAATATGGGAGGAAGCCCCAACAGGAAGAAGACCCTTAGGACGTCCACGAATGCGATGGAGAGACAATATATGGTCAGATCTAAGAACAATGGGGCTGCCCACTGACCTAACTATTATGGACGACCGTTCAAGATGGAAGCAAGTTGTGCAGTCAGCCAAAACCCACCCCGGTTTGTAGTGCTACGAGAAGAAGAAGAATGGCACTACAGCCCAAATCGGGCCTTGGCCCCCTTCAACAGGCTTCTCCAATCATTTCGATTTACCGCTGTTCTTTTCCATGAACGCGTTCCCAGGCAGTTCCTGGCATCCTCATCGACTTCGTCTTCCCATCTCTTTTTAGATCTTTCAACAGGTCGTTTTCCCTGTATTCTTGCATTTAGTAATTTTCTGGGGATTCTATTCTCATGCATGCGGACCACGTGTCCTGCCCACCGTAATCTCTGCAGTTTAGTGTTTTGTGCTAGAGTTGGTTCGCTATATTGCTCGTATATTTCTCTATTATACCTAATTCCCCAGTTGTTGTTTTCACTTATTGGGCTCAGTATCCTACGTAATATTTTTCTTTCAGCATTTTACTATACATAAAAAAGAAATATAACGCCAGTATAGAAGCTTCGCTTCAATAATGTATGATTTGCCATATGATCCCGTTTAAAATTATTTTATAAGAATGTAAAATAATTACATAACAATAATGTATCTAAAATAATGTAAAAATAATAAACAGGTACTTTAAATTTAGTAATTTAAATTTGATGGTTCAGAAAATAGTTGTTGGGAGATACCTTAGAAGTGAACTCTACATAAATTTCATAATTTGTACGTTTTAGAAAATGGGTTCCTAACAGTGGATTGAACGTTATACTTCCTAAATTGAAACATAATGAATATTATAAAGATATTAGTATTTTCACAAGATTTAGGGACTTAACTCCACTACAAATATTAGCAGTATTTAAGTAAGTAATATGATTTTGTTTTTTGTCTATCTCTAATTAGGCACGTAGTATCTGTATCAAATATGTCATAAACATTACATATATACAGCTCAACATGCCCTAGAGGGCCATGACTTGGAATTTTTCTACTGTTTTCCTCCATTTTCTTTTGCTCCTGAGTCCTTTGCCCACCTTCCATCTGTCATTCTCGCAAGATGGCTTAACCATCTAAGTCTCTTTGATTTGACGATCTGGCTAATTTCTGGTTTCCCATACAGCTCTCCGATCTCTGCATTTGTTCGTCTTCTCCAAATATCTTCAGTCTTTTACTCCTTCGAATATCTTTCATAAAACTCTCTGTTCCCAGATGTTCAGCATATTTTCTTGATTTTTGTTCATAACTCATGTTTCGCTTCCGTACAGGACCGTGGTTTGGATCACTGTTCGGCATAGTCTCAATTTTGCCTCTTTGGAGATGTTTTCTTTGCGCTAAGTAGTTTGTCACCTTTTTAAAGCAATACTATTTACTCTCATTGTTTGTGGTAGTCTTCAGATATGTGTCTTCATATGTGGCCTGCCCCATTTCCATATACTTTGTTTTTGCTCATTAATAATCAATCCATACAATCCCCAGCAGTTCCCCTTTAGTTCTTGCCATTAACACTTTATCGTCGGCAAAGGCCAGGATCTGGCTTCTGTTGTCATAAATCATACCTTTCGTTCGTATTACACTCTCTCTCATTATTCCTCCAGCAAGAAATTAAAGAGTATTGTGGACAGCGGATCTCCTGCTTTAGTCCCCTTCTTACTTCAAATTTTCCTGTTAGGCTTCCTTCTATCTTTACTCTATTGTATGTCTTCATTAAGGTCATTTTTACTAGTCTGATCATCACGGAATTCCAAGTACTCTTAGGGCATGGTACAGACCCCCTTTTATCACAGAATCGTAAGCTTGTTTGAAATCTATAAAGAGGAGGTTTAGCTTTAACTGTTGCTCGTAAGTACTGCTCTGAATCATTTTTAACACATATATTTGATCTATGGTGGATCTGCCCTGGTATTCAGGTCATACGTAAGAAGTACCTTTCCAGTCTACTTCTTATGACTCTGCCGAGTACTTTATATGTTATATTCAGAAAAGTAATACCCCTGTAGTTTTCGTACACTGCTTTATTTCCCTTCTTATGCATTATTCATTACAGCTGGGTGCCAGTTTGCCACATCGATTTTCGTGGCATCCTTTCATCCGTATGTCCCTACCTTGGTCTACTTCCTTCGGGTTTCGCTAATAGGGTACGTCTTACAGGATGGCTTTATTTGCTCTGGCCAGATGTCCTGCCCACTGAGAGGTTTCATTTATTGGGCTTAGTATTTTTCTCTCAAATATAGTCTATTTTCACCTGTATTAGTATTAACTAATTACACCTTTTGTTAGATTAAAGTGTGTTACTTAAAATTATAGTCAAGCTTAGTCTGTTACATTTCCGTGGTTTTTAATTATACAAACAAGTGCACATAACTTCAGAGGACAATGACATTAATGAAGTGACTCTCACTTCATTAATGTCAGTGTCCAGTTTTACGTTTTGAATCTTGATAAAGGCAAGGGTTTCCTGCCGAAACGTTGATTTCTATGGAAAATAAAATCTAGTTCCACATGTAATATAATTTATTGAACCTAAACCCAAGAAAAACTAATTTTATATTAAATATAGTACAGTTCAAGAAACTCAAAACTATTATATATATATATATATATATATATATATATATATATATATATATATATATATATATATATATAGATTTCCCCAATATTTAAGAGTTTACTATTTAACTAATCTGCAAAGATTAAATTTCTTTTCTATATATATATATATATATATATATATATATATATATATATATATATATATATATATATATAAAAAGGGGGGTTGAGGTTAATTGGGTATACAGCTGATCAAAAGCCAAGTGTACTCTGTTTAACAATTCATTATATTTCGCCAATTTTCATTGGCATCATCAGATGAGAGCTACAATTATTTAAAACATGGTAAAATACAATTTAATAATAGTTTGTTGTTTATATACTTACTTAATTGAGGTTAATGGCAGTGCGATTTATTTTAATACCATCAAGTAAAAATTTTTTTGTTGGAATAATGTTGATTGTAGTTGATGTTGATTACAAATTAAAATATAGGAAACAAATACAATTTAAATTAAAAATAAAACAGACACAACGTTTAGTTCGGTAAATGTCATTAAGGTTAAGTACTAGAATATCAAATATCGAATGTTATTCTAGTACTTAACCTTAATGACATTTACCGAACTAAACGTTGTGTCTGTTTTATTTTTAATTTACATTGTATTTGTTTCCTATATTTTAATTTGTAATCAACATCAACTACAATCAACATTATTCCAAAAAAAAAATTTTTACTTGATGGTATTAAAATAAATCGCACTGCCATTAACCTCAATTAAGTAAGTATATAAACAACAAACTATGATTAAATTGTATTTTACCATGTTTTAAATAATTGTAGCTCTCATCTGACGATGCCAATGAAAATTGGCGAAATATAATGAATTGTTAAACAGAGTACACTTGGCTTTTAATCAGCTGTATACCCAACTAACCTCAACCCCCCTTTTTCATCTACCAGTTCAGCTGTTATTTTAGAGGATATATATATATATATATATATATATATATATATATATATATATATATATATATATATATATTGGTTAAATATTGGTTAAAAATAGTTTACTATTTAACTTTTCTGCAAAGATTAAATTTCTTTTCTTTATATATATATATATATATATATATATATATATATATATATATATATATATATATATATATATATATATATATATATTAACAAATATGTTGTTTTTAGGGAAGTCATCAATATTCCTTCTTTTGAAGGTAGTCCTTTTACAGCAATGGTTGAGAACGAACTGATAAAGAGTGAAACTGTAGAGACTAGTTTAGCTGATGTTGCATTAGAGAAACAAATAGCTGGAGAGGTAGAGAAATTAAATCTGCAAGATGAATTTGATTGAACAAATTTTGGAAGAAAATTGATAAATGACGTTTCCAAACATGAAATGTTAGGTATAAAGGGACGTGTGACCAAAACAGAGTGATTCTGTATCAGACACAAATTTTGAGAATATTTTTAAATAAAAAGATAATTTTTATTTTTTTTTTCAATACACATGTATATTTCAGATTTCATTAAATATATATTTACATATATTAAAAGTTTGTTTAAATTGTATCGATATCTAAAGATGTTCTACGTGGTGGGTATGAACGAGGAAGTTCCTGCTCAGTTGCAAAATTTTATTTGGAAATATGACTGCATCAAGAAATAGTGTTATATTAGATTATTCATTGCTAATAAAATAAACAGTTCCCAGATATATAGATTCGGAAAAAAATTAAGGTAAGTACAGTATCTTGTGACAATGTGGAGCTTTCTGTACGTAGAGAGAGAAAGTATTCGACCAGAAGAGGAATGAATTTGCCCGAACATTAAAGCTTGATAATCAATCGCTAGATATTGAAATTTTTGCAATGTTGTCAATATGTGGATGATCACACTAATATTGGGTATTTTTAGTATGGTATCGGAAAGAAATGAGTTTCAAATAATTCACACAACGATTTAATGACTAAAAGGATAAGGGAATGATTTTGGGTTAGATATGATATACAGTGTGTCCCAAAAAATTTTAAACAAATGGCGAACAAGTTATTTCACTATTCTCTATCTCTTCTTATCACTATTCTTGATAAAAGGCTCTGCATCACGTGTAGATCCATAATCAGGACAAAAATTTTTGTATAGAAAAGAATGAAAAAACTAATGATAATTAAAATATAATATTTACCAATCATAGATAATTATGATGTTATTACAATACAATTAAGAGACTTTAATGATTCATTATTATATAGATGCCTTAGATGAAGAAAACTAATCCTTGTTAAATATATTTTTTTGGGAAAACCCTTTATCCGTTTAAATTAACAAACTTATGACTGATTCAAGGATTAAACGTAATTCCTATTGTTAAATGAGATTTATTGACATGGGATTAGAAAAAGGGTTGTCTAAATTTCATTGTTATCAAGGTTCCACATATTCTGCTCTTCTTTCATTACATGATCGATACATTTTATCCACAAATGTGAGGTCACATTGCTGACGGCACTATTAAGCAGACTTTTTAGAGCATTAAATTTGAAAGTAGCATTGTTCTTTGCTACTTTATTATTTGAGTCCACATAAGTTTTATCGGGTTTAATCACAATGGTATGGCGGCAATCGAACTACAATTACGTCTCTTTCTCACGCTTTTTCATCTACTACATATTCAATATATTTATCTTTATGTGTATCTAAGTTTAGTAACTCGATTTTTAAAATTGTTTCATTGAATTTAATATATTCTTTAGTAAGCCAATCCGCAATCTCGGCTTTTCTTCATTTAGTGGTTGGTAATTGTTCTACACGCCGGCAGTGATTATCCATAACAACATATCCGGTTCCATTTTTAACAGAATATCTGAAAACTATTTTTCATAATGATCTGCATATATTTCCTCATGGTAATCTCCAGTATTTTTAGATACAAATGCATTTAAACCTCCTTTAACAAATCCTGAGTCGCTACCAATATAGCTAATAATAGGGGAAACCGGGGGAATTCTGCGCACCTAAGGTAAAATACTTACAAAAAGTTTCCTATGTGCAAACAAACTTCCATAATTTAACTACTGAAACTTGTATCTATTGGGAACGTTATTCCCATAAAAAATAGGATTAAAGTTTAACGGATTTTGAAGAAAAAAATTTACTTTAAAAAACTGTCATTGCGCGGTATTCCCCCAAGTACGGGGTAATTCTGCGCAGAATTAAATAAATCTTTATTCGAAAAAAAAAATTATTGTAATAAAGCAAATATTGTAAACAAAACAGATTTCTTCTAATTAACTGCTGAGTCCCAACATTCTGAATGAGCCCAATTCGAACACATTGCACAACGGTACCAAATTTCTTTGTCTCGTCCGAATTCACCGCCCATCAAATACTCCTCATTTTCTAATGTTAGATCTACATAATCTGATTCATCATCATCACAAAGCTTACTCTCATCATAACTTTTAGACTCAGAATCATCAAAATGTAAGTTTTTAACTCCAGCTTTCTTGCGTACAGGTCGTTTTTTTGCTTTAGTAGCCAGTTTTCCTACGGTTCCTGTCGTTTTTTTGTTGGTTTCATTTTTTTTGGCCTCTTCAGTTTTTTTCTTAATATTTCTCTTTTCTTGTTTTATTTCTAATTTCGTTTTTAGTGGCGTGGAAGTGAAAATTTCTAAGTATTGTTTTGCACGTGATTTGGAACTTTTCTTTATAAATTTGGAAGGAAGAGGAGCTAGCTTTTCAATGGGTATACTAGACTGAGTTTTAATATTTCTTGACGTTCCAGGCTGGGGAGCAGCTTGCTGGTTTGATTTCAATTTGGCATTATAAGATGGAGCATAGTTTCATTACATCTCGATGGTCCCGGTTGGGGTTCGGTATTTCTCGGTGGAGTTCTCTGCAGTTTCGTCACATCTCGACTGATCAAGGGCCCTGTCATCATTGGTAACGTCGGTTTCTAAGTCCATTACAACGTGCATATCTGAAACTTCAGTGTGATCTATTAAGCTGAAATCATCTTCAGAGAATTTATTAGGATCTATGGGCCATATTACAGCAGCACGGAACCCGGATATTTTTTTGTCCATCGTGGCAACTCTCAGGTACGCTCTGTTAAAAATGGAAGCAAGTTCAAAATGTGTGATCATTTCATCAGTATGAGTTCTCAGATACAAGTCGCACTCACGATTGAAAGCATTCTTTAGGGGCCCAAAAAAAGTTAGGTCAAGAGGTTGAAGCCTGTGTGAGGTATGAGGGGGAAGTGAAACCATAACAATTTCGTGTGACCTGCAGTAAGTATAAATCTCCAAAGGAAAGTGACTCCCATGGTTATCCAATATGAGAAGCACTGGATGTTCTTTCGAGGTCTTTATATGCTGACAAAAATGTTTTATCCAGTCGAAAAATAGCTCTTCATTTATCCGACCATTTTTTGAATATCTGTAGTTTGCTCCAATTGGACCTCCTCTCATTAATTGTGGATTCACACGTATTCGAGGGAATGTGAACATAGGAGGGACAAACTGTCCTGAAACATTTATAGCGCATACTATGGTAACATTTTTCCCTCTTTCCCAAGATATTACGGATCCTACTTGCTTTTGACCTTTGGTGCCAAAATTTTTGATGGTTTCTGGACCGTAGAAATGCCCGTTTCATCTACATTAAAAATTCGACTCTCAGGAAATTTGAACTTTTCCATAACTGTGAGCAGATTGTTAAAAAATCGTTCACCCTCCATCTTCATTGAATGCAGAAATGCGGTTTTGACTGGTACCTTCGGGCTTTCTAACACTAATGTCTGGATGATGCTTTAAAAAAGAGTTCTAACCAATCTTCACCAGCGATCTATCTTTATCGAGTCGAAACGGTGTTTTATTTTATTCTCTTCAGCAAACTGGTATGCTAAACGCCTTACTTCTGATCCTGTGACTCCAAAAAACATATTCGCTAACTTTTTAACATGGTTGACTATGGTGGATTCCTGGTCATCATTAAAAATTGGTTTCCTGCCAAGTTTTATTTTTTTATGGCTATTGGACTTTAGTTTGTCACGTAGAGTGGATTCTGAAATATTGAATAATCGACCTACTTCTCGTATTTTTTGCTCAGATCGTATAGTAGTGATCGCAGCTTTTAGTTCATCTTCTGTACATTTTGATTTTTCAGTTTTCCGAACGTAAGCACGGCGCATTTTGGAATCTAAACTGCAATAAAAACACTATATCAGCAAAAATTCTTGCACGGGGTAATACCGCGCAGAACGAAATTACCCCGACACAGCTGCGCGGTATTCCCCCTAAGTGAGTAACCTAACTTAACTTATCACTGTTCGTTAATGACTAAATACAATGCATTATTTTTGTACGTGAAATTATCTATACCAATAAAGCAAAATAATCACTGTTTAGTTTTAATGAAAATTAATATCAAAAGCACTTACCGCTTGTTAAAGATTAGTCGAAAATTACATCAAAGTCTTGAAAAACAAACAATCTGTGACCTTGTCTAAACCAATACTACGAATGCAGTCATATTACAAACATGTGGTCGGCTAGCAAATACGAGACGGCGTACTGTGTTGAATGTTGCAATACTAACGCCGTGTTGCCAAGATACTGATGCGCGATATTCCCCCAGTTTCCCCTAAGGCGTTTTCCCATTCCAGATGGGGCTTTTAAACCTGTCGACAAACCATCTATGAAAGCTTATCGTTTATTTTTCATATTTACTTAAACCCTGCCAAATTTTTGTCACACTATGTCCTTCATTTAACTATGTTTCATCTGTATGTTTTTTTCTATCTCTTCGAAATTCTGCTATTTGTTTCAGATACTTTGTGCGCCATAAAATGATTTCTTCTTTTTCAATAAGGGTACTACTCCTCTTTAAATACCCAAAGTTCATTTCACGTAAAGTACGTAACAAAACACGTCTTGATATTTTTGGAATATTTTCATTAGATTGATGAGAAGTAATTTTTTTTATAGTTGGTATTTCCTTTTTGAAATAAAATTCACGTACTGCATGACGAATGGCCCGTTTGATTATATCATCCAATTTTTGCTTCCTCTTGTCTCAACATTCAAAGTAGTATTATCGTCTGTTTTAATTACTCTGTACACATTAGCTTCGGAAACTTTTGTCAAAATACTACATAATGTAACTACATCGTTTACATTAATATTTTGTTCTCTGGTCTGAAGTCCTTGAAACACATTTCCAATCATAGTTTTTTCATCGGGTGTTAAATTGTGACGTTTCTTTTTGATATATGTTCACTATTACTACTGTCAGTCATATTTATTATTTGTCACCAAATTGAATTAAACTAAATTACTTACAATTAACACAAAGTAAACAAAAACTCCTTTCACTAGTAATACTACAAACAATTCTTTTTTCTGCTTTATGAAACCCCTGTCAACACGCTATACACCCCTATACACGCTGACAACGATACATTTTCCCTAGAACCCAAATCTTTGCCAAAACATTTGAACAGTTTAAAACTAGACCAGTAAAATTATTGAAATTTATTTCATATAAAGATGTCTTCTATCTGAACGTATATTCTTTGAACAGTCAGTCAATGTTACTGGCCTATGAAAAATCATTAAAACATGAGGCACTTGCCACAATTGTGGTACTTTACTGCGCTCACTGCGAGGAAGATCTGCATCGCGATCGATGGTCATAGGAAATAAAGAATAAGACTGCTTATTCACTCTCGAAAGTAAAACAACATACACAAGGAAAATATTAATGGACAGCAATAGGACAGAAAAGGAACAAGTCACAAAATAAATCAAAATGCATCTGAAAATGAAATAAAATATATTTGAGATAAAAACTAAAGATAATACATTTATGTTTCACCTTGTAGACAATAAATATACTTTCATATATTAATAATACAAAATATTTTTGTTTTAAAAAACGATTGCGTTACAAATGTATTATATGTAAAAATGAAAATATGTATATATTTACAATGCACATTTATATCTACAAGGCCCAAAAATTGTTCATCCAGTAGAACATGCTATTTCACAATGAGGCAAACTAGTTTTTAAAGTTTGTACAGTATCCTCTAATGATTTAACAGAAGTAAGGTCACATATATTTAATTTGGCCAATTTTCTTAAAACCCCTAAACTCAAAATTCCTTTATCTGTTACATTTGGACAACAACTAACTTGTAATTTACATAAAGAATCTTTTAAATAATGCAACTGTTCTAAAGCTTTATCATCAACATAAGCACACTTGTGTAATTTTAACAAATCTATGTGTTTGCAACCATTAAAGTGTTCAAATCCAGAATGCATAATGCTTGTATTTGAAGCATCTACTTCTTTCACACGAAGAAGAGTACCTTCCAGAGGCAACTCATTATAGTCTGTTAAATAACCCTTAAAACTAACAAATTTCACAGAGCCACCATTTCTTAATATCCATTCCGCACATGTACGATCAGGTCCTAACTTTTTTTTACGTTCAATATCTAATGAGTTAAATTGTAAATTAATCCAGTAAAACAATGTTCTATTTTGATGTAAAGTTTTTGATGGTAAACACCCTAAAAATCGAGAAAAAGACAACATGATTATGAGAATGGATTAAACTAGCTGGTCTCATGTAAGTGTTTCTCCTTTTGTCACCTGAAAAAAAAATATACAGTTAAATAAATACAGAATAATACAAAGAAGGTGGTTTGATTTAAACCTAAAGCTACAATTAATACAAGAATTAATATTAAACATAACAGGCTGCCGGGTTGAACCGCGTCGATTATCAATGCGCCGAGCTTTCGATATTCTCTCTGATGTCTTATCCAGGGCTTCCGAGATCTCTGTGTCCCGAACCCCCAGACACCACTACACCGATCACTTATCAATGCATTACTGCTAATGGGAATAGCGTACGGTTCATTTATACTAGATGCCGTCATCTCTTTGGAAGAATCTAAAATAGGATTTATGGACATTTTATTTCTGTTCGCAATTCCGATTCAATTTCAGCTCTAGGTCAACACCATCTTCATACATAGCCGCCCCATCCGCTTCTATAAACCGGGAATTATCCTAGAATTCATAGAAATTAAAAAAAGCCAAATTGTCTCAATAAAAGAGATGATAGCTTCCGGTTACCTTCGACATGGAGACATCTCAATCCTACCGTCAGAAATGTTAGCGCCAACCTCCACCCAAACCATGTCACCATCGACGATATAAATGAAGCGTCCGCTGGTCCCAGTAGCAGTAATGCATTGATTAGTGATCAGTGTAGTAGTGTCTGGGAGCTCGGCAGTGATAATCGACGCGATTAATCCTAGAGCTAAGATTAATACTATTATAAGAATTAATATTAAACTCAACAATCTTCCGGGTTAAACCACGTCGGTTATCATTGCGCCGAGCTTTCTACATCCTCTTTGATGTCTTCTTCAGGGCTTCCGAGATCTCAGTCTCCCGAGCTACTACTACACTGATCAATAACCAATCATATAACCAATAACCAACTTCAGAATAATCATCCACTATATTTTTCAGATAAACCTTTTAAGAACTGCACCGATTTTAGGCGGTTGTGGAAAAAAAAATTACTGGAAAATTTTTTGAGAGTACACTCTTATTTGGTCCTGAAAGAGGGTTAAGTGTCTGTAAAGTGAGTCCCCCCTTTCTAATTTCTCTGTTTTATTTTCTTGATAACTTTAATTCACTGAGTACTGTGTCTTATTGGGACAAACATAACCTCCATTAGCTAGCTAACTGCTTCAGGAAGTGTATTTCTAAGATTTTTTTCATTTCTGTGGTTACAACTATATAGCAATCAAATCAATGTTCCGACTCCAGAAACACCTGTCATACTTCACAAATACCAGAAAGGATTGGTGCTGCACAAGGTAAACTTAAAAAAGAATACCTACTTTTGTTTTGTGATAAATTATTGTATTTGTTTTACTTCTAGTCATTATCAATTATGTTATTAAGAAGTGGAAGTTATCAAGAAATTTAGTACTTAATCCATTGCAAAAAAATAATTTTGGATTAAAAAAATTATGACAGCTATATTGAAATTACTTGCGATACATATTGCCAAACTAGGCAGTTAGGCAATATTTTAAACAGTTTATCTAAAGGTAACTGAACCATTATTTTATTTTACCAAAAAACACACTTGGAAAAATGCATCTACTTTGGCAGCCTTTAAAACAGTTTATCCAATAAGCAATTTAAGCTAGGAATACTCCACAATTTTTTCAAAGACTCTTTCTTGATCCAATTAGTCTGTTTTACAAATGAAGTGGTAATAGGCAAATTCTAATGTCCATATTTATTAAAAAGTAATACTGAAATGTTATAGTTATACCAACAAATAAACAATGCATACATATAAATGAAAATCAAAACCAGTTGTAACTGGTAAAAAGATAATATAATACTCTACTATACAAATCACAAATGAGTTGAGAAATGGGAAAAAATGAGAAACAAAAATGTAGTAGACAAGAGAGGGATAGAAAGAGAAAGAGCTATTTATTGACTGACCTCTTGAAAATTATTAAAATTTTAATTGAACTATTAGAATTTGATTTAAAATCAATTTCTACAATTGTTTATTTGGTTTTGCAGACACATTAATATATATGTGAAGTTATATTTAAATCAAAAGTTTGATTACTAACCCAAAGTTTCAGGTTGGTTCCCTTTTAATAAAATGTTTCTTATACCACTCGTGTGTTTTTCTACTATAGATTACTATACTCTAGTCCTACGCAATTTAATTATTAACTTTGTAAAAAGTAAATGGGTTTTACAAAAAAGTTTTGTAAAATAAAATGGCTCATTATAGTATAGAAACTTAGTGAGTAGGAGTAGAGTATAGAAATTTATAATTCATGCACATTTTACTTACACAAGCTTCCAAATAATCAATTTTTCGCTCGAGTATGGTTAGTTTCTCGTTCAAACCAGCAAGTTTTGAGCGACAGGACAAATCTGAAAAATTTGACAATAGAACACAGACTCTGTGATTTACAAATCGAAACTTACCAAACGAGTTTAAAAAGTCTGTAATTTTCTTGATACTAATAGTAATTATTTCTATGTATTCTCTATTTACCCAATCTTGCTGAATTTGTTTTTGGACTGCCTCTCCCCTATTTGAGGATGCCATTTTTAGAATTGAGTAATTGACACATTGACACTTGACAGATAGAAAATATTTTTATTCTTAGACATTTCACAGTTCGAGAAGATTAATCGATTATAAACTCGATTGTATCGAAATTACCGTCATTATTTTTCCGAAACTGTTACGAATGAATTTTTTTTTAGCAAATATTTCTTTGACATAAAACCTAATTTCTATTGAAAAATTATACTGTTATTTGAAAATGATATTGGCAATTATGTATCATACGTCTTGATAATGGAGATCTGTGTTAAACAGTGGATGTTCGGTAGTTTATTATTTACGAAAGGTTCTGTGGCGAAAGAATATATAGTCCAACAATTTACTGGAGAGGGCGACTCTCACAGGGTGTACAATTCCAAAGCGTCTCGTATAATTATTGTTTTGGCATAAAAAAAAATCGTTTAGCTTGCTTACAAGTTCAAGTTGATTAAGCAAGTCCCAAACTTCATTAGTCCACAATAAAAATCACAAATAAAGCTATTATAAGCGAGATCTTTCAAAATTTTCTAATATTCAGTCAGCTTTAATTTTCAAATTCTTGCCCACTTATTTTTATCATTCAAGTTCGACCTCTAGGTTATCTAATAAAACTCTGAGGGTACAGCAGATCCTGAAGTGGAAGAACTTATTAAGGAACATGTCAAATGTCTCTCCCAATCAAAAGTTTTATCAACGAATACATATAGATGCTTTCTATATTATAACGAATATGGCCTAGCAGGGAACAGAAAGCTTATACAAAGATCTCGTGAACAAGAGCCAAGTGCTAATTGGTTCAGACGAGCGGCTGTGTTAAAGAGTCGTCTTTGACTTTGAGTTTGTATGCAGAGTCGTTTTTGGAAATAAGGTTAATTTTTAAATAAAATTAAAGCGTCAAGAGCTGAGTTTGTCAATTAATTTTTCATAAATTAATATCTATAAAGTGGTCTTAAGTCGTCTTTGCAACTATGCTACTCAACTACAATAACTCTTTATTTGTATCAAATTTAACTATTTATAGTTTTGATATACTTATATTATAAAAATAGTCTTTGTTTTATGAACTGTATAAATAAAATAAGAAAAAAATTGAATACCTACACATATTATTTTAATAAATATATAAATAAATAAATAAATCAAATAAATAAATAGATAAAATAAAATTAAGCTAATAATTGTAAGACAATAAATAATAAATTACTAAATAAGTAATGTATATTTAAGTTTCTTCTTGATAATCATTTCCATCGTCGTCTTCATCACATGCTGCGTAAAGTCGGCTGCAATCTTCTATTGTAGATATAGTTTCGTTTGGTCGGTATGACTTATAAGCATCATCACTAAAAATATATTACATATTTATTGAAATAAAGGACTTCTAATATGTAGTTGATCAGCTTAGAAATTTGGAAATAGGTGAAGGTGTCCTAAAATGACATAGCATGTAAAATTACATGCCGTTACTTATTTCAAAAGTAGGTACTGGCACAATTTTAAAGTGTTAAAATTTTAATGTGTTCTGCTGCAAATTAGTTTTTACTGGAAAATACTATTAGTTTTAAAGTGAAACCAGCGCTAGGAAATAAGTGTAGATAAGTACATCTATACTACAGATGCATATCCCTAATAGCATACGTACGTCCAATGGACGTCCATAGTACGTCCCTCACGGACTTTAAGGACGTCCCTCGAACATCCGCTTTGGTCCCAAGTACGTCCATTTAACGTCCTATATTGGTCCGAATGTCGCTGCGCCGAACGTCCTATGGACGTCCATTTTACGTCCCGAGCGGACGTAACCAAAGCAAGCCCAAGCATCAAAAAAAGTTGCTAATTCACACCATTTGCACTTTTTACTGCTTAAATAGAATTATTTTATTTCTTTTAAGCATTATTAATATTATAGATAATTAAACTGTGCCATTTGTTTAAATAGATAAGACATGACAATTACAATTAATATAATCATCAATCATAATTACTTTGCCCAGCCAGAGTATATACGACCACTTGTTCATCTTTTCAAAGATGATTACAAGATTCATCTTGTTGATAAAAATCATATTTTTACTTATTAGAATTAGCAAACATATATCATCGTGATAACTAGAATAATAAAACAATTGTAACGAATTATCTAGAAATAAAAGATTTTTACAATTTACCTAAAAACAAAAACATGTTTTGGATAATATATTAAACTATACAATTTTTAATTAATCATGATTTAAGCTTTTCGCTTTTAATTACTTTATTTTATTTAATTGCTAAATGTCGGGCATCCAGAAAACGTCCGAGTTCGGACGTCCAGAAAACGTCCGAGTTCGGACGTCCAGGGAACGTCTGAGTACGGACGTCCAGAGGACGTCCATTTAGTCCACCCAAAGTACGTCCCAAGTACGTCCATTTTACGTCCAGGGACGTCCGGACCAAAACTGGACGTATATTGGACGTCCATAGGAAGTCGTGTGTTACTAGGGATACTCGGAATTGTCGTTGAATGTCAGATAAAATATTTCGGTAAGACTAAAGAACCACGCGTTGTTGCTGATAAAACGATATGGTTTATAGAGCTATGGTATTTAATAAGCCTCAAATACAAAATTTTTTAATACGTTGGAAATGACCATGGAAAAAGAGAAAACTGAAGTTCATCGCATTTTTAATAGGACCGAAAGTGGTTTGTCCATAGTACAGAGGCCTCCAAAAATGTTTGCAAAAACTGGAAGAAAGCAAGTTGGATCGTTGACCAACGCCGAAACAGGTAGCATGTAACATGTGCCTGTAGCATGAATAATATTGGTATTTTCGTATCGCCAGCTTTCATTTTCCCTTAGGAAAAATAGAAAAGAGGAAGTTTTATTGGTTCTGGGGACTGGTAAAAAAAAAGAAACATTATTTTATGCTTGCCTGCTCACTGCAACACATCGTATTGAACAGCTTGATGTTTGCTTCTTTGAATGTGCACTATGGTTAAAAACCATATGGAATCATTTTTCAGTTCTGCTTACAGAAAAGCAGCAACAATAAAAAAATGCTACAAGTGGCTTTTCGAAAACCAACATTTACCCACTCAATCCAAGGATTTTCCCAGACGAGTTTTTGAACCAGCTGAGACCACAGATAGAATATTAGATACTAGCAGAACAGAAGAAAATACGTCTAATCTACCAGAAAAATCGGTCAGAAAAGAAATAGAAGAAAGTAGTTTTATGGAAAAAACGGCGCAACGACTCACAATAAAGAAAATCAGACCAGATGTGATCAGAAAGATAACAATACGAATGAAAATATACCTTAAAAAAATTACACTGCACGAAATTTCTCCACTGCCCGTAGCAAGTAAAACTAGAAAAAGAAAGTCTAGACAAACAATCTCCGGAGTTTTAACGTAACAACTACTTATAATTTGAAAGAACTCAAGCAGAAGGAAGTAAAGAAAAGACATGAGAATGTTCATCGATTTAAAGAACATTTTAAGTAAGTCAAATTCCACTGCACAAACAGAAAGTGAAGAAGATCTGTTTGCAGCCAAATATGACGCGGATGATGTGGCTTGTCTTTACTGCAATGATTTATTTAGAAATTCTCGATCCAGGGACTGTTAGATTAGATGCATAAAATGCAATAATTGGGCACATTGTGAATGTACCGGGGTGTCTGCAAAAGAAAAAAAATATTTGTGAGCTTTGCAAAGATTGATTTCTTGTTTTGTTAATTTATCTATCTATATTTTCATGTTTTCATGTTGTTAACATTTTTACCATTTGTTGTGAGCATATATGTTATTTTACACCCCCCATTACTGTGCCCCATTACTGGGGCAATTTAGATGATAGATGTTTGTAAAATTAGATAAATATATAATAATGTAACGTTTTTTAACAAATACTTTGTCACAAGTTTTTTTTATAAAGATGAGATGTTTTCGACTAAGTATATGAATAAAACGTAACATTTTTTTCAGTTAAATATTTGGTATCTGCAAAAAAATGTCTCAAATGAAAAGTATGTCATTTTAGGGCATATTAACGTATTAAGAAAATATGTATAATAAGCAATCTGAAAACAAATAGAAATATTCACAACTGAAAAACAACAATCACGTCAAAGCGATTCTCTGAATATACATACAGTTATGTGTAAATTCTAAGAGATTGGAAAAACCTAAAAACTTACGCAGTTAAGTACCTTCACTACGAGCAGTGATAAAACACGATAACACTTCTTTTCGTGAATCCTAATGTTTCTTGCTTATGCATTTCCTCCAGTTCTCTAGTACGTATGTACTTTTCTTTTTAATTATTGCTTTTTTGCATAGTTTCATTTATTCTTTATATAAATAGCAGTTTAAAACGTCACATTTCGTCTTCCTATTCCGTCTCGATGTTTCCATCTTTCTTCTGTCGTCTCAGGAAAGTTTTTCTCAGTGGCTTTCCCGCGGAACCTCCAGAATGGCATTCCCCGAAACCAAACACAACGACTGGTTTGAACTGCGTTTGGAGGACATGGGTAATACTGAACTAAATGAGATCGGGCGTGGCCGCTGTAAAAACCAACAGAGCAAGATGGGGCTATGAAAATGGCACCTTATGTACGTGCGGCTAACAAAAGGATATGGATCACCTGCTCCAGTGAAATCAATGCCCGTTTCCATGGCATGATGCAAGGCATGATGAACGACCAGTGGAAAGCCAATACAGAGGAAATAAACGGTACCCGATTCTGGGCCGAAAACTTGAAATTATCACGCTTGGACAAGAAAAAGTAAAATAAGTAAGGGGTCAGTTTATCCAACGTAAAAAATCGCCAAAAAAGGTGGTACATAAACACAAAAAAAAAATCTTCAAAAACACAGTTAAATGGATATGACAAGGGTATATTACGGAGACACATTTATGATTTTCATAAAGAACTAAAATATTATATACAAAACACTGGGACCAGTCCTCAAATATGGGACAGAAACATGGACTCTAACACAGAAGGATGAAAGAATTTTGGGAATATAATAAAATCGCAAGCAAAATATTTGGAGCTATAAACAACCAAGGGTAGTGGCACAAAAGATATATCTTCAAATTATAGCAACTATTTAATGACCAGACGTCGTAAAATTCATTAAAACACAGCGACTTAGATGAGGTGGACATATAATAAAAATGCCAGACAAACGATTGCTATAAAGCTAACCATAGGAACACCTGTAGAAAGAAATAGAAGTCGACTTCGAAATTAGGTGGTTAGATGGAATTGAGACCGATTGAGGGATATTAAAACTTAGAAGATGTCAACAGGTCGCTAGAAATTGAACAGAATGCCGATGAATCTTGGAGTAGGCGAGGATCCATAAAGGATTGTCGAGCTAAAGATGATGCAGACGATGATGTAAATTATAAAATAAAAAAAAATATTTATATAAAGTTTATTACTTACACAAACATGTTGAATATATTTCCCAACAGCATACTTTGTTTTGTGTTGAAGTCGGCTTGACAAACGAATTTTCTTTTGCAAGCATCTGTCTTTAAGTCCATTTCTTTAAATACTACTTCGGTTAAATTTGATCTGAAATATATTAGGATACAAGTGCTTCATTATTATTGTATTTTGTATTTTTTTAGAGTAGAAATAAATTTTTTAATATACTCATCTATCAAAAATATATTTTTAGACATATGTCGTCACTTTGCTGTACCATTTTCTAAGTCCCTATATAAAAAAATAAAAGAAAATAGATGGCTGTATTGAACCTGACAACAAAGTCAATCTCGCACAGATCTCGAAAATCCCCCCCCCAAAAAAAAAGATCGCCAAAAAGAAAGCGAAAGTAATTGTAATAAAAGCTAAACTAGAAGATTATCAAAATCTATAAAATGATTTTGATACGAGAGGTGGAGAGCGAAATGAATATATAGAAAGTATCCAAACCTATATAACGTTTTCATTTTTATAGTAATAACCGGCCTTAAAATTTGATTGTTCTGCACCTATACTATTTCGTTGACTGTTTTTATTGCCTCTAACTACGCCGTATTTTCAGATCCCCTATAATTAATTTCATCTGTGTTTGGTCTAGTTAAAAAGTACTTAGTACCTACTTCTGCCTTGTAACCAATTTTATATTAAAAACAGACGCATTTTTTTCTCTAAATATCTATTAAAAATGTTTATATTAACAATTAGTTCTAAGTTCTCTGACAACAAAACAGAAATGAATGGACACACCTAAGGGAGGTTTACATCCGACGATGGATGAAATAGTTGTTGATGATGATGATGATGATTATGTCTGGCTATATTAAGGCATTAGTTTTGGTGTACGGTGGCGGCGGACGTTAAGTAATTAGTTTAGTTTCTTATTCATATCCAGTCCCGACGCTCCCAATAATGAGCAACTAGTTCTTCGTATTGTTCTTGTGTCACGACCGGATTATCACCACCAGAAATTTTTTTTGGGCGTTTCACATAGAGAAAATAAGGCAAACAATTGTAGTCAGATTAGATATAACCTGGACCAATAAAATACTAGTATATGAAACGCATGTCAATAGTTGACGGAAGTAATACTATTTATTAAACCAGGAATTTTACAGAAAACACGCAACACCAAAGGACAGAATAAAGCAACAATGGCCAAAATAACAGACGAGGAAGTCCTTAAGTATAAATGTAAAGCAGCTTGGCCAGATGCTATAAATGGAAGAGTGTTGGCAGCAATACTTCAGAACTTTTAAATCAAAACAAAAAAGAGATTGAACAATGTTCAAACTTCTTTATATAAAATGAGAGAAATTAAAAATAAAATGTAACCAAAACTAATAGGGAAATAAAGACTTCTTGTAACTGATGGTATATTTTATTGAAATATTTAAAATTTATCCCAAAAGATTACAAATCTTCAAAACTTTTTCGGTCAAAAGTGAAAACTACTATCATCGGTGAAACCAAAAAGAAACCTTACTTTAAAATGACACACACATAAGGTAAAATTTTAACTGTTATATTACAAAATATGTAGAAAATACTTACATTTTAAGGTAGTTGAAACTAGCTACCAAAAATTTTTTAAAAACCTTTGGATTACATGATAATAGTAAATTGTAAAATTATAATAGAACTAAATATAACTAATCAAAAATAAGTGGAAGAACATGGGAACCAATCAACGAGAGAATAATTAAAATGCATATAGACATAACGGTAAAGAGACAGTGATACTCGGAGTATATACATTAACAGACGATTCTCCGGGAGTAGAAAAAGAACATTTCACGGCACAACTTCAACATCAAATAGAGCTCATTAAGAAGAACGTGGGGGTAATTATAACAAATGATCTTAACGGCAGAACCGGAAGGAAAGAAAACGATAAAGTAGTGGGGAGATTAGGAGAGGATGAACAAAACGATAACGGAGAACGTCTGATTGAATTATGCGAACTAAACAACCTAAAAATCACCAATGAATTCTTCAGACATAAAACTATTCAATAAATATACATGGACGCAAGAAACACGAAAGCTAAAATCGATAATAGACTACATAATAATCAAACAAGACACCACAATAAGGATCAAAGATGTGCGAGTCAGAAGAGGAGCAGAATGTGGAACGGACCTTAAACTACTGCCAGAAAAAATGGGCATTAATTTGAAACATAACAAGACCCCCTCTACAGAAGAACCGCTGAACACTATAAGAGAAAAACAATAGAATATAGAACTACTCCAAGAACAATCAATAAGAGAACTATACCAACAACGTCTAGACCAAAAATTAATAGAATTTAGATACGGCAACATCGAAGAAATATACGAGTATATAAAGGTGAGTATAAAACAAGCAGCATTCGAAGCCCTTGGAGAAAAAGAACATATAACAAATAAATAGATAGCACTATTATGAAATAAATGAACCAACAAAAAGAATAATTGAAGAAAAAAAGCAACTATACAGAAAATAGCTGACTACACACAACGATGAAGTTTATAAAGAATATAGAGAAAAATATAGAGAAGTGAAAAAACAAATAACACAACAAAAGAATGAAGAATGGGAGAGAACCTGCTTAAATATTGAAACATACATAGGAGGTACAAGAACTTCGGAGTCACGGAAAGTACTGAGAGGATTGAAACAAAACTCAAAAGAAAAAATTAAATTGGGAAGTATACAGGACAAGGAATGGAAGGACTATTACAAGGAACTGTTAACAGAACAAAGATCACAATTCATTGAAAAAGAAAACAGGCGAAGACGAAGTAGATCCCCACAACAAGAAATAGAAATAACAGATAGGGAAATGAGAACGACCATAAAAGCAATAAAAAAAAATAAAGGCACCGGGACCTGGAGGCATCTCACCTAAGCTTATAAAATACGGATCAAAAAAATTACACCGGATGATACAATGGATATTTCAGAAAGATATAAATGGAGAACAGCTTCCAAAGGAATGGACGGAGGCATATATGACATCTATATTTAAGAAAGGAGAAAACGATGCAAAAACTACAGAGGAATAACCGTAATATCATCAATAGGAAGATTAAATCGGAAGATACTGCGAGAAAAGATAGAGCAAACGATAAAAGGCAAAATCGGTGAGGATTAGGCAGGCTTCACGGCAGGAAGATCATGCATAGACCACATCTACACACTGGAACAACTGGTCGAAAAGAAAAAAGCAAAAAATAGAAATATACATTTGGCATTTGTGGACCTGAGAAAGGCGTATGAATCTGTACCAAGGTCATAACTATGGGAGACAATGTACAAATTAGAAATACAGACGGAACTCATAGAAGCTACAAAAGCTCTGTATAAAGAAACTAAAGTGTCCATTAAAATGGGAACAAGAATCATAGGAGACTTCACCAAAACAAAAGGGTTCTTGCAGGTTTGCTCCACATCTCCCACCCTATTCAAAATATACTTAGAGAAAGCCTTGACTACATGGAAAAGAAAATGCGAAGGCATGGGAGTACCGGTACGGAACGAATACCTATACATGTTAAGCTTTGCAGACGATCAAGTAGTGATTGCACAAGACCAAGGCAACCTCAGATACATGATGAAAAAACTGCAAGAAGAATATACCAAGGCTGGCCTAGATATTAACCTCGTGAAAACAGAGTACCTATCTACAAGTGAAGAAGACATAGATCTACACATTCATGACAACGTAACAATCAAAGGAAAGGATGAATTCAAATACTTGGGGTTTATAATCACGAAAAAGGCAACAACAGAGGAAGAAATTACACGAAGATTAGAACAAACACGAACAGCAATCCGACAACTTAACTCAGTATGGTGGGATCTAAATATGAAGACAAAAACACAGATTTATAAATTCGCATTAGTGCGAAGTATTATGACATATGGGGCTAAAAATTGGATCATAAACAAGAAAAACCGCAGTAAGATGGATAGAGATGGATAGGAGAAGTAATGACAAAATAAAGCAAAGAACATCAATAGAAACAGACATACTAACATATATAGAACAAAAAAGACTAAAGTGGTATAGACATGTAAGAAGAACTAGCGACAGCAGATGGATAAAGAGAATAACCGAATGGAGCCCCATAGGAAGGAGGAAAAGAGGACGATTCCTAAAATCGTGGAGGAACGAAGTAGATGACGCCAAAAGAGGCCTAAAGAATGGGACAACAGAGAGAGATGGAAATGGTTGAGCGAGGGAAAGCAGTTAATACTGTAGAATCCCTGAATATATATATATATATATATATATATATATATATATATATATATATATATATATATATATATATATATATGTATAGGTATATAATTATAATGACACAAGGTCATGACTCACAAGGTCCCACAAGGTCAGGACTCACAAGGTCAACTGACTAGATAAGAAAGGAAGTGAAATTTATTAAAATTGACAAGACACAAGTATTGTGTGTAATAAAATTTATTTATGAATTATATAGTTGTATTAACTAAAAGTAATAAAGAGAGTACAAGACCCACATAATATATTGTCGAAGTCATTAATTAACTGGGTACAAAAAAGAGTAATAAACATATTAACAGAACGGGAGAAAGAAGAACGCTGAGGATCGCTCGAGATAAATCACTAGCTGAACATCACAGCGCGAGTACTTTCCAAAAGAAGTTGAGCGAGGAGCTAAGCACGAAGGTGGCAGGTGTATTACAATAGAGGTAATTTTCCTAAAATTAAGAAGTAAAAAAAAAAGAATAATTGTATTGAAATTTCCGGAAATTATGAACATTTTATTGGTGGACTTGGCTTAAATATGTGGCCGAAATAAAAATTTTCTTGTTTTTTTAAATATATTCCATTATTTCAGGGTTTGTTTCTTTTGTTAGTTTTGTTAGTTAAAAATTAAAATACAAATAACAATTTATTAACTAAAATTTTGTAGTAAAATGCTAAATCATACCTCCTAATAGCGTCATAGAAATTTTCGTGTTCTGAGTATCCTCTTCCGTACCCAGTAGGTGAGTTATTGATTGGATAGGTCTTTTCCGAGGGGTAAGATGTTCCTTTAGACGGATAATCGTAAACATAATCAGCGGACGATGGTGGTACTTGTAGATTTTTACTGTATGCATGGTCGTAATGATGAGGGGAAGAATATATTACGTCGTGATGATCTAATAGTCAAAAAATAGATGAATTACTATTTATTATATATCGATGGGTTAATGCATGAATGTAATGCAACGATATATACTAAGATATATACTATACAACGATACAACTATACAACGATATTATACTATATGTACAATATAATATACTAAGGATGGAACATGTTGATAGTGTTACACGTAGCTGATCAACGACGGAACTGACGTGAATTTGACAGGTGATTAATTTGAATATAGTTATCCCCAATATTTTATTGTTAAACAGGTAATAACATTATATGTTAAGTTAATAATTTAATGTACTTTCCGTTTTTCGATTTCGATAGCTTCACGAATGATTCTCGCTTTTAATGAGCGGATGGGAGCGATGGTTTTTGCTTTTTCAAAATCTATTTTGTGGCCTGTCTGAATATGATGTTGGGCTAGGGCTGAAGTGGTATCGGAATGTTTGACTGATAGAGAATGTTCGTAAATACGGGTATGGATTCGTCGGTTTGTCTGTCCTACGTATGTACGTGGGCAACTGGCACAAGGTATCTCGTAGACACCATGGTCTTCATTGGGGATTTGGTCTTTTACGGATCTGACGAGATTGGACAATTTGGAGTGAGTGGTGAAGATGGTTTTAATATTAAGAGGGGTAAGAGTTCTACTGATCTTGTCAGTGACACCTTTAATGAAAGGTAAAAAGATTTTGGGTTGATCCGGCGGCAAGGTTTCTTTTTTGGATGGAATGGGGTTTAGAAGTTTTTGAATGCTTCTATTGATTTGGGTTTTGTGGTAGCCGTTTTTGTAGGAGTGTTTGTCTTATTGAATTGATTTCGGATGACCTGTGATTGTTGTCGCTAAGTCTTATGGAACGGGAAATAAGAGTGTTGATGACTGAATTAAGTTGGGCGGGGTGATGATGTGACTGGGCATTGAGATAGCGGTTTGTATGAGTGGGTTTCCGGTACACGGAATAGGAAAAACTGTGAGGTGGATTTTTCTGAATAAGAACATCAAGGAATGGCAAAGACGCTTCAGACTCAACTTCCATCGTAAATTGAATGCTAGGATGTATTCGATTCAGGTGGGAGAGGAAGAGATCTAATGTGTCTTTACCATGGGGCCAAATGACAAAGGTGTCATCAACGTACCGTAACCAGCAGGTGGGTTTGAGATTTGACGAGGACAAGGCTACTGTTTCGAAATGTTCCATGTATATATCTGCTATTACGGGAGAGAGAGGCGATCCCATTGGGGCACCTTTGATTTGACGATAGAAATGATTTTGGAATGTGAAATATGTATTAGACATGCAGTGTTTTATAAGAGATAATGTGTCTTGGGGAATTTGATGTTTAGAGTCCAAGATGGAAATGGTTTCATCGATGGGAATGTTGGTGAATAAAGAAACAATGTCAAAACTGACTAGTATGTCTGAGGGTGAAATAGAAAAGTTTTTCAGAAGATCAATGAAATGAAAAGAGTTTTTGACAAAGGACGAGGCGTTTTCGGCTAATGGTTGTAAGGATGAAGCGAGATGTTTTGCCAATTTCTGAGTGGGACAGTTGTATGCACTGACGATGGGTCTTAGGGGAACATTGGGCTTATGGATTTTTGGAAGGCCGTATATCTTTGGAATTCGGGATGATTTTTCTCTTGGTATAAGAGATTTTTTGAGGTCTGGAGGTAGAGTAGACTTATTTATAATGGATTTGGTCGTTTTTTCTAGATATGTGGTTGGATCATTTGGGACATGTTTGTATTCTGTGGAATTCAGAAGTTCGGACATTTTGTAGAAATAGTTAGAAGAGTTGAGAATGACGGTGGCATTACCTTTGTCGGCCGGAAAGATGACGATGTCAGGGTTGTTGTAAAGTTCTTTGAGGGCACGTCTTTCTGAAAGACTGATATTTGAAGGTGGGGGTTTGGAAGTACGGAGAATTCTGGCGACATCTTGTCTGGCAACTTCGGCTTGGTCGGAAGGAAGATGGGAAATAGCTTCTTCAGTTTGACAAATAATTTTCTCAGTTGGAATGGAAAGAGGAGTGACAGAGAAATTGAAGCCTTTTGACAGAGCTTTGGTAGCTGAATCGGATATGTGAATATCTGAGAAATTGTGAACAACAGTAGAAGGTTGTTGATTTGAAATGGGCGGTGGATTTTGCTGAGAGATAAGTTGGTCCAGTTTGCGTTTCTGGGTTTGGGTTTTGTTGTCAGAAATGTGTTGGGCTTTTTGGTGAGAAAGACGATCGAAAGTGTCCCATAATAATGGATGGATATTGAAAGAGTGGATGTCATTGTAGGTTTTAAGAAGTTGGGAATTTGTTGTATCTAAGTTGCGTCGGGTGGAATGAATTAAATTACTAAGAAGCGAAAAACCAGTGGCTCTAAGGATTTTGGAAATTGATGAAGATTTGGTGTGATGTTTAACTTGTAAAGATTTTGGAATGACTTGATGGTCACGACATGATTTAAGAAAAGCAAGATCACAGAGAAGACGGTCAGATTTCCCTGGAAGGAGTAGGCAGATTGAGACCTCAGTGCCGAGAGACAGTTCTTGCAATATAGAACACGATACTGGTACGTCTCGAGTGAGGGGAGTAGGCAGATTGAGACCCCGAACTCGAACCGAACCGTATCACTCTTGATAATGGCTTCAAAATGGGTGCCGAAACGTCGAGTTTTAAATTCTTAACGCGGTTCTTCCCGAGAACACAGTAATTTTCATATATATATATATATATATATATATATATATATATATATATATATATATATATATATATGAAAATATATGATATATGATAATAAGTCACACCGTTTGTCCAGTAAGGTGGACGTTTTGAAAGACTGTTACAATTTTTTGACGTGACAACGTCTTAAATTAGGTTGTGGCTCGGAGTCATTTAAGAAAAAGTGTAACGCCCGCTCACGTCTGTTACAGTGAGTCGCCGAACGAGAGAGAGGCCCGCCGGACCGGCGAATGCCTTGCGTCTCTCTCCCACTCAAACATGATCGGTCCGCTGCGCGCGGCACTAGAGAATTAGGCGCGTTGAATCGCTAAAGTTGAAAATCGTTGAAAGTATCGTCAGCTGTGTCTGTAGTGAAAATGTGGAGTGTTTAGATTCGTCATTTACAACAACTACAACAATAAAGGTAAATAATTGTACACTAATATTTCATTATCGTAAACTATGATTGATTGATTAATTGTTAGATTGACACAAAAGTTGAGAAACTGAGTTTATAGGTTATGTCATACTATTGACAAATGTTGATAGTGTTAAGTAAATTATTAGTTTAAATCACTCTGCAATCAATCGTAATTCAGTCGATTGAGAAGAAACAGCGCGTATTGCTAGTCAAACATTTAAAATAACAAATTATAACTTCTAACCTGTCAAAACAGGGCGACCAAACAAACGAACTAAACCGACCAATCACCACGCGCGGAGTTAGAATTTAACTGTGTTTAGCAAGAATTTCAAATTCCAATTTTAGTAAATGTTTTAATTTTCAACTTTACCATTTACATTTACAAATTTTAATTAATTTCAAATTTATTTAGCAAAAATTTGAACCTTCGATCTGAATAAGTGTTTTGATTTTCAAATTGATTCTTTAAAATTAAAAATATTAAAATAAAATCAGAAGTGAACGTCACATAACATTATCTGTACTTATTATTATTTAATATGTAGGCAAATACATGTGACCATACTTGGTAGACACAATTGGAAATAGTAATTTTTTATAACTGAAAAAAATAAATATATAAAATACTGGTAGCAAACAATAACTTCAATGATCGATATCTCCGCAACTAATTGATATATCGAAAAAATTTTCAAATAAATTTTGTAGAAAATAATAAGATCAATAATATAATATAAAATAAATAATATATAAAATAATATACAAAAATATAATATATAAAATATAAATAATATATAAAATACCTAATAAATCGGTAATGCAATTCTTATTTTCATTCAATTCCTTGTTCCTATTGTGCAATTTAATAATATTCATATCAATAAATATTCTACCGAGAAAAAGACGTTGTCAGTAGTTGAAAAATCATGGTTTGACTGTCATAGTCAACTTTATTGTGTTTGATGCTATTTTGGTTATCTACGTAGTGGATAAGCATAGCGAAGCTTGCTTAAGCTGTTTTGTTGGCCATCCGCCTTTTTTGAGTTGGAAGTACCCCTCTTTTCGTTCCCAGAAACTTCAGCACTGGTCTGTTCCCCGTTTTTGGTTAGGCTAGAGCCATTTTTGTAGAAATCTGCCATTGGTCGTTGTGCTTAAGAGCCAACGAACTGTACCTGGTGCCGATTCATCAAGTCGAGCATCCAGTTTTATTTTGAATGTAAGTATGTTGATACCATAGACAGTTATGACAAGTAGTTTTTGGTTATGATTCTGTTTGTTTTTTTTGTTTTGTTTGATTCCCTGAAGTCGTGATGGGGGGTATTGTAACATTTTAAAATTCCTTGGTATATATTGAAATCCCCTCGTATATGTTAAAACACCAAAATATTGTTTCAATTTCTTTTTGCGTCACCGAGGTCAATAATAAACCATTTTACAGTTTGTTTATATATCACGGACGCGTATTTCTTTCCACAAGGAAACTAAGTTCCTGTAGTTGGCTGTATACCATATAATAAAAATTTTTCCAATATAATCCTTTATAAAAAGGTATATAAAAAACCCCGTCGGGCTATGTTAAAAAGACAAAACGTTTTCGGAATAAGTATTCCATCATCAGTGTCAATATATTACATGAATGTAGCCACTAAATATGAGGGTAAAAACCCTTTAAAAATTAATATGTGAAGTTTAGTTTACATTATGTCGTGTTTACAAATAGGATGGTAAAGTTACCGTTGGATTGGTAACATGGCGACATATGACTCTACATTAAGTTGCAAGTCCTGAGACGGTATGTCTACGAGGACTTTATTAAAGCAACGTTTTGTCTTTTTAACATAGCCCGACGGGGTTTTTTATATACCTTTTTATAAAGGATTTTATTGGAAAATTTTTTTTTTGCGTATTTTTTTGTTATTTTCTTTTGATCAAAGCCGCTTAATATTCTGCATTTTAAATAAATATTTCCGTTTATATATTTTGTTTATACCAAGTTAAGCAAATGAATTTGAAAGATAATTACCTCACGCTCGGTAAGGCCGGCCGCCGTTAGAGGTGAGTTTAGTTTTATTGGAGTCCGAATTTAGTATCACATTCGTAGTTTTTTCGTTTTCGCCTTTTTTATGGGAAAATGTGTAGTGTTGTGGCAGTTAATCGTGTAGTAGTTCTAGTTATAGAGCTTTGCATGGTTGCTCATTGAGAAGAACGTCGCGCGTCGGTGTGTAGTTTGAAGAAGCCAGCAAAATTTGTTAGAAAAAGTGATTTATACTCAAAGTAATGTGTCAGTTCAAATAAGGGTTATCACTGTTTTTTATTTGTAAGCCGTCTTTTATCTGAGATATTTGTAAAACGGCGTTTCCAACAAATTTTTAAGATACCAACCTGGTTCCAGGTTTTTAAGAAGCCGAGTCTAAGGTTCGTGTCCAATGTGCCAATTTGAACCTCAATTTTGTTTTGTCCTATCGAAGTTTGGAGATGAATTTGTTCGTGTGGTGGTGAATCTAACTCCAGTTCTAACCCCAGAAATTCTAAAGTCCAGTGCAGTCCAGAAATTTAAAGTAAACAAATTTTAGTGAAATGCAGGTACCTTTTTTTTGTTGATTTTTGAAGATAAACATTTTCTAATAATAATTGCTTTCATAACTGTAATAATTTAAATTATAAATGTAGGGTGTGACCATAGCTGTCATATTATTTGTTCTGTTTTAAAATTTAATATTGACATCTGACAGCTAGTACTATTTATGATATTTGGTAAATATCTAATCATATTTGAGATTTTGATTTGTTTTTAGAAGGTTAACCACTATGCATAGTTTCACTTAAATATAATTTTTATTTGTAATAGTTTATTTCTGGTGCAAATTATCGCCCAGTAACAACTATAAGTATTGTAGCATCTCCAATTTGAAGAGTTTGTAAAACTGATAGGATATAGTAAGTGTTTTTTCTTCGTTATTTTTAGTATTTATCTTTGTAACTAATTATATAGTATTTTTTGTATTACCATCATCTTTGTAATTGTTTTTGGTAAGACAACAATAAATGTTTAATTTTTTTGCCCTAAATCATTTTGTCTATTTATTTTAAAAAAGATTCTAACCCCTTTTCATGTGTTTTTTAGGAAGGAAGAACCTTTTTCTTTCATCCAGCAGGGAGTTTTCTCAAAGTGCCGTCCCATTTTAAATAGCTGGAGGTCCTTCTTGTGTTTTGTTTGTTCCAGGAGATTTATGTAAATACCCCTTTGTTTCATTTTTTTGTAGTTGCCCCAATCTAACCCCCTTGCCGTTCACTTATCCACGACCCAGTTCTCCAAATAAACCCTGAGAGCTGTTTGCAACAGTTTCGTTTATTTTGCTTGCCCTATCTCCACCTGCAGTAACTTCTGTCCCCAATTTTCAACACCCCATAGTAATACCCTATGTGGTAGGCAAAATATTCGTTACAACCATAATAAAACCTTGACAATTTGATTAGGAGCCTGCGCACGCGAATTAAAGCTTGCATAAGGCCTAGAGTTACTAACACCATCTATTAAAAAAATATAAATGAATAAAAACAATTTAAACATAATTTCTTGTACATTCAAATTTTGTTTCCCCTTGACTTCAGAACAAATAATTCCAATTTTATTATTTAAGAATTTATGGGTTTGTTTAGATTTTATGTATTGGTGATTAAATTGCTTTATAATAAATATTCTTTGACTTCGTAGGCTGTTTTTTTTTTAAATTCGATTAAAATCATAAGAAATATCAGATGGTTCCATATTCCAAGTTCGGTTGTGTGTATTAATTAACTTTATTACTCGTAACAAATATTTGTGAAGTACATTAAAGTGTAATTATATACTTACTACTTCCTTTCATGTATTCAGCCAGTTTAAAGGCTGCAAAAACTTTTCCGAATATGAATGTAATCGCCCAGATGGAACCAATCACCAAAATGGCTTTAAATTTGAAGGCCAGGAACGCCAAAAAGTAAAACTTCTGTACTGAAATATAATTTTTACAATTATAGTCTATTGTCGTTGGTTGCAATTGGAAGCTCATTATAAATGCAAATTTTCAAACAGATAAGTACGCCGAAATTCAGAGTTACCTATTAATTTGTTTTGTTAAATATTCTCTCAAAAAAAATACCTTATAAAATAAAAAACTCGTAACACTAATGTAATGTATATAGGCTGTAAATATATTTTTTATTTGAAACTTTTTGAAAGTCTTATCTAAGTCATTAATTATAAATTATAAACAATAATCAATTTCGCGTTTACAACCAATTAAAATCAAAAATAAGCTATTGTAGGATTTCTGACCCTATCTGTTTATAGATAATTACCCACCTTAAAAGGATTGTGATTAAGATAACTCCTTTTTAAATTAAAATAAATTACATAATAAATTTATGATAAATAGGATTAAATTCTTCTTTTTCATACAGTCGGTTGTAGTGAAGAATATCTATTCCTTTCCTGTCGTAGTACCTGCCTGCATTAAAAGGTCTAGTACACCTATGTAGTAAAAGCTAATATCTTGTGCTTAAACAAGCGAGTTGTTTTAGAAATGGCAAATTGACTGTAAAGATCAGGAAGAAATGTGACTACCGACAATTTTTGAACTGGATAAGCAAAACTTAACATTGCTTGGAATAAATCGAAAAAATAAACCAGAACTTCCTCAGGATTTGGTAAATGTACGTAATAGGGATGAATATTCAATAAAATTTGGTTACCAACATAAACGTCCTACTGCCTGAAAAAAGGAAAAATGGTTACTTTGCTATCAACTATACATAATAGTTGTGAACTATACAAAAGCCGAAAATAATTCTTGATTACAATAAAACAACGTAAGATCTAGACACCATGGACGAGCTTGTCCGATTGTACACAGTCAAAGGGCAAACAAGAATATGGCCTGTGACAGTTTTTTATATGATAGACATTTGAGTATTAAACCCTTATATTATATGGTGTCATCTAAACGAAGAGAGAAAAACAAAAAAAAGGTTACAAACGACGCAAATTTCTCAAGCAGTTAGGAAAAGAGTTGTTGCTACTGAAACAAGTGCAGATGAACCTTCTATTATTTGTCAAATGTAGGAAAAAGTTTCAAATTCTTCAAAAGGCGTCGACGCAGAGAAGAGACAGACAAGTATTCGGAGAAAGGAATACGAAATGGTTAATAGATCTGAGGTGATCAAGAACTACAAACAGTTCATGGGTGGAAGACCAACACTCAGTCTTCCGATTCTGAGACCTGTAGCGACTACGAAGACCTGGAGCCAAAACATAAAAAACGAAGAGTCGAAATTCAACTCATACCTGTCGAAGTTAAACGTCTTCATAAGGCTGAACATTTAGTGGACTATCATTATCATCATCAGTAGCTCGACAACAACCCTTTCTGGGTCCTGGCTTATTCTAGGATTTTCCGCCATTCTGTTCTGTTCCTTGCTTTATTTTCCAGTTGGTAATCTTAAGTGTTTTCAGATCTTGTTTCACTTGTTCCATGTATCTAAGTTTGGAGTTTCCCTTTGAATTTCTCCCTACTGGTGTTTGTCTCATTATACGTTTTGGTATTTCAGTTTCCAACATCCGTTCAACAGCCATATAACATCCGTTCAATAGCCCATCCAGCGCAGATGTCCGATCTTTATGGATTTTATGACCTTGGGTTCATTGTATGCTGTGTATAGTTCAAAATTATATCTTCTGCGCCATATGTCATTTTATTTCACTTCCTTATATATGTGTCTAAGGATTTTTCGTTCAAACGTGCCTAATAGGTTACCATTGCTTTTCGACAGTGTCTATGTCTCTGATCCATATACAAGGACTGGTTTTATCAGGGTCTTGTATATTTTGCATTTGGTTTTTCTTGTGATGTTATTAGATCATAGATGTTTAATTAGTCCATTATACGATTTATTAGCGATATGTATTCTTCTCTTAACTTCTTCACTGACATTGTTATCTGCGGTAACTAGTGAACCCAGATATGTAAAATTTTTCACGCTTTCGATGTTATAGTCTCCTATTGTCAGATTCTGTAGGTTTCTTTGGCCTGTAGATTTGATGGCCTTCACGTATTTGGTTTTTATTTCGTTAATGTTTAGACCACTGTTTTGTGCCGCTCTTTCTATCGCATTAAATGCTTCTATCATCTCTCTTTCGCTTCTAGCTATGATATCAACGTTATCTGCAAATACCAATATTTGTACACTTTTTGATATTATTCTTCCTCTGGTGTTGTCTTTTGACTCTCTAATTATTTTGTCTAATGTGATGTTAAATAGAATACAGGATAGGGCATCTCCCTGTCGTAGGCCCATTCTCACATGGATTGTATCTGTTAGTGCGTTTTGAATTTGAATTTTGCTTTGTACTTTAAATGTTTCTTTTACTATATCAATGAGTTGAGTTGGAATATTAAACTCTTTCAGTGCATGGATCAGAAATTCTCGATGGATGCTATCATAGGCACTCTCAACTACTTATTCCGCATATGGTCTCAATCGGTCATACACAACATTTGACAGTATTTTATATGCCACAGTTAGTAGCAAGTCTTGAGGCAGTTGTTTATTATTCCATATGTTCACTATTAGTTCGTGTATTGCATTCAATAGGGATTCTCCGGCTTCCTTTAATAATTCATCATCAATCAGTTCATGGGTGGAGTTGATCCTGTTGACAGAATGTTGTATTTGTATGTTGACAGTCTGTCCGGCACGAGCACGTACAGAAAAGTGGACAATTTGTTTTAGCAGTTTGCAACTCTTGATGTCAATATAGAGCAGTACAAAAGGATAAACATGCACCAGCCAAAAACATTCCTCAACTGAGATTATTCAAATTAGAAATGGGAGAACAAATGATTTCGGACAACACTCAATCTTCCGATGCTGAGACCTGTAGCGACTACGAAGACCTAACATAAAAAACGAAGAGTCGAAATTCAACTCTTACCTGCCGAAGTTAAACATCTTCATAAGGCTGAACATTCAGTGGACTATGCTGATAAACAAAATAGATGCAGAAAGATCAATTAAAAAAATACTACAACTGCATTTTGTATAAAATGTATGATATTTTTATGTAGTACACGGAACCGAAATTGATTTTTACAGTTTCATACCAAAGACTAAGTTTTAATACATTGTTCTGTGTATAAAAATAATGAATAATAAAAGATTGGTAAAATATGAGTATCTATTGTACTGTTTCTTTCTTACGTTTAAGTTTATTTTGAGAAAAACCAGATTTTCCGTTGCATATTTTTTTGTTATTTTTTGCTATAAGTAGCAATCAAATAAAAGGTAAAAACCCAAAATAGTTTGCAAATATTTAAAAAAATACTCTAGGTCTCAGGAGATTAGGAGGTCACTATAAGACTCAGAATTATCATCACTGAAATCACTACTATTGTCTTCCTGAAGATTAATTATTATTTGATCAAAAACGAAATTTAAAACAGGTTCCTTTTCCCTAAACAACTGTTTAGCGTGTTCACATCGGTTTTTCCACTCTTCATTTGAAAATGTTATCTCAAAAACGACGCACAGAACTAAACTTACAGTCAAGGTTTTTCTCGGCTTTGACCGGAAAAAAATTTTTCGATTCAATTTTGATTTAAATTCCATTTAAAGTCACTGTCATTGTTCTTTAAGAAAGCTGTGTCGCAGACTGTACCGACCGAAGATTAGACGTCCAGTTATTTACTTCTACTAATATATTCCCGATAATTTTAGTGCGCATCTGGTAGCCTTAGGGATTGTAAGATTTTCAAACTTGTTCCTAGGTTTGACAAACTGTACATCACAAGATCATCCGGAAAAACCTGGAGAATTAAAACGTGGTGGATGTTAGAAAAACCACAGAAATTTGGTCAAAAAGTATTCTCTGAGATGTCAAAAGTGTTAATCGATTTGTTTGTAAGGATCATCACATAACTACTTGCCTTGAATGTACAACAAACAATTTGTAAAACTATTAATTCTTTATTATAATTTTCGTAAGTATTTTAAAACTTTCAAATTTACTGTGTGTATTTTATATAAATAACTATTTTTTTGCAAATATGATGACACTGTTTAATGGACTTTAGGGGATGAAATTTAGGGTCACTATTGGCCCCATTGGTATTACGTGTCACAAAAAATCTGGTATTATGAGGGTTAAATAAGCGGCATATGGAGCTTTAACAATTAATATGAAGAAAAAAGTATTCTGATGGCCAATAATGACCTGTGATACAGAAACACTTTCACCCCTAAAAAAAAGTTTTGAAACTAATGGTACCACAAAGGAGAATGGAACGATCAATGAAGTGTGTCACACCAAAAGACAAAATGAAAAATGAAGATCTACGAAATACAACTAGAGTTACAGATGTGACAGAAAGTATACAAATAAGTGAAAATAAAAACCACCATGTGGCAAAGACGAAGGATGGCTGACGGATTCGCAAACTACTGGAATAAAAACCAAGGATAGATAAGCGAAACAGAAGAAGACTGCCTACACGATGGTAGAACGAACTAAAAAAATAAGTAAAAAATTTAATATCTCAACCATTAAATGCAATAGAAATTAGGAATAAAACTCTAAATATATATCTCAAAATTACTATACTAATATAATATATATCCACCATCATCCTACATTGTACTGAAGCAGCTACACTAATTCTATGATCAAAAAAAGTCTTCGAGGTGTGATTATATAAAAGGTTGTTATAAATATAATACGAGGATAGGGTTACCAAACAAGAAGTCTTGCGAAAATTATCAAAAAGAACAGAGCCAGTTGCAATAAAGATACAAAAATTTAAATATCTTGGTCACTTTATGGCAACTGATGTCTTCTATGTGCAATCTCAAAGAATAGTTTAACTACTCATCTGAAACCTGTATGCAAAGCCTTAGCAAAGTATGTGAATTTCTTTTTTCATGGTTCTTAGAGAATGGTCTCAATTTATCTATAGAAAAATCAGTAGTATCTATCTTCACAAGACATAACATTCCTACAAATGAAAATATCATTCTGAACGATTAATGTTTTAAGCTTCAAAATCATGTCAAACATCTAGGCTTTATTTTGGATAAGAAGTTAACTTGGAGACAATACATAGAGTACATGCTTGATAGATGTAACAAAGTCAGCAATCTCCTCAGAATGACAACTAAAACGTGGTGGGATTGCGATGTAGAAACATCTTTGTTGTTTTATTGCTCTTATATACGATCTATTCTAGATTACGGTGCTACTCTTTATGGTTCCGACTCCAAGAACGTTTTAAAAAAAATCGACACGTTTCAAAATTCTATCATGAGGGTATGTTTGGGTGCTATGAGATCAACCCCTATACAACCCTTATATGTTGAAGCCGCTGAGCTACCCCTGGAAAATAGAAGAAACTTTTTAAGTGAAAAAAGCCTTCTTAAAATTCTATTAACTAACTCCCAGTTATTTTCAAGCGTCCGTCAACTTAACGAGTTAGATCTTACAAACAAATATTGGGAGAAAAAGCCTTCCCCGCCTTTATGCATGGCATTACAGAATAAACCTATTTTTTTCAAGAAATTGCACACGGTTGACAGAAGCTTAGACTTCTTCTTCTTAAAGTGCCTATCCGTTCCGGATGTTGGCGATCATCACGGTTATCTTTACTTTAAGCTTGACTACTAAGCTTAGACTACTTCTCTTTATTCCACAGAACTGAGGTTATAATACCCACTTATAGTGAGAACACCATTATGAGTAGCAATCTTCTAAGATCTCTACTGCCTTGTTATAGGGAAGCCACAGTAATATACACGGACGCATCAAAAACAACAGAAGGGACTGGATGCGCATACTTTTTACTTGCTGCAAACGTAGAATTCAAGTATAAACTACCAAATGAATTTTTAATCTTTTCAGCGGAATTAATAGCTATACTTGAAGCTCTAAAATATGTTAAAAACACCTGCAATAGACATATTTTAATTCTGTCAGATTGCTTTTTAGTTTTGCAGAGCATAAAAAACATTGAATTGCCCTCAACATTTAGCAACCCCTACATATTTGAAATAAAAGCACATATTGGTCTCAAACATAATGAATATGTAGATCTACTACTACTATCGGTTTACAGCGTTCTCCGACGCCTTCCGACTCCTAACCGCCATTCTTCTCTATTCAGTCATAGGCCTGGAGGGATTTCTCTTTCCTCTAGTTCTTTTTCAATTCCCTCTCTCCAGCTTTTTCTCGGCCTTCCTCTTTTCCTTCTCCCTTGTGGTGTCCACGTCAAAATCTGTTTTGGAATCCTGTCATCTGGCATTCTCTGTACATGGCCGTACCATATTAACTGTTTTGGTTTTATGTCATCAACTATTGTATGCTTGACTCCCATCATTTCACGTATTCTCTCATTTGGTATCCGATCTCTTCTTGATTTTCCTGCTGCTCTTCTCCAGAAGTCCATTTCTGTTGCTAGTAACAGTTTCTCTGTTCTTTGTTTCATTTGCCAAACCTCGCTGCCATATGTGATTACACTTTTAAGTATGGTGTTGTATATGAGTTGTTTGTTCGCTTTAGATATTGTTTGGTCCCACAGAATTCCGTTCATCATGGATATGGCTTTTCTACCCTGTATGTTTCTGTCTTTTATAGCAGCATCGAGTGTTCCATCTTGAGTTATCTTCATACCCAGGTACTTGTATTCATCACAGTTTCTAATTTCTACCCCATCGTCTAATATAATAGACTGTTTTGTCCTTCCAATACACATGGCTTCAGTTTTCTTAATGTTGACTTCGAGACCCCATTTGTTATATTCTTCTATTAGCTTCCGAGTCATGTAACTCAAGTCGTCATGATCCTGAGCAATCAGTATTTGGTCATCAGCGAAACATAAGGTGTACAGTGTAGTCTCGTCATTGAGAGGAATTCCCATGCCATTACATTTTCTTTTCCACAGCTTGAGTGCTTGTTCCAGATAAATTTTGAAAAGGGTAGGCGAAATACAGCAACCCTGCTTTAGTCCTTTCATGACCTTAAATCCTTCAGATATCCTTGATCCAGTTTTAATTTTTGCAGTCGTTCCATTATACAGACTTTGGACTGCTTTGATAAGACCATGCTTAATGTTGGTTTGCTAATATGTAGATCATTTAGCTAAAATGAGTGTAACAACTGGCTCTACGTTGAAATATGTGCTTAATACATCAGATGTTACTACGATGTTCAAAAAATATCAGCAACTTAGATGGAAAGAGCAATGGAAACATTACTGTTCTACAAACCATAAAAGATATACCTCTTTACAACCAATTATACCTCAAACAACCTGGTTTCAGAATTTTAAAGCTCCTCGTAAATATATTACTACTATAAATCGAATACGCCTTGGACATGCATGCTACCAATGCCATTTATTTAAAATAAAAGTCATCGATGAGGATAGTTGCAAACATTGCGGTAAGCTAGGTGACCTCGATCACATTTTCCTTGAATGTCCTAAATTTATTCAGCATTCAAACTCCCTGTATACAAAATTAACTAAATGCAATACATACGCTCCATATAATATACAGTCCTTGTTAGCCATAGGTTCTGTAATAATATATAATTTAATTATAGAGTTTTTGTCAGACACATGCATAGCTTTATAAATCTGGTACTCGTTCATGAAAACTTTCATGAGCGTGTGTAGGGTTAGACTTGTACCCTTTGTTTATCCTATATGTAACAATACCTTATCCGTGGTCCAGTATTGTTTGTCTGTTAAAATAAATGTCTTGACGGACCCCTAGACGAGAAGCGAGTGTTCTTGTATTTTCCTTAGACGTGTTCTTCTATTAATTATTCGTCTATTTCGTTTTAGGGATATCGCTGTGCATTTGTCTGAGAGAAATAATCTGTACTTATGTGTATATACTTTCTTAAGGAATATATTATAACTTTTCGAGACTGGCTGAATTTCGAAAGTCTATGCCACAAAAAAAACTACCTACTCATGTAACCAGCTCTTTAGAGAAGCAGTAAACACGATCCAAGTAATGTAATTGCCAATCTTCAAAAGAAGTTGACACCCAATAAAGAAATTGTCTTTTATCATTTTCATTTGTGCTGCTAATCCATATTAGAACTTTTTTTTATATAATCCTATGTTTATTATATAATTCCTTAACACAATTTCTATCTTTTAAAGATATTAAAATTACACTATTACACATATGCTTAAAATTACTTACAAATTACAAAAATTATGTGAAATTACTTACAAATCAACCATTTGTGGCAATGTTTATGTTTTTTAACTACTTGATGAGTACCAGCACAACTACAAAGAGCAATGATAGTAAGAAACACACAAATAATAAACACACTACGCATTTTACTAAAACTTTCGGTTCAACTAAACATGTCGAAGAAAATATTTCTTTTATAAAGATCTTTAAAATTTCTATATTTATTTTTCATTAACACAATATCACTTTTGATTTTTATTTTTACACTTTTACTGTAACCATTATAACTAGATTTACGTGTTTAAAAAGCAATTATCATCATTGTTAAATATTACCGTCTATTATTATCTTTAGTTGTTTCTATTTGTTAGTGCACAAAATAAAAATTAATGGCAGATGATAAAACATAATTAATAACATTTTGCAATGAATAAATATACTTTAAGCACGATGCGGTAGGATTTTACAATAAAACCAATTTTATTAGTTTTCTGACCAGAAAATAATCATTGTTTACTGTTTTTTTATCACCACTTTTCCAATATATTAAACATTGACAGAAAGCGTGCATTTTTTAAACATTTTATTAGGATGACACGACAGTCATCCACTGACTGCAAAGAAATTGTTATTATCAGACACTTAGACCTAAGATTGATCTATTGTATCACCCCGATTATACAGATTAGGCCCATAGGACCTAGTCTTCAGCGTTTCTAGAGCACAGGCTGCTCCGGGCTAATATATATAGACTATAATCAGCAGGGGCTCAAAATCTGAGCTGTTCCTGCCATTCTGAGCGTCGGAGTAATCTTGTGGCCCCACAGAAAGCCACAAGTCTCTTTAAGGGCAACTCCCTCATTTGCCTCGGTTACATAAAGGCCGAATCCAGGATCTGCCACCCCTAATGGGCCAGTGCTGAGAACTCCCATAGGACGTGTGAGGAGGTTTCCTCCTTCTCATTATACATACATCATCATATGCCGCTAATCTAAGCAGATGAAGGTGCTATCTACTGTAAGCATACTGACCACCAGAGAGCATCTTCTACGATCTAGAAGAATAAGTTGGGCTTTAAGACATTTCTATGACCCCACTATGTGAAGCCTAGTCTGTGTCCTACCTCCACTTCTGGGCCAGGAGCCGAAGCAGCTCTTTGAGACTACCCAGACCAGTACTAAAGAGAACTCCAATCACACAGGTTCGGGATCCACAGAGTGGATGAGCCTTGTCTAGTCAGGGTGTCAGCCCGTTCGTTCCCTTTTACGCCTATGTATTCCGGTACCCATACTAAGTTAATTCTATTGGTCAGATCAGCAAGTGCTGGCTTACCAGGTTAGAGCTTACTTTGAGAGATTCTAAAGCTCTTAGCCCTTAGAGATAGCCCTTACTGAACAAGCCCAATCTCTTATTTTCTGAGCACATATCAAGATCGCAAAGATCTCGGTCTGAAAGTCTAATGCATCGAGAGCCGAGACCTTGGCCAGATTCAAATCCGATTTCACTACCATGTATTCCAGAATCTGCCGGCTCGTCTATTCTGAACCAATCCGTAAACCAGCTTAGCCCTCTTTGATGGATCAGTGCAGTCTCTCCTTCCATTTACTCATTCCAGTCAGTAAATTGAACCAAGAAGGATGATGAGAACTCTAATTGGGGAGGCATGTTGTCTTGTACCATACAGAGCACAAGACAACAATCGAGGGCTAAATGTCACAATGGCCCATCCGCCCACTCATTCTCAACCAGTATTCAGAGTAGTTGAGACGATAGGCTTCTATCATGGCTTCGTACTCTAAGTAAGATGATAACGTATGCCAACCGCTGGAGGTGAGTCAACTGGGCCTTAGTTAACACCAGTCTAGCTCGTGACCACCACACAATGGCAGCGTACGTCAGTGTACGCTTAATCATGGATTGGTACATCCAACTATAAATTTTTAGCTGCAGACCCTATTTGGCTCCAAAAGCTCCTCTATACGCGAGCACGAGCCCGAGGTTGTTAGAGGAATGATTGAAAAAAGTCCCTCAACGAGGTGTTCGGACAGTTTTTGAAAGCCGTCAACCACCAGGCACTACAGCAGGAGGGACAAAACGCCTCAAGGAGGGCAACCACGAGATGCCGCAACCCGAACGCAACAACCATTTAGGTACACAGCTATATACCTCACAGAAAACAGGACCCAGATGCACCTGACCAAGCCACAGCCAATCCCTTACCTTTCCGCAGCATCACACATGGAATCAAAAGAAGTGCAACTAAAGGCGCCCTCAATATCCATAAAGATACCCCGGCTGTATTACTTCCGATCTAGCACCCGCTTTACACTATAAACAAGGTGACGCAGTGCCGTTCTAGTAATAATTAAAAAAGAAGATTTCGAAAATTGAGATGAGGAGAAAGTCTGTAGCTCCACCAAAAGTGAAAGGATCTACTGAAAGTGCACCCTTCAATTTCTTCACATAATTATCATCATCGCAGTTTGGTTGTCTCTTGTGATCTTTATTTCGCGTTCAAGGTATATGTATTTTTCCACCAGCTCTACTTCGTTCTCTACAATATTGATATTTCGGCTGGTAATAGGTTTGTCATGAATGTTGTTTTGGAGATGTTTATTTTAAGACATCGTTGGAAAAGATTGATACCAAAAAATTAGAGGCATTTGAACTGTGGATGTATCGCAGAATCCTGAGAATATCATGGACCGAGAGAGTCACAAATGTCGAGGTCTTGAGAAGAATGAATAAAGAAAAGGAAGTCATATTTACGATCAAAAAACGAAAACTGCAATACTTGGGACACATTACAAGAGGCAAAAGATATGAACTGCTTCGAATAATTATGCAAGGGAAAATAGCAGGAAAAAGGTCCATAGGAAGAAGACGAAACTCCTGGCTAAAGAATCTACGGGAATGGTATAGCTGTAGCAGCAACGAATTGTTTCGGTCAGCAGTTTCGAAAATACGTATAGCCCTGATGATCGCCAACCTTCGGAACGAAGATGGCACTTGAAGAAGAAAAATTTTAAGACACATACTGGCACACACTAACTGAAGTTCATGTAACATTGTACGTATTTTCTTGAGGTTGTCCGAGAACAAAACTATGTCGTCTGAGAATTTCAAATTTGTTAATCTTCTAATTATAACTGGCTAAACAGTTTACGCGATCAAGCGTATCACCGTAGGTATCACGTCCGAAGGTATCACCCTGTCGGACTCCCCTGCCGATTGGGATATGATCCCCGTTTTTATATAGTTTCACCGACATAGTTGCGTTCATGTATGTATTGTAAATTAACCTTGTATATCGGTAGTCAATGCGGCATGCTTGTAGTGCTTCCAGGATTTTGTCAAATGTTACCGTGTCAAAGGCTTTATGGAAATCTACAAAAGCCAGAACGACCGGTTGATTGTATTCGATAGTCTTTTCTATTACCGTTTTAAAGCTCTAAGGGGATCATTTGTTCCAAATCCGGTACAAAATCCCGCTTGTTCTATAGTCTGGTAGAAATCAAGTTTTTTCTCAAGACGATTCGTTATTATTCTTGTAAGGAGTTTGTATAGGTGACTAAGAAGACTTATAGGTCTATAGTTTTCTAATTCATTAGGATTTCCTTTTATGTATAATAGAATTATCTTAGCATTGTGCCATTTGTCGGGTATATAACTGTCCAAAAGGTGCATGTTAAAAAGATTTTATATTTTCTTTTCTGAAAATAAAAAAAAAGAACTTTATCTGTACACAAATTTATATTATATTGTTATCATTCACCCGCTAATAATCCTTTATGGTTGATGCGGCTTTTTCTAAAAAAGTCAAGGATTGTAGCTGGGGATCGGTGTTTTTTTTATACTAAATAAATATTTCAAAGTTGACTGATCAGTACGAAATTAAAAATAAAATGTAGAAATAACACTTATGGTATTCTATCGGAGATACATTTGGAAGTTATAAAGAACAGGGAAGATCAACTACATAGGCGAAAGAAATATTCTAAGAAAGATCTAATTAGGTGTTCATGAACAAATAGCGTAGCGTATAAAAAGTAAAAACCAAGGGGCCATGATTTATGGAGAATCTGATATGGTAGCGAAGATTAATGCAACCTGACTGAGACGATATGGTCAGAAATGCATAGGTAGCTGGTAGGAACTCCTTTTCGGATAGTCCTAGCACGGAAACTGAATCGATCCCTGCGTTACGCAGATTCCAGGTGTTTCCTGACCCGAGAAACTAGTACTTGCTAAGAGTTCCTTGACCAGAGTAACGGTTGAAGACCACAACGGCTTGGGGATCTAAAGGTGTGGATGGCAACCCAACCTTTAGGAGATGAAAAAAAGGAAAAAAGGGAAGACCGATTGCCTTCTCTAAGGCTCTTTGAGCGGCATTCCTAAATTAAAAAGCTCAGGTCCTCCAAGATGGGGGTTGAGGCATCGGGTTAACCTCTCGATACCTGTTTAAAAATTTTAAAGGTTAAAACTTCCAGTAACCGGCCTCGAAAACGATTGAACAAACGAAGACGACTTAAGCTTAGAAAACGGACTATTAATATTAGTACTTGGAACGTTCAAGGGCTCTCCAATAACTTATTAAACTGTTTGTTCGGGCTGTTAGGCCGTTGTCTTCTGAAATTAGTTCTCGACGTTTCGCCAACACTAGGGGTTGGCATCTTCTGGAGATGTTACTGCTTCGCTTGTAACCTGAAACTGAGGTAATCTGTAACCTGTAATCTTCGGCCAGTTTCAGGTTACAAGCGAAGCAGTAACATCTCCAGAAGATGTCAACCCCTAGTGTTGGCGAAACGTCGAGAACTAATTTAGAAGACAACGGCCTAACAGCCCGAACAAACAGTTTAACAAGTTAGATGATGGCCGTGAAAGCCTAACGCAGTTTATCATGCTCTCCAATAAACTCAACGACATAATTTCGGAAGCCAATAAATCAAAAATGCCTATTTTAGTACTTACCGAGACTAAAAAGAAAGGGCGAGGCTCAGAAAACCTCAAGAATACGACCATTTTTTCTCAGGAATACAGAGGGATAGAAGAGCCCAGCAAGGAGTGGCCATACTTATAAGAAAAAGACTTAGCAGGTGAATAACATCCTGGGAACCAGTGAATCAGTGCATCATTACACTTAACCTGAACCTGCATGGTAGTAAAGTCACCATTTTTGGCATCTATGCAGTAAACGAAGGGCGCTTTATTAAAAGATTAAGAAGAGCTCTTGGAGCCAATATCTTACTAAATATCAAAAATAGGAACATCAAGAGAAATACTCCTATTAAGAGACCTAAATGCGAGAACGGGCAACAAAGTTAAGGATAAAATAGTTGGTCAATTCGGAAAAGATACTAGAAATAACAATGGAAGTCGGCTTATCAACATAATATGTGAACAAAATAACCTGAGAATACTGAACGGCTTTTCCAGCACCGAGAAATACATAAATTCACTTGGGTCCAACAATCAAGAAATTTGAAATCCATTATAGACTATGTGATCTCCCGAAAAAATACACAACTGAATATACAAGACGTAAGAGCGTTTAGAGGAAGCACATGTGAAAGCGACCGCGACCTAGTAAAGGCTAAAATAATGTCCATACGACTAGCCAAGAAAAAAGAACACAAGAGGAACAAGAGCAAAAAACAAGAAACCAAATACAACTTGGATAGTCTCAACCATGAAAGCACAAAGATACTGTACAAAAAGCGACTCGATGAAAAGCTCTTATAAGAAAACTTTGATAGTATTGAGCATCATTATAATTACATAAAACAATGTCTCAAAAATGAAGCAGAAGAAGCCCTGGGTAAATATGAAAAAACCGAACGAAGAAAGCCATATTGGTGGGATAAAGAAATCGAAGAATAAATAAAGATTAAACAAGATAAATACCACCAACACTTAAATGTAAATACTGATCAAAGTAAAAACGAATATAGAACAGCCCAAAGAAACGTACGAGGTGCGATAACTAAGAAGAAAAACGAAAGTTGTGAAAGAAACTGCTCCAGAATAAACATTTATTTGAGGGGTAGCAGAAGCAACGAAAGCTGGAAAATACTTCAATCTCTTCAATCAAGAGCAGAATATTTGCAAACACCTTAAACATAATCAGAGGTTTAAATACATACAATAGCTTCCCCAATTAGGATTGCCGATAAAGAAGTAGCACGAATATGCCGAGCATTAAAGAATAGAAAATAACCAAGCCCTGGCAATACCCCACCTGAGCTACTCAAGTAGCTGTACGGTACAAGCAAATTATATAAGCAGCTAGCCAGCCGTTACCAAAAATGTATTTACGGAGAGAATATACCAGACGAGTGGAGGACATCGTTTATCACGACAATACATAAGAAGGGAAGTAAAGATGTATGTAACAATTATCGAGGAATAGCAATCCTAAGCACCATTTCGAGAGTTTACAGGAAACTCATCATTAAGACAATGGAAAATGAATCCTGTGATATGGAGGCCGAAGAACAGGTCGGCTTTAGAGCAAGCAGATTGACTATTGACCACCTGTTTACTGTTACCCAGCTATTTAAAAAAAAGTAGCACGAAATCAACCAATACATCTCCTCTAAGTGGACCTTAAAAAAGCTTTTGATAGTGTGCCACAACAAAAGCTCTGGTCGAGAAAACAAATATTAGTGTACCCTTAATCAAGGCTGTTCAAAACCTCTACAAGAACACAAGTAAAATAAAGAAAGATCAGGAAGTATTCAAATTCCTCTAAACGACGCAATATTTTACACAGTGAGTTTTGCAGACGACCAGATAGTGATGACCCAAGACTATGAAGACCTCGAATATATGACCCGTAAACTTATCGAAGAATACGAACTGTAGGGGCTAGAAGTAAATATCAAAAAACTGAATACATGTCTATTGGGGGAATTCAACAAAATCTAATCTTGAAAGAAATACAGCGAGAAATAAATCACTGTGAAAAATACAAATATTTAGGCATGCAAATAACCAACGATAGCAAATTAGAAGAAGAAATTAAACATAGAAATAACTAGACAAGACAAGCCATTAGGCAATTAAACAGTGTACTGCGGAACAAAACAATCTCCAAAGAAAACAAACACAAAATCTATAACAGCATTATACAAAGCATTGTTACATATGGAAGTGAGGTATGGTTACTGAAAGGAAAAAAAGCATTAGAAGCAACAGAAATGGACTTCTGGATAAGAGCGGCTGGAAAATCAACATTAGACAGAGTGAGAAACGAAAGAATACGAGAAATTATGGGCGTTAAGCACAATATAACAGGGGCCATCAGAATAAATCAACTAAGATGGTATGGACACGTCCAAAGAATGGATGAACACAGAATAACAAAGAAAGTATTGAATTGGACAGCGCATGGAAGAAGAAAGCAAGGTAGACCAAGATTAAGTTGGAGAGAAGGAATCGATAAAGACTTAAAGGAGAGGGGAGTTGAAGAAAATCTTTGGAACTACCGAGATAAATGGAAACTGGAAATCAGATGACGGCGTAGAACTTTATAAACTGATTGATTGATCGATTTGTCAGATGAAAAAAATGACATAAGAGTGACCAGTCTTGACAAGATCGGTTAAGTTCTTTGTGTGCTTTTACTGTAATTTGAACTAATGAATAACTTTCCCATTACTTTTTGTAATTGGTTGTTTATCTTACTCAATATAGTAATCTAGGACTCATTTATTTTTATTTATTACTGGTAAATATTTTACCTAATCCTCGTATATCAACAATGCCTACAATGTACTTCGATAATTAGTCTAATTGAAAACTTTTAAATATTATAATAGTGTTTCTCTAGCTTACATTGTTATCACTATCGGATGGAACCGACGTAATACGTAGGCAGTTGACAGTATATGAACTTTACAATTAACATTAGTAATATAGCAATTTGTGTGAATTAACAATATCTAGTTAAACTCTATAACATGCAACCGATATTTGAAATTTAAAGTAAGCCTATATTTAGTCGAGCGTTAATAAAAAATATATTTAATCTTTATTTATGATTTTATAGCGTAATAAAATAGTGAGCAGTATTTTTTAAAATGAACAGTGTTTTGATATTTTTTACTATTTTACCTCTGATAGTATCACAAAGTTGTAGAGAATATGGTATGACGGTAAGTTTTTATTTTATTATTTATTTAATTAAATTTTTCGAATTACTAAATCATTTAATTCTATATATACAGGGTGTTTCTTAAGTAATTGTACAAATAGAAACCGTAGATTCTACATTATAAAATATTACGATTTAAGCCAACATGCTGTAATAAAATATTGATATTAAGAAAGATACAGGGTGTTAAAGTGGAAATTTAAAATTTTATTTTTCGCTATAACTTTTACGTTTGTAAATATTTTTAAACAAAAAATTATAATTGGATGCTTTTAAGTAGGATAAATTATAATGTTTGGCATAAATTTGCGTTTAACTTTTTTTTGCAGTTTAAGTTAGCTCTATTTGTGTTAAAAAATATTAAAGATACATTATTTTTACAAAGAAAAGGCATTCCTGTTAATAACCCCAACATTCAATCGTTTTCGAGATAATCGCATTTTATAAGTCAGCTGCATAATATTCTTAGTTATGATATTTGTGCGGTAAAGCACTGAATACCTGTAGATAAGCATAATTCATAGTTTATTCTTATTAAAACAACTCAAAGATGATAATGTAACATCACAAAATGCTTGGTTATGGCTGCTAAATGTCTTATTGGAGAAAAGATTCTTCATCTTCTTCTTTAGGTGCCGTGCCCGTATTCAGACGTTGGCCGTCATCATGTTTACAATTTCCCTTTTCTATCGCTTCTTAAGTTTCTATACTGGTGTTGTATTACTTTTTCTCTATTGTGGTTTATGCAAGGTGGTACACCAGTACATTCTAGAGAGAAGGTAGTGAGAACATACTTAAATACGACTTTTCTGAACGTTGAATCGGACGTGGTAGTCATGTTCTTTGGCAATTTGCTGAAATATTGATATAATTATTTAATTCATAAAAAACCCCAAAAGAATACTTATTATTCATTACGTCAATTGTTTATCCATTTTCATTAGGTCAATTAGAAACTAGACTACAGGTATTATATAACACATATGTGTCTTATTTCATAATACTTTTGCTACAAATCTAACTTACAAAAACATGCAAATATGTTCATACTAAATTGCTGTTACCAATTTTTTATTCAAGTTCTTTGTTTCAGTGTTCAGACGACAAATCATGCTGTGGAGGATGTTGCATATCTGGTATCTGCAAGGATAGTAAGTTCTTACTGCTAGAGGTTTAGAGTCATTCACACATTGAATAATACATTGAATACTATTAATAAGGTTCCATAATTTTCAAAACTCAAATAGAAAATATTAAGACAAAAATCAAATCACCGACCAACAGAAATCGCAAACACTCTGTATATTATACTGTTTAGCATTAGTTTTAGAAAGTGTTTTTTTTTCGGAAAGTGAATTTTATACGTTCAAAGACATTCCCAGAAAATAAGAAGACAATATATTGGTTTTTCTAACGGTTTAGTTTTAAATAGACATTTTTGTAAACAGTTCTACCTTAAACTTTCTATTGCATGGATTACCAAGAATAATACAATAGGGTAGGTTTGTAAATAGTTTGTGAGATATAATTATCCTTTTTTCTCTAGAAACTGAAAATGTTTATTAGATGATCGACGGATTATTGAATAGGAGAAAGTTAGCTTTTTTTCTTTGAAGAAAGTAAAATTTGTTTGGATGGAGATACATTCTGATTGGTTCAAGGAAAAAGAGGAGGGAGATGGAAGGATTTTGGATAGAGATTAGCAAGAGAGAGGAAGGCATGGCGAATTGAATATCGGGCGAGTATACTATAGTTTTTTTTGTCGAGATGACGTTACTAATTAGCCAAGTTTTAAAAAAAAAGTCTAGATTGTGAAAAATTGTATTTGTGTTTGGTGGAAAGAGTTCCAACTGTGATAGCAGACAGAAAAAATAATTGACATGCTGTAAGTAATAAACAGATGTATAGTTTTATACTGGACCAAGTCGATTAGTTGAGATATCCTTGTGTCTGGAGAGGAGGAGTTTATTCATGTAGTAAATATTTGGAGCAGAGAAGTTTAGCAGGAGTATTCTGGAGAAACTGAAAGGTGCGAGCAAGGTGCACAAGGCACAATCAAAGGAGAGAGAGCTGAAGTCATAAATTTTGGGAAAAAAAGGTTAATTTCGTCATTTTTAGAAACAGAGACTTTCAATCACGACCACCTATTTAAATTAGAGTTATTCGTTTTTTGTTGGTTTTATTGAGAATTATAATACATGATAATTTATCGGGAGTCACTAAAATTAAGAAATTTTAGATTTGCATATAAGCTTAATTAATTTGTATTGATAATTGTGGATGTATGATTTGATGGATGTTTGAGATTTTTATTCTAATTATTGTATATGGTATATTTATGTTTATTCAAAATTTTCACTTTTAATATTTGATTGTTTTTTTAATATAACGTGAGCATAAAACATTTAATTGAACATGTGATAAACATGGATTCTCTAAATCCAAACACGGACATTGTCTTGCCTTGAGATTTGTTAATGGTCGTCGCGAATGCTAATCCAATAGGGAATTAAAACGCTTTTAAATGATATTGTAAAGTATGATCCTTTTGATGACCAAACGTGTGCGTTGCAAATTTTGGGTGGGTTCAAATTGCGTAGCAGAATAATTGCTGAAATAATTTTCAACTGAAGATTATGTGGTGGTATTACTTATATTTTATAGCTTCTCTATAAAATTATTAGACCCTTAGAGATATAGAAAACTGATCACCGGCATCCTTTGGGGATCGATAAACTCATCATCACAGATAGGTAAACTTATCACCAGCATTTTTGCTCAAAGGCTCTGGTTTCTTAATAGTCAACTTTTTAATGAGAATATTTGTGAGCATGTTCTATTTCCGATATATTTGAAATAGTCTCCAACTTCGTTATTTTATCTGCCATGGGGTGCAGGTAGGCCAGTGATCAGTTTGCAAATATCTCTGGGTCTATTTTAAAATCCCTGGTTTTATTGCGGTGATGAGTTTGTACTATCTACGAGAGCATTTGTGATAATTGGTGATGAGTTTACGTGCATTCGTTTTAAACACTATCGATTTTATTATTTTTTATTGGGGCATATAATGTTCTTTAAATACGTTATGCGAGAACAGAGATATACAATTTTAAATAATTTTTGCGTTAAAATATATCATAAAAAATATTTTGTTTTAGCTTACTCAGATTGCCGTGTATTGTCGAATCAGTGTATAGATTTCTACTGTCCGCCGAATGAAGAATGTTATATTTATCAACCAGAAGACTGTAAGGGATGTGCTTCATTTCCAATTTGTATAAATTCACCACCAGCACCTCTGGAAATAATATTACCAAATTATGTTCCCACTACTGCCACTTCAGGTTATAAGCACTCGTATAAGAAAAGTATATCCATGTTGATTGTAGGTTTATCGTTGATGAGTAAAATATTTTAAATAAAATACATTTTTTAATTTCGTTTTTTTAGTTTCCTATAATGCAAGAAAATAGAAAAATATATAATTTCCTCTCCCATTTTTCCAATTTAGACGTCGATGGTAAGCAAACAATAAAGCTAATTAATTTCGGCTCCGAGATAAACTCCAAATTATTGGGGAATTACGAGCAGAAAAATGAATAAGTTTAATAGTTTACAAGGTGTCTATTAGGCTATTGATTATGTTCAAATAGGGCTAAAAGGTATGGATAATACGTATATGGATTGCTTTACAGAAAAAAGCTTTCACCCTTCCTCTTTAAAATGCCGTTTGATAAAAGTATTTAGGATTAAAAGTATCATAGATACCATTCTTTAAAGTCCACTCACACCGTTTTTTGGCTATTTTTCCTATTTTTTCGTAAACGTTGTTCTAAAATTTTTTTCTACGCAGTTTTAGGTATAGGCAGTGCTACATTTAATCGATCTATGGATGGATGGTAATAAAATCAATTACCTTCAAAATGATCTACAGTAGAAGTTTCTGGAACTAATTTTAAGCAAGATAGGTTTCCTCAACGTTTTCAACTTTTAGTCTGTTTTATGGCTATTTTTTAAATTTCTAACTTTTTTTCTTGTACATTTAGGTAAATGCATTACAAAATAAAAAAAGAAAGATTATTTTCTCTTTACTTTAAAATCGTCTATTTAAAAATATTCTAGAATTAATGGTAACCAAGATATGGCTTGGTTACCGTTCGATTAAATATTAAGAACTGTGCTAGTTTCACTTCCAGGAAAAATCTGAAAATCCTTGAAAAATCAATTGGTTAAATTTTTCCAAAAAAAAAAACGGTTAATTATACCAATATTTCGTTAGAAATATTTAAAATTTATTGATCATTGTATATTATTATATAAATATATATCATAATTATTAATTCTTCTTGTAAAGTACAAAAAGATTAGTTTCAAAATTTGTTTTAAAACCATTCATATTTTTACCAACCATATTCAGTTAGTGTAAAAACTGTTTAAAAATAGGTCGTTTCATATTATAATTAAATATAAATATAATCTAAATAAACACAGTTAGAGTATTAATAGTTATTTAACCAACAAGTGTGTTAATAAGGGCGATTAACAATTGAGATATTTTAACGCGTGAGCGGACCGAGCGCGTTAATGTTCGAGATTGTTAATCGCCATTTAAATTCACGAGTTCTTTACAAAACTTTTTAGAAATAAAGATGTCTTAGTTTAAATTTATATTTACTTAACGATAAACAACAATTTTTTCAACTTTCATTAAGTTTATTCAAAGTTTAATTTTCCTTAGTGGTAGTTTTATTATTGTAAACATTAATTTTCGAAATAGTACAATTACTGAAATTAAAGGAAGGTATTGATAAATGATTAGCTGGTGTATAGCATTTTGACAAATTTATATTTAAGTCTTCTTGGACCTCTATAAATTCTGTAATAGAAGAAGAAGCGGTGGTGCTGAAGGAAGTACTTTGACAAGGTTTAGTTTTATTTGGTCCCAAGAGTTTTTCAGCCGTCCCAAGTTTATTCTGCATAGAATTATCTATATAACCTTCTGCTACAGCAGTCGATTTCCAGCCACCTAGTCTTTTAATAGCTGAAAAGTCTACACCACTGTCACACAGTATTGAGGCAGAGGAACGTCTAAAACAATGCCCAGTGTAGAGATGCGGGTGCTCTAATTTTAAGGATTTAGCAATAACGGAAGAAATTTTGGAAAACGTATTTATGCCAACTGGCTGTGTGGAATATTTGTTATTTTTATAAAAAATGAAAAATCTTTTATGTGGTGTGTGTGTCGGTCTTAAAGAAATATAGTTTTTAATCGCATTGAAAATAGTATTTGCTTCGTTATCTACTATTGTAAATATTCTATTTGTGTGTGTTTTTGATACTTTTATTGTGACAAGAAACTTTGACCTCAAGTCTTGAACGTTATTTATTTCTAATTTCAATAGTTCGTCCTTTCTTAACGCACCAGCCACTCCAAAAATCAACGCAATCTACAACATGAAATGTTATGAAATACGAGCATTAAATATATAAACTTAATTTACTGGTTTATCTTTATCATTAGAAACACGTCGTTAGGAGCATCAGAGATGAATTCTGGACTTGTTCTTTTTCAAGTGTTTTTGATTTCTTTAGTACATAACTTGTTCTTTTTTTCTTGATAAACATAATTAACTTATTATATTTAGATATATCAATGTTTGATTTTAAACTTAAGGTTGATTTTAGCATAGAATATTTGGGCCACAAACTTGCTATTAGTCCTTTTTCGGCAATGTTTGAAAATATGTCAACAATACAGATTCTGAATATCGTATTATTTTTCTCTCGTCACACCATGCAACAAATTCAGCGTATGTTTTTTCGTAACACTCTGCTTTTTTCGGCAGTAAACTTAAAGATATTTCATTTGCAGTTTTTGCTACTTCTGGTGGAGTTAAATTAAACTCTTCGTCAATATCCATCGACAGACAGTACTAAGAGCAGCTACTTCATTTTAAATTTTTTAGTGAGAATATAAATAGGTATATGTTTGGTTGCCTACACCATAGGTCACTGTAAATCACAGAGCGTTTAATTAATTTAATCAAGCAATGTATGTTGTGTTGCCTATAATGAAATCGTTCATTAATAAAATCAGTCATTAATCAATGATTTTGATGGTGTTAAAATTGATCATAAATGGACGGTAGACGGAAATTTATAATTAATATTATATATTTATAAAAATAATATACAATAATTATTAAAATTTTAATATTTCTTGCGAAATAATACTAAATTCGATAACTTTGTTATGGAAAATATTAATTCATTTATTTTTCAATTGCATATTATTTGCTTATTTTACCTTGGATAACGCCTTGTTATATAAAAAAGCAAATGCTGTAGAACGAAGTTTTTTTTTTATTTTAAACTATTTTCAAAGAAATTAAGTATTATAGAACTAAGATTTTTACCCTTAATAATCTTTATAAATATTAAAAGTACACATTTTTGAAAAGGTATAAGTTCCGAAATTCCCTGAAATTTTCGAAGAGAAACCTTGACTACTACCACTAGTGCCTTGACATGTTTCTAAAGAGGATTCAGTTGTTAATTTAACTGACGCCGCTACCGAATCAGTTATCATGCACACTGTGTTCTTAGAAACAATGCTCTCCTCTATATATCTTTTTGCTACAGATGCACTTTTCAATTTTTCATACAGTTTTCTCGAACTATGCCCTGGCTTCAACCAAAAGGGCTGCCGAAGGTCTTCTCAAGAAATGTCCAGTGTATTCATTTGCATTTTTTAATTTAAAGCATTTTACGATAATTATTAAAAGTAAACTTCCCAGCCAACAGAATGGACAGTGCATCGACAGGTTTGGTATGTAAGAAAAATTCTTTATTCCTTTTGGTCTTAATGTTACGTTAATGACCAGTTTCAAGGCACTTATTTTATCCTCTTCCACAATAGTAAATCCATTTGACGTACAAGTTTTAGTTAGGTACTGGTATTTTAACGAATAAGCCCTTATCTTCTATATTGTCTACAGTCATTTTTCAAGCTCATCCCTTCTCAGTCCTCCAAAAATACCCATTACGAGAACTACTTTATGTAAAAAATAAATTTCATCCGGAGCTCTATTGATTAAATTTAAAACCTGATCTGCTTCCAAAACCTTGGTTTTTTTTTGAGATGTATCCTTTAAATTTAATTTTTATAACTATATTAGATGACAAAAATGGGAAATATAAACATTTTCGTTAACAATTGATGTGGATTCTTAACTGGAATATTAAATCCACAAGAACTTTGGAGAATACTTTTTGAACTAATTATTTATTAGCTTTTAAATTTTAAAGAAAACCCCATCCTTTAATTTATTTATTAGTTTTATGTTATTTAATTACACAGTAATATATCGATATTTTTCTGCCGATATATATCGTCTATCGACATCTTCATTAAATGTAGCACTTAATAGGAAATATCCATGTATAATAATTATTGTTTTTTGCCATCCCTTCATACAATTATAGTGCATTTTTATGTATGAGAGAGTAATAAAACAATAAATTATGTATGCAAATCCCTAAACTGTTGATACGGGTGACTCAATGAAAAACAGATATTTGTCAACAAGTTTACAGAAGTATATAGGAAAACAATTTTAAATTGAGTATGACCACCAGGTATAAAGGTTGGAGCAGAATAGAATACAATAGTTGTGAGGTTTACTAATCCCTAAATAAGGTTGCCAGTGTCGGAGTGATGGAGGTTAACAGGTACTAATGAATTTGCAAGAAATGTAAGATGTTTATTTTATTGGTTATATATAACCAATAAAAGTTTAATAAGTACCTACCTATTTGCAAAATAAAGTTTAATTCTTTAGATAAAATAAAACGTTTTATTTTATCTATTTGCAAAATAAAGTTTAATTCTTTGCCTATTTGCAAAATAAAGTTTAATTCTTTAGATAAAATAAAACGTTTTATTTTATCTGAAATGAGTGCATTCCACGAAGTAAGGGTTTCAACAATCAAACATTTAATTCTTTAATTCCAGGAATCTACGACAGTAATTGACTAGATAATTACCTTCTAAACTTATTCCACAGAAAATGTGATAGTGGGTTTTTCCATTTTGTATATAGGAAGGTCCAAGTGGCGTATTCAAAATTCTTAACAGTTCACTAAAAGTAGGTACTTCAGTTGCAAGGTGCAGTTTATTGTGTATACTAGTGTTATGGAAAATTTGGAAGTGCCGTGTAAACGCCGAAAAATTGGTCCTCTAACAGTTAATGAAAAAACATTAATATTTAATTGTTTTAAATCATTTACAGACAAACGTTTACGTAAAAGTGTTGATGAGACCGTTGAGTTAGTTAGCAGTACACTTGGTGTTGGGAAATCTACGATTTATAGAGTTATTAAAGAAGAGAAATGTGGTAGTTTTCAAATGCCACGTAATGCTCCAGGGAAACCAAAATTTCAAATAGAATATCATTTTAAAGAAGGACTTCGACGGAAAGTGCATGAATTCTTCTTTAGACAAGAATTTCCAACATTGGATAAAGTTCTTGTCTCAGTTCAAGATGATAAGGATTACCCAGAAATGAGTCGAAGTACGTTATGGAAACTTTTAAAAGAAATAGGCTTCCGCTGGAAAAAGAATCCCAGAAAGTCTATTTTATTAGAAAGAAGCGATATTGTCATATGGAGAAGACATTTTCTAAGAACCATAAAGGAAATGAGAAACCAAAAAAGAAAAATATTTTATCTTGATGAAACATGGATCAACGAGGGTCATACACCAAATAAATTTTGGCAGGATGAAACTGTTACAAGTCAAAGGCACGCTTTTGTAAATAACTTAACTGGTTTAAACCCACCATCAGTAAAGGGACGCAGGCTGATAATAGTACACATTGGCAGTTCAGACGGTTTTGTTGAAGGTGGTTTATTAACTTTTGAATCAACTCGTACCGGTGACTACCATGAAGACATGAACGCTGATGTCTTTCAAGAATGGTTCGAACAAATGATAGATCTTCTTCCTAAGAACTGTGTAATAGTAATGGATAATGCAAGTTATCACTTCAGACTTATAGAAGGACTGCCCACAACCAGGTGGTTAAAAAAAGACTTGCAGAATTGGCTGAGTTCAAAAAATATTACGTACCATCCCGGATCTATAAGAAAGGAACTTTATTCGTTGTGTGCCCTTCATAAAGAAAAATTTAAAAAATACGAAATTGATGAAATTGACAAAAATCGTGGAATGACAGTACTTAGATCCCCACCATATCATTGTGAATTAAACCCGATTGAACTGGTATGGGCACAGATAAAGAGTGAAGTTTCAAGAAAAAATACCACTTTTAAAATTGATGATGTTAAACAGTTGTTTTTGGAGGCCGTAAATAATGTAAAACCTGAAAACTGGGAAAAGGCAGTAAATCACACTATTAAAGAAGAGGAAAAAATGTGGAAGCTGGACAATATTACTGATAAAATGATCGAGCCAGTTATTATAAATCTTGGTTCTGAAAGTTCATCTTCTGAATCTGATTTGGATTTGTAACAAGTAGCTGTAAGTTTTATATTAATATTTTTATTCATCTATTTAACATACCTTAGACGGTTTTAAAAACTCTTTTTCTCTTTTGTAATTTTTAAAAATTAAAAAAAATGTGAATTTTTTAAAACCCTTTTTAATGTAGGCCAGTCAGTTCTAATATAGTGTATGATAAAAGAGGTCACTTTTGTTTACATACACATAACACTTTATAACACTGAAATAATTCATTTATTTTTTACAATTATTCAAAGTAATTTTTCAATTAATCTTGAGCACGCCCATGGAGTGGTCGGAGCTACCAGTTAAAATTATGCTAATTACTCTCTCGTTCATAAAAATAAACTATAGTAATAACGACAGAGCGTATAAATTTTATCTACAACTATATCTCACGGGTGCTCGGTGGGGAAAATCCAGGTAAGTTAAAATAATTTAGTTTTAAATAACTCATAGTATACGATTTGGTTTAGTGAAATGAAAGAAGTATAAACACCTAAATGTACCTTATTTATTAAAGAAAATTACAAAATAATATTAATTATTTCAAAGTAGTTGTAGTAATATTTCCAGAGCTTCTTTCTGTAGAAGTAATCATAAAATCTTGTACTATTTCTGGGTCTAAAACAAAAGTAGTAGTCCAAAATAACAATATAAAAGCAAAATATCGTCAAATATTTAAAAAAATATATTAAAGCAGGACGTGATCATTTTATACTTTTAAATTATTCTATTTTCGAAATATCACTGAAATCTACATGGTTAATAAACGATAATATTTATTCAATTAAGACAAGTAAAAATAACATACTAACGATGATACAAATATTAGAAAACGATCAAGAAAAGCTTTGAAAAATAACTTGGAGTCACTTGGAAAGAGAAAAGTAACGAAGACTAACAAATCAAAACAGAAAACAACTTAGTTTATTGAGGAAATGAAGACATGTGGAGAAAAGAAGAAAGTCTTTTTACAATACAAAACACAACAAACACAACATGCATATAACCACTATATACGAATCAACCATGAAATGAATACTTTAGATAGACAAATAAAAAGGGAACACTGGCAGAAATTTTCAAAATAGATGTAACATGACTTCTACGGAACACAAAAAGAAATATGGAGAATGATCAGAGGACAAAAAAAAAAGATAAACGAATTAATAAAACCGAAACATATTTAGAAGGAAACATGGGTAGACTACTTTCGATTCATATTTGCTAAAGGTAACGATAATGAACTATCAACACCAGAGGTGACGACAAACGAAGAAATACATATTGAGGAGGAAGATATAAAGGAAGAAATAATGACATACCCGGCAGAAATACGACCGGACACAGAGAAGACAAAAAGGGTGTTAGAAACAGCAGAGATGAAAATACTTAAATTGATGGCAAGACAATATGGGACAAAGCTAGAAGTACAGATATACGACGTAGATGCAAGGTGAAGAACAATAAGAACTGGGTAAGAAACAGAAGAATAGAATGAAACGATCATATAAGCCAAATGACAACAAATAAAGTAAGACGGCAAGAGACGGTTCTCCAATAGGAAGACGATCAGTAAGAAGACCACGAAAACGATGAAACGACAATTTACTGGAGGCACATTGAAAAACAGACAGAGTCATACTGAACCACCACCGAAGAAAATAAATGAAAAAGAAATGAAGATAATAAATGACCTACCACGATATTTAATCAGATATACCAAATCGCCGATACCTAAAAAGTAAAACGCAAAGAAGTGCGAAAACTACAGAATAATAAGCCTAACCTATCATTTTTTGAAAATGTTCCTGAAAATATTACTAAAAAGAATATTATAAAAATCTAGGTATACATAAAAAACACACTGTTGTAAATTGTCTCCTGTCTACAACACAAGAAGTGGACCAGACGTTGGAACTGGCTAAGTAGTTGGACTTGGATTAAATAATCCTTCGTCGAAAACAATGTCTACGTCGAACTGGTAATAATAATGCTTTGTTGTATTTAATGGCACTTTATTCTACGTTGCACTCTAGTTTACAAATATTGTAGTTTACAGAGTATTTAACTAACACTATTTATTTTTCTGCTATGTGTGCGAAGGTAAGATTTACGTAGAGCGCGTGTGAGCTATCCTACTTAAGGATCGAGAAGTTTGCGAGAAGAGTTGGTGCGTAACTACTGGCACGATGGCCGCGAATGAAGAGTGAAGAGTGAGATATGAACTGTTTGCCACGAGGGCCGAGCAACGAAGTCTCAAATGTGACTACTGTTTGCCACGAGGGCCGGTGGTGAAGTCTCTGAATGTCGCTTTGATTCAAGCTTTTATAGGGAAAAACAACCGCCAATCGTTCAACTGCCGTAACGAATTTTTAACGTTTTCTAACGAACTTTTTATGTCCCAAACAGTGGGTTCTAAAATCCACTTTTTTATACATTACAAAGAAACTGCATAATAATAAAATTATATTATTTTGCATTGAAAATATCATTTTATATTGAAAGGGGAGAATTGGCGCTAAAATGGATCGAAAGTGTGTAAAGAATCAACCTGTTTTAACGGAAGGTGGACGAGACAAAATACTCGTTTTATTTTAGTTAAAATATATCGACAATAAGGGAATATATTTTCGTGTTTTCTTAATAATTATCGTAACAGAATAATGAGGAATTATTGGATATCTTAAAACTTTAACACACATAATTCGGGTTCAGAGTCACTATATAGAGATGAATCCAATAGCGGCAGATGAACTATTATTGAGTGCAAAAAAATTAACTCAAAAGCGATATTTGAGGTTATACCTTCTGTTTCAATGTAAGAAGTATGAAAATAAAAAAATGTAATGTGCAAACAATAACTTTATTATTAAACTTACAAAAACCGCAATTGCATTATTTGGAAGACGCATTATAAAAACAATATGTAATACGAACAGAGTTTTCTAAATATTCATCATTGGAACTAACGCAAGCAAGACGTTATAAACAGAGAAATCATCAGTTACAAAATGAATTTATTTATTTTTCAGTATTTAAGATTACCACCCCTACTCCTAATTACACTTTATAATCAATTTCACATAGATCGGATGACTTTTCTAATAAATTCTTGAGGTATTGCTTCCCATTCATCATTAAGCGCAACTCTCAATTCGATTATGCTCCTTGGTGCATGATTTCTGTCCCAGACCCTTCGTATAAGCTCATCCCAAACATACTCTATCTATCGGATTTATGTCCAGGCTCAACGCAGGCCAATTTATTGTAGGTATACTCATCTCAGTCAGATAGTTGGTGGTGACTTGTGCGGTATGGCATCGTGCATTATCGTGCATTAAAATAAAGGCATCACAATACCTGCCCAAAACATACAAGAACCGCCTACATTATGACACAATTTCTCGTGAACAACATTAAGCAAATCGCTCTCCTGGCCTTCTATAGACTCAACGCTTCTTGTGTTTGCCATGTAGGCAAATCCTACTACTTTTGTCGGACCTGACTCTATCGATAGTCGTCCCAATTCAGATGTTCGCGAACAAATTCTAATCTGGCTGGATTCATTCACCTTCTGACTGTCCAAATGCTTGTAACCACACCTCGGACCTTTCTAAGTTCTTCTTTGAGATTCGCACCAGTCAAATGTCCATTTCTCAGGTATTTCGCTACAAGAAATCGATCATCTCTCTCCGTTGTTATTCATTTATGGCCTTCTTCTTGTCGGCGGACATAATCACCAGTATCTTGGTACCGACGATACACTCAGAACACAGCAGATTGGCTTAAATTTACTCGATTTACCACGGCTCTCAGGCTTTCTATCAATAATGCTACTGCTTGAGTTGCTTGATGGATATGGCATACATTTGTAATGCAGTTGCATAGTTGCGAACTTAATTGACTGATATATTAGTGGTTCATTGTCTCGATGATCGTTGTTTTTGGTTGGATTTTCTCTTCGTGTGTCTTTTGTTGTCCTGTTTAGGTTTTTCACCTCTTCAGGACGTGGTTTGTTTTTTTTTGTTGGGTTGGCATTTTCGTTGCATCGGTTCTACTGGTGATTGGCTTCGTGGATATGTCGGCGGAGGAGGATCCTGGACAATCAGAGGTGAAAGGGTTGTTGACCTAAAACGGTCCTTTTCAGAAATTTATTAGTGAAAAATATGGTTATAAATTGACTGAATGTAATAAGTATATAAATTTAATTTAATTAATAAGTATATAAATTGTGAATCGCAAGAGGGCAGCTGTGGCTCTATCCTCTGCAATAGACAGGTATCATTGTTCAACGGGATCGGGAAACCACAGAAAACCGATTCCTCCCTGCCTAGCAAGCTCGAATTGAGCATTTACTAATTATTACGAATTATTAGTGAAATGCTATGGAAATTAATACGTAAGATGTTAACCGAATGCATTCAGTGGGTGCGTGTCGATTTCAATGAGTCAAATTCTGACCCCCTTTATACGTGTTGCATTATTTATTTGTAATACGTCATCCGATTTACCAAAAAATAAAACTTTTTAAAACTCAATAATGAGGTCAATGATTGTACACTAAATATTTTTAAATTTCCACTTTTTAGATTGAAACAGGAGAGATACTTTCGCAAAATAATTTTGGCTCATTTATTTTGCACTCAAGTGTAGAAGAAGATGAGTGCTGTGTTGTTGATAGAAAGTTTCCAATGACAATAAAAATAAAAAAGATAAAAATGAAAAGGTACATGAAGGAATTCATAAAACCGATAAAATTAGAATTGAATTTATTAGAGTATTAAAGGAAGTCTATATGTGGCATCAGTTGATGTCAAAAGAAGAGAGCATACATAAGTCAAGACGATTAGTAAATGTTTAACGCTAAAATAACTCGGTGGATACGGCGTTTAACATTTGACCAGCGTACATGTTGTCATTAATCGAGGTGATTTCAGAGACATAAAGTCTAAGAACATAAAAATAGTCAAAAACTAGTTTATTAATGGCATTTAATGGTGTTTGTTAAATGTCCAATTGACGCAGCTTTAATTATACTATTTATAAATACTTACTAGTTATTTGGAGATTTTTTGATTCTTCTCCTACTCTTTTACATTCTTCACTGATATTGTAGAATTGTTGGATTTCATATTCAGGATTATAATAGTCGTAAACTTTTACCAGCGAATTTTTTCTTTCTTCTATTAAATAGTTTTCGTTAATATTGAAAGTAAAGCAAACCAGATGTTTATCTAACTTTGTAAAGTAAAAATTGACTTTGTCATCCTTTTCTTCAAACATTTCTATTCCTAAATAAGAAAATCAATATTTAAACGTGTATTTAAACAGTCTAGCAAAAGTAATTAGCATATTCTTAGTGTGATGCATTGTGTGCAAATAATAGAAAATATAATACTTTCTTTTACTGGTCACCGCACAATTAGCTTATTGTGTCATGTGAACGATCATTCATAAAAATATATGTATGTGATAAACTGCAAGATGATATTTCTGATAAAGTCAGGTCCATCGATATTTCGTCCGTCGGCAAATTCAAACAGATAATATTTGTATGTTTGAAGTTCGAGTAACCGATGTCCAGGGACGTCTCGCGATATTGGTTGTTTCAACGACACAAATTTTTTGATACAAGTATTAAATCATAAAATAACAATGTGTAATGTGTATATTATAGTCAAAGAACAGAAAATCTGATTTTGGAAAAACAAACAAAATGTTATATTCCTTTGTTTTTTAAACGGTTAAAAGTTAGATGTAAAAAAAATTATCACTCTACCACCCTGTCGGAAAAAATACTAGGTGATACAACGGCATCTTCTATAGGGCTTTATAACGCTTCTCATTTGTTTCAGGCACTTGTTATATGTCATACAATTTTAATATATCTACGTCATACGTCTTTGGTATGTATAGTTATTGGTATATACTATATACCAATAACATATGACGTAGATATATTAAAATTGTATGACATATAACAAGTGCCTGAAACAAATGAGAAGCGTTGAAAAGCCCTATTAGCGTTCAACGATGACGTACATAGACGAAACTGTGGAAAAGTATTTTACATTTAAGAAAATATTGTTTTAAACATAGTTAGCAATTTATAATGAAAAACTGAGTTGTTTTAACTGAAATAATCACCATATTAGCGTATCTTGTCTAAAATATTTCTCCTGCAGATTTCTCCTGATTAATAAGTTACCCACTGTTTGAAAATAATTGTCCTAGTCTTCTGTAGTACTCATTTTCTACTTTCACTACATGGTTTACTGATTTTTTCCAGTCGGCACTTGTAATCTCTGATAGTTCATATCGAATTAAATCGACCACTTTCGCGTCAAATTTTGGAAAACTATTTTTCCTCCGAATCCGTTTTTTTACTTGTCCCCAAAAAAGTTCGATAGGATTGAATATGCAAAAATACGGTGGTAACCTTAAAACAATATGGCTATCTAGTATTCCAATAGTATCCAGCATATATTGTTTCTTATAAGTTTTAGTACGAAGCACTTCAAGTAACTGTCTCTTATTATAGTTGTCTCAAAATACAAATCATAATCTGAGAGGAAATCTTTTAGTTTCTGTTTTGAAGACGAACTGTTGGGAATTTTTTATGAGAAGCCTTGAGTGGTAGCTAGCAATGTCCATATAACTATCACACCGCCCGGTGTTATATTGGGAAGTAGTGTATTTTTAAACCATCCTTCGAATATAGCAGAATTTATATTCTGATGATAATCTACACTACATTTTTCTATTTTGTTTCCGCAAAGCATTAACCCATTTGGCATCCAACCATTTGCAGACCCACACTGCACAATAATCATCCGAGAACCTTTATTCCTTTCAATTGGCACCTAAGTGAACCATCAGTCCAACCCTTACTAGCGGTATCATGTATAATATAATACCTCTGTATAATACGGAAATCCTGTTAGAAAGGCCGTTTTTCTTATAATATTGCCTTTACAACTATTTTCAGGATCATTTTGAAGATTTTTGTAAACGTTCATACAAATTCTCTTAGATTGTTCATTCACAACAATCCTTTTCTTTGGAAGTCTTAAACACTTTTCTACAGTTACAGTCTCAGTCTCATTGTTTTTTGTATCACTTACACTTAAAAGATTGTTGACTACTACACTTTCTCTATTACTACTTGAGTTCTCTTGCTCCCATGCACGAAAAACTGTAAGTGATTTTTCCCATAGTCTAAACATTTTCTTTATATACAAATAGACAGTTTCAAAAAAACAAACAACAAAAAAATACTACAATTATTATAACTACTCACAACAAAATTTCAACACAACTCAAGATTAAAGCAATGCACAATGCACGTCTATCTATAAAGAAGCTAGTTGCAAAGATACAACTAAACTAAAAATTTGCAAGTCCAGTCCTTTAGATAAGGCACATGCCGGTATTTTTATAACCGGATTACTGTTCGTAAATCAATCAGTTTAAAAAAACCATCTGAGGCAATATTTAACAATTGCAAACAATGGGCACTGTCACATTTTCCATTCTGTGGTTTACAAAGTCATTTTAAAAACAAACAATCGCTCTCTCATTCTATCTTGTAAGATTGTTCATATTTTCTTTTCATTTTAAATACTTCATAGATTTTATTTGAAAATTTTGAAAAAAAAGTACACGTTTTATGGTTATTGTCGTTTACTAATGAATACTGTTTTACTCTCTACTAATAAAATAATGAAACTCAACCGTTTTCGCTTCTCTGTAGTTTCAATTTCATTAAATTGTGAATTACTGGTGGAGATCGATAAGAGTTCGCTAAGTTATTCGCCTAACATAAACGGGCAATATTTTACAGTGGAATAATAAAATCCGTGTGACAGAAAATCTTTTATTAACGCATATGATCATATAAATATTTATTTTATCGACATTTCTCTCGAAAAATGATCTATACTGAAATATTATTTAACAGTTGATATTCTAATCATCTCTAATGTATTTAAAGAGTTTACTCGTAGATGTCTCTGTCTGTAAAAATTACTAGAATCTACTAAAATATATTCAATATTTCAATCAAAGCTGCAGGGGAACACATCGATATGAATTAAAATTCGCCATTAGGGATTTTTGGCAGTTAAAACACCGCGCTTGCCTTACGTGTTGGTGAGTTTGTTTTTCAGTTGCTCACTCTGGGCCAGACGCTGTTTGCAACCGTCCACTTTGGATCAGTCGCTGCATGTGTTCTAGTTTTAGTCCACTTCGGGTACTTCATTTCCCCGGTATCACCCATATCTGGACATTCCACTCTCCGTCACCTTGGGAGGCGCCCGATGGCAGCTAGTACCTCACAAGGGGCGTAAGTAATTACTATTAAATTTTCATTGCGACCTACATATTATGGCATAAGCCAAAGAAGCTAGCAGCCACGTATTGACAAGGTAAAGTAAGACAAGAGTCTTGAAGAGATTTTTTTCTATTAATTATATAAACAAACAGCTCTTTAAAAAATTGTCTGTTTCATCTTTTACTTATAAAATATTCTTAATTTCTTTTTTGTCAAACTCATTTGTAGTACCTAAACAATGAAGTACCTACAACAAATCTAAACTTACGTGACACATTACGGTCCTCAGTGAGCTGGTACAATGTAGATCTGTCAGCTCGGTAACCTGTTGGTAATGATATTTCCATTACAGCCATGTTGGAGGGCCCATCAGGAGCGTGATATGATATGCAAGGTGATAAACTCGTAATAGAACACTTATTAATTGTAGACACGGGTGAAACTTCCATGGCAAACTTAAATGCTTCATTTCTGGGAACAATCTTTAAATTAAAAGATTGGATAACCTACCAACATAAATACATTTTTATGTTAAGGAAATGGATATTAACTACTGTAAAAATATACATAATAATTAAAATTTAAATGAACATAGTCTTACATATACTGCTCGTTCACAGTAAGGAGTATTGTATATTGTATTAAATAAAATTAAATTATAAACATATTTGTGAAACAAGTATGTATTTATTTTCAGACAAATAAGTTTCCTAATAGTGCAGTCCTCAGAGATTTGACCTCTAAAGATGATACGAAGAAGCTGAATTTTGCTAATAATATCAATTTTGTGACCCCAAAAAATATGCACTTCCTGCTAAAACTACCCCTCGTATGAGTGGAAAGCGGGAAACATAGACTTACCAAGAATCTGTATGCCTTAGAGGAACATGTTTTAAATAAAAAAGGTGGTACAGTAGGCGATACTGTAGATAAAATACAATAATTTTATTATTTATATATTTTTTATATTTTAAACAAATTCAATAAATTATTATGTTTGCTCCTAACGCCACCTGTTAACGTATTAATAACGCATACGTTGTTTACTTATGACAAACCTGACAAATTCAGACCAAATATTAATAATAAAAAATAAATAAATATCATTTGATAGTAAATTTAATTACTATATAAACTGAATATTGTAGATAAAAAGAAATAATAATGAGACTTACTCACAATCAATTTATTCTACTACCAACGACCGGTTTGCAAGTTTGCCAGTTTACAAAAAACTATCCCTTTTTGCCAGTTACTCTTCTTACAAGTGATTTAGTGCCACTAAGTGCCTCCTTTTAAATTAAATGTCTGTTGTGTCTTTTTGAATGTGTTCTGTTTGTCCCTAAGTATCCTTAACTGTTTTTAATTTTAAATTTACTTGACATGACAATGATTTCTGCCCAAATACAGACCAAATCGATTCATCATAATTTGATAATTCCAAGTTGGAGTTATGGCACACCCAAAACTTATACATCTACCTTTTTATATATTATCATAGTGCTGTCTGTTCTAAATAAATAATTTCAATAAATAAATACACATTTTCTAAATATACCTCTCGAGTAAATATAAATAACTTTTAAATAATATAATACATCACATTTATTTCAACAAACAATCTATACAATTAAACTGTATCATAAATTTAAGTTTACGAGTTTATTTACATATAATATATTTATTTAATCTACATAGCAACACGTAAATATTAAACCCGTAAACTAATTTTTCGAAACTAAGAATTGTGCGTTCTAAGAATTGCAAGGCAAAACAGAAGTTGATAAAGATGTTATTAGAGACATGGGGGATCTAAAATTGCATTTCACAACATATCTCCTCAACTAATGCAAAATCCTTAGTGAATTGGTTTCTAGTACTCATAAAAAGTATACCGGAATAAAAGGATTCATATGTATAAGCGGATATACAGACGCACTATACGTGAAATCAAATCTTAACTGTCTTTTTCCACTTAAATATTAATTTACTTACACTTATATAATTTATTTAAGACATTCACATCAGTCACGTCATTCACGTCCTTTTAAATCTCAAATCGTCCGTTTTTATACCTGATTTGTTTATCTAGAAGTTTCTGCCCGCTTCTTTGACATTTGATCGGAACGCCAAAGAATTATTCGACCCTCATCTGGAAAGTTTTAATCGCAGGTATAAGAGGGGACCCGTGGGTATTACCTGCTACGGCTTCTAAAAATACTTGTTAGAAAAATATGCTTAGAGCTTAGGGTATGAATCACATTTATCGTAATACAATACTTACTTTCCAAGTTTGGTTGTTAATATCTTTTCCCCTCAAGAACTTTCCCTCTATTTGTTAAATAGTTACAAGAAAACCGATGATCACCCGTCACCAGTTTACCATAACAGTTTGAACTATGTTTTCCAAAAAACATTAAATAATAATCCTTGTATTTGCATGTAATTAATATTTATTAAAGAAAATACAGTTAAGATTTGATTTCACGTACAGGGCTCTTGCGCATCCGCTTATACGTATTTCAGCCTAATAGGCCTCATCAGAACGGCTTTCGCAATCGCTCTAGAGAGCCTTAACTGTCTTTTCCTTTTTATTTCGATATACTCTGTACGAGTACTAGAAACCAATTCGCTAAGAATTCTGCTTAGTTGAGGAGATATGTTGTGGAATGCAATTTTAGATTCCCCATGTCTCTCATAACATCTTTATCAACGTCTGTTTTTGCCTTGCAATTATTAGAAGGCACAGATTAAAGCGAAATTCTGAATTTGGTTTCGAAAATTAGTTTACGATTTTATTATTTATTAGTTATTTATTTATTTAATTTTAATTTTACTAGATTGTTTTTTCACTTAATTTTTACTTTGTGTATTTAATCAATTTTAAAGTCATATTTAATAATCACACACATATAATATTGGCATACTTGCTGTATATTCTTACAGTACCCTAATACGGGTTTTTATAATTTCAACATTTAGTTTAACATGTACCTTAAGACCTGAAGATGCATAGCAAATTCAAGTATGAGAAACCGGTCATTGGTGGTAGAATAAGGTGATTGTGAGTACCTAGGTCTTTTCCTTTCCTTTTACCTATTTGAAATGGACTTACACAGGCGATCTGTTCAAGATTTGAATAATTATTGTATTTATTTTAAATTATTTTAAAACGAGAATTTAATTTACGAGATTAAATTTTGACAATCGTCACAAATCAAATCTTCTAGTGACATATATTCGCCTAATCTGTCACTTTTTATTTAATGAATATATTTTGTTAGTTATTTTTTATGAAGTTTTAAATTTAAACCTGCTTGGAGTAAATATATGATGAGTAGAAAAGAATTGATCGAGAGTAGTTAATCGATGTCAAAAACCACTAATCTATGACGATATTCGTGACAAAGCCGAAACCATCTTGTGGCGCTAGTTCCGTGACGCTCGTCCCAGCATTTTACTGTAGAGAAAAAAGTTATACAACGTCAGTATAGAAGCTTCTCTTCAAAAATGTAGTTGATATATTTTTAAACAAAAATCTTTTATAGCACTTTTTGTGTAGATTGATCGTTCTCTCAGAAATAACGCTAGAAGCGACCGGCAATGTTGAATGACAGTTACGTGCGTAAAACCAATTTTAAATAAGATTTGCATCAAGTAGACGGTAAAAATTCGATGTCTTTTGATCATAGCGTCGATCGACAAAAATCAAAATGCGTTTTAAAGGTATAGGGCAGGGGTCACCAATTATATTCCCTGAGGGTCCGTTTCGAAAACCTATTATACTTCCGTGGTCCGGACACTCAACACTAAACCAGGCAGTGGCTTAGCCGGGGGAGGGGGTTACGTAGTTGAAACCAGGCGACCATCGTTTAAGGAGGGGTATGATTGTACCCCTCCTGTAACATTGTTAGTCCGAAAAAGTTCTGTAATGTAGCATGAAAGGACCTTTTAATTATATATCTTTTTTAAATAAACGACTTTGAAATAAAACTTTTGTGATTTATGGTATACAGGAACCAACCAAATATACAAACTACAGGAATTTTATTTTCCTACAATGGAGTCCTCAGTGGAGCTTAGTTCTTGTTTATTCTTGTTAGTATTGGATCAAAGAACGGGGAAACTACGAAGTAACATTCCTTGGTGCTTAATGTATACTCATGATGTAGTGAAAATATAATGTAGAGTGAGAGAGAGAGAGAGTGGGAGAGAAAAAGAGAGAGAGAGAGAGAGAAAGAGAGGGAGAGAGAAGGAGAGAGATAACGGCAGCGACCTGTTAAGTAATAAATGTATACAAATATCAATGTATATACAAATGTATAAGTTAGAATAAAGGTAGGTATACAAACTTATTTAGATGGAAGAACACTGAAAACTTTCTGTTTTTTACGAAGCTGAGAAAAAAAGGATGCAATTATGATTGCTTATAATTCGCAAAGTATAATTAACACAAAAACTATTAAGTTTATGTCTTAAATATTATAATCACTTACTTGAATTAAAACGCAACCAGTTCCTGTTATTTTAACGGAGATTGTTCCATTCTTCTCTCTCATTGAAATTCTCCTTGTTTTGAGCATATCGCTGTTAGTGATGGTAAGGTTGTGATTGCCCTCAGGTTTTTCCATATATATAATTAGGTTAAGATTTTTGGACCCGACTAAACGTAAATATCTAGAAAGGGCTTCTAGCGCAACAACAGTATCCTAAAAATAGGAAAAAATAATAATTATGTGTAATATAATAATTAATTCATTTAAAGGGCTCAATTAATCAATCAGGCTAGAATAATCAATCTGTTTAGGAGTTAATCAGCTTTATATAACGAGGCTACCTACGGCTGCTTGGAAAATTCACGGATGCTCTGCTAATATAAACAACAAATTTATAATTGGATAACATACTCATCCTACTTGTGAATACATACAAAATTAAAGTCGATATGTAATTTTACAATATTTTTTGTTTAAAATATTAAATATAAACATATTATATTGTCATTAAAGGGCAAAATTGGAACATCACATGGATGAATCCTTTTTATCCTTTTAATAACAAAATCCTTTTTTAAAACGTTTCTTTCAAGCCTCAAAGATGATCCCTACTTTGGACTTCCAAAAAGTTGTATTATTGAAGAAGTTATTATTTATGTACATTGTATGGTTGTACATGGTACAATCAGGTTATGGAGAAAAGAGAAAATGCCAAAAGAGTGGAATAAGAGTATCATCTGCCTAATCTATTAAAAGGGCAAAAAGCCTCTCTGTCAAAACTAGAGGGAAACCTCCTTGTTATGATGTGCATATAAAATATTTACCAGTAGACTTAACCATAGATTACAACCCCTCGCAGATAAGATCATCGGAGAATGTTAGGTAGGATTTGAGCAGGGAAGATCAACCATCTACCAACTATTCACGGTTAAGCAAGTCTTCAGCAAAGCCTGAGAACATGACGTAGATGGGCACACTTATATAAAATATTAAGAAAATTTCATATGCCATCCAAACTAGTTAGGTTCATGCGAATGACGATGGCGGCCACAGTGGCTCAGATACAGATACATTTTCTGTCAGCATAAGATGACAGACCCATTTCAAATAACACAAAGGTTAAAACAGGATAATGAACTGGCACCAACGGTGTTTAATTTAGCACTAATTACGTAATAACAAAAACATCAGAAGGTAGAAACAACACACTTATCAATATATAGTCTAATTGACAGCATATGCAGATGACATAAATATCATGAGCAGAACCAAATCATGTATGCTAAATAAATACGTATGTCAATAAACGAAAAAAAAAAACGACTAAAATCCTACTACAAAATCTATCGGAGGGAGCAACACGACCCTACCTGACAGTTGACAACTTAGGAAAAGTAAATAACTTTAAAATATTAAGGAGTCAACATCGCAAATAACAAAATTGACGATGCAGAGCTTAGCAGAAGAATCATCCTAGCTAATACGCTATATCTTGCTATGGCCCTGATATTTAAATCACGTGATGTACATCAAAGAACTGAGATACGAGTCTACAAGGCCATAATCCGACCGATAGTAAGCTATGGATGTGAAACTTGGACTCAAAATCTGTAAACCGCATAGACATCTTCGAATAAAAGGTACAGAGTCTTCAATGGACAGGTCATGTATTTAGGATGGAAAAAAACAGTCTTCCAAAAAAACCTGTTGAATGCAAGAATGCAGGGGAAGAGACCTAATGGAAGACCGAGAAAGCGATAAGAGGATAATGTGGATGAGGACACCAGAAATCTCCTTGGCAATCGACCATGGGGCAAAATGGCTACATACGGTAACAAATGGAGAGGTTTGCTGAAGGAGGCCAGGGTTCGAATTGTGCTGTAGAGCCTTATGATAGGTGGATAATTATGGAGAATCAACGTTTAAATAAGTGTAGGCTATAAGCATTTTAGATTAGTACACAGAAGCTGAGAACTCTATACCAAGCATAAAAACTTGATAATTTATAACAAGAAATGATCATGCTCGAGATTGACATAATGGGCATTAGTGAACTGAGACGGCTTAGTTCAAGACAACTTCAAATAGAAAACTATAAGGTATTTTACTCTGGAACTAACAATGCACTGGATGATCATAAAATTGGTATAAATATCAATCAAAAAATCCGTAAATATGTTACGAATTTATCACCTCTATAAGAAATAATCATGACGAATGATCATAACATTGAATTTGAATCAATTAAAACTTAACATCGTTCAAATTTCCTGTCACGATCAGGTTAGATGTGAAATAGAGTAAGATTCTCTGGAGGATGTCGAAATTATTTTGCATTTCAACATATCAAAAAGGTTTTGATATGTAGCTTTATAAAAGGATATTCAGGATTCCCGCAAGGATAATATATTCAACGAAGAAGTAACAGGAAGTCTATATAAAATATATAAAAGTCTTTTAAACAGTTCAAAAAGTGTCAAGTAATACGGAATGACCAAATTCTTCTTTTATTCGTAGACTATCAAAATAGTAGAGTGACAACATGTCTCGATCGCTCGAATAGTGGATTTCCATCTTTATCTGTTTTGAGTTAATAGGTCAGTTTCATATAGACCATGGCTAATAATTCTTCTAGTTTGACCCACCTTGAAGAAGGGAGACATCCCTAGCGGTCGTTTGCCATTGACTTTATCTTCGATGATCAGTTTTTCTAGCCTTTCTGTTCCTTGCGCTACGTATCCAAAGTATATGCGGCAAGACTGATCTATTTTTATTTACAGTCTTGTATTAACCTCTTTATAATTGAAATGACAGTGCAATGTTCTGTATGGTGCATTAGTAACATTTTTCTGTAAGCCCACAGTTAGAGAGCATTTATGGTTGACGATCTTTAACGTCCACGTCTCAAATGCGTATATGACAATGAGAAAAATAACGTGTTTAACAGTTTTAGTTTACTTTGTTGAAATATTACTGACTCTCTACATCTTCTATTCTTCTTTTTATTTTAGGCACACTTAAATAAGTGGCACTTGCTCATAAGACCTTTGTATCATACCCTGGTTTTTCTCCACGGCCAACTCAAGGCAAACAGTTTATTTATTGGTAGTTTTAGGATTTCTTCTGGTTCCTCAACCTCTAGTTGACCGGTGAATTCCTGAGTCTTATCACTTAGCACATTGCAATGACACAAGAAGTGTATGGCAGTTCATCAGATGGTTCATTCAGTTATATTATATAGGCGTTTTCTTAAACAATAATGTCATCGTTTCAGTGACCGTTTTAATCTCTGCTTTATTGTAGTAACTATCCCTTGAGTAAATCTGCTCGTTCATTCCCATGCACCCCTTCATGATCCGGTACCCGCATTAAAGACACTGTATTATCTTTTGTCAGCTTTTGGAGGACATCTTTGTAGTTGGAGGGAATCCATTATGGCCAAAACAGCCGCTTGGCTATCAGTATAAATGTTGATTCTCTTTGCTTTGGGGTCTCCATCCATGATTTCATTAATGTCGACCCCAGATATTGTTTGTTTACGTCTCAGGATAGTCATAAAGTGTCCAGAAGTGTATACGAGGACTTGAGTTGCTATGAACAAGTCCTCGTAGACACTTCGTCTCAGGACTAGCAACCTCTTACGTTGCCATGTTATTTATTCCTGTTGTAACTTAAACAACATAGTTTATAAAGTTAAAAAATGTAACTCAAAGTTAACCATATAACATTTAAAGGATTTTTACCCATGCATTTAGTGGCTTTTAATATGTACATCTAGATAGCACTAATGATGGAATATTAATTCAGAAAACGTTCTGTGATGTAGCCCGATAGGGTTTTTTAATGTTATAACTTTTATAAAGGAATTTTTAAATAAATTTTTTGTAATACATGGTATACAGCCAGCTACAGGAATTTAGATTCCTTGTGGACATCGAAATATATTTTTTGCATTATTCACAAAAACATCATAAATATATGTAGTTTATACAAATGTCTCTTTAAAATGGATAATAGGCTGTCATAGAAGAAAAATTTTTCAATGTCAAATGACTCCTTTGAAATCTACAATTTAGGATCAGAAAATAAGTCTTCGGGAGCTGTACTATAACTCTCATACTAAAACTTGGGCGAAGATGGACATTGATCGTCTGTTGTCCATCTCTACTCTGTGAAACAAACGATTCATTTAAGATGGATTTAATTTAAGATGGCTTGAATTTAAAAATTACACATGGTATAATATGTTATAAGAGTTGTTAGGTTTTTTTATGTTACGTCATCAGTGTTGCATTCACTTGATGTATTTCAACGAAACCAAAAAGGTACGCTTTTACCAACGAAAAGAAAATTATATTTCACTTTATCACACTAAGTAGATTATATAAAAATCTGTGGCTAATGTTATATTTATTTTATTTTATTTTTATTTTTAATTATTAAATAGACTGGATCACCCCATTACAGTATTATAATGACATTATATTTTTTAATCTAATTTATCTTATAACTACACTTTAAAATACAATACTTAGAAATTATTCTAGAGTTTACTATAAATCATGGTTTTAAATTGATTTAAACTTAAACTAAAAGGATCTACATTACAGTGACTATTTAAAATTTTGAGGCCCTATCAAATGGATTATTGCATAATTCGTAGCATGAAAATTTGTATGAAAAAGTTCAAAAGATCTTAGTCTTAGCTAATTTTACTAAAAAGTTCCGGACATTGAATTAAGTTATTTAATAATTTATAAATAAATACAGAATCAAACTGAATTCGCCTGTTATAAAGTGTTGTTAGATTTAATCCATATAAAATTACTTTTTTGTCTATATTTGCAAATTGGAATTTCCATTTTGTAACCGCAATACCTAAGAAGAGGTAAAACAGGCAATACGAGCAGAAAAGAACAATAAGGCTCCAGGTATTGACAACGTCCCCTCTGAGCTATATAAATTAGGTGGCGATCATCTAGTAGGACAAATGCATATGCTCATGAACAAGATTTGGAATGATGAAAAGATCCCTAATGATTGGAAAACCGGGATTATATGCTTAATCTATAAAAAAGAGGATAAACTGAAATGCGAAAATTATCGCGGCATAACCCTCTTGTGCACGGCGTACAATTTTTTTACTTACATACTAAACAAACGACTCCAACAAACTAACTGAAAATATTGTCGGGGAATATCAAACCGGTTTCCGACAAGGAAGATCTACAACTGACCAACTATTCACAATGAAACAAATTTTAAACAAATCGTGGGAATACGACATTGACGTCCACAACATATTCATAGATTTCAAACAAGCCTACGACTCAATAAATAGGAACAAGTTATATCAAATATTGCAGAGCTTTATTATCCCCCAAAAATACATCTGATTAGTAAAAACAACAATGGATTCGTCAATAGCAACTGTCAGAGTCCAAAATGAGCTAACTGAAAACTTTACAATAGTCCAAGGATTACAGCAAGGAGACGGGCTGGCACCGACACTATTCAACCTGACCTTGGAATATGTAATAAGACAGCTGAATATAGGAAGAGGTAATCTCCTAACAAATAAATCAATACAGATTGCCGCCTCTGCCAATGATATCAGCATCATGTCTGGCAGAACAGAAGAGACGACAGAAATATATTCACAATTAAAAACACAGGCAAAAGAGACCGGACTAGAAATAAATATTCAAAAGACAAAAAAGTTAACACAGACAAGAGCTAGGGGAAACAGGCGCACAGTTGAATTAGAGGACGATATTGAAACAGTAGAAAGTTTCACATATTTAGGAGTTGCATTAAACACCAATGGAACAGAAGAACCAGAAATCCAAAGAAGAATAGTAAAGGGAAACAAAGCTTATTTTTACTCGATCATGTGTTCCGCTCCAAAAACACACACTAGAGATCGAAAATCAGAGTCTACAAAACTATTATCAGACCAATAGTATGTTATGCATACGAGACATGGGTGATGACAGAAGAGACAAAAAGAAAACTGGAAGTCTTCGAAAGAAAAGTCCTAAGAAAGATATTTGGACCTATTAACGAAAACGGAATATGGAGATCCAGATACAACTATGAACTCTACCAACTGTTCAAAGAGACACCGATCTCAGAATTCGTTAAACTTCGGAAGGCCACGGAAAAGATGGGAGGATGAAGTGGCAGCGGACGCGCAAAATTTGCTAGACGTGAGAACCTGGAGAAGATCGGAGCGGGACCGACAAGGTTGGAGGCATAGTTTGGAGGAGGCCAAGGCCCGATTTGGGCTGTAGCGCCATTGGAGAGAGAGAATACCTAAGAAACTTATTCTGAACTTTTTCAATGGAATTGATATACTGGTCATACATAGGAGACCAGACTAGCGTGCCATATTCTAGTTGAGAGCGAACAAGAGAATAATACACAACTTTCGTTACATCAATTGAGAACTCACTACAGTTTCTTAATGTAAATTAAAGAAGTTTAAGTCCTTTCAATGTAATCTGTGAAATGGTCATTGAAATTAATGCTTTCATTAAAAGTGATGCCCAGGTAGCTAACTTGATTTTTATATCTACAGTTAACATTATTCATAAGGTAGTTTGAGTTGTATTGTTTATTCCCCCTAAAAAACTGTTATAAAAGCATTTATCGATATTTAATGTAAGATTATTCTGTATACTCCAGTCCCATAACCTGTCAATATCCTTTTACAATATATGTATGTCAGCTATAAATATTATACATCTATATAACTTTAAGTCATCTGCAAAAAGTAAAACTAATGATTCAAGATTATCAAAAATATCATTTATAAAGAGATTAAATAGTAATGGTGAACAGCGGCCTCCCTGGGGGAAACCTGATAAAACCTCAAATGATTCAGATAGGAAATTAAATAGTTTCACCCTTTGTTTTCGATCCTTTAAAAAACTTGATATCCATTCTATGGCTTGCTTAATAACTCCTAAATTATGGAGTTTTGCAAGCTAAATGTCGACATTGACCCTGTTGAAGGCCCTGGAGAAGTCAGTGTTGATTGAATCTACTTGTTCCTTCCTTTCCAATGCCTCCAACAGATCCATTTATTATACTGCCCAGTTAGTAACAGTGGATTTTCCAGCTGCAAGCCCATGTTGAACTACAGGTAATAATTATTTAGATTGCAAATATAGTTGATTGTATACTATATTATCGAATAACTGTAGTCTTGCTGATTGCTTAGAAATACTACGATACTTTTTTACATTATTTTTGTCACCAGCTTTAAAAATAGGTGATACATAGCTTTCTTGATATCTAGTCGGGAAGGAACATGTAAGCAAAGATAAATTAAACAGTAGGTATATTGGTTTGGAAATTGTAAATGAACTTCTTCTTCTTTCAGTGCCTATTCGTTCCGAATATTGGCAATCATTCTGGCTATAATTATTTTATTGACTGATGCTTTAAATAGATTCGTTGTTGTTGTGGAGAACCATTTCCTCAGGTTCTTCAACCATGATATTCTCCTTCTCCCAATTCCTCGCTTTCCGAATACTTTACCCTGTAGGATTACCTTCAGTAATCTGTATTTAGTGCTGTTTCTCATTATATGTCCGAGATATTCCAACTTTCTCCTTTTAATGGTATACATCACCTCTCTTTCTTTGCCCACTCTTCGTAATACGGTCTCGTTGGTTATCTTGTCTGTCCATGATATCCTTAGAATTCGCCTGTATAGCCACATCTCGAAGGCTTCAAGTTTTTTCTCCATTGCTTCAGTTAGTGTCCAGGATTCAACTCCGTAATACAATATTAAGAAGATATAACATCGTAGGAGCCTTACTTTTATCTCCAGATTAAGATTGTGGCTTTTAAAGAGTTTGGCCATGTTATTGAATGCACTCCTAGCCTTCTCTATTCTACATTTTATTTCCTGTGAGTGATCCCATTGTTCATTTACTGTTGTTCCAAGATAGTTATACTGTTTTACTCGGTCCACTGGTGTATTATTGATAAGTAGTTGAGCGTCTCTAACTTTATTTTTGCTGATGATCATAAATTTAGTTTTTGTTATATTTACTTGAAGTCCAAATCTTTCACTTACTTCATTTACTTTGTTTATCAGTTGCTGTAAACTGTTCAAACTGTCTGCAAAAATAACGGTGTCGTCTGCATAACGGATGTTGTTTAGGCGTTCTCCATTTAGAAGTATTCCATGTTCGCATTTTTCCAAGGCTCCACTAAATATTTCCTCTGAATATAGATTAAATAATATAGGTAAAAGTATACAACCTTGTCTAACGCCTCGTAGAATCTGGATCATTTCCGTTGGTTCACCTCCAAAATTCGTTCTTATTGTGGCTGATTGGTTCCAGTATAAATTTTGTATTATACGCCGATCTTTATCATCCATTTGGGCTTTTGTTAGAATATCCATCATTTTTTGGTGTTGAACTGTATCAAATGCTTTTTGGTAGTCCACAAAGCAGGTGTAAATATCGCAAATCATATCTCTGCATCTTTGAAATAATACTTGTAGACTAAACAGTGCATCTCTTGTACCTACGCCCCTCATGAATCCAAACTGTGTGTCTTGTATTCTCTCTTCGCATAGCTTGTATATTCTACGATGTATAATTTTAAGAAAAAGTTTTAATGTATGGCTCATTAGACTTATTAGCCTATATTCTCCGCACTTTTTTGCTCCCTGTTTCTTTGGTAAGGTAATAAATTCTGAAAGTAGCCAATCTTTTGGGATATTGCCTGTGTCATAGTTATTATTGAAAATTTTACATAGTACTCTTAAAGATTCATCATCAAGAAGTTTAAGAAATTCAGATTGTACTCCGTCTGGTCCTGGAGCTCTACCTTCTTTTAGTGATATTATGGCTGCTCTTATTTCTGCCACTAGTATAGGTGGTCCTGTTTCCGTAGGTATTGGGGGCTGGTTCTCTCTCTCATCAAAAAATAAATTTCTTATGTAATTTTTCCAGGTATCATTGATACTCTCTTTGTCCACGATTATCTCTCCATTGTCATTAACAAGTTTACTTATTCTTCTGTTTTTACATTTACCTGTAATTTCTCTTACCTTCTTATGCACGTTGAAGTCGTCGTATTTACTTTGGAGAATTTCGATTTCTTAGCATTTTTTCTCCAGTTCTTTCTGTTTGGCTTCTCTGATCTTTCTCTGTATCTCTCGCTGTAATGTTTTACAGCGTAATGTAATGTACATGTAATTTACATGTAAATGAACAATGTTTCAAAAAATAATTTGGAATATTATCTGGTCCCGTTGAAAAAGAGTTTTTGAGTTGACATATACCATCATAAATATCAGAGATTTTATTAGTATATAAAGAAATATTTGCTTTTGAATATGAGTCTCTTTTGGACAATCGGCATGTGGATGAATTATATACACTAGCGAAATGTTCAGCAAACAAGTTAGCTATGTTTTGGGCATTATCTGCCATTTGGTTATCAAGGTACATGTGATGTGGAACATTGTTTGATTTTTTTATCATTAATGTATCTTCAGAAATGTGCTGGATTATCTTGCAGGTTGTTACCACCAGTTTTTATACAATTAGAGTGACATTTTTAAGTTTCTATTTTACATTTAGATCTTAAGTTAGAAAATATCAAGTAATCTGCTTCAGACTTTGTTTGTAAATATATTTGTGACTAGTTTTCTTTGCAATAATTAAATTTTTTAAATATGAGGAAAACACATATGAACGACATATCTCAATTTAATCTATTGACAATATTGTTCCCGCATATTCCATTCCTCAAATTGTACATAGAAGCGAAGAAACATTGTACATAGTAAAAACTATTGATGCAGCAAATGTCAATTATGGTAAAGTTTCCGAGCTCTCATTTTACAAAGACCATTTTAGTCGCGTTAGTTAAACAAATCGTGGCAATAAAACGGTAAGTAAGTTTATCTGAGTAGCAGATAACACTAACTAACATCTAACATTTATCAGTAACTAACCACTAGCAGAAACTCTACCGAATGAATACCGAGCTTCTAATTGTTTTGGCAGTGGGATCCAGTGAATAAAGGAGAAAGTAGGTCGTTCGCGTTACTTTATCATAAATGACGTTTGCCTTACGTATTTTGGTTACTGTTAAGTTACTTGTCTTACCTGGGTTGTAACAAAACTCCCTTTTGGTCCTAATTTCGTCGACAACCATCGTACTGCTGCTAATGCGTGAGCCCAGTGTTCAGAAGAATTTTGATATAAAAGAGATATAAGTGCATAACTAGTAGTCTCAATATCAGTTGCAGTGGATGTATTAGAACCTAAATTATATTTTTAGTAGAATGTTTTTATATTACATTTAAATTTCTAAACAAAATAAAACAAAAAACAATTTGCATATATATGTTAAGTTATTTGATTAATAGAGTAGGTGTTTTTTAACATTATATTTCCTAAGCTCATGGAAAAACTGAAAAATGTTTTATTTAGATGGTACTAGAAAATAAAAGGCGCAATTTATATATACAATATAAAGGAAAAGACAGTTAAGATTTGATTTCACGTACAGGGCGCTTGCGCATCCGCTTATACGTATTTCGGCCCAATTCATTGAGGAGATATGTTGTGGAATGCAATTTTTAGATTCCCCATGTCTCTCTTAACATCTTTATCAACGTCTGTTTTGCCTTGCAATTCTTAGAAGGCACAGATTAAAGCGGAATTCTTGAATTTGGTTTAGAAAATTAGTCTACGATTTTATATATAATATAATTATATAAAACCAAATAAAAAAAATCAGAATTTAATAACGTCTATATTTATAACAAATATTCTTTGGAAAGTTTAGTAAAAATGGTACTAAACACAGCAAAATTAACGAATATTACTTCGATGTATGTCGTGTAAATTGATTTTTACTTGAATAATGTGCAAATTAGAAATAAATAGACAAATTATGTTAAATGTTTCTAGACGGCCTAATATAGTAGAGTTGTTAACTCTTAAGTATTAAACGTAAAAAAGTCTTACAATATAACATAAATAATTTGTATCCAATATAATTGGTTAACACAATATAGCCCAAAATAGTACTGAACAGTACTGAACGTAAAATTATTTTATTATTTTAAAAAATACATATTATTTACACTATAACATATTCTAAATGTGATCCTCCTCGCTCAAGACAGACTTCATACCAATGCTCCAAGTTTCTCGTCATGTTGTGGAAGGACCGCGAAGAAGGATCTAACATCGTTAATTCATAGATGGTTTCCAATGCCCGTTTAAAAACGGCAGTCTTAACCATGCCCCAAATGTATGCGTCTCAAGATGTGAGGTCTGGAGAATGTGAAGGATAAGGAAAGTCAGTAAATCGTGAAACGAATCTGCTTGGAAAATGACTCTGAAGAAATTGACGAATTTTCGAAATGTCAAATTACGTGTAGGACAATGTTGACGTAGATAAGGGATAAAGCATGTTAAAACTTATATGTACTTCTGTTGATTAAGTGTAACTTGTCTACCATTTTCTTCAATAAAGTACGGACCGATGATTCCATGTCCAGAAACTGCACCAGACACTCACGTCTGCACTATGTAAAGGAACTTCTTAAACATTATATGGTCTGCCAAAGTCCATAAATCAATTTGTGCGACGATTTACATGGCCTGACAAATGAAAATGCGCTTCGTCTGAAAAGCATACGTTTTTCAAAAATTCAGGATTTTCATACTGTAATGCAAGAATTCTGGCACAATATTCCACTCTCGAGGATGTAATTGTTGATTTACCTAAATCACATACGAAAATGCACCCCTCTTCTTCAGGATTATTTGCAAGGAAGCTCTTTTTAAGCCAAGATGCAACGCTGTTCATGTCTGACTGGCCTTCGAATTTTCCAAGATTCGCTCAAAAATACGTCCATGATTATTGTTGTTGTTAACTGTCCTGGGAAGCTACGAGTTTTCTTTTCATTGGCACATTACCTGTATTTCTGAACTTTCCAATAACCTTCAAAATTACAGCATTTCTTGGAGAACGTTTATTAAACCGTTGTGTGAATTGATCACACACATATCGCAGACTTTCACCATTACGTCGGCCGATTTCGTATAAGCGAAAATAATGCTCCACCAGCATAACTTTGTCCTCTGTACTTTTTTTACCAATTAGGCCTTATTATTAATTGTTTAAAGATAACATGATATGTGTAAAATAATTAAATTTTGGTATGAGAGTGCGCATAAGGAAACACCTATGTTTCAGTTTCAGTTTCAGTACTCTTTATTGCAGGCTATATTGTACTTAAAGGAACAATATATATATATATATATATATATATATATATATATATATATATATATATATATATATATATATATATATATATATATATATATATATATATATATATATATATATATATATATATATATATATATATATATATATATATTGTATAACCGCGTACTAACCGCGGAAAGATTTCCGCGGTTAGTACAATTAAACCTTAAGCTAAGATTAATACCATAACAAGAATTAATATTAAACTCAAGTCTTTCTGGTTGAACCTCGTCGATTATAACTGCGCCGAGCTTTCGAAATCCTCTATTTCTCAATCAAACAAATCGTAGAATCCAAAATAGGATTTATAAAGATTCCATTTTTGTTTGCTATTCCGATTCAATTTTAGCTCTAGGTCAACACCATCTTTATACAGGTCATAGAATTGATTTTGAAAACTCCAGAACCATAGCCCCCATCCGCTTCTATAAACCAAGAATTATCCGAGAAGCCATAGAAATTAAAAAAGGCATAATTGTCTCAATAAAAGAGATGACGGCAACCGGTTACCGTCGAAAAGGAGACCTCTTATAAAGAAAATATCGTCCGCTTCACCCACCAATCACGCTAACCCCCACGAAAAACCTCCACCCAAACGACTGCACAATGAACGGTCCGCTGTTCCCAGTAACATAATGCATTGTTTAGTGATCAGTGTAGTAGTGACTGGTGGATCGGGAAACTGAGACCTCGGAAGCCCCGAAGAAAGCTCGGCGCAGTCATAATCGAGGTTTAACCCGAAAGACGGTAATGTTATTAATTTTAGTGTTGAGGAGAGCTCCCAGGTATATAAATTCGATTACTGCTTCGATAACGTCGTTTTCTATAACAAGTGGAAGTAGAATTTGTAGTTGCGAGCTTTTATATACACTTCGTTTTGTTGATGTTTATTATTAAACCTATTTTTCTAGCTGATTCTTTCGCTGATGTGTATTTTTTATTCCATATCGTAAGCTCTAAACCTAAACCATATTTAGCAATATTTTTTGTTACTTTTCTATATCCTAATTTTCGTGGATGGGTGGAGGTCGTGATGGGGGATGTGTTTGGTGACATTCGATAGATTTTTAAAAAATATTGAAACCTGTGTCTTTCAGTTTTTTATTTTAACAATATTTCTCGAGATATTAGACCGTTTCTATAATTTTCCTAGAGTGTCAGAGTTTTCCGATTTTCCGGTTTTGCGAGAGAAACAGTTTTTGCCGATTAAAGCACCATGTATCCAAAATTCAAAAAAATTTCTTTAATAAACGTTAGTTATTGTTGTATCAGAAATTCAAATGTGTAATAAAAAAATGGGGGTTCCCATTTATGATTTTAAGGTTGCCCCCTCCCTGGACTAGAGGGTGGGGCTAACTTTTCGTATTTGGTGTCATTCGATAGATTTTTGAAAAATATTAAACAGGTGTTTTTCAGTTTTTCAATCCGATCTTAATTTCGCAAAATATTTGATCGTTCTGCTTGTTTTGACACACCCTGTAGTGTCACAAGATCGTGTAGGAAAATGTTTATACACCCGTTATATATCGCAAAAAAGTTTCCTGTATATGCAAAAAAGAGGATTGCTAATTGATAAACAGGTTAGATAGTAAGATGATGACATTGTATTTATTAATTTACCTTTATTACTCCACCATAACATATTTTGATGTTGTTCAGAAACGGCTAAGAGCCTTCTTAATAATTTATTTGCTTCTCCATACCACTTCATTTTAAATATAGCGTAGCAATTGAGAGCTAAACTATATTTATCTGGATTATTCTGACTACGAATGCAATATTTAGCATTCGTCATAACTTTTTCGGGAACATCAATTCTCGCCTCTAAAAGACTCACTATAACGTAGGAAGTTAAACTTGCCGTGCTATTTTCCTTGCTTGTTCCACCCTATAAAAAAAGATTTTTACAAATAATGTGTTAAAAAACGCTAAGACTAAGTAAAATATGCAAAAACGTGTTATTGTGTTACGAGATATATGTTACATGTTACGATTTATTCCAATTAGTTTTGATTTTTACTCGACACAATTGTATAGACGGGTTTGACAGTTAAAATGTGTAGTATGAGATACCTTAAAAAGACTCTCATTTAGACATTTTTCAGTAAAACCGTAAACCGAAAAGTGAAAAGGTAGACCGAAAAGAGTTATGAACGACAACAAAACTTTAGATATAATGCAAAGTTTTGTTGAAGATCCACATACATCCTCACGAAGGGTTGCACAAGTACACTGCCCTACTAAGAAAGAACCCCGTATCTCCAAAATTTGAAAAATTGGGATCTTTGCACCATATGAATAATTATGATTTATATAACATATTCACATAGAGAAAAACCCGTATTTTACATTTCTAAATATTTTATGAAAGAAAATAGTTTCCCCGTAAACGCCAAAGATGACTATTATGCTTAGTAAAAACCTGGCATTTAACGCTTCGTAGTAAAAACCTGGTATATGCTCAGCAGATACTGGTTTTTAACGTAGGATAAAACGAAATGCCAGGTTTTTTCTAAGGAATAGAGCAACGCCACTAATAGTTTCCAGTGGAACTATCGTTAAAGAAAAAGAAGAAAGTTTATGATTATCATGATTTCGCCGAGGCCGTTAAAACGTGTAATTTGAATCGTGTGGTGGTGAAAGAAATGGGGGTTTCCGATTTTCTTATCTGGAAAGAACGATAAGGTTGACGATAGCGAGGAGTTGATAGAGATGGACTTTTTGCAAGCCAGAGTGTTAAAATCTGGGATAAAGGACCCCACACCTGTGACGAAACCTTCTGGGATTGCTAAAAAGAGAAAAGAACAAATATTAAAAAACTTAGGTCAATTTATATCGGCGAACCGCCATTAATTTTGGGAAGAATTGCCAACTTCCGATTAATAATAATTTTTATTTTGTATTTTTAAATAAACGTTTTTCGTAAATACTTATGTTTTATTCAACAAATGTTCATAAAAAATATTATTAAAATATTTAAATGTTTTGTCTTTCAAGGCAGTTATATAAATTTTATATTAATTACATAGTTAAAACCAAGCTTAAGACAAATTTGGATAATACGTGGTTTTAGCTAAGTAAACTTGACATAATTCTTTGCTTTAGTGCCCGTATATCCTATAACTAATGTCCATATGGTAATTTTGCAAATTTTTTTGTGAAAAAAGGTAACTACGATGCTACACACTCTACCCTAAATGATTTTATGTTATCATTGTACCAAAAGCACAAGGAATTAAACAAAAATCTTTAATCGCGTTTTTCTCAAAACTCGCTATTGTGGAGATACGGGGTTCTTTCTTAATAGGGAAGTACATGATGTAGGTCGTTCTTCAGTCTTACGGGTATTACGTAAGAATAAATTTAAACCATACAAAATAAACTTATTGCAAGAATTCAGTGAAGATGACTTCGATCGTAGATTAGCGTTTACTGAGGTAGTGATGGATAAAATTGAAAATGATGAAAATTTCGTTAACAGAATATGTTTTTCCGATGAAGCAACCTTTACACTGTCTGGATGTGTAAATAGACACAATTTAAGGTACTGGAGTGACGTAAATCCACACTGGATTCGTGAAAACCAATACTCAAAGACCACAAAAATTAAATGTATGGTCAGGTATAATAGTAGGTACTCAGTTAATTGGGCCATTTTTTATCGAAGGAAATTTAACGTGAGATAGTACGAAATGTTACTTAGAAATTAAATTGTACCTACACTGAGAAACTTGTTCGGGGTTTCGAAAACAATTTTAATCAGATATGGTTTCAGCAAGATGGAGCTCCAGCTCATTTTGGTCTAAATGTTCGGCGTTATTTAGATGACATATTTCCCGGACGATGGATTGGTAGACGAGATAGAATTAAATGGCCTCCACGTTCACCTGATTTCAATCCTAAAGATTATTTTTATTGGGCATACTTGAAAAATTCAGTTTACAAAACTAAACCAGCCAGTCTTGCAGAGCTAAGGCAACGAATTATCGATACATTTCGAATAATTTCTAGATAATCATGGAGAAATGTGGTAGACGCATTCTACCATCGATTAGGGTACTGTCAACTCACAAATAGAGCACATTTTAAATACTTGATAAAGTAACCATTATGTTAAAAAATGTTGTAATCTATCAATTGTTACGTTTTAATGTAGTTGAAAATAGTTAGTATTAAAAATTTTTTTGAGATAATTAGGCGTTGCCAGACTTCTGTTTTATGTATTTAAGACCTTCCAGACTACATAAAATCATAAGTGTTACATATAGTTGAACTCGTATTGAATAGGAGATTCCAATAATGACTGAATATACAGGGTGATGAATTTGAAAAATCAAAGTTACTAATAATATAAGAGAAACGGCAAATCTGGCAACATTGCAAATATCAAATATGGAATCATCTTATCCCAAAATAGGTGTACCTCAAATTTTGTACAATTATGACTAGCAATTTACGAGATAATTGGCCGTTTCCAGACATTTGGGTTACTCCGTATAATATTGTGTATGTATGTAAATATGGTTTATTCAGAATCCTATTGCTTTTATTTGTTTATGTTAATATACATATCCAAGGCGAAAGTGAGAGACTCAACGAATTACATAAAAGACTCTCTTTGACCCCTAACATATATTTAATAGTCTCCCTGTGAAGTTTCTGGGAAAAGGAAAAGTAGGAAATATGAGGAAAAAGAGCAATAAAGGATGTGATAATATATATAATATAATCCAGATCAGATAAACTTGGAGAAATATTTGAAGATTTTAAACTTACCATATCTTGAAAAACGTGCAACATCGTATTAAAACATCCATTTTCTAGTTGATTATTTAATATCCATGTAATAGCTTTGTTTATGACGTGTTGATCTATATAAATGTGCTCTCGAGCTTGCGATAAAATTTTTACAACAAATGTTGTTAAAAACATGGAACCCATTGGGTCGTAATATCCAAACGCAGAGAAAGAACCATCCTCATGTACATAATTCAAAATTCTCTGATAACCTAAAAAACCAAAATAATTGTAAAAACAATTTCTTCTAATTTGTTTGTACAAAAACCAAAATAACAACATTTAGTTTCATCTTAAGAAGGTTTTCAATAATTATTGTCATTTTATAGGAAAGTAATGTTTTAAGTAAAGGTTGTAGGGATAAACATTCCAGAAATACAATCCACCTTTTCCAACAAATCCTACTCTCACGTTGCCAAGGTGGCCCCTAGATCTACAATAATATTGTTCAATGCATTTATTGTACAATAAGATTGAATGGCGCTTTCTATCCAAACGTTTAATGATATTGTACAATAACACAAACTACGCAATGCTTTCGATGCAATGAAGAAATATGGCACTATAAAAATTAAGCTCGCTCTTTTTTTTAATCATTGCGCAATTTCAATATTAGTACTTATAGACGATTAACTATATTGCATAATTCGCAATATTGTGCAATATAATTGATCGTGTAGAAGACGTATTCAGAATTATTCAGAATCTATACTGGAACCAAATGGCAAAGGTGAGGATTGATCAAGACCAATATACGGATGAATTTGAAATCCGGAAAGGTGTCCGCCAAGGCTGCTTACTCTCTCCGATGCTTTTTAATTTATATGTTGAAAATATATTTGCGGAAGCATTAGAAGACACGGAATTAGGCATTAAGGTGAACGGCATACCAATTAGTAACCTACGCTATGCGGACGACACAGTGATTATAACTGATAATTTGGAAAATCAGAAGTTATTACTTGATAGGGTGAATAGCATAGGTAAAAAATATGGCCTCAAAATCAACAGTTTGAAAACGAAATATATGGTCATTAGCAGAAACCCTCCAGAAAACCCGATAATATGCTTAGGTGACGATCGCATAAAACGCGTGACAACTTTTAAATACCTTGGCACCACAATCAATGACCAATCGGATCCACAACAAGAAATAAAAACCCAAATACAAATGGCAAGACAAGCTTTTGTGAAATTCAGAGCGCTCCTATGTAATCAAAACCTAAATTTCAAAATACGCTACAGAATGGTCAAGTGCTACATATGGTCCATCTTGCTTTATGGCATGGAAACGTGGACTTTGAAAAAAACATCTATCAACAAACTTGAAGCATTTGAAATGTGGTCATTGAGAAGAATGATGCGCATACCTTGGGTGGATAGAGTTCGAAACGATGACGTCCTTAAGAGAGCCGGCGTGGAAAGAGAACTCTTTGAATTAATTAAAAAAAGCAAGATTGGTTACCTTGGGCACATATTGAGAGGAGCAAAATATGAAATACCACAGTTAATCCTACAAGGGAAGATCGAAGGTAGGAGAGGAGCCGGCCGCAAACAATTATCCTGGTTAAGGAATATTAAAGAATGGACAGAAATACACAATACAGGCGAGCTGTGTCACGCCGCCAAGAACAGAATTCTAGTAATGAGATCGTAGAGATAGTAGAGTCGCCTACGCACTTTGGTGTATGGCATGTTAAGAAGAAGAAGAAGACGCCTAACTTAACGCGGCGAAACTACTGCATGCAACTGACAAGACATACAATGCAGGTATATTATGCAACTGACAAGATATGGTGTGAATGTAACTTGCACTTCGAATGTGCCGCTGGTAAATAGTGAAAAAACTTCGTCCGAAAGACTTTATTTTGAATTAACACAATAAAATATAAATACATGAATGTATGACGGTTGGCGCCTGTCCCGCTAATGTATATATATTATGTCCGCCTCGCACTTGCTGGATCACCGATCTCGTTCGTATGTGCTGTCGCCTGGAGATTCTTTTCGGGACTTTTTTTATTCTTCACATATGACATATTATATCTGTATAGACTGCTACGTTGCCGCATCGGAAAAATACATGAAATCGACTTAAAACATATGATGGCGTGAGCAGGGTGAATTTTCGGAGCCTACAAAATAACGTATCAGCTAAGAGATGAAAAACTCCTACAGAAAACCAAGAAGGTTGGAAGGCTTCGCGATGGCATTCTTACCATAGCACTTATCAGGCTACAAATTGGTTTTTTATACTGGGAAAATTATACTAACTACAGCGGTAACTAGCAGTTAAGACGATAGGCTCATCATGGCTTGTGCTCTACAAGAAAATGTAGAAGAGGTAAATTCAGCCAAGCTTTAAGAGCCGCTGTATGTGTGGTTTTAAGATGTCAACGCATGTCAACCGCTGGAGGTGAGACAGCTGGGCCAGTCTAGTCCAAAGCCACCACACAATGGCCGCATATGTCAACATAAGCTTTATCATGGATTGATACATCGAATATAAAATTTTGGGCTGCAGACTCATTTAGTTCCAAAAGCACTTCTGCATGCCCAGAAAGCTGCCGCGACCTTCCTTCCATGAAAGTTTAGAATCCAGGATCACTCCTAGGTACGTCACTGATTTGGAAACCGATAAAGTTTTACCATATAAGGCAAGCTCTCTGGTAGGTTCGATGGCCATCACCAAGTGAACAGAACCACACCAGTCTTCTTAGGATTAACTCCGAGTGTTTGCTTCCGGCACCTTTCCCCAAAAGCCCCGAGGCTCACCTGGGCGACCTCGTGAACCGTTTCAGGGAAGAGACCCTAAACCAGTATAACTACGTTATCAGCGTAGGCTTGCGCATTTATGCCTTGTTCGGTCAGTCGCTGAAGAAAGCTGTCAACTACCAGACATTATAGCAGGGGACACAAAACTCCTCCCTGAGTGCAATCACGAGAAGCCGACACCCTAACGCAACAACCGTTTCGTTACGCACCTATCTGCCTCTGAGAAAGCAGGGCCGGATCCATTTGACCAAGCTGTAGCCAACTCCATGTCTTTTTTTCTCAGCATTACACATAAAATCAAAAGTGGCTCAACTATAGGCGTCCTCAATATTCATAAAGATACCCAGGCTGTATTGCTTCCGATCTAGCGCTCGCCCCACCCTGTT